>NC_091762.1:36446476-37156476 GCF_029378745.1 Bos indicus | reverse complement strand
GCATGATGTACTCTGCATATAAGTTAAATAAGCAGTGTGACAATATACAGCCTTGACGTACTCCTTTTCCTATTTGGAATCAATCTATTGTTCCATGTCCTCAGTTCTAACTGTTGCTTCTTGACCTGCATACAGATTTCTCAGGAGGCAGGTAAGATGGTCTGGTGTTCCCATCTCTTAAAGAATTTTCAACAGTTTGTTGTGATTCAAACAAAGGCTTTGGCGTAGTCAATAAAGCAGAAGTAGATGCTTTTCTGGAACTCCTGCTTTTTCGATGATCCAACGGATGTTAGCAATTTGATCTCTGTTTCCTCTGCCTTTTCTAAATCCAGATTGAACATTTGGAATTTCACAGTTCACATACTGTTGAAGCCTGGCTTGGAGAATTCTGAGCATTAGTTTGCTGGCATGTGAGATGAGTGTAATTGTGCAGTAGTTTGAATTGTGAAGTAGTTTGGCATTTCTTTTCTTTGGGGTTGGAATGAAAACTGATCTTTTCTAGTTCTGTGGCCACTGCTGAGTTTTCCGAATTTGCTGACATACTGAGTGCAGCACTTTCACAGCAACATCTTTTAGGATTTGAAATAGCTCAACTGGAATTCCATCACCTCCACTAGCTTTGTTCATAATGATACTTCCTAAGGCCCACTTAACTTCACATTCCAGGATGTCTGGCTATAGGTGAATGATTTATACCTTCCTTGAATAGTCCATTTCAAGAAGTAGTGACCTTCCTTTAACGGTTCCTAACAAATCCTACTTAGGCTGGCATGTCCATGATGGAGATCAAATTGACTCTGGAAAGAAAGGACAATGGAAAGCAAATAAGAGTCTGCCTAGCCTAGGCTGGTGCTTGGGTCCCCAGCTTATGATAAAGGCAGACCTCAGAGAAGGCACTGACCTAGGGACCTCAGCGTGGGGCTTGAAGCAGTCCCCATGGGTGTTTATATGAAGAGTTCAGAAAAAAATCCATTTTATATTTTCAGTATATGTTATCAACCCAATTTAAGATCCTTCAGATTTTTATAGAGGTTTTAAACCATTCAAATTTATTATTCTAATTGTTATTTAGATGTCATCTGCTATAATCCTATTTTATGCTCTTACTTTACTGTTTTCTTAATTACCTAATTACTTATTTTGTAATGTGTTAAAAGTTTTGAAATATAGGACATTCTTTTTTCCATGCTGCCTTCAAAAAAAAGAGTTGAACATTTTTATAGCTTCTTGCTTCTCCCTTACCTTCTGACTCTTCCCACATATCTGTATTTCATCTTGAAGTCAGAGTCCATTAATTGTCACTTGTTTTTCTTTTGTATCCTACTCTGATCCAGCAGTTATACCAGTTAAGATTTCAGTACTAGTTCTCCTTTAATTTTGATGTTCTGTATTCTAATTTATTCTTATTAGTCTTTCTCCTATCTTAATGATGTGGTTTGCTGCTGCTGCTAAGTCACTTCAGTCGTGTCCGACTCTGTGTGACCCCATAGACGGCAACCCACCAGGCTCTCCCGTCCCTGAGATTCTCCAGGCAAGAACACTGGAGTGGGTTGCCATTTCCTTCTCCAATGCATGAAAGTGAAAAGTGAAAGGGAAGTCGCTCAGTCATGTCCGACTCTTAGTGACCCCATGACTACCGCCCATCAGGCTCCTCCATCCATGGGATTTTCCAGGCAAGAATACTGGAGTGGAGTGCCATTTCCTTCTCCAATGCATGAAAGTGAAAAGTGAAAGGGAAGTCGCTCAGTCGTGTCCGATTCTAGGGACCCCATGGATTGCAGCCTACCAGGCTCCGCCGTCTATGGGATTAATTAAGCCTAATTGTTTCTTCTCAAAAACAATAGCCACACTTAGTGGATATTCCATTATTGGTACAAAACAGTACCTATAACTTTGAAAAATCAATCAATTAACTCTTCATGTTCATCAGTGATTCCATGAGTCTTTTTGAATTTCTGAGACATATTTAGGTATACCCTATACAGTATGTTTTTATATATAAGACTAAAGGATGATCAATTTAGATAAAACAGGAATTTGTTTTAAGTGAACAAAATGCTAAAAAAATACAAAAAGAAAAAAGACATTGTTGTTGAGCTCAAAGTGCAGAATTCCACATTTAAGATTGTAGATTACATCTTCCAGTGTTTTATTAAGGAGAGGATATTTAAATAAATTGTGCAATCCATATTTGTTTGTTATGTTATTTCATTGTGTTTAGTATTGAAAATTAAAGTTAAAATTGTTAATGTCTTTCAGTAGTAGCTTATATTTGTACATTTTACTTTGAACATACTAGGTCTTTTTTTAAATTTCTCTTAGTTCCCAATATTGAAAATTTATTTCTTCTAGCTCTAGGTTTTTTATTTTATTTATTATATCTTTGCTTATTTATTCATCCTTCTTTGTTCTGTGTTTTTCTCTGCGGACTTCTCTTACTTACACAGTATATTTTTATTCTCCATTTCCTAGTGGAATAAAATTGCTCCAATCTGTTTTCTATTTCACTTACTTGATTTTTTTCAAGGCTAATTCAATGGCACCATGTTAAATGTTTTCAATGCTTATTTTATTTTTTATACAGAAATTATTTCCATCTTTCTTGGATCATTGTTAAGATCCAGCTTCAGTTTACTAGCCATTGATATGAGTTGTTTTTATAAAACTTTCTAGGAATTCATATGAAACTCCCTCTTTAAGAATTCATATTACCTTTAAATTTTGTGATTTTTCTTTTTGTTTGATGTTATAGAATATTTTGTTTGCTTATTTGTTTTAAAGTGAGAACTGAATTTTAAAAATTAATACTATCTGTTAATTATTAATACTCTCTATTATTAATCTTCTGGGATACAGAACTTGAAACAGACATAAAAGTCCCAATGTTTGTAACTGGAAAGTGGACCAGCTTAAGAAGTTCCCTTTACTTGCCTTCAAAACTCAAATATTTTCAGAAACACATTTCTCTTAAAAAAACAACAACAACAACACAACTCTCGATTTCATGTTGGCAATTTAACATCCCAAGGGAGGGATAAATGAATGAACAAAAATGTACTTATATAAATGGTTACTGCAAGCCATATGTTAGAATATAGACAGCAGCACTCTTTCTAACAGCTCAAGCTAGCAAACCAAACAAGTAGCAAAAGCAAATTTTCAAGAACAGCAGAATGAATAGATAAATTATAGTATATCCACAAAATGTGATATTAAACAACAGTACTAATGAATAAACTACTAACAATGCCAGTACTCATGCACATAATATTGAGTGAAAGAATCCAGCCACAAAACCAAAACTCATCTATGGTGAAGAGAAGTGGGCTAGTGTTAACTTCGGTGAGGGCACTTGTGACTGGGAGGGAGCAAAAGGCCCCACTTGGGGACTGGGAAGGTTTTTTTTTGTTGCTCTGGAAAGGTGTTATATGAACATGTTCACTATGTGAAAATTTATTGAGAAATGTAATTTATGCAACTGCATATGTGATTTATGCAGTTGTTTGTGTGCTTGTTATACTCAATAGCTTATCTTAAAAATGTGTGGAATGTAGGGGTAACCACACTACATCTGTATCTGCCATACATGAGTAATTAATCACCTGCATTATCAGTAACAGATACGCTGTCTAACGATAACAGGTATCATATGCCATTACACAAGAATAAGTGTTATGCCATAAATGAATGAAAAGAGGCTGAAATAATTTTGATGAGAAAACAGAAATGGCTTTGTACAGGAATTGTCAACGTAGAGGATTGATTAGGTGCATAGAGAGACAAAATGAAAGAAAATCAGTTAAGGAACTACTGTAAAACTACAAGGATCATATCTTAAGAGTTAAGGGTATTGTGCTTTGAGCAGTTAGGTGATTTCTAAATATTTGCTAAATGTGAACAACATTAGACTGAATGCTATCTTTGACAATAAACTGAATTACCATATGGAGGAAAGAAAGCACAAGCTTTTCTCATTAATCATATGAATTACCTTTTGGGAAAACTCTGGCCATGAGCATGGGTTTTTGAAATTTTGATTCTCATTAAACAAAAACACACTGAACAAACTTTTGTTTATATGGTCATTAGTGTGTTGAAAATATGGAAATTAATAAACATCAAAAAAGTGACAAAGTAATTGCAAATTACACATTATAAAGATTTCCAACTCAGTGAACTCATTGATTTATCTTTGCACTTGTTCTTTTTCTTTATCTAAAAATTGAAAAACAATATTCTGGAAATGCAGATGTAAGAAAATATAAGAAGAAAAAATTGCATATACCCAAGCAGAGACATTACTTTGTCAACAAAGGTCCGTCTAGTTAAAGCTATGGTTTTTCCAGTAGTCATGTATGGATGTGAGAGTTGGACTATAAGCAAGCTAAGTACCGAAGCATTGATGCTTTTGTACTGTGATGTTGGAGAAGACTCTTGAGAGTCCCTTGGACTGCACAGAGATTCAACCAGTCTATCCTAAAGGAGATCAGTCCTGAGTATTCACTGGAATGACTGATGCTGAAGCTGAAACTCTAATGCTTTGGACACCTGATGCGAAGAGCTGACTCATTTGAAAAGACCCTGATGCTGGGAAAGATTGAGGACAGGAGGAGAAGGGGATGACAGAGGATGAGATGGTTGGATGGCATCACCAACTCAATGGACATGAGCTTGGGTAAACTCCGGGCATTGGTGATGGACAGGGAGGCCTGGCATGTTATGGTTCATGGGGTTGCAAAGAGTCAGACACGACTGAGTGACTGAACTGAACTGAATTGAAGGTGTTTTCCCTACCATGGATTAAATGTACCCACTCATCCACTGAGACAGTATCCGTTGTAGAGGGTCTAATTTAACTTTCAGCAGCATTATTCAAAGAACAAACAGAAAAACCCAGCAAGTCTACTAAATGTGAACTTCATCAATCAGCTAGCAAACACAACCAAGTCTAAAACAAGCCAATAATTATTTCTATTGGGTCAGAAAGCAGAAAATCAGATATGTAGCAGCTCTGTATTTCTTCAAGAATGGCAAATTGTCTGAGGTCAACAAAACTTTCTGCAAATGTTGCTTCTCCCTACAAAAGATCTTATCAGTATCACAACTGCAGACATCCCTGTCATTTTTAATGAATTTGGAAAATGATGTCACTTACAACACTGAACTGTGAAATATAAATGAGAAAGGAAGCAGATGTAGACTCAAAAGAAGAAAAATAACAACAAAAAAACCTCCAAATTTATTCTTAGCTCATGTAGAGGTGATGGTGACAAATAAGAAACCATAGAAGGGAAATAGAGGAGACCAGTGGGGGTAAGACTGAATGAAGAGAGACAGGAACAGCATCAGAAAGCCATGCCACCTCCTCTCCCACCCCATTCCCACTCTTGCCTCATACTTTCCTGGCTTGGCACTTTATACAAATATGTAACTGCTTGCAGAACTCCTTGAAGAGGAATTGTTGGGGGGGAAAAACCTCTATTCACTTTCCCTCAGTGGACAACCTGGTTAAATATGCTTGCTTTACTGCAATCTCCAATTGAAAGTAAGTAAAATCAAATGAGCATATGAAAAAATAAGATGTATAAATGTGGGAAGGAAGGATCAGTACATGCATATTTAGTAAAAGAAATTTCTAAAGCCTCATCATATGTGCAGACTATAACAAAACTGATCATTTGTAGATATTTTAAGTCAAGACAGTACCAAATCACTGGCATTCCATAAACCAGAACAGAACTCTGACATGGCATCAATCATCCAGCTAGGTCATGCAGAGCAGCTTAAAGACCACACTTCAGTTTGTAGCTCATAGTATAATTCTCACTGTAGCCTTTCTGCCCATACAAAGCAAAGATTTTAGAGCAGAAAACCTTCATGTCAATAAAGTAATTTTTTGGGGGGGATTGGTTCATTCTTAGGGTCCTGTACTGAGCTAGATTAATAAAAAAGCCTCATGAGCAGAACTGAGACAAAAATGCCCAGATTTTTGTGTTTTATGCTTTGTTTTGTTTTGGGGTTGGGGAATCTATCTTGTCTCAACTCCTAGTACCCAGTATAGGCAAAGGGGGCAAGTCTTCAGGATAAAGGATGTGGGAGGCAATGCCTTGTTTATGCACTTACTCTGTGACCTTAGGCAAGTCATTCCCCCTCCTAGCAACTTTATTGCACCCTTGTAGAGTGTGGTTCGTAATAATACCTCTTTCTGGGATTGTTTCAAAAATGTAATTAGATAATGCCTACGAAAGCACTTTGAGAACTCTAAAGTGCTCTGCAAATATAAAGGATAAAAGATTGGAAAGCAGCCTCTGGGTGGCTCCTTCTCAAATATGCCCAGATATTAACATTTTAGTGGTGAAAAAGAAGTGCTAATATTTCTCATTGGCACTTTTGTACTGCAGAAGTAAGGAATCTAAGTAGAAGGAATATATTTTTCCTTGAGACTCAATAAAGCTATTTTCATTTTAATTGGGAATTTGTGACACATAAACATTTTTATTTTCCCTGAATTGACCTTGTTGGGAAAAAAAAAATTCAAACATTGCTCACCACTTGTCTAATGGAAAAATCCAAAAGTCAAAGGAACCCTGTCCTCATCTTGCCATCAAAACCTTGAGTGTGACCTTGGACAAGTTACTATTCTTCACATCAATCAGTTCTGTGCAACAAATATTTATACAGCCCCAAATGTATGCCAAGTTCTGGGCTAAGCTTGGCCTGAAGAACAAAGAAAAGAGCAGAAGACATCGTCCTTTACATCTAAGAAGTTCACAATTTAATAATTTTTTTCATCTTCCAAACAGAAGGGATCTCTCAGATGTGTTATGAGGATAAAGGGATTGCGTGAAAGTGCTTGGCAAAATTGGAAAATGATACATATGTAAAGTGGTATTATCACTAGACATGAAACCATCAGTGGCATGAAAATGGTTAAAGAATACTTAAAGATAAGGGATTAATATTTATAGAGCTTCTGCTCCATATAAAGAGATCTACCTATATTATTTCATCCACACAACAAACTGGTTAGATAAACAGTAATGGCTGCTTTTGACTAGTGGAAAAATTGAGACTCATCGGTTAAAATGACTTAGCTAATGAATTAGAGCTAGTATGCAAACCAAGGTCAGTCTCATGCAAAAACTTACAAAAACAGTTGATGCAGATTGTGCATTGCTTCAGAAACCCACACACATTTTCACTGGAAAAGGAGTTGCCCGAACTTAACAAGTAGCAATAATCAGTTGTAGAAATGGCTAAGAAGATATTTTTTCAACTTATTTTTTTTAATGTATTTGAAGAAAAGGAACAAACTGTAAGTTAATTTCACTAACTTAATATATCAATGTAAAGGAATCCAAAAATAGCATCACCGTTTTCTTAACTCCCTAGACACAAGTCATGCCTAGAATAATTTTTGTCTAAAAGCAAAACTAATGTTGTTTTCTGAATCTTTAAGTAGCTAGAATGGCTGGCAAGACTGCACATTTCAGCATTCATAAGGTTAAAAGAATTATTTAGAGAGGACTTCATGAAATAATTTCTGTAATGCTTTCTGTGTGGATTAGCATACCAAGCAAAATACAAAAGGTAGCTTAATGCTTAGATATATAAAAATCAAGAGCTTAACGTCTAATATCCTTTCTCCAATCAGGTATGGATTTACAAAACATTTTACTATGGTTGTTATTTTTCCTGGCTGAAACTCACAACTAAATCCACTAGCCTGAAAGATTGCTGAGTTATACTGGTATGATTTCAAAATTTATCTTCAACCTATATAGCAGAATGAGATAAACTCTAAGGGTATGCAAAAGCTTGAAACTGCTTAGAAACAGCTAAGAGGGGAACATGTAAATCAAGCAGTCTGGAATTGTAAATATGTAATGACTATTTAGGGATAAAAAAAATACTTAAATGATTGACTCCCTTGCTGACCTAAATGGCTATGAATTAACATGGTTCCCTCACAGCAGGAAGAGAGCTACTAATATTTATCTAGCATCTACTAAATGCTAGACTCTGTGGTACATGCTTTTTATACATTATTTCATTTACCTCCCATAAAAACCCTATGAAGCAAGTAATGCTGTCTTTATGTTCAGGCCAGATGATGGAAAACCCTGATGATAGGAATGGGATTTATAATTCAAATAATGATCCAAAACACACAACTAATAAATAGCAGAGTCAAGATTCATCACCTAGTCTGTCTAGCCGCTTCAATATCCTGCATCCCTTTTCATATCAGCTGCCTTAGAAGCTGCCATCTCTTCTCTGTTTGCTGTGTGCAAATACAAAGTCCTTGAAAGGCAATGAAAAGGCAGTGAAAAGAATTCCCATTATAGGTTCATTCATTCACTTAACAAATAATTATTAAGTACCTGCTCTTTGTTGAGCTCAGTGATGGGCAACACAGTAGTGAAGAAAACATATATGGGCTTTGTTCGTATGGGGTTTTGCAGTTTAGTCACTAAGTCGTGTCCTACTCTTGTGACCCCATAGACTGTAGCCTGCGGGGCTCCTCTGTCCCTGGAATTCTCCAGGCAAGAATACTTGAGTGGGTTGCCATTCTCTACTCCAGGTGATCTTCCCGACCCAAGTATCGAACTTGTGTCTCCTGCATTGGCAGGCAGGTTCTTTACCACTGAGCTATCAGGGAAGCCCTCATATGAGGTTTACAGTATGAATTGTTTTACATTTTGAACTCAAGGAGTCTCAAAATAACTCAGAATTGAAAATAAACTAGACTCCATTTTGTGAACCAGATGTTTCTATTCTGTCACTCACTGTCTGGTTACTCAGGCTTAACATTAAGTACATTGAGTGCTGTTGTGTCAGCTAATAAAAGAGAGATAATAAAAGTTGTAGTATTTACCTCAAGGTGGTATTATGAGGAATATATAACACAACGCATATGAAATTACCATCAACACAGATAGATAGATTCATCCATATAAGAATTATCATTCAGCTTATTAAGGAAAAGATACACTTTTAGCTTATGAAAAAGTAATTATGTGACATGATGGCAACAGTTTCTACCAGATTGCATAGTTTTGCAGCTCCTGCTCATGTAGACATATAGATGATAAATTGGAAAATGAACTGCAGAAAAAATTGATTTTTTAAATTATTCTAATGATTTGATATACAGTACCAAGGCAATCTGGAACCTCATAGAGTATAACTTTGGAATTTTTATCTTGTGGATTTAATTTAACTGATCAACCCAAATGCTTTACCAACACTGGGCGGTGAGAGCGTACCAGGTTAACAGAAATATTTAACACAAAGAGATGCTCATTGTCCAAGGTGCCAGGCACTGTGATGGGCACAAGAGATGGCCATATTCTCAGGGAACTTGCGGTCTACTGAGGGAGACAGAAAATAGCCAGATGCTATTCATCATTGCTGAATATTAAATGAGGAAGGTTTAGGGCATTACCAAAACACAGTCTGAAGTCATTTAAATCCATTCTGTTGTTGTTGTTGTTACTTAGCCACTCAGTTATGTCCAACTCCTCATGATCCTATGGACTGTAGCCTGCCAGGTTCCTCTGTTCATTGGATTTCTCAAGCAATAATACTAGAGTGGGTTGCCATTTCCTTTTCCAGTGGATCTTCCCAACCCAAGGATTGAACGTGTGCCTCTTGTATTGGCAGGTGAATTCTTTACCACTGAGACACCTGGGAAGCCCTAAGAAAGAGGTACCCTGGGCATAAAGACTTCTGAGGATGTGCTGAGCAATGTGAAATTTCTCCTCACAGTAAATATTAGGAGACTTTGATTCTGAGTTGAATTTTGACTTGAGGACAAGCAATAAGATCACAATCAGACTTGCTCTTATGAGCCATCCCACTGGTATCTGGGTGAAGAATGACTTAGTAAAGTTAAGCCAGGAGGCTGATTAGGAGCATGCTGAAATCTCTCAGCTGGAATTTCTGCTGAGTTACCATGACCCAAGACTGATAATAAGTGACTACCATAAAAGTAAATCATAAGCATAGTGAATTATTTGCCAGAGAAATGAAACGCTAATTGCAATGCAGGAGACTAGGGACATGTAGGAAGATCAACTGGAGGAGAAGGACATGGGTTCACAAAACAGCAAAAGTATAGTGAATCATTTGCCAAAGAAATGAAATACTAATTGAAAAGCCAGAAGTGTACTGAGTAAGGTGAGGAAGATCATAGAGGTGATTAAAGTGACTTCCTTTGGCTTAGATTAACTGGACTTCTAGGATTGACTGGAACAATCTTCCTTGCCCTCACCCCTCCAGGCCTCGCAATTATCTTTTTTGTCAGGGGGAGAAGTGTGATTGCTCCCCTTTCAGTAAGTGAAATGCAGGCCCCATCTGTGGGATGCTGAAGGCCAGGCTGATACAGCATTTACTTAGTTGGGGGCAAGGGTCTTCTCTGGCTGAGAATTCATTTGTAGCTTTCAGCCCTTTGTCATCACATTCATAGCACTCAGACTATTTCTTCTCTGCACACATCACTGCTGTAGAGCAAGGTATTTTTTGTCTCCCTTAGGAGGATGGATTTATTCATTTCAGTGGTATCATAATATTGAACAGCTGGTCATTGTATCTCACTGTCTCCCTTCTCACACACTTCTGCTTTGTCAGCCACAGTCCCATGGTCAAAGGCTGTGAAAACCAAAGAAAATGTGTTATAAAAGCAACTATGCTGATGAACAAAACACACAGAGCCTCTGGATATAAGTGAAAAATCCAACAATTCATTTATCTGTCCTTTTCCTAATGGACTCTTAAAAAAAAGTTTATGTTGATATAAAGCCTCACATTTGAATGATCTATCTCATATTTTTATAGTTATAATAATTACTGACTTAACTTAATTTGTGACTTTAAAAGGAGTATATTATTAGATAGATCAGTCATGCAACCAGAACATGGAAATTAAATAAACTATTCAGAACTCACAGATAAATTTAATAACTGCTGATACATAACAGCAGGACACATGACTCTAGGATGAACTGCCAACTCCCACACCAGGTCTAACCCTGGAGAAGGGAATGGCAACTCACTCCAGTGTTCTTGCCTAGAGAATCCCAAGGACAGAGAAGCCTGGCAGGCTACAGTTCATGGTGTTGCATAGAGCTAGACACAACTGAAGCAATTTAGCATATATTCACACCAGGTCTACATGCTCTGGTTAGCTGAACTGGCCCTTTGATCAAACTGTAAAGCAGACTCAAAGATAATCTTTGTTCAAAGTCAAAACTCCATGTGTAAGTCTTCCCATTACTATTTTGTATTATCTGTGGACTTTTGATTGATATTGGAATGATAATAATAATAATATAGTAGTAATAACAAAAATAATGATAATTGAGCAGTTGTCGCATAATGGTTAATATTGAAACAACAGCAACAATAAGGAAATAACAACCCACTCCAGTATTCTTGCCTGGGAAATCCCATGGACAGAAGAGTCTGGGGGACTACAGTCACAAAGAGTCAGACACAACTTAGTGACTAAACAAGAGCAACAGCAAGATGATTAAATAGGCAGGTTCTGGTTCACATTTCTAGGTTTAGTGTACTGGCTCCAACACTCTAACACAACGTGTGAGCTCAGGCAAGTTACTCATCCTCTCTGATTTTTCTGTCTGTCTGTTTCTCTTTTTCTAAATAACTGTCATTCATGTGTAAGAAAAAAAGTTCTGTTATGGTTATTGAGGGGAAAGATGGGGGAAAAGAATAGTTATGAATTTTGGAATGGGCATGTACACACTTCTGTATTTAAAATGGATAACCAACAAGGACCTGTTGTGTAGCACATGGAACTCTGCTCCATATTATGTGAGCCTGGATGGGAGGGGAGTTTGGGGGAGAATGGATACGTGTATATGTGTGACTGAGTCACTTGACTGTTCACCTGAAACTATCACAACATTGTTAATTGACCATACACCAATCCAAATGAAAAGCTGAAAAAAAAAAAGAAGAAAGAAAGAAAAAGTGTTGGTAAATTATAATAATACCATCTAACTGATGTATTTTAAGGATTAAAAAATATAATACCTATTAAGTGCTTAGAAAATTATCTGGCACATAGTAAATATTCAATAAATGTTGCATACAACCATTATTTTTAAAATATGTATATTATCTATAGTATTATATTATTAAAGTGTTATTCATATTATTGTCATCATAATTGTTACTTCTAGAAGAGCTGACTCATTTGAAAAGGCCCTGATGCTGGAAAAGATTAAAGGTGGGAGGAGAAGGGGACAACAGAGGATGAGATGGTTGGATGGCATCACCGACTCAACGGACATGAGTTTGAGTAAACTCCGGGAGTTGGTGATGGACTGCGAGGCCTGGAGTGCTGGAGTCCATGGAGTCACAAAGAGTCAGACACGACTGAGTGACTGAACTGAACTTAATCATTATCTGACCTATCTTCTGGCTCACAACAACCTCATGAAGTAGGTGGTAAACACAGCCCTGCAGTTACTCAGCTTATTAAGGGATTGAGTGAGGGTTTGAATCAGATATGCCCAATATAAAAGTCTATAAGGCCTTGCTTATTAATTTCTTATTGCTTCTATAACAAATTACCAAAAACTTATTGTCTAGTATGGGTCTCACTGGGCTAAAATTAAAGTTTGGCAAGTCTATGTTCATCTGTGTTTAGGGGAGAACCCATTTCCTTGCTCATTCATGTTGCTGGCAGAACTCAGTTCCTTGTGGTTGCCAGACTGAGGTCTCCATTTCCTTGCTGGCTGTCAGCTAACTATTCCCAGCTTCTAAAGATCAACAAGTCTCTGTCTCATGACATCCTTCCTTCAATGTCAAATTGAACTTCACAGAGCAAAGTCCCTCTCATACCTCAAATGTCTCCTGCCTATTCTTCCAATCACATTTCTCTGACCCCTTTGCTTTCCTCTTCCACTTTTAAGGGCCCATGTAATCAGACCCACACAGATAATTCAAAGTAGTCTCGTTATCTTAAGGCCATGAGCTTAATTCCATCTTCCAAGTCCTTTTTGCCAAGTAAGTGTAACCTATTCACGTTTCGGAGCCTAGGGCATGAGCATCTTCTGTGGGCCACCATTCTGTATATTACACTGTGGCACCTCTGATTTGTGTGGGGGACCAGCTGGAGTCAGAGCAGTAAAGCTGCAAGTGATAGAGGAAGAGGAAAATGAGCATTATAAGCAAGAGGATAGGTTAATCAAGCTTTCTAAAAGATAACTCTAATTGCATACTAAGTAAGAAACCAATGGTGACAGCAAGAGTGTGGGTACAATAGATCAATTTCTTGAGAAACAACTTAGAAATGTATTAAAGTAGTAAATAGGGAAAAGCAAAAAAACTAAAAGAAATTATGGATACATATTAATTTGACAGTACTAATTAATTAATTGGTTGAAAAGAAATGAATTACAAAGAAAGATTATTAGAGGTAAGCAAATAAGATATGTATATAAGAATAATTCAAGGGACTAATATCACAAATTTATTAATATCTCTTACCAATCAATAATATGAAAATTCCAACTGACATATAGGCCAAGGAAATGAATAAACAGGCAATTCATAATTGAAGAAACATCAGTGTTTAATCAATATATGGAAACATACACGCACACACACACACATATACACATATATAGAATTACACATCACATTTAGGCAAAGATAAAAATTTGCCCAAGTAAGAATGTTTCCCTGGTGATATAGCTTCTAAATATTTATCTCATGTAAATAAGCAGAAATATACACCAAAATATGTATAAGGATACACATCAGAGCATTATTTACTTATAATAGAAAAAAAATCAAGAAAAAGGGTACGTGCAACTAAAATGTTCCCTTGTGTTTGCAATGAATGTCTTATGTAACCACTGTTTAATGTTTTTGGCCAAACATGTGAACATGATTTGGTATAGGAAACAAAATAAAAATCTATTAAAGGTGTTTTAAGAAGAAAATAAAAATCAAGGTATTGGGTTTTCCTAAGAATAAAGATTTGAAAAGTAATCAGAGCTGTCCAAGCCATAATGAACCCAATAGGAAGCTGCTTTAAAACCTTTTGGAAGATTTCAAGGTACAAACACAGAACTATTAGGGAAAAATAAGCCAGGATAAAAGCTAAAACACAAATATGAAGCAAGTGTATAAATACATCTGGTTTAAAGCAGACTGGAGCAAACATGGAATTTAGAAAGATACTATCATAAGTTGAGTAAGATTTAGTCATCAGTTTTCATTTAATGATTCAGAATTAACCATGATTTTCACTTAACGAGTAAGATTTATGGTACTCTACAAGACTGAAAATATTAGTAATTAATACAAAAGGCTTGGTAAAGAAATATGATCACTCACTCAAAGACAATTCAATATTGGAAATGAAGCATGATTACTTTATATCCGGCAGAAATTTATAATACTAAATTGACAGAAACATTTAACTATAGGAAGAGAATTTAAATTTCACTCAAATTTCTCACTATGAGTAATGAATAATCAACTCGGGAATAATTGCAGTCATAAAACATCATTATTCATATACTTCACCTCCCAGGGCATCTCTGCACAATATTGACTATGAAAACCCTGAATCAAAAAATGGAGAAATGGTCATTCCCATTGGCATCTGAAAAGGTTTTAATAGTCAATACCAAAAATACACATGATCATAAATGATCAGTCAATAAAGGACAAGAGATATTAACCAAAAACATGTTTCCCTTACTTCAGGATATTTACCTTGAAAGAATGGAGCTATACTTTTCAGAAAGATTAAATATGAAGACACTTCCATGTACAAAAACACTAATAATTTGATTACCACCATCTTCCTTTGAAGAGCATTTCATTTCCCCCATTATTCCTCTTCTTAAAATCCATTCTTTAGAAAATGTTTCAATTCTGTCCAAAAAATTATTTCCAATAATCTTGCCACTTTAATATTGTTCACAAGCTACAATTTTATACACGGTGTATGAATCCCTGTATCCTGTGTTAAATTTACATTTTCAAAAGTAAATGAGTTCTACTGTCCTATGGAAATAGTATATTACTAAGAAGAAGAAAAATTCAATAGAAAACCTTTTTAATTCCTTGCTTCCCTTTTTGTTTAAGTAGTATTCAAGAGAGGTCAAGCTCCCTACCAGGTCTGCCCTAAATCAAGTACTATGTGAAGCTTCCTAGGAAAGTCCAGTGAATGGAAAATACGGGTTATTCCCAAAGTCAAAGAATACAAACTTCTGAACTTAGAATCTTCCAAAGAGACATGATAACCTTTTTTAATCAGTATTTAATTATAAGCTGGAGAGTTCATGTGAGTCACCTAACAGGGATCATTTTGATAAAAGATTCAAGAGCCTCTTCAATTAAAGTCTTACAGTAAAACTGAGCCTGCATCCACAGTCATCATGGAATAACTACACTACCAAAATGCCAGAGGACTAAAACGAAGAATTGAGAATCCAGAAACACATAAATATACATTTGTAAACCCCATTTAAGCCGCAGGGATGAAGAGAAGGAAGAGATGACTGTTTCAATGACTAAGAAAGTTCATACATTTCTATTTGCTCTTTAGCTCCATAAGTTAAAGTGTTAGCACCCATGCTGTCTATGAGCTGCAATGTAGCCATTCATCCTCACCCTGTAAAGACCTCAGGGCAATACTGGGAGTTTGTCATGTTTTCTGCATATTCCAAAGGGTTAGGTACTGCTAGGAGATTGCACTAATAATAAAGCATGCTCTCATGAATTCACACTAATAACTACAAAACCAACACGAATTGCAGAATTGGAGAGATTAATGGGAATGCAGAGACATACAATAAGCAAATCAGCCCTACTTCATCAAGCAAATGTACTTTGCTGTACAATAACAAAGATAATTGAAGACTGTGCTGGAAGGGAGCCTAACAGTCTAATAAGTACTTGGCTGTGATTTGCTTGCCAATCAGAAACTGAGACATGACAAGTTCTGAAACAGGTAATGCCTGATTTGAGCAGAGGCCTTATTGTTTATTATTTCAAATCTGATTTAGAGGGTTATATTATAGATTAAAAAAAAAAAAAAGATTTTGGAGGAGAGACCAATTGATCAACGTGAATTTAACTTAAAGTTCTATCATATCTTAAATCCACTTTTTTGGTCTCCCAGTAATCAAGATATTACTTTTTTATATATGTAAAAGAGGAATGCAAATCAAAGTAATCAAACTGCTGCAGTTTCCCACTCATGGAATAGGCTGCCAACATTTTCGAGTAATGGAATCTTGCTAGTTGTATACCCTTGAGCTAGTTTTCTTTAAAGTTTAGTACACTCTGCTGTAAAACATAAATAATAGTGCCCACCCTGTAGGGTTGCTGTGAGAATTAATTAAGATGCACCATGGATTTGGTTGGTAGCAAATAAAGATGGGATGTGTAGGACCAATGAGAGCTCCCAGCATTTCTTTGCATAAATCTATATGAATGACAAATTTTATTTTGAGGTCGCAAGAGGAAGAAAGAGGGTGACCAGAGGCAGAGGACACCAAGTTGAGAAAATAGAAAATGAAGTCAATTATCCAGCCACCTCAAGGTCTAAAAAAATAGGTGGGAGGCAGAAGACAAGGGGTTATTTTGACAGAGAGTAGCGTGCCACTAGTGGTAAAGAACCTGCCTGACAATGCAGGAGATGTAAGAAAAGCAGGTTCGATCCTTGGGTTGGGAAAATCCCCTGGAGGAGGGCATGGGAACCCATTCCAGTATTCTTGCCTGGAGAACCGCATGGACAAAGGAACCTGGGGAGCTACAGTCCATGGGGTTGCAAAGAGTCAGACACGACTGAGAGACTAAACAACCAAAACGGCCTCTCCTCCCTGTAGCTGCATACCTATGGTCCACAGAGTCACAAAGAGCTGGACACGGCTGAGCAACAGCACAACAGTGAAAAACTAGATGTTCAATCAGCCATACACCAGGGCTTAGGGAACAGAGATTTAGGAAGAGCAAAATCCTTCCCATTCTTCTACCAAAGTGGCAGCATCAAGCCAGAGTGTAGAGCAGACAAGAAGTATCAGTAGTGCCGGCTATGCCTGACAGAGAGGCCAAAATTTCAATACCACTGACAGCAGTGGCCATGGTGAAATCTCTTTCAGAACATTTTTGGGTGATAAATACTCAAGAGAATTCTAACAGAAAAGAAAATGAGTAGACTTTTCTTAAGAAAAGTTTCAGAAACTCCAGAGCAATGGAAGAGCTTGGAAGAGAACTGAAGAGGGCCACTAGAAGGGCCACTAGAAGGAACTGCTGCTACTGCTGCTGCTAAGTCGCTTCAGTCGTGTCCGACTCTGTGCGACCCCATAGATGGCAGCCCACCAGGCTCCCCCGTCCCTGGGATTCTCCAGGCAAGAACACTGGAGTGGGTTGCCATCGCCTTCTCCGTAGAAGGAACTAGACAGACATTAAAGTCTGGAGCTTAATGTATTTGGTACCTGCAACTAATAGCACCTGGGTCGTCTGAGTTGCACATTCTCCATTGTGTTGTTGTGGTGGTGGGTTTTGCTTTTTGTTAATACCCAAGCAAAAGACAAGCTCCTAGAGATAGGAGCACACCTCAGAGGTTTTGAATTGCTCAAATGTTTTGTATTTCTCACATTGCCCAGCACTGTGCTGGGCACAGGTTAGTTGTTTTACATTTGTATTGACTTTCATAGTGCATAGGCCAGAGGAATGGATCAATAAGTAAATAAGTCGAGAGGATGCTTTAGAAAAAAATTGACAAGACATAAATAAATCACCAAGAACAGATGGCATCCAACCAAATGTTTTTAAAGCAGTCAGAGGACACTGGAATTGCTGGCTGAAATGTTTAATCTTTCATTAGGATTGAACAGTGTACCAATCCATTGGCACATCGCCATCTCGGGTTTTGAAAAGACTTGGAAAGTGACCTTGGAACTGGTTTGCTGCTACAGAGTTGAAAATTAGTAAATTATGTGGTAAATATCCGTCATGAAATAAGCAGTTTTTAGTTGTTTTATAGAAAGGTAAAATAGGCCAAAAATGGAATTAAATTTAACTAAGTGGTGTGTGTATTTTGATGAATAAGAGGACAAAGGGGGAACCAATGGGAATCATTTATTTCAACCTTTAGAAAGTCTTGGGACGTTTCCAGACCAACAAATTCAGTAGAAAATTAGGGGAAATGTTTACTCATGAAGAGAAACCTGACTTCAATAGAGGAAAAAAAGGTAAGACTAAACTGTTTTTCTTTATCTGTATAAATGGTGACATTGAAGCATGTGAGGAATAGTGACAGGACAGATATATACATATATGTGTACATATAACATATATATATATATACCTTCAAAACTGATTTCAAAGAGGATGCAAACAACTTTAAAGAACGAGTGAGCTTTTGCCAAATAGAGAAGAGAGAGGACAGTTCAGGTGCAAGATACAAGATGTTTCAAGGATACAGAGATTTAATGCTTGTATTGTATCAGGGAACAGCCCCAGCCCAATAAAGAAGGAATGACAAGGGTGGAGTTTGGTCTGGACCAAATAATCCCCCACTTAGAAACTGGCTCTATCCTTTAGGCAACAGGGAAGGACAGTATTTCCAAGCACAGAATAGAGGTGATGCTATTAGACTTTCTTTATGAAAATAATTTTGGAAATAGAATTTGACTGGAAGTCAGAAGAGATGAAGAGTTGACAGAGATTAGCAGCAATTAAGGTAAAAGGGACAGTTTTTTATTTATTTTTAATTGGAGGATAATTGCTTTACAATATTGTGTTGGTTTCTGCCATACATCAACATGAATCAGCCATAGGTAGACATATGTCTCCTCCTTCTTGAAACTTCCTTTCACCTCCCACTCCATCCCACCCCTCTAGGTTGTCACAGAAGACCAATTTGAGCTTCCTGCATCATACAACAAATTCCCACCAGCTATCTATTTTACATATGGGGATGTATATGTTTCCATGCTACTCTCTATATTCTTTCCCTCTCTTTCCCTAAAGGACAGGTTTTTGGTGTATTTTCAGGTGGTGAAAAGGAGAATTCAAAAATGAAGCTGATATGTTAGAACTTGAGAGATTGAGGCATGAGATAGATAAATCATATAGTCAGAGAGTAGGCAGAGCAAGCTATAATCCATTCAGTACATACCACTTTAATTACAGGTAGAAATGTTCAATTGGAAGAAATATTGGTTAATAAAAAATAAGAATGTAGACATGTAGACTTGTATCAAGATAAGGATAATTGATATCTGAACAATGTCTATTTTATACCAACTTTTTGGAACACTTCTTACAGACCACAGCATTGAAGATTTCTTTCCTAATCTATCACTCTCCCGAGTTTAAGGCACGGTATGATCATCTCCCCCCTGGACTATCTGAATAACCCATGTACCAATCCCTCTGCTTCCAGTCTGTTTACCTTCAAAATCATTTGCATTCTGTAGTGTGTTTTCACATCTCTGATTCTTCAAGTCAAAGAAACGCTGTCTACCTCCTTGTCTGGGATATTTATGTGGAATATCAACTGTCTCTGAAGGCCCTGGAAGCCCTGTAGCTTAGATATATTCTTCTCTTCATTTAACTCAGCATTTCCCAAATTTATGTGACTACAGAAATGCTGTATTATTTATTCTCACTTTTTGAAGTAAGCTTTTCAATACCCGAGAAACTAACTTTGGACTTCAATCCACTAAATACAGCAATTAAAATGCCACCTTATTCTTATCACTCTTGAATTGAAAGGAAATTTTTCTAGTTTCCTATGCTTTACTAAATCAAGGCCAAATGCACAAATTTTCCATTCAACCCTCCAGAGTCTAACACAAATATATCTTTTAGGTCTAATCCTGATTCTTTATTACCCTTTCCCAGCCCTTCCCCTGGGAACACGGTATTTTTGAGAGACTACTATGTTACAGCTATTTATTCATATCAAAGTTTTCCCAACAAGACCATTTTAACTGAGTGTCTTGATGGGAGTTATTTTGAGATAAATAAGTGAAAATACCAACATTCAACTATTTGATTCTGGAAAACATTTATTTTTTACCTTATCCTTCAGCCTCAGCCCATCTCACCACTTGCTGATCAACTCAAGCTTTGAGTATGAGAATGGAATAACGCAGAGGCCAGGGTGGGTGTGGGAGGAAATGGGCTGAAGAATGAAATGGTTTGTGAGAAACACCTAGCAGACAAACCACATAGTCAGGAGTCATGTCACTATATTTTTCCCCCCTCAGGAAAACCATAAATCAAAATAAACTGCTTATTCTCTCCATAGTAACATATACCTTATATGAACTATCTCTTAGCCTTTGATTTCTCACTTCAAAACAACACTTCATAATGGAAATAGAATAAATAGCCAGTTTAATAATGATACTTTTCCTATATATACAGGAAATTGTTTTTGGTAAGCTTCCTGATTTGGCCTATCAATGAAAACTATTGCCTGCCATATGAGTAAACAATGATGCTGCAACCATCAAGCCATCACATTATAGCTGCCCAGTGAGGGACCTAGTGAGCCCTGAGGGACCACAGGATGGAGGCAGGATATTCCCTGCATCTAGCAGTCAGCTGCTGCAGTCACCCTGAGGGTGTACCCTTAAGGAGACTCAAGATGAGAAAACACAGGATACTGGCCCCAGATAGATGAGGTGCATATCAAAGGAATGATTTCAGTGAGCCCAGACTCTTGTATCTTCCAATACATAGCAAAACACTACATTCACTAAGTTGAGATATCTGGTTTTCCATAAGTGAGAATAATCACTGTTCCGACTACCTGGTTTTTGTTGCCAATCTCCTATACATCTTGGGTCTCCCACTTGCCTCCTTGGAGCAGCCCCTCAGAATTATCTGAGATGCTGTGTACCAGGTGTAAGTCCTCAGTTTTGTCCCCCAAATAAAACGTAACTCTCAACTCTTAGGTTGTGCATTTTTTTTCAGTCAACAGGCCAATGCTATTTCATTGAAAATATTTATTTGAGAAAGGTGATTTATGGGGAAATAGGACAGAGAGTTGGGTCATAATATGATCACTTATCTCTGCATCAAATTGCACAGAAAATTCTCAGTGATGTTTCTATTATTTCTCTTAGTAATAATGGCCTTCATATATTGCATTTTGTTAAATGTTTTTATAATAACAAAAATATCAGGTGTTAAACTCCTAAACTACTTTCCTTGTATTGGTTGTTTTCTTGTTGTAAAAAAGTAATGCTCACTGAGCGTCAGAAATGGAGGCTAAAAAAGAAGTCAGGATCAGAGGTATGTGTTGCAGCTTGATGAACAAATAAAAACAAACAACCTATGTAGCCCAAATGAGTCTGTGTTTTAAAACAGATTAGAGGCTCATCTTGGCCTTGTCACATCTAAAGAAACAAATCTAACTCCAATAGCCTTGAAAAAAAATCATACAATTCTCTACAGAAGTACCTTGAAGAGGCAGTGAAGGAGGTGAGGAATATCACACAAAGCCCTCCAAATCCTAATCAGTACTGTTTACCCATCTGATGCCCCCCAAATCCTCTTTGTCAGACAGCTGCTACTCCTTAAACCTCCTTTCTGTCTAGATCACCAGCCCCCTTTCTCTGACTCCTTGCCCTCGGAATAAATATTCTTGTTTTTTACATAAATCAGTCACACCTCTCCTGTCCTCCAATTCCTCTCTACTGGAAATAGAAATGTTGGCAATATGTCTCTAATGAGAAGTAATTATCATTATCTGATCACCACAACAAAATGGAGAAAGGAAAAAGAGAAAATCCAAGCACTTTTCTTGCAGCCGAAACAGAAGAAAAGCCTCTGAATATTTGTCATTTGATATAGTTGTCATTGTTCCATCTATTTTGCCAGAACCATTTTGATGCAAACACATTAAAAAAAAAAAAAAAAAAAAAAACTAGAGTATCAAAATGGCCCTATCAAAATATCCTGCTTTACATCCTGCTATCGTTAATGCATTTTGAACTCTAGCCAACCACCTTCAAATATTTATTCTGTTACATTTGAGCTTAAGTTCAATTATTGCCAGCCCTGCCAATCCACAGTCACTTCAAGCTACTTGCTGTGCTCTTATTCATTCATTCAAAAGTTATCTACTGAAAGCTTGTGATTACAAGAGATCTGGGGAGGGAAGAGGTAACCAACAACAAGACAAACTTCAGTTTAGCTTTTAGGATATTTTACTTTCTATCAAAATGGAGTGGGTAAATAAATGATAAACACATTCAAGTAAACAAACTAACAAGAAAATGTCAAGTAGCATGAAGTCTTAAAATTTAAAATTACAACAGCTTTATATTATAGAAGTGAACAGGAAGCTGCTTTTGATGTGTGGTCTGTCTGAAATCAGAATGACAGAAAGGAACCAGTCATGAGAAGATCAGGACAGTGTATCAGGGAAAGAGAAACTAGTGTGAGTAGGTAAGAGTGAGTTGAAAGGAGGTAGAAAATAGAAAGGAGGCTCTATAACAGCTGAAGATGCAGTCTGAGAAAAGCCCAGATTAGGATACAAATGACAGATTATGAAGGGCTTTTTAAGACAGAGTCTTGGCAGGTGGATTCTTAACAGCTAAGCCACCGGGGAAGTGCCCACCCCCCACCACCACCCACCCCCCTACCTTCCAACAAATGGGTAACTAACAACAAATAACAAGTAACTGGTTCACATGAATAGATTTAAGGATATTGTTTTGAATCCAGAGTCTTAGAGCTCTCAACACCTACACATCATAGTCAATTTAAAAAAAAACAAAGTACAGCTTGGCCACAGGGTTTAAAACTCAAAAGCTAAATAGCATCTTATATTTTTCATGTGGTCTAATTCCTCAGTGAGGTAGCTACCCAGGTAGTTCAGTGGTAAAGAAACCACCGGCAATACAGGAGACTCTGGTTCAATCCCTGGGTCAGGAAGAATCCCTGGAAAAGGAAATGGCAGCCCAACTCCAGTATTCTTGCCTGGGAAATCCCATGGACACAAGAACCTGGTAAGCTACAGTCCGTGGGATTGCAAAGAGTCCAACATGACTTAGCGACTAAACAACGATACATGGCCTCTCCTCCCTGTGGCTACATACCTATGTTATGTTCTTTCCCCTAGAGATCAGGTTCTGTTGGAAGGTAGGATATTTGCACAGTTGACCTGCCTCTCAAAATTTTTATTTCCTTTTGCATATCCCACAATGTAAAAGTTACCACTTGCCCATCAAAAAAGAGGGGCTCTGGTCAATTTTTCTGCTTAACAACCCACTAAAGCTCTGTCTGATTTAGAAATAGTTTTACATATGTGGATTTTTTCTGTTTCTCCTTTTTTTTTTCCACACATCATGTTCTTGCTAACTTCAAAGCATGGAGGTCGCTTTAAATTCTCTTTTAGGTTGAGGTTGCACCCATTCTTCACCAGTCACTGTTTATTTATTGCATTCTTTTTTTTTTTTTTTTTTTTTTTTGCTTCTTTTCAGTACAGAAAATGCTGAAAACACATGTATTATTAAACTCCTCCTTACACTTAAAACTGTGCTGAGTCCTGGATTAACCAAAAACACAGCATTGCTGCCCTATAAGAAATGTAAATATATGTGAGAATCACATCTGATTCTATAATCTAAAAGATATACCTATCTAAACAAAAGCAAACAGATTCATCTATGCACTAAAAGGTCAAATGGGGCAGTCTATCAAAACTATTGCGTTGTTAGTGGAGTCACTGCTTTCCATTTTAAATGGAAGCTAAACTCTATTGGTTCATTTGTTGTTTTGAAATGAGAATGTGCCCTTTCCTGTTTATTCCAGAGGCAGCAGTTTTATGAGTTCGGCTGTAGCACTATATTTTTGCAAGGGACAATTATGACCATAAAGGGAATTGTGTGGTAAAAACTACAGAATCTGCTGTTAGGCAAGAAGATGACCTTTTTACTCAGCTGGCTGGCCAAATTTGAACAGGTTCTTAGCATTTGGGAGAGATTTATGACCACTAAAGGAAGCCTGTTACCAACCATAAGACTGAAAGTCCTTTCTTAAAAAAAAAATCTATGAGCAAACAGTAACAACTCCTTGATTCATATTGGTTCAAGAATGCTCTATTCACTAACACTTTTCTCCTGAGCATTGAGACTTGGAGTTTCTTCTGCTCTGTACTTCATGCCCTGCCCCTCTGCTCAAGGCTATTTCCTCCCCTAAATCCCTCAAGAGTGAATCTATTTAGTGACTGTCTCCATACACACTTGGAAAAGTTAAATTTGCAAGAGTTGAATCTCCCAGGAGAAGCCTCTGATTCAGACTGGAAGGAATAAGCTAGGAATTTCCCAGTCTACTTATTCAGAAGCTCTTGAGAATATATCATAAATAACTTAGCTTTTCCTGATAACCAGAAAGAAAGAACATTAGGGGCCCAGAGCAGGTGATGAAAGGGCCTGATTCTGCATCTTTCTGGCCTGAAGCAGGCATTGATTATTGGGTAGAAAACGCAAGTTGATTTCTTTGCTAATAAAGGGCATGAAGGAAGACAATGTAATTAAGATCCCAATCAAATTCTGAAATAATAACAAATCAATTCTTTAAATATTAAAAAAAAGATGATCGATTAAAATGGTGGATTGAAAGATAATCTTGGAATGATAAACATTTTTATAAGTAACTCTGCTATAAATTTTAAAAAGAAAGACCATTACTTATTAAAAATTAATGATTTCCAGTGGCTACTTTTTTTAAGTAGGGTATAAAGACTACTTTAAAAAACATTTGTAGCATATGTACATTTTTAAAGAATATATAAAACAATAATAATAAAGATAATTAGTCCAGTAAAAAGAATAAAGAATATAATGAAGAAGTATATGTTGACTTGGGGCCTAATCCATTATCTAGTGTTTTCAGAAGACAAGGAACCATGGGACTCACAGATGCACAGATGAGAAGGGCATTAAAGAAGGAGGAGAGATTATAATTAATAGTGTGACCAACCATTCCAGAGATAACAGAAGCTGGAAGAGACAGGAAAGGATGCAGCCGTAGAGGTTGCAGAGGGAGCATGACTCTGCCAGCACTTTATTTCAGGTTTCTGGTCTCCAGAACTGTGTGAGAATAAATTTGTTGTTTTAAGCTACTTGGAGTTGGTAATTTGTTACAGCAACCCTAGGAAAGTAACACACCAAGCAAATAGCATTAAAAAAAAAAAAAAAAAAAAAAAAACAAAACAGCACAAGCAGTCAATAAAAATGAAAAGTCAGTTTGAGCATCTTTTTTATGAAATATTGGCCATTTGTAATTTTGCCTCCATCTTGGCCATCATGTATTCATTCCATTCTCCACTGAGCACAAGAATGTACTTTTAAAAAGTATATTGGATTAAATCAAACTCCTGCTTAAAAAAAACAAACAAACAAACCAATAGGTGCCATATTAGGATCAGATTGCTTACAATAAACAAAAAATCCAAATATCAGAGGCTTAAACAAATAATGTCACTTCAAATGGGGACTAGAGGCACATAGGTCAGCAACTCAATAGTGACTGGCTGCTTTAAATCCATGAATCTACTCCTCTATTTTCAGATTAATACAACACTATTTCCTATTGCCTGAAAAATCCCATGGACGGGGAAGCCTGGTAGGCTACAGTCCGTAGGGTCTCAAAGAGTTGGACATGACTTAGCGACTTCACTTTCACTTTTCATTTCCTACCCCTTCTCTACTTATCCTTGCACTCTGCTTTCTGCATTTCAAAATCATCAAATCATTATCATCAAAATCCTTAAATTACTTTAACTTCCTAAAACGTTTCCTTCCTTTGGTTGTTTGAATCTTTATCTGCTCTCCTTGGAAGACTGCTTTCTTTGTACTCACTTGTTAGTACTGGCTCCATTTCTCCCATGCTCCTCACACTTTGAACCTATGAGTGTCAGATGCCCTCCCTGCTGTTCATTAGTGAATCATGACCATTGCCTTCCTTCTTCTTTAAATCCCCCAGCTTTAAAGTATATGCCATTAAACTACACCACTAGCATCCTCTCCAGATTTCCATCATCCACAGGTCCTGAATCAAGATCACTCTCTCCAATGTCATTCATCATGCTGTTGTTGTTCACTTGCTGAGTCTTGTCCAACTTTTTGAGACTCCATGGACTGTGGCATGCGAGGCTCCTCTGTTCTCCACTATCTCTTTGAGCTTGCTCAAATTCATGTTCATTGAGTCAGTGATGCTATGCAACCATTTCATCCTCTGCCACCTCCTTCTCCTCTTGCCTTCAGTCTTTCTCAGCATCAGGGTCTTTTCCAATGAGTCGGCTCTTCCCATCAGGTGGCCAAAGTATTGGAGGTTCAGCTTCAGCAACAATCCTTCCAAAGAATATTAAGGGTTGATTTCCTTTAGGATTGACTAGTTTTATCTCCATGCAGTCCAAGGGACTCTCAAGAGTCTTCTCCAACACCACAGTTTGAAATCATCAATTCTTTGGCACTCAGCTTTCTTTAAGGTCCAGCTCTCAATCTGTACATGCCTACTGGAAAAAAGCATAGCTTTGACTATGGATCTTTGTTGGTAAAGTGATGTCTCTGCTTTCTGATATGCTGTCTAGGTTTGTCACAACTTCCTTCCAAGGAGCAAAGTGAAAGTGATGTCACTCAGTCATGTCCAACTCTTTGTGACCCCATGGACTATAGCCTATCAGGTTCCCCTGTCCACGGGATTTTCCAGAATACTGGAGTGAGTTGCCATTTCCTTCTCAAGGAGATCTTCCCAACACAGGAAGCATGAGTTGGATTGTGTAAAATGTCAAAAAGAGTCATGTGAAATATTACTCAGCCATTAAAAAGAATGAAACAATGACATTTGCAGCTACATGGATGGACTTAGAGCTTATTATACTAAATGGAGAAAGTGAGAAAGAGAAATATATGATATCATTAATATGTGTAAACTAAAATATAACACAAATGAACCTATGTATGAAACAGAAATAGATCACAGATATAGACAACAGGCTTGTTGTTGCCAAGCAGGGGTGGGGCAGGGAAGGATTCAGAGTTTGACATTAGCAGATGCAAACTGTTATGTATAGGATGGACAAACAGCAAGGTCCCACTGTATAAAACAGGGAACTACATTTGATATCTTGTGATAAACCATAATGGAAAAGAAAATGAAAAAGAATATATAGGCGTAATTGAGTTTCTCTGCTATACAGCAGAAGTTAACAAATTAACACAGCATTGTAAATCAACTCTATTCCAATAAAATCTTTAAAAAGGAATTGTGCACTTTTTCAAGTTAAAGCAATGCTAAGTAATATTGCTCAAGAAATAAAAATTCAGATCCTCTCATATAGAACATGAAAACTCATGTTTGCACCAATAAATGAAAGAAAGAACATAATGACTGAGAGAGAGATAAAATGCTGCTATTTAGAGCTGCTGGCATAAGCAAAAGGTACATATGCTTCCTGGAATGTGAAACTGAACTGTGTCTGAGACTTTTAAGATTCAACAATGCAGAAGCCACTAAAAAAATGGCTTTACTTCTATGCCACATTTGCCAACAACGTCATGGATCCTAAATGAGATGGAATGCATTTGATGAATTTTCAATGACCAATCAAAAAATTTAATTGAAATTCAAAGGGAAGAAGAAAAGCATCCATTTTTCACCTTTCATCATTTTAAAGCAAATTAAATTTAAATAAGAAAACTGATGAGACAGAGAATCAAAATAAAGAATGTTTCCAACATTCTTAGGATTTAAAAAAATGTAGAGATGATCTAAGCCAAATTAGAATTACTTAACTTCATTTTTTTCCCACTTGCCTGTAGTTCCATAAGAGCAGAAAATATGGCTATCATTATTGTCTTATCTTCATCACCTAGCACAATGCCTGGCACAGAGTTCTGACTCAATAAGGTGACTCTAACTAAGCCTAAACTATATTTATGTCATTGCACAAAGAGTAAGTAAAAATTCGGGGGCTTAACTTTTTAACACAAGTATGCAAATATAGTTTCTACATGATAACGTAGTTTGGTGCTATGGAGTTGACAACAAACATGTTACTAGAAGGAGATGCTTCAAGTAATATGTTTTATAGAAAGGAGAATGGCAATACTTAACAAGAAGTTTGTGTGTGTTCATTTGTGTATCACAAATCTAAGGTTAAATCCTTGTGGTTAGAGGATTGTTAGGGTAGTACATTGATGATTTCTTAAAGAGAAGTCAGAGAGAGGCTACATTTTTTTAATCTATACTAGGAAAGGAGCAAAAAGAAAGAAACTGAGTATTTATGGAGGAAAAAATGACTTCTCAAAGACTCATTTGACTGAAAGCAGAATATCAGAAAAAGTCTTGATGTATCTCTGACAATATCTATACTCATAAGAACAATTCCAATTCTACACAAATTCTTTTAGAAAACAGAAGAGGGAAGAATACTTTCCAACTCATTTTGTGAGTTTCAACTCATCAATTTAAACTAATATGAAAAATGGACAAAAAATATTACAAGAAAACTATAGATCAGTATCCTTCATAAACATAGATTCAAAAGTACCCCCCGAATTATTAGCAAACTGAATCCATCAAATCCACCATGACCATGTGGGGCTCATTCCAAGAACGCAATTTTGGGTCAGCATTTGAAAATCAATGTAAATCACCATAGTATTAATAGCAGACTAAAGAAGAAAAATCATATGATAATTTCAAAATATGCAGAAAAACACTTAATGACATTCAGCATTCATTAATGATATGGAAAAGATTTCAGCTATCTAAAAATTAAAGGGGACTTCCTTAACCTGATTAATAGCATGTACAAAAGAAACTTAACAGCTATTGTCATAATTATCATTAAAGTAAACATGTTTCTCACTAAGACCAGGACAAGTCAAGGATATTTTCTTTGATCTCTCATTTCAACTTATAAAAATTGAGAAAATCATTCATAAAAATACTTCACCAAAGAGGACATATGGATGAAAAATTAACCCATGAAAAACTCTCAATATCATAAATCATTTGAATGAAAATTAAAATCACAATGAAATACCTCTACAAATATAATAAAATGGCAAAAACAAAAAATAAAACTGCTAACGATGAGTCTCGGTTGAAGCTGCAAATCAGCTGAAACTCTTAACACATTAATGATAGGAACAAAAAATGCAGCCACTTTTCACAACAGTTTGCTAGTTTCTTATACAGTTAAACCTATACTTACCATCAGTTCAGTTCTGTTCAGCCGCTCAGTCGTGTTCGATGCTTTGCGACCCCATGAATCGCAGCACGCCAGGCCTCCCTGTCCATCACCAATTCCCAGAGTTCACCCAAAGTCACGTCCATCGAGTCAGTGATGCCATCCAGCCATCTCATCCTCTGCCGTCCCCTTTTCCTCCTGCCCCCAATCCCTCCCAGCATGAGTCTTTTCCAGTGAGTCAATACTTCACATGAGGAAACCATATAAATTCTACCTTTGGTGTTTAACCAAATAGGAAAAGTATATGCCCACCCAAAAAAATGTTTATAAACATTTAGAGTGGCTTTATTATAATCACCCAAGTATCCCAAATACTCATCTTCTGATAATAGATAAATAACAACACCTGTCAACAAAGGAGACGTGGGTTCAATCCCTGGGTCAAGAAGATCTGGAGAAGGGAATACCAACCCAACTCTTGCCTGGGAAATCCCATGGAAAGAGGAGCCTGGTGGGCCAAGTCCATGAAGTCACAAAGAGTGGGGCAAGACAGCATGCACACCTTTTATGGCATATACATAGAATGGAATGCATGCGTGCATGCTGTCACTTCAGCTGTGTCCAACTCTTTGCAACCCTGTGGACTGTAGCCCACCAGGTTTCTCTGTCCATGAGATTCTCCAGGCAAGAATACTGGAGTTAGCTGCCATTCCCTTCTCCAGGAGATCTTCCTGACCCAGGGATCAAACCTGTGTCTCCTGCAGCTCCTGCATTGTAGATGGATTCTTTACCTGGGGAAGCCCTAAAATGGAATAATGCTCAATGATTAAAAGGAATTTACTGCTGCATTCAACAACTTGGATGAGTCTCAAATACATTATATATGAAGTGTAAGAAAGCAGATACAAAAGGCTACATGCTACATGATTCCATTTATATGACATTCTGGAAAAGGCAAAATCAGAGGGACAGGAAACAGATCTGTGTCTGCCAGTGGTGAGGAAAGGGCAGGGAGGGATCGATTAGAAAGTATCAAGAGAGAACTATCAGGGTGAGGTTGATGGAAATGTTCTGTATCTTGATTGTGCTGAGGGCACAAAGCTGTACATATTTGCCAAAACTCAAAGAACTGTATACCTAAAAAGGTGAATGAACTACACTGTAAAAAACTATACCAGTCATCTATTACTCTCTAACAAAGCATCCCAAAACTTAGTGGCTTAAAACAATAAACATTATCTCACAATTTCTGTGGGTCAGAAATGCAAACTCAGGTAACTCCAGCTCAAAGTCTCTCTCACAAGGTTGCATGATAACTTCTGAGCTGGTACGGTCATCTCAAGGTTCTCAAGGTAGCAATAGGGTCCACTTCCAAGCCCACTCAGATGGCTGTTGGCAGTATCCCATTCCTCACTGCTTATTGACTAGACACCTCCCTCAGTTCCTTGTAAGGGGGTTTCTCCATAGAGTAGCTCACAGCATGAAAGCTGGTTCCATAAAGTGAGTAAACAAGGGACAGAGAGATCAGCTCAAGACAGAAGCCACAGTGTTCTTCAGTCTAACCTTGGTAATGACTTCCTGTTGAAGTGAAAGTGTTAGTCACTCAGTAGTGTCTGACTCTTTGTGACCCTAAGGACTGTAGCCTCTGTCCATGAAATTCTCCAAGTAAGAATACTGGAGTGGGTTACCCTTCCCTTCTCCAGGGGATCTTCCTGAAACAGGGTTCAAACCTGCAGCGCAAGCAGATTCCTTCCCGTCTGAGCCACCTACTTTTACCATATTCTCTTCATTAGAAGCGAGTTGCTACCTCTAGCTCACAAGTGAGGGAAGCAGATTACACAAAGACATGAATACCTGGAAGTAGATCTCTGAGTACCAAGTTATAGCCTGTCCACTGCACAAATTATACCCTAAAAAGCTTACCCTTTGAAAAAAAAAGAAGCATTAGAAATAGGATTAAAGTGAAATGTATACTTAAAGGCAACTAAGGTAAGGAGACCAAAGTAAACCTGAATGTGTTAACAACATGTCTGAGATGTATGCTTACATGTCAAGATTGATATCTCTATGGAGAAGATCAGACAGCTGAGGAGGTGGAGGGAAGAATGGTTAGAAACAGGACTTTATTGATTAGACACAAATGGGGTTTTAAGAGCAAGACCTGAGACAAGGAATGAAGACAGAAGTCTCAGGACTTGCAGTGACAAGAGATGATGCCAGCTGTTAATATTAATCCCTCTGGGACAAACTTTAAAGAGCAAAGCAAAACAATCAAGCAACAACAACAACAAAAAAACTAGTGACAATATTGGTCAACAAAACCATGGATTAATAAATGCTAAATTGCCAAGCCCCAATTATAGCATTCTTAAAGTTTACTAGTGGCTCTCACTCAGGTCCTCAGGAGTGGCATATGATGGGGACAAGAGCCAGGTAGATCAATACAGAGACTTGACTTGATAGCAACACATGTGAAGAAACTCTGAAAGGCTTTAACTTACAACAAGTTCAATATGTGCCAATAGTGAAATTAATTTGCTTGAAAGGTCAATTCAATATTAGGCTGTACTCAAAGACTACCATGTCCATGCACCTTTATGGTAAGATCACACTAGAATTAAATGACTTGGCAGATGTTTTCTCTCACTGAGATCAATCTTTGAGCTTTAAATGATATGACAAAAATTTTAATAGGGAGTTGAGACCTAAAATGTAAGTGGGTTATATAGCATGATCACAGAGCATGGAAACATACAAATTTATTTTTATATATTAATATATAATATTCATTATACTTAATATATAAAATTTTATTTATATATAAATATGAAACATTTCAAATATTCTGCTCCATTGCCAAAAAACAGTGATTTTCCCCTGTGATAATATTCAGGGAGAAGTAAGAATTCTATTTCAGTCATTTTGCAGATTGAGGAATGCTAAAGACTTCAGTAGAAAGCAATACAGTAGCAGTGCTGTTCTAATAAAGCCTGTTCCTTTAAGCACTGAAATATATATTAATATATAAAGAAGGAGAAGCTTGTGGTTTATTTCTCACATGTAGATAATGGGCAAGAATATTTACTACCAGGTTTCCCTTTGTAAGTGTTTAAACATGCCATTAATTTGATTGCCTTCTAAGTGATGAGTTGTTTTTCAGTTGGTAAATTGTGTCTGACTTTTTTGAAACTCCATGGACTGTAGTTTTCCAGGCTACTCTGTCCATAGGACAGCAAGAATACTGGAGTGGGTTGCCATTTCCTTTTTCAGGGAATCTTTCCAACCTGGGAATCACACCCGAGTCTCCTTCATTGGCAGGCAGATTCTTTACCACTGAGCCACCTAGGAAGCCAATTGATGAGTAGAATTTAATTTTCACATATGACTTCAATAAGAAATGGAGTCATTTGGGTCTGGAAAGTTTTTCGGTTATTCTTGTTATCCCTTTTCTTATATGTAAGATCCAGAAGATTAGGGACTGGATGTTTACCAGCCCCTAGAGTAAACCTTGCTATATGGTAGGTAGTCAATGTTTGCCTCAGAACTAGGTGATAGCCTCATTACTTTTTCTATTCTGTCACTATAATAATATGAATTCTTGTTGGTATAAATGCACTTGTTCATCTCAAGTGTTACCGTGCGTTAATGTTTTTTTCCAAAAAAGAAGTGCATTTTTTTCACATAATCATCCATAAAATGCATAATTACCTACAAAGTTAACCTCACCCTCTTAAACAATCTGGAGAAGCCTGGAACAGTGGAGAAACAATTACAATAATTTTTCTGAAGATACAAAATTTCCATTGAAAAAATGCTGAGCAAACATGCACAAGGTTAGTTACCATAAAAAAAGATTGTTCTTAAAAAATTAAAGATAAAGTTCAATCAAGTTATAAATTAATTTATAAATTAATTTGAACTATAGCTTAAAGAAGACTGAGATAATTGACTGGATGTTTTAATTCAGATACCATTAAAAACAATTTTAAAAACCTTTGGTATCCATAATGACAGTATATCAGTAAAAAGAGCAAGCATTTATTTTTGGCCAGAGTTCACATATATGACAACATAGGTGTGTACTATACAACCTCAGTGTGCAGTTTGTATACCTGAATATGAATGATGAATCACTATTTGCCAAGCACAGAGTGATTTGCATACAACATTTTGTTTAACAGCAATCTCATGAGCAAGACATTACAACCTCCATTTTACACAAATGGTAATTGAGGTACACATAGTTTAGACGGGATCCCCAAGTTCACACAACTAGTAAAGAGGGGAGCTGAAATTAAAACTGCATCTGTAAACTCTTAGATGCTTCTTAGAGTTGATTCAATTCCTTTTATTTAGCATCTCTATCTGAAATACTACTGCCCAATTAATTTAGTTATTTAAACCAATATTTATTTGATATGTAGAATTTCGTGTTCTGATTTCATTTCTTCAAGATTATACTAAGGTATTAGCCTTATATGTAAATAAAGTTTTAGTTAAAATGATATTTATTATAATATTGTTTAAAAATAAAACAACAATTAACAGAAATGTAAACAGACTAAAATTCAAAAATGGGCAAGCAGTTTAAAATATTATGAAATACAGGGTATTCTCAAATATTAATGGTGTGTAAAGTGTTCACCAAGTATATAATCTTAAGTGTTTATAAGTACTAAGAAGCTTACAAAGTAGTCTCACAGTAACTTATAACTTTACTGTCTTTTTCCTTGAATACCGCATTCATGAAATTCCATTCAGCATTTTACTTTTTTTAAAATGTCACCGTCTGACCCTTAAATTCTCCTGATCCTAGTTCCATATAGGAAATAGAGCCCTCTTCTCTACAAAAAGATAAATTTTAATAATAGAAAAAATATAAGTATTAAATAATCCATAAATCCAGTGGAAAACAAAGGAGCCTTTTTCTAAGCAGCTCTGAGAAAAACTGTGAAAATTTTAGGAAACTGCATTGGGTTAATAACAAAACCTTAGAGCACCAAAAAAAGAAAGAAAGAAAGAAAAATTTCATCAAGCAAATAGAAAAAATAAAATTGCCTTTAGAAAACCTGAACTCAAGGTCTAGATCCACCACCACAGGATGGAGTGAGAGTAAGTCAGCAGGTTGCTCATTCAAGTCAAGCTCCATCTTCCATATGCTTGGCTGTGATGTTTGTTCTCAGCGAATGCTGTGAAATTAACTCTTGAAATAATGTAGAACATGTTTCTTGATTAAGTTCAAGGATAGGTTTTGCAGCCAGAGAATTAGTGGGGTTCCTTGGGTAATTTTACCATGGAATAAGCAAAGGTTACAAAAAAGCTCTTTTTACTTTCACAGAGCTGATCATTAAACATTTAACAGAACATCACATAGCTGCAAGGGAGACTGGAAAATAAAAACTTTTCTTTTTTATTATTGATCTAAGCTGACCATATTTCCATCCCATATTTTGTTGGCAGAGAGGATGGAATGGCAGAAAACTAACAGTAACTGATACATGGAGAGATGTGATTTTAGTTTTTGAAAGTTAAAAACTTGATTACTAAAATAATTTCAAATCTCTGCATAAAGAATAACTTCTTGAAGAACAAATAATACTTAAAATGGAATTAGTAATCTAGAAGAAATATTTATTTTTTTCCACATGCGTGCTGAGTCACTCAGTTGTGTCAGATTCTTTGAGACCCTATGGACTATAGCCTGCCAGGCTCCTCTGTCCATGGGATTTTTCTGGGGAAGAATACTGGAGTGGACTGTCATTTCTTCCTCTAGAGGATCTTTCTGACCCAGGGTTTGAACCCCCATTTCCTGTGTCTACTACATAGGCAGACCGATTCTTTACCACTGAGCCAACTGGGAAGCCCATTTGTTTCCATAGTATAGTACAAAATAAAATTAACATAAAACTGTACAGAAAATTTAAACACATAGAGGGTAGATCTGAAAGGTTCAATATCTGTAATAATAGAAATTTCACAAGCAATGTAAGTATTCTACAAACAAAGAATAGAAATAATGGATGAAGAGAAAACATCAAATAGTTAACATAGAAAACTTTCCCTTAGAGACACGTATCTAGGACAAACTTTCAAGTAATCTGGGATGCCAAAGGATAAAGAGAAATTTCTATCATATTCAAAATAAGAAAAATAAGTTACCTATGTTAGATTGAAAATCAAACCATAAATAACTAACATTTACTTAAGAGTGAAAAATGAACTGGATTTTAACTATGGATAGAGTGTAAATTGGGGGCAATTTGACACATTTTACAAAACTGTTAAAAGTGCATATCCTTAGAGTGATGAGATGATTATTCTGGCAGCTATCTTCTGTGAATATTGGCACACATGTTCAAGGACATATGTAAAAAATTGTGGCACTGTGTAGCAAAAACTAGAGTCCACCTAGAGTCTTCTTGCCCAAGAATAGTTAAATACACTTTAATATTTTCATATTATAGAAATCTATATAAGCAGTTAAAAGAAAAAGTGATATCTCAATGTGGTATGAGGAAGGATTCTATACATTAAGTAAGGAGCAAGTTGCAGAACAATGGATATAATTTGCATATGCAGATAAGTGCAAAGGATACACAAAAAGTCATTAATAGTAATTAATCTTAGAACTGGTAAAGGGAGATAACTTCCACTCTTTCTTTCACACATTTGTTTAATCCTTAATTTTTTCACAAATAGCAAACACTTCTCTAGTATTATTTTTTAAAGTTATACTGGAATATATTTATGAGCAAAGGCTAGATTTCCAAGAAATATGGATAGTCCAAAAATAGTGGGGAAAATACAATAATAAAAAGCTGATATCCTTATGAGTTACAATTTTCATACTTAGTCAGAAATCATGACATTTGATAAATGTGGTCATTAGAAAAACTAAAATACAAAACAGCTCCCACCACTAAAGAAAAAGAAAAGAAAAAGTATATGGAAAACAAATATCACAAGAAATTGAAGAAACAACAGCATGTAACATGCATAATAAAATACTAGATATATGCATACATATATACATATATATAATATTTAAAAGTTATAAGTAGAATAAAGAGAGTTTAAATAGCTTGTCCAAAATTATATAGCTATGAAAGCAAAGATATGATAAGATTGGAATTTTACTCAGGCAGCATCAGTGAAGGGCTCAAGGCCTGACCACCCTGCCGCCCACTTATAACTAGCAAGTGCTGGCCATAGAGGCAAGTCAGAGCCAAGAGTCAGGACACAACAAGCTCTCTCAGGCCCTAGTGGTAAATGTTTAAGTAAGTTCAGAATTTCTGGACATAAATCTATAAAATAATTAAAATACCTTTAAAACATGACTACCCTTTAATTCAGCGATCTCACATGTAGAAATTAACCCTAAGAAAATAATCAGATGAGCATTTAAAACAGTTTTGTGAAATTGTGAAGACCACTTGAATATCTAACAGTAATGGACTGGTTAAAGTAATTGTGATGTATAGATAGATAAAGATCTAGATACACAGAGAGATATTCACACATAGGCATAGAAATTTGTTAACTTTTACATATTTTAAGAGGTGAGAATGTAAGATATTTCATGTGCTCCCATTAATGAAACTATATGTCTATAGAAGTGTGTCTGGAAATATATTAAATTTCCTCCAGACATATTGATTGAGCATCTAATAGAGAAGCCAGCACTATATAGTGGGTATAAGTGCCCTCCCTGCAGCCAGGTAGCCTAAATGAATCCCAGATCTGCTGCTTGCCTGCCCTACAGACTTTGGCAAATCATGCGTGATCTCTCAGTGGAAAAGAATGCTGTGAAGAAAAGTGCATCAGGAAAGAGGAATAGAGAATGATGGTAGGTCAGTTAGAGTGGCTATGGTCTCAAGAGAAAAACTGTGAGGAGTGGGGGAGCAGAGCGCAAGCTCCCCAGATTTGCAGGGAATAGAAGCCTACACAGAAGGAATTTCAAATGAAAAAGCCTGAGGTTTGGGAGTTTGTGGAGGGTTCTGGGAGGAGCAGGAGGTCAAGGTGGCCACAGTAGAGTAAATCATTTCCAAATGTTCATAGTTGAATGCCTGGAGCTAGCTTTCTTTTCACACTTGTTTGGATTTTTGCAATTAGCATGAAGTACCTCTACAATGGAAAACAACAAAAATATTCACATTGGGAAAAAGAAAATAGCAAGTTACTCTATTTCTGATTACTCTCTGCAATCAGCATTATCAGTGTTCCATTTCTTAAAAATACATACTCAAACTTTCTAAGTAAAATTCAAAGCCATCTGCTTATTCAGGCTCTCATGGGAGGACTTAGCAGTGAGAAGTTTTGCTCATGAGTCTGCTCAGGATAAGGCTGTTTTAATGCTTTGCTCTTTACCATGCCTCCACCCTCCAACCATATTTGATTAGAAACCATTTTTAACTTTAAATGACTTTTTTAAAATTGGCATTTCCCTCATGTGCCAAAAGTAATAAGCATATATTTTAAAAGAAGAAAATGAATTTGATAAAATATTTTGCTTGGCTAGAAATGTTTTCAGTAGTTTATTAACTGCAAAGTAATTCCCTACTGAATGCCAGAGATCCTGTGCAAGATGTTGCCTGGGGCTAAATAATATGTGTTCACCTTTTAATCACACTGACAGAAGGGAAATGGAAAGCAAGTCTCCCAGTACTCAACATGCAGTCTTTATTTTAGTGGAGAGGAACATTAAGCATGAATAGCTCCAAATATCATATAATTCAAAAAAAGTTTATTCTTTTGTTTGGTAGTATAGTATATAGGTATTTCCAATAATCTTGGAATTCACTCCCATTCAAATAATGAAACCATATTGTCAAATTGAAACTCCCTGTCTTATTCATCTTGTCTATTTCTGCCTGATCTTCAAGCTAGTGATGGACAGCATCCTTTCCTTCCCAGAATATATATTCATCATTTTCAAGAGCCATGGCTTGAAAAAAAAAGTATAGGTTACTTTGGCTCATTTTTGCAGTCAGGTTCACAATATTACCAATGTGACAGGGACCCTAGACCTTATTTACTGAGCTGTTGTACAGGTGCTTAACTTTACAGCTCTATTATAAGCAGATTGAGGGCAGGAAATAGTGCCATATTTACATTTTAACCCTAAGCAACTAACACATTGCTTGTCAGGTAATAAATGTACAATATTTGTTTGTCAAAAGACAATTAAAAGATAATTCTGGACTACGGTAACTTTACACTTCATGTTGTTATAACAGAAATTTGCAGTTTTATTTCAATAGCAATTTTCTTCTACTCTACGTCTAATTCTCCAAGTCCAGTAAGAAGGTCAGCAAGGACACAGTCTAATGGAAGAAATTTGTTAATTAGTGAGAACCATTCCAGTCTGAATTTATATTTCCAGTTTTATATCCTTAATGTTTAAAAAAAATTTTCTAGAGGAAGCCAAAAGTAGTTATCATGAAAACTCAACTCATTAACTATTCTGAACTAAAATAAGTCTTGTTCATTGTTTGGCTTTGGACACTATTATGCAAACTTGAAATATTTGATTTTTCTTTCGTTTATTTTTATTTACTTATTTTTCCCCTCTATATATTGTTACACAATTTTTAAGGGTTTGCTCCCTTTACAGTTATTATAAAATATTGATTATATACCCCATTTGTACCACACATCCTGTAGCCTTATACCCAATAGTTTGTACCTCTTACTCCTGCACCTCTACATTGCTCCTCCTCCCCCACTGATAACCCCCAATTTGCTCTGAATATCTGTGAGTCTGTTTCGTTTTTGTTATATTTACTAGTTTGTTGTATTTCTTAGATTCCACTTATAATAGATAGCATAGAGTATTTGTCTTTCTCTGACTTGTTTCACTTAGAATAATCCCCTCCAAGAGCATCCATGTTGCTGCAAATGGCAAAATATAACTATTTTTTATGATTCAGTAGTATCCCATTGGGAGAAGGCAATGGCACCCCACTCCAGTACTTTTGCCTAGAAAATCCCATGGACGGAGGAGCCTGGTAGGCTGAAGTCCATGGGGTTGCTAGAGTCGGACACGACTGAGCGACTTCACTTTCACTTTTCACTTTCATGCATTGGTGAAGGAAATGGCAACCCACTCCAGTATTCTTGCCTGGAGAATCCCAGGGACGGGAAGCCTGGTGGGCTGCCGTCTATGGGTCGCACAGAGTCGGACACGACTGAAGCCACTTAGCAGCAGCAGCAGCAGCAGCAGCAGCAGTATCCCATTGTGTATATGCATATCATATCTTCTTTATCCTGGAGAATTTGGTTTTGTTTTGCTTGGGGAAAAAACAAAACACAGAGTATAAGAGATTTAATAGAATTAAGTAGATTATCCATTTTATAGGCACCTTCCATCCTCAAACTCACCCCTTATTCTATGGTGATAATTAATCTTCCTATGAAAGCAACAAAGAACAGGGAGGGGACCATTTAAAGACAATCATCAGCCCTGTCATTAACAAAGCACAGGCAAGATGCTTCTATTCAACATTCTCTTCTTACCAATAGGCCATTGAAATACCTTAGTGCAGCCTTCAGGTGCACTCCAGTGGCTACCGTCAGAATTATCTCTATATATTTCTGTTTTTTAACTATATTTTCTTTTCTTCTATTTATTTATTTATTTGACTGCATTCAGTCTCAGTTGCAGCACTTGGAATCTTTGTTGAATCATGCAGGGTCTTTCATTGTGGCACACGACTCTCCAGTGGTGCCATGCAGGCTTAGATGCTCCACGGTGAATGGACTCCTAGCTTCCTGACCAGGAATTGAACCCTCATCAATTGCAAGGCCAACACTTAACCACTGGACAACCAGGAAAGTCCCAACCCCTATACATTTCTTTTTATTCCTTGAAATCCCCACTTCCGTAAAAAATTTAGAAGATAGAGGTAGAGACAATAATCAGCAACCTTTGACTGTATTATGAAGATTTTTCTTTTTCTAATACATTCTGCCAAACTCTAGCTACTAGTAGCTATTAGTAAGTGACATTTCTCTCTTTCACACAGTGGTATACTTCTCTGCCTTTCCTTAATGGGTCTTTGATTTTAACATATCTCAAACAGCAACTTCTGAGTTTCACTGTAGTGATTAGAAGATTTTATAGTTCCTGTCCTTTTATCAGAAACTTCCATTTTGTGTATAAATGAAATTCACCTCCCTCCATGCAGCAGTTATGAGTCTCCTACCACCTCCCATCTTATTCTCACTGCTGAAGGCAGCAGCTCTGGACTTCTGAAACACCACATTCTCTATCAGACAATCTACACATTGAAATCCAAGAAAACAGCAGCTAAAGTCTTTTTTTTTAAGATCTAGAACCTCATTCATCATCTGCTAGCAATTTAAAGTTTTAAAATTATACTGTATCATAGTCTTTAGGAACGTTCTATTTATGACACATTGCTCTCATTTCAGTATAGTTTTGTGGGTGGGTGTGTCATTGTAGGAGCTGAAGCAGAAGAGAAAGTTCATTAAATAATCATTTCACACTTTATAATATATGCACCTAATAAACACACTGAAAGATTTAAAATATTCCAGGGAGGCTGTATTCATAGAGGCAGTTTTAAATATGATTTGAGCAATTATAAAAATATATTTATCAAATGCAGACAACCAATCTGTGTATTTCATGGAAAAATATTTAAATTCTGACTTCACTTCCTATCCATCATTATATCCATCATATATAGTCAGTGTTCTAATGTTCTAGCAGTTTTATTTCTAACACAAACTCACCACCATTTACTTTGTCTTTATCATATCCTGCTTAAGGAAAATAATATATATTTAATTTAGGCATGTATATATGCATATATTAATATAATCAAGATATACAGAGAGTTTGTAACAAACATGGGGTGAAGATGAAACTGAAAATATATTAAATAATGAAAAAACTAAATGAAACAAGTTATTAGCATGGATTATCTTTTTGAATGGATTAATCTGACAGCACAACAAATAATGATTAATCTACCTTTGAACACGTATCTATTTTGTCTTTCCTTTCTCACTGATAAAAGTTAATATATGTGTTAAAGAATGTCTGCTTAGGTGGTCATCTAACATTTTGTTAGTGCTGTTAGCAAAAGTCTGGTATTTAAAGAGATCAAACCCTCTATACCTAACACAGACATAAGTCTCCTCGATATTACCGTTTTTGCTTTGGGAAGAATAATTCATGTGACTTCTTGAATAACAAATACAAGACAGTGAGTCCCCATGGCTTTGGAGAAAGCTTTTGCATGTTTTATTCATTTTTGTCTTTGTTTTTAACAGAGGTTAATTAACCCCAAATTTCTTGGAATATAGAATTTAATTTTCTGGGTATAATGTAAGAAAATTAGCATAAGACATGAAGACCCATCTGAGAAGAAAATGATTCAGATACCAACCTCTAATCTTTAAGAGGAAGTACGCGGGGCAGATGATCTGGTCCAGTTCCAAACCCACCAGAGGCCCTCAGACAATTCCATGGAGACCTCAGGAGCTGAAGTGGCACTTCAGTTTTCCCACATTGAAGCACAGGGTCCAGGACTTGTTGTCCCCACAACAAACAGACACTGGATGCAGGCTGCTTCACAGGAAGGGGGGCACAGGTTTAATTGGGGAAATTGAAGGGATGCATCTACAAGCAGCTTGGCAGCCTTAGCTGTAAGTTCCTTCACTACGTAGAGAATATTCTAGGTGAAATTAGCAGGTGTTACACAAGGTTCTTTCAACCATCAAAATAAAAATGGAAAGATGAAGAAAATATCCAGATAAAATTCTGGAACAAATATCACATTGTGTGTTTTCTGAATAAAAGAAGAGAAGAGGGCAAAAGAGAGAGAGAAAGAGAAGGATGAGGTAACATCTTTATATACTTATTCTCACAAAACATCATGCCTTATATATAATAGATATGCTGAGTAAATAAATGAATGAAAAAAGCTACTCTTTTCATTCTATAAAAATACCACATGCATTTCATGTTTAGATTATAAACATCTTCAGTCAAGAAACTCTGCCTCACTCACTGTCATTCTGAATATAGAAGTTTGGTTCCTTGTAAACTTTTCTGAATATTATCTTATAGGAAGAGTTAATTTATATAAACATATTTAACATTTGACAGGAAATTTACTTTCCTTAATCAATACAAAGCAGACAACTGGGTTTTACTTTTTGAAAAGAAAACTGAAGCAAATGAAACATATTTAATAAACCGTTTTGTAGTCTTCATTGGTCTATATCTAGCCATGTTAGTGGTATCTTAAAATCAGTAATTAAATGTGCTTTGAAATAACTCTTTAAATATTCAACCATTACCATAATTTATATAAATAATATCTCCTCACTTCTAACCAAAGGACTTTTTTCTTAGTTTCCTTTGTATGCATATCAAATGATAGCATTTATTGTTTGCAGGTATATTAAAATTTTGAAGAATGATAAATATTTACCAAGTATATTTAGATTTTATGATTATCCTTTAGAAGCAGTTTACTTTTGAGCTATTATTCGATATAATTTCATATTTTCCTTTACAGAAAGTTTAATGATGCTGCCATAATAATCCATAATCTTTAATTAAAAGGAGTTATGAAGCACAAAACATAAAACACCTACTTACAAGCTATATCAAATAGTCTTAAATGTAAGAGCTTCAAAAAATTTTCACATTCTTTGTAATATAAAGATTATTTCAAGAAGAAGCACCATTATATACTAGTAAAATACTAAAGTTTTATTTTGTAAATCTTTGAGGTGTTACCTGGTCAAAACATCATGCTAGATGCTATAGAAATAAAGTGATAAATAAGTTCTTTTATCTGTATTCATAAATGTTATAACACTGAAACTAATGTATCATATTGAAAAATTATGAAAATAGTATATCATACTGCAAAATAAATTAAAATAAATAAAATTAAATTAGTATAAGCAAAGGGGAATGATGAAATTATTTAAATCATAGGGACAAGGGAAGATTTTATATTAACCTCTGATGAAATATTTATCCATTGCAATTATTTCCTTCTCTTCTTATCCCACTAAACTGTGAATTTATAAGTGGAATTAAGTGTTCACAGTATTTCCTAAAGCGTATCCACAGAGCTCTGAGCTAACAAACGACCTTTTAGCTTTTAGGTGAGTTAATATGCAAATTACTTACATCTTGAAGGATGAGTTCCAGTTCCATAGAGAACTTTCCAAGTTGAGCTGGAGGTGTTGGCTTGTTCACAGTCAGCTGCTGTATGTTTAATGTTCATTTTGAAAAATGCAGAGGCAAATGTTTCTGAAGTAATAGATTGATGGCATAGTATAGAATACCTTGAATGCCATACAACAGAATTTGATGTTTACTTCTTTTGTAGGTAAAGCATTAGGAATTTTATTCACTGTTAAGTGGGAGGATAAGCAAAGGGAGGAGGTTAGAATGATCCATGTGGTAAGAGATTAGAGTCGGAGACTCTAATAAATTCATGTTTAGTTTAATACAGACACAGGTAGGCATTTACAGAGAAATATTTGTAGATGTGTATGTATAAAAGAGAATAGGTACATACATCCATGTCAGTTTAGAGGGCCTAAAAACAACAAGAACTCAGTAGTAATAAAAACACTCAATGTACAGATCTTGGTTTCTTATACCGTTTTCCTATAAGAAGAATCAGAGCTCCATTAAAAAGCATTGATTCTAGAAATGGGGTAGGAAATATTTAAGATGAACCTAGAGCATCTTTAGTGCCAGAAGATAAGCACTCAAAAGAAAATAATGATCAGTTCAGTTCAGTCACTCAGTCGTGTCTGACTCTTTGTGATCCCATGTTCTGCAACATGCCAGGCCTCCCTATCCTTCACCAACTCCTAGAGCTTACTCAGACTCATGTACATCAAGTCGGTGATGCCATCCAACCATCTCATTCTCTGTCGTCTCCTTCTCCTCCAGACGTGAATATTTCCCAGCATCAGGGACTTTTCCAATGAGTCAGTTCTTCACATCAGGTGGCCAAAGTATTGGAGTTTCAGCCTCAGCATCAGTCTTTCCGGTGAACATTCAGGACTGATTTCCTTTAGGATAAACTGGTAGGATCTCCTTGCAGTCCGAGGGACTCCCAGAAGTCTTCTCTGACACCAAGGTTCAAAAGCATCAACTCTTTGGCGCTCAGCTTTCTTCACAGTCCAACTCTCACATCCATACATGACTACTGGAAAAACCATAGCCTTGACTAGATGGAACTTTGTTGGCAAAGTAATGTCTCTGCTTTTTAGTATGCTGACTAGGTTGGTCATAGCTTTCCTTTCAAGGAGCAAGCATCTTTTAATTTCATGGCTGCAGTCACCATCTGCAGTGATTTTGGAGCCCCCCAAAATAAAGTCTCTCACTGTTTCCATTGTTTCCCCATCTATTTGCCATGATGTGATGTGCCCAGACGCCATGACCTTAGTTTTCTGAACGTGAGTTTTAAGCCAACTTTTTCATTCTGCTCTTTCACTTTCATTAAGAGGCTCTTTAGTTCTTCTTTGCTTTCTGCCATAAGGCTGGTGTCATCTGCATATCTGAGGTTATTGATATTTCTCCCAGCAGTCTTGATTCCAGCTAGTGCTTCATTCAGCCTGACATTTCACATGATGTACTCTGCATATAAGTTAAATAAGCAAGATGACAATATACACCCTTGATGTCCTCCTTTCCCGATTTGGAATCAGTGTGTTGTTCCGTGTCCAGTTCTAACTGTTGCTTCTTGACCTGCATATAGATTTCTCAGGAGGCAACTCAGGTGGTCTGGTATTTCTATCTCTTGAAGAATTTTTCATGGTTTGTTGTGATCCACACAGTCAAAGGCTTTGGCATAGTCAATACAGCAGAAGTAGATGTCTCTCTGGAACTCTCATGCTTTTTTGATGATCCAACGGATGTTGGCAATTTGATCTCTGGTTCCTCTGCCTTTTCTATATCCAGCTTGAATATCTGGAAGTTCACGGTTCACATACTGTTGAAAATAGTGATGGGTTTGTATAAAAGAAGCCCCATAGCCAACTAAAAGAGCTCCTGATGATTAAAGCTGGAATAACTTGAGCAAAAAAAAAATTCTAACTAAAATATGGACTTAATAATAATAATGATGATGATAATCATTATGATGATGATATATCAATATCAGTTTACAAATAGTGACAAATGTATCTAGTAATCCAAGTTGTTAGTAATAGGGAAAATTATGGATTCAGTATATGAGGACCCTCTGTAGTCTTTTTATAATAATTCTCCAAACCTAAAAGTATTCTAAAATAAAAAGGTTATTTTTAAAAACAATACACTCTCTAGAGCTACATATATGTTTATGATTTGAAGTATCTATGGACAGAAAACAAAAACACATCCCAAATATCATTTAAAGGTCTTATACTCAGGTTTCAAATCCATTAAACCTACAAGATGCTCTAAGTACATAGTCTAAGCCAATTGTATGCCAAAAGACAAGCCCCAAAACATTTCCAAAACAGTTTTTAAAATGCATTTTTTATCCATAAAGTCAAAACTTATGTCGTGCATTTTCTATTAGATTAAATTTTAAATTTCTTTTAATCTTTATTGCTTGTATATGAAATACATTGCAGGTTTCAGAACAAAATTCACTTAGTCAAGTAAATGACTTTTGTGCTGTATATTTCCACACATTAATAGCATAATTTGCATGCTAAAGAATTGAAATTTTACTCTGCTGTGGCCACCAAGGATTAATTTAATGAATTGAATATATTGGATTGCCTTCTGAGAAATAGAAGGTTAAAAGGCACATTTTGCTAAATATTTAAAATCTTTAACCTTTGTGGTATAGATCTCCATGATTTAAAAAAGAAAAAACAGGTAAAGCACAGTTGTATTTTATAAACATAATTTTGCTACAGAAGAATATCCAAATGTGTTTTTCAGATTGTCTATGCTTCTGTTTTATCAAACCTGGGTGTATAGTGGGAACATTTATATATGTGCAAATGTCATAAAGACATGTCTCTTCAGCAGCAACACATGGGATCATCTGAGGATACAATGATTCCATTCCTAAATGAATGGTCTTCATAGTTCTAGTTAATTTTTGAATTGCTCACTTGTGGAAAACTTGAGAACTATTTTTTTAATTTGTGTTCTTGAAACTTTTATATCAGTTTATTAGTTGACATCTGGTATTCTCAGTCAAACTTAGGGGCAACTCATGTACTAGAGGCTTTTATGAAGCAATGGACACCATATAGAACATCATATTTTTCTTTGATTAAATAGTCTCTTCACACAATTAGTATATTATAGAAAATCTATCAAATGCACAAGATGACAGGTATCTCTGTAAATATCTAATGTAGTGTTCCGAGAAAAATTGATTAGAACAATCTCATGATAGGAAGGAAAAAAATAAGTTTTATGTGAGAAATTAACACAAAATGTGCTTTATATTCTTGATATAACTAGAAAAGCATATCTGGAATTCAGTATGTAATAATAAAGACAAAAATTTTAAGTAATATATTTTCTTGAATCATGAAATTTAATCCAACCCACAATATTTATATTTATTATTTCATTTAGCATTTAGAATAAAGTAGGCTCCTTTTGAGGGCTTCCCTGGTGGCTCAGATGGTAAAGAATTTGCCTGCAATGCAGGAGACTTGGGTTTGATCCCTGGATCAGGAAGATTCACTGGGGAAGGGAATGGCAACCCACTCCAGTATTCTTGTCTGGAGAATCCCATGGACAGAGGAACCTAGCGGGCTACAGTCCATAGGGTTGCAAAGAGTCAGACATGACTAGAGTTGACTGAGCACCCATGCAAGCTCCTTTTGAAGTTTGGACCTAAATGGACTTTTTATACATAAATATACTTTATTGTTTTGTTATTTTTATACTTTTATATTATAAATGTGTGTGGTGTGTGTGTGTTAAGTTGCTTCAATCATGTCTGACTCTGCTACTCTACGGAGTGTAGTCTGCCAGTCTCCATTGTCCATGAGATTCTCCAGGCAAGAATACTGGAGTGGGTTACCATTTTCTAGTCCAGGGGATCTTCCGAACTCAGGGATCAAACCACGTCTGTTTTGTGTCCTGCATTGGCAGGTGGGTTCTTTGCCACTAGTGCAACTTGGGAAGCTCTGTATTAAAAATGTGTGTCAGTTGCTCAGTTGTGTCCAACTATTTACGATCCCATGGACTATAGACTACCAGGCTCCTCTGTCGGTGAAATTCTCCTGGCAAGAATACTGGAGTGGGTTGCCATTTCCTTCTACAAGGATCAAACCCTGGTCTCCTGCATCACAGGCAGGTATTTTACCATCTGAGCCAGTATATACATGTTAATATCTGAAAGACAAAATATATATATTTTTTAATTTTTAAATATTAACTGTCCACAGAACACATTGTAGTTACTCACTACCCCAGACACCAGTCTATCCACCACTTCCATTCCAGTCCTTTTCCGGAAGTCTTTGGACAAGAATATGTAGACTTGAACTGCTGGAAAGCCTTTCCATTCCAGCCAGATTGAAACTGATTCTTTCCAGAAGGATCTTTGTTTGTCTAAATATGATATCTGGCCCCTCTCACATGAAATTTCTGTTGTGTGCTTTCTTTCTCTATGTATGGGTCATATCTGTTTGCTCTTTGCATATATCATTTTTTTTGTTTGTTTGTTATTGGCAACTGGACATGTTAGGTAATATATTGCAGCAACTCTAGCTTTTGCTTTCCAACTCCCTCTCCAGTGCTAGCTTTCATTATTATTGGCTTTTTTGTTTAGTTACTAGGTTAGAATATTTCTATGAAATGTATTAATACCATTGTGTGAAATCTCCAAATTGCTCCTCCTAAGGTATAAGTGAAGTCACTCAGTCTTGTCTGACTCCTTGCAACCTCATGGACTGTAGCCCACCAGGCTCCTCCCTCCATGTGATTTTCCAGGCAAGAACACTGGAGTGTATTGCCATTTCCTTCTCCAGGGTCCTAAGGTATGGCCCTGGGTAAATGCACATCACCGTGGGATCAGAGTTGTTTTAACAGGGCCTCTGTTATCTGTCTTTCCCTAATCTCAAGCTGTCTGTCTCTACTGTTATCATATCCAGCTCTTAGACTCTGCTAGTTATGGACTGATTTCTCTATTGTTTTTGACAGTATCCTCAGACATAAACTATTCCACAGCCTGACTCAATTAAATATGGGCAGGTGTAGTTTTAAGACCAAGTTTCTTCTGACTCTAGGAGGGCTTTTCTCATCCCTGCTTGTCTCTGGTAAACTAGCTGGCCAATGGTTTAGCTTGTTGATCCCACAGAGCTAACAACCTCTTAATTATTTATCATCTAAATTTCCATTGTTTTGAGAGTGTTCTTAATATTAAAATTATTCACACTTTCTACTGAATTAATTCCTTTGGTGAAAGCTTTGGAGTGCTCTTTTTCTGACTGTCCCTGAGCAACTGCTCCAGACAATGGGAGGTGGCAGTAGCCTCTGTTCTTCTCAGCTTGCTTCTCTGGGCTTTGAACATTTGCTGAGTGAGCTAGGGTAAACGTGATAAAAGCCCTAACATCCTTGGCTTGCCATACCTAGGTGGAGCATCTGCCCTATGAATGGAGTCTCTGACTTCCCAACTGCACTCACCAATAATTTAGACTCTCCAACTCAGAGTTGAAGGGAATTAGAAATGTTGATAGCCTACTCTTCCTAGGAGATAGTTTCCCTTGATTGAAAGCTTAGAAGAGAGGAAGTGCTGTCTTCTTGGTCTCATCTACCCCAATTGGAGCTTCTGTCAAGCTGAGCTGGTGGTGGGGAGTAAGTGAATGAGGGCAGAAGAGGGACATGAGATGTGGCTCACTTTCACAGTTTCAGTGTATTTATCAAGTTTTAAGTATTTTCTTAAATAAATGTTTCTTTATTTATTTGCTATAAAATCTTAGGACAATTTCCAGAGTCTTTAAATACTTATGTACATGTGTATGTACAGAACAGATATATCATTCTGCTTATATATGTACATATGTATGTATATACGTATCCATCTATTTCATGACCTTTCAGTATGAAGCAGATCCATGGAGCTCCTCCTGCTGCCAATCATAAAGTGGAATGCCTATCAATATTGTTAGTATTTGAGCCAGCTGTGCAAAGCTATCATCAGTAGTAACGAGATCTTCTATGCATGCTTTTTTTTTTTTTTTAACCAAGTCAATCATAGGGTCTTGTAAGAGTTGAATGCTGGCGCCTGCAGCTTCAGAGCTCTTTCTTTTCTCTGAAATTTTCCCAGAAGAACAAGAGTCTCAACCTCTCCAAAGCCTGATGTAAACAGAAAATATGACTTTTAGTAACTTTCTATCATGAGAAAATATGCAGTAAATTCTGTTATAGACAATATATTAAAATCTCTAGCTTATTTTGTGCAACAAAATAAGAATTTTCTAATGGATAAACACAGTGTGTCATAGTCATATGATAAAATACTATTCAGCAATAAATAGGAAAAAACTGTTGATCCATGATTCAGGGTGGATGAACCTCTAAAACACTATGCTAAGTGAAAGAAATCAAATACAAAATACTACATATTACCTGATTTATTTTTATGAGATGTTCAGAGAAGGCAAATCTTTAGAGACAAAGAAATTAATGTTTACCTGAGGTCAGGGGAGGGAAAGGAGATTGCAAATACACACAAGAGATCTTTTGGAGTAATAAAAATGTTCTCAAATTGAATTTTAGTGACAGTTCCAGAACTCTGTAAATTTACTAAAAGTCACTGAATTGTACACTTAAAATGAGATGATATACAGTATTAAAATTATACTTTATAGAAGTCATTAAAATATGATTGTCTTGTCTTTATAATCCCTACATTTTACACAAATGCCTAGGACATATATATGTGTTCAATAATGCTGATTAGTTGAATGAATGAATGAATGAATTAATACAACATCCCACTAGACACAGAGATCAACTCCTTGCCCAGATGGTAGTGTCAACAGAATTGGAGCATCAGGCATCCATGGATTTACATATATTCACCAAAAACTAGGAGATTAAAATGAGTAACAAAACACATGAAATGGAAATAACACAAAATTAGAGGCAAATCCTATCTGGGCCTAGTTCTGATGATCAACTAGGTATTTACTTTAGGACTGTTTTACCCTCAACCCACACATCTACTAGGGAGAAATGTACACAAAGAAGGATGAAAAGTTGAAGAGGAAAGGACCAGTATTACCTCTCCACCCACCATATTTCAATAAAAGGAGATCACTCCTCTCTGATTTTGTACTGTTAAGATGTCTAAGTTTTCATTTAAAGAAACTCAGTATGGCCAAAAAATAGACAAACAAAAAGTATATAAGCAATTTTGAGTAATAACGCATTTGTGTTGATCTCAACACAAATTGATTTTAAACACACTATTTCCTGATTGACTTTAGAGATCATTTCTCAGGAAGTCCACTTTGACCTCAAGTATTAGTAAGTATCCTTTGGTTATCTGTTTAACATAGGGCCAAACATACATCAAGTTGGGAAGAGGTAGGCAAGCACTTTCTCATTCATCAGTCTACTTCTGGGAACAGTATAGGTACTTGAATATATATTTATTGCATGATTTAATTAAATCTTGATGTGACTATAACACAATGCCGAACAGACAGTATTGCAACATATCTTGCAACTCTTAAATGGCTGAACAAAGCATAATATCCATTTGCCAATTTGCCATAGGTTTCATTACCCTCTTACACCCACATTGAGATGTTGGTATGTTAAGAAATTTACTGAATAATCGGTGACAGTTTATGTACATGCTATTCTGTTCACAGGACCATTTTGCCTGATAAAAACCTATGTTAGACCAGTATGAAACTATGTTTTTCAAAATTGAAGTTTTATAAAGATTAGCCTCTAATGATAATACAAAACCAGTTAAAGGTACATTTCTTCTTTTTTTTCCATAAAGTTTTCAAAATTACTCGACTAACTACATTTAAAAGGTTTGGTTTAATCGCTGTTTTAAATACTAGAAATGTTCTTGGCATCCAATCTCTGACCTGTCCCTAGATAGAAGACAGGTGCCTTTTGCCTTCTGCTCTTTATTAACTTAGGCATTTCTATTCCCACTGAAGTGAGAAGAAAAGAGAAAGGAAGTGAAATTTAAATGAGAAAGTTTTGTTACATGATTATAATGCCAATAAAAAATTTGGTATGGGTTGAGGTTGAGAAATATTGCTAAATGCAGCTTTAGCAATTATCTATGGATTTCAATTATCCAGGGACCCCTCTCCTTTATTAGAATAAATAACTGTGAGTTAATGTAACTTATTTGGATAGAATTTAAATCTCACCATGCTCAACTTCATTATCCGGAACTGGGCTTTCATTTTCAAATACTGAAGAGAATTTAAGAAATTACATTATTGTTAGTTTTTCCTTTCTTTGAAAAAGCTGACATAAAGTGTTTCATGCATCAAGGAAACAATAAACCAGAAAGATTGTCAGTCTCTTTTTAGTGCTTCATTGATTTTAAGATATATTTTATCATATTCATGAAACTTTAATGACTATGATACTTGGAAAACATGTTGAGACATAAGAAGATGCATTGATATAAAAGTTTCATTCATGTATATTACATACACATACATGAATATGTGTTCATATTCATATTGCTCTAGCACCAAAGTCTTGAAAGAAATGTCTATTTAAATAATTGTATATGAAAATATTCCACAAACGTTTACTTCCTTCCTGAATAAAGGTTCAACATTAACTCATGGCTTTAGAAGGCACTGATTAAATCATGCTTAGGAAAATATGATACAAAAGAGCTTATTTACAAAACAGAAACATACTTATAGATGCAGAAAATAAACTTATGGTTACCAGAGAGAAAGGGGAGGGAGGTAGTAAAAATTAGGAGTTTGGGACTAGCAGATACAAACTACTGTATATAAAATAAACAATAAGGTCCTACTATCTAGTATAGGGAACTGTGTTCAATAACTTATAATAACATATAATGGAAAATAATCTGAAAAAAACATAACAAATCATTTTGCTGTATATCAGAAACTAACACAACATTGTAAATCGACTATACTTCAATAAAAACCAAACAAACAAACAAAAGAACATGAGCCTAGGAATTTGACCATAATTTCTCTGTGTGTCAGTTTCCTTCTGCCTAAAACAGATGTGAAATGCTGTTTTTTTTGTAAGAATTAAATTTGTGTTTGTGTGTGTGTATGTGTGTGTGTAGGCACAGTGCCTTATGCATAGCTAATTAGTAGTTGCACCATAGTTGTTATTTCTTTCTTCCTGATAACTTTGCACTTTGGTTTTTTTTTTCCTAATACTTTTGTTGTTCAGTCGCTAAGTCCTGTCCAGCTCTTTGCAACCTGATTGACTGTAGCACACCAGGCTTCACTGTCCTTCACTATCTCTCTGAGTTTGCTGAGATTCATGTCCATTGAGTCCATGATGCTATCTAACCACCTCATCCTCTGCTGCTCTCTTCTTTTGCCTTCAATCTTTTCCAGCATCAGGGTCTTTTCCAGTGGGTCAGCTCTTCACATCAGGTGGCCAAAATATTGAAGCTTCAGCTTCACCATCACCATCAGTTCCTCCAATGAACATTCAGGATTGATTTCCTTTTAGATTGACATCTCCTTGCAGTCCAAGGGACTCTCAAGAGTCTTCTCCAGCATCAGAGTTTGAAAACATCAGTTCTTTGGCACTCAGCCTTCTTTATGCTCCAACTCTCACATCCATACATGATTACTGCAAAAACCATAGCTTTGACTAGATGAACCTTTGTCAGCAAAGTGATGTCTGTTTTTTTAACATGCTATCTAGGTTTGTCATAGCTTTCCTTCCAAGATGCAAGCATCTTTTAATTTAATGGCTGCAGTCAGCATCCTCAGTGATTTTGAAGCCCAAGAAAATAAAATCTGTCATTGTTTCCAATTTTTCCCCTTTTATTTACCATGAAGTGATGGGACCAGATGCCATGATCTTAGTTTTTTGAATGTTGAGTTTTAAGCCAGTTTTTCCACTCTCCTCTTTCATCTTCATCAAGAGGCTTTTTATTTCCTCTTAGTTTTTAGCCATTAGAGTGGTATCATCTGCATATCTGAGGTTGTTGATATTTCTCCTGGAAATCTTAATTTCAGCTTCTGATTCATTGAGCCCAGCTTTTCAGATGATGTACTCTGCATATAAGTTAAATAAGCAGGGTGACAATATACAGCCTTGTACTCTTTTCCCAATTTTGAACCAGTCAGCTGTTTCATATAAGGTTTTAACTGTCAATTCTTGACCCGCATACAGATTTCTCAGGAGACAGGTAAGATGATCTGGTATTCCCATCTCTTTAAGAATTTTCTACAGTTTGTTGTGATCCACACTGTCAAAGGCCTTAGTGTAGTCAATGAAGCAGATGTTTTTATGGAATTCCCTTGCTTCCTCTAGGATCCAATTAGAGTTAGCAATTTGATCTCTGGTAGCTCTGCTTTTTCTAAATCCAACTTGTACATCTGGAAGTTCTAGATTCACATAATGCTGAAGCATACCTTGAGGGATTTTGAACATAACTTTACTAGTATGAGAAATGAGCACTGCAAGGTAGTTTGTAAATTCTTTGATACAGGCTTTATTTGGAAATGGAATGAAAATTGACTTTTCCCAGTCCTGTGGCCACTTCTGAATTTTTCAAATTTGCTGACATATTGAATGCAGCACTTTAACAGCATCATCTTTCAAGATTTTAAATAGCTCAGCTGGAATTCCATCACCTCCTCTAGCCTTGTATGTAGTAGTACTTCCTAGGCCCATTTGACTTCAGACACCAGGATATCAGGCTTTAGATGAGTGACTATACCACAATGGTTACCTGGGTCATTAAGACCTTTTTGTATAGTTCTCTGTATTCTTGTTATCTCCTCTTTAGGTGGTAGATTAGGTTGCTTATTTGAAGTTTTTCTTATTTCTCAAAGAAGGCTTCTTTCCCTTTGAACTTCCTTCTAGGACTGCTTTTGCTACATCCCATAAATTTTGGGAAGCTGTGTTTCCATTTTCATTTGTGTCAAGGTAGTTTCTGATTTCCTCTTTGATTTAATCATTGACCCTTTGATGATCATGTTTTTAATAGCATGTTGTTCAGTCTCCATGTGTTTGTTCTGTTCCTGTTTTGTTTCTAGTTTCATACAGTTGTGGTTGAAAAAGATGCTTGATATCATTTTTATCCTTTTAAACTTGTTGAGGCTTGCTTTATGACCTATTATGTGGTGGAGAACATTCCATATAAACTTGAAAAGAATGTACAGTAAGTCTGCTACATATGAACAAGTTCTGTTCCAAGAGTATGTTTGTGAGTGTAATTTGTTCAATCAGCTATATAGTATTACAGTGTATAATCAGATCAGATCAGTCGCTCAGTCGTGTCCCACTCTTTGCGACCCCATGAATCGCAGCACGCCAGGCCTCCCTGTCCATCACCAACTCCCGGAGTTCACTGAGACTCACGTCCATAGAGTCAGTGATGCCATCCAGCCATCTCATCCTCTGTCGTCCCCTTCTCCTTCCCCCAATCCCTCCCGGCAACAGAGTCTTTTCCAATGAGTCAACTCTTCGCATGAGGTGGCCAAAGTACTGGAGTTTCAGCTTTAGCATCATTCCTTCCAAAGAAATCCCAGGGCTGATCTCCTTCAGAATGGACTGATAGGATCTCTTTGCAGTCCAAGGGACTCTCAAGAGTCTTCTCCAACACCACAGTTCAAAAGCATCAATTTTTTGGCACTCAGCCTTCTTCACAGTCCAAGTCTCACATCCATACATGACCATTGGAAAAACCATAGCCTTGACTAGATGAACCTTTGTTGGTAAAGTAATGTCTCTGCTTTTGAATATGCTGTCTAGGTTGGTCATAACTTTCCTTCCAGGAGTAAGCGTCTTTTAATTTCATGGCTGCAGTCATCATCTGCAGTGATTTTGGAGCCCCCAAAAATAAAGTCAGCCACTGTTTCCACTGTTTCCCCATCTATTTCCCATGAAGTGATGGGACCGGATGCCATGATCTTCGTTTTCTGAATGTTGAGCTTTAAGTCAACTTTTTCACTCTTTACTTTCACTTTCATCAAGATGCTTTTTAGTTCCTCTTCACTTTCTGCCATAAGGGTGGTGTCATCTGCATATCTGAGGTTATTGATATTTCTCCCAGCAATCTTGATTCCAGTTTGTGTTTCTTCCAGTCCAGCGTATCTCATGATATACTCTGCATATAAGTTAAATAAACAGGGTGACAATATACAGCCTTGACGAACTCCTTTTCCTATTTGGAACCAGTCTGTTTTTTCATGTCCAGTTCTAACTGTTGCTTCCTGACCTGCATACAAATTTCTCAAGAGGCAGATCAGGTGGTCTGGTATTCCCATCTCTTTCAGAATTTTCCACAGTTTATTGTGATCCACACAGTCAAAGGCTTTGGCATAGTCAATAAAGCAGAAATAGATGTTTTTCTGGAACTCTCTTGCTTTTTCTATGATCCAGCAGATGTTGGCAATTTGATCTCTGGTTCCTCTCCCTTTTCTAAAACCAGCTTGAACATCAGGAAGTTCACGGTTCACATATTGCTGAAGCCTGGCTTGGAGAATTTTGAGCATGACTTTACTAGCGTGTGAGATGAGTGCAATTGTGCAGTAGTTTGAGCATTCTTTGGCATTGCCTTTCTTTGGGATTGGAATGAAAACTGACCTTTTCCAGTCCTGTGGCCACTGCTGAGTTTTCCAAATTTGCTGGCATATTGAGTGCAGCACTTTCACAGCATCATCTTTCAGGATTTGGAATAGCTCCATTGGAATTCCATCACCTCCACTAGCTTTGTTCGTACTGATGCTTTCTAAGGCCCACTTGACTTCACATTCTAGGATGTCTGGCTCTAGGTCAGTGATCACACCATCATGATTATCTGGGTCGTGAATATCTTTTTGTACAGTTCTTCAACACCCTCTTCCAACAACACAGGAGAAGACTCTATACATGGACATCACCAGATGGTCAACACCAAAATCAGATTGATTATATTCTTTGCAGCCAAAGATGGAGAAGCTCTATACAGTCAGCAAAAACAAGACCAGGAGCTGACTGTGTGCTCAGACCATGAACTCCTTATTGCCAAATTCAGACTTAAATTGAAGTAAGTAGTGAAAACCACTAGACCATTCAGGTATGACCTAAATCAAATCCCTTATGATTATACAGTAGAAGTGAGAAATAGATTTAAGGGCCTAGATCTGATAGAGTGCCTGATGAACTATGGAATGAGGTTCGTGACATTGTACAGGAGACAGAGATCAAGACCATTCCCAGAGAAAAGAAATGCAAAAAAGCAAAATGGCTGTCTGGGGAGGTCTTACAAATAGCTGTGGAAAGAAGAGAAGCAAAAAGCAAAGGATAAAAGGAAAGATGTAAACATCTGAATGCAGAGTTCCAAAGAATAGCAAGAAGAGATAAGAAAGCCTTCTTCAGCAATCAGTGCAAAGAAATAGAGGAAAACAATAGAATGGGAAAGACTAGGGATCTCTTCAAGAAAATCAGAGATACCAAAGGAACATTTCATGCAAAGATGAGCTCGATAAAGGACAGAAATTGTATGGACCTGACAGAGGCAGATGATATTTGGCAAAACTAATACAATTATGTAAAGTTTAAAAATAAAATAAAATTAAAAAAAAATAAATTGTATGATCAACTGGGTAGTAAAAAAAAAAAAAAAGAAGAAGAAGAGATGGCAAGAATACACAGAAGAACTGTACAAAAAAAAGATCTTCACAGTGTATAATACTTTGACACAAATAAAACACAAAAACAAGCAAAAGTAAAAATTTTAAATGTTGTAATACAGTAACAGCACAACAGCTGGCATACAGGCTGGCACTGAGTGAACCCGCAAGAAGAGTTACTGATTGGAGGAGGGAGAGAAAGTGGGAGATGGTAGAGCTGAAGGATCATTGGCAATAGGAGATGGAGAGCGAGCTTCAAATTGACTTATGCCTGATGTTGATGGCACTGGTTCCAGTTCTTTGCTGAATTCAATTCTGTCTACCCTCTTGAAAAAAAATGATCCAGTGATGTCTTGGTAGTAGCTTTATTTTTCTTGTCATAGATGAGATGGTAGCACTGTACTGCATTCTGAACGGCTGCTGCAACCTTTGTTGCATTCAGTTCCTGTGACTCAAAACAACAGTGCTCCTCAAATAAAGAAAATTCCCTTGCCATTTCCTGCGTCTCTTAGTTCTTCTGTTTCTTCTTCTTCCTTTTGTCTCTCTTCATCCTTTCTCTGGGCATCCAATTCCATCAGGTCTTCATTAGTAAGCTCCTCGTGTTGTACAGCAAAAATAATATACAGTAAAACCCACAACAGCACAAGCACTTGTAGAGGATGCACACATGTGACAGTGTATACCAGACATGTGAACTAATATGATTCCACATGCAAATGCACAGTCACATGTTTGAAAGTTCTCAGTTTGAAGGTTTGTATGTAAGAGACTTATTCTGAAAGCTCAGTTGCTAAGTCATGTACAACTCTTTGCAACACTATGGACTGTAGCCTGATGGGCTCCTCTGTCCATGTGATTTTCCAGGCAAAAATACTGGAGTGGGTTGCCATTTCCTCCTCCAGAGGATCTTCCCAGTCCAGGGACTGAACCTGTGTCTCCTGCATCCCCTACATTAGCAGGGAAATTCTTTACCACTGAGCCACCTGGGAAGCCCAGGGGATTTACTGTATACTCTGCTTTTCTTGGATGTAATGTCCAGTAGATATTGGGTTGACCAAAAAGTTAATTTAGAAAAAAAAAAAAAAAAAGGTTAATTTGGATTTTTCCTCTAAGAGGTGAGCAATTAAGTCCAACTGGTATATTGTTCAATTAAGTCCAGCGATCTATTGTGTCATTTAAAACCTGTTTCTTTACTGATTTTCTGTCCAGATGATCTCCTCTTTGATGTAAATGGAGTATTAAACTCTCCTACTATTATTGTAGCATTATCAGTTTCTTCCTTTATGCCTGTTAATACTTGTTTTATATATTTAGCTGCTCCTCCATGGAGTGTATATATGTCAACTAATGTAATATACTTTTCATGTATTGATTCTTTTATCATTATATAATGTCCTTCTCTATTTTTCATGATAACTTTTGTTTTAAAGTCTGTTTTGTATGATATGAATATTTCTACCCTTGCTTTATTGATTTTGTCCATGTGAAATATCTATTTTCACCCTTCTGATTTTAGTCTGTGCATGTTTCTTGCCTTGAAATGAGTCAGTCTCTTATAGGCATTATATTGAATGGTCTTTTTTTTTTTTTAATTTAATCAGCCACTCTAGGTCTTTTGATTATAACATTTAGTCATTGACATTCAAATTATTGATAAGTATGTGCTTATTGCCATTGTATTCCTAGTTTTCCTATTGTTTTTGTAGTTCTTATCTCTTTATTTCTTCTTTTTGTTTCTACCACTGTGGTTTGATGAGTTTCTTTGTAGTATTGTTGAGCTCCTTTCTTTTTGGTTTTTGTGTATCTATTAAACTGTTTTTGATTTGTGATTACCATGGCATTCATATATATTGACCCAGAATCATATCTACTTGCTTCAAATAGATAATCATTTAAGTTTAAACACAGTCTGAAAAATCTATGTTTTTACTCTCTTCATCCACATTTTGTGTTTTTGATATTATACTTACTTTACATCCTCATACTTATCACTTTACTGTTTATCATAGTTATTTGTTGTTGCTGTTCAGTCACTCAATTGTGTTCAACTCTTTGCTACCCAACGGACTGCAGCATGCCAGATTTCCCTGTCCTTAACTATCTCCAAGAGTTTTCTCAAACTCATGTCCACTGAGTCAATGATGCCATCCAATCATCTCATCTTCTATTGCCTCCTTCTCCTCCTGCCCTCAGGGCCTTTGCCCAGCATCAGGGTATTTTCCAAAGACTTGGTTCTTTGCATCAAGTGGCCAAAGGATTGGAATTTCAGCTTCAGCATCAGTCCTTCCAATGAATATTCAGGGTTAATTTCCTTTAGGATTGATTGGTTTGATCTCCTTGCAGTACAAGGGACTCTCAAGAGTCTTCTCCAACACCACAGCTCAAAAGCATCAATTCTTCAGCACTCAGCTTTCTTCATGGTCCAACTGTCACATCCATACATGACTACTGGAAAAACTATAGCTTTGACTATATGGACCTTTGTCAGCAAAGTGATGTCTCTGCTTTTTAATATGCTATAGGTAGGTGATTTTATAATTTTTGTTTGTTTTTATTCTACTTATTGGCTTATTCAAATGACCTTAAATTCTTAGTATATATTTGCCTTTTCTGTTGAGATTTTTCCTTTCTTATAAATTCTTATTTTCTGTTTAGAGAAGACCTTTCAACATGTCTTTTAGGATAAGTTTAGGACTGCTGAATTATTTTAATTTACTTGTTTGAGAAATTCTTTATCTCTTCTTCTGTTCTAAATGATGATCTTGTTGGGGAGAGTATCCTAAATTCCAAGGTTTTCCTTTTCAGGACTTTCAATATATCATGCCACTCCTTTTTGGCTTGCAATATTTCTTCAGAGAAATCAGCTAATAGCTTTATAGTGGTTCCCTTGTATTTGACTCTGTCTATCTCTTATTGGTTTTAGAATTCTTTTTTTTTTTTTTTTTACCATTAACTTCTTAGGTTTAATTATTCATCTGGTATGGATGTTCTTCTTGTTTGGGACCTTCTATGTTTCCTATTCCCGGATATCTGTTTCATTCTTTCGGTTTGGGAATTTTTCAGCCATAACGTGTTCAATCCCCTTCTCTCTTTCTTCTCCTGCTGGAAACCATATACTGTGGATGTTGAAACACTGGATATATCCTGGAGATCTCATATGTTGCTTCTGATTTTTTTTTCATTTGTCTTTCTTTCTGCTGTTCTGACTGGGTGATTTTTTTTTTAATTTTATCTTCAGGATCACTTATGCATTCTTCTTTGTCATTTAGTCTGCTTTCATTGTTTCTAGAGTGCTTTTATCTCAGAAATAGTCTATTTTTAATTAGGTCTTTTTTTATAGTTTCTAGTTCCTTATTAAAATGATCCATGCTTAATTCAATTCTCTTTCTTAGTTCAGTTAGAATTTTTTATTACCAGCTTTTTAAATTTATTGTCACATAGACTAATTATCTATGTTTCATTGTTTTTCCCCCCAAGGTCTTCTCTTGCTCTTGGGTGTAATTGGGTGTAATTCCTCTACCTTTTCTTTTTTTTTTAAATTAATTATTTTAATTGGAGGCTAATTACTTTACAATATTGTAATGGCTTTCTTCATACATTGACACAAATCGGCCTTGGGTATACATGTGTCCCCCACGCTGAACCTCCCTCCCACCTCCCTCCCCATCTCATCCCTCAGGGTCATCCTAGTGCACCAGCCCTGAGTGCCCTGTCTCATACATCAAACTTGGACTGGTGATTTATTTCACATATGAAATATACACGATTCAATGCTATTCTCTCAAATCATCCCACCCTCACCTTCTCCCACGGAATCCAAAAGTCTATTCTTTACCTCTGTGTCTCTTTTACTGTTTCACATATAGGATCATCATTATCATCTTTCCAAAAGCATATATATGCATTAGTATGCTGTATTGGTGTTTTTCTTTCTGACTTACTTCACTCTGTATAATAAGCTCCAATTTCATCCACCTCCTTAGAACTGATTCAAATGCATTCTTTTTTAATAGCTGAGTAATATTCCATTGTGTATATGGACCACAGCTTTCTTATCCATTCATCTGCTGATGGACATCTAGGTTGCTTCCATGTCCTAGCTATTGTAAACAGTGCTGCTATGAACACTGAGGTACACATGCCTCTTTCAATTCTGGTTTCCTTGGTGTGTATGCCCAGCAGTGGGATTGCTGGGTCATATGGCAGTTCTATTTCCAGTTTTTTAAGGAATCTCCACACTGTTCTCCATAATGGCTGTACTAGCTTACATTCCCACCAACAGTGTAAGAGGGTTGCCTTTCGTCTGCACCCTCTCCAGCATTTACTGTTTGTAGACTTTTTGATAACAGCCATTCTGACGGGTGTGACATGGTACATCATTGTGGTTTGATTTGCATTTCTCTGATAATGAGTGATGTTGAGCATCTTTTCATGTGTTTGTTAGCCACCTATATGTCTTCTTTGGAGAAATGTCTGTTTAGTTCTTTGGCCCATTTTTTTTATTGAGTCACTTATTTTTCTGGAATTGAGCTGCATGAGCTGTTTGTATTTTTTTTTGAGATTAATTCTTTGTCAGTTGCTTCATTTTATATTATTTTCTCCAGTTCTGAAGGATGTCTTTTCACCTTCCTTATAGTTTACAGTTTAGTTCATTGTGCAAAAACTTTTAAGTTTAATTAGGTCTCTCTCTCTCTCTCTCTTTTTTTTTTTTTTTGCTTTTATTTCCATTACTCTGGGAGGTTGGTTATAGAGGATCCTGCTGTGATTTATGTCAGTGTTTTGTCTATGTTTTCCTCTAGGAGTTTTATAGTTTCTGGTCTTACATGTAGGTCTTTAATACATTTTGAGTTTATTTTTGTGTATGGTGTTAGAAAGTGATCTAGTTTCATTCTTTTACAATGGTTAACCAGTTTTCCCAGCACCACTTGCTAAAGAGATTGTATTTTCTCCATTGTATATTTTTGCCTCCTTTGTCAAACATAAGGTGTCCATAGGTGTGTGGATTTATCTCTGGGCTTTCTATTTTGTTCCATTGATCTACATGTCTGTCTTTGTGTCAGTACCATACTGTCTTGATGACTGTAGCTTTGTAGTATAGTCTGAAGTCAGGCAGGTTGATTTCTCCAGTTCCATTCTTCTGTCTCAAGATTGCTTTGGCTATTCAAGGTTTTTTGTATTTCCATACAAACTATGAAATTATTTGTTCTAGTTCTCTGAAAAACACTGTTGGTATCTTGATAGGGATTGCATTGAATCTACTGATTGCTTTGGGTAGTATACTCATTTTCACTATATTGATTCTTCTTATCCATGAACTTGGTATATTTCTCCATCTATTTGTGTCATCTTTGATTTCTTTCATCAGTGTTTTATAGTTTTCTATCTATAGGTCTTTTGTTTCTTTAGGTAGATTTATTCCTAAGTATTTTATTCTTTTCGTTGCAATGGTGAATGGAATTGTTTCCTTAATTTTTCTTTCTGTTTTCTTATTGTTAGTGTATAAGAATGCAAGGAATTTCTGTATGTTAATTTTATATCCTGCAACTTTACTGTATTCATTGACTAGCTCTAGTAATTTTCTGGTGGTGTCTTTAGGGTTTCCTATGTACACGATCATGTCATCTGCAAACAGTGAGAGTTTTACTTCTTCTTTTCTAATCTAGATTACTTTTATTCCTTTTTCTTCTCTGATTGCTATGACTAAAACTTCCAAAACTATGTTGAACAGTAGTGGTGAGAGTAGGCACCCTTGTCTTGTTCCTGACTTTAGGGGAAATGCTTTCAATTTTTCACCATTGAGGATAATGTTTGCTGTAGGTTTATCATATATGGCTTTTATTATGTTGAGGTATGTTCCTTCTATTCTTGCTTTCTGGAGGGTTTTTATCATAAATGGATGTTGAATTTTGTCAAAGGCTTTCTCTGCATCTATTGAGATAATCATATGGTTTTTATCTTTCAATTTGTTAATGTGGTGTATCACATTTGATTTGCAAATATTGAAGAATCCTTGCATCCCTGGGGTAAAGCCCACTTAGTCATGGTGTATGATCTTTTAATATGTTGTTGGATTCTGTTTGCTAGAATTTTGTTAAGGATTTTTCCATCTATGTTCATCAGTGATATTGGCCTGTAGTTTTCTTTTTTGTGGCATCTTTGTCTGGTTTTGGTATTAGTGTGATGGTGGCCTCATATGAGTTTGGAAGTTTACCTTCCTCTGCAAATTTCTGGAAGAGTTTGAGTAGAATAGGTGTTAGCTCTTCTCTAAATTTTTGGTAGAATTCACCTGTGAAGCCATCTGGTCCTGGACTTTTGTTTGTTGAAAAATTTTTTATTACAGTTTCTATTTTGTGCATGTGATGGGTCCATCAAGATCTTCTATTTTTTCCTGGTTCAGTTTTGGAAGGTTATACTTTTCTAAGAATTCGTCCCATTTCTTCCAAGTTGTCCATTTATTGTCAAATAGATGCTTATAGTAGTCTCTTATCATTTCTTTGTATTTCTGTGTTGTCTGTTGTGATTTCTCCATTTTCATTTCTGATTTTGCTGATTTGATTCTTCTTCCTTTTTTTCTTGATGAGTCTGGCTAATGGTTTGTCTATTTTATTTATCTTCTCAAGATTCATCTTTTAGCTTTGTTGATTTTTGCTATTGTCTCCTTTGTTCCTTTTTCATTTATTTCTGCCCTAATTTTTATGATTTCTTTCCTTCCAACTAACCCTGGGGTTCTTAATTTCTTCTTTTTTTACTTGCTAAGTGTATAGTTAGGTTATTTATTTGATTTTTCTTTGTTTCTTGAGGTAAATTTGTATTGCTATGAACCTTCCCCTTAGCACTGCTTTTACTGAATCCCATAGGTTTTGGGTTGTCGTGTTTCCATTTTCACTTGTTACAATCCATGTTTTGATTTGTTCTGTGATTTATTGGTTATTCAGAAGCATGTTGTTTAGCTTCCATATGTTTGTATTTTTAATAGTTTTTTTTTTTTTTTTTCCTGTAGTTGGTATCTAATCTTAATGGCATTGTGATCAGAAAAGATGCTTGAAATGATTGAATATTTGAATTTACCAAGGCTGGATTTATGGCCCAGGATGTGATCTATCCTGGAGAAGGTTCCTTCCATATGCCTTTGAGAAAAAGGTGAAATGCATTGTTTTGGGGTGAAATGTCCTATAGATATCAACCAGGTCTAACTGGTCCATTGTATCATTTAAAGTTTGTGTTTCCTTGCTAATTTTCTGTTTGGTTGATCTATCCATAGGTGTGAGTGGGGTATTAAAGTCTCCCACTATTATTGTGTTACTGTTAATTTCCCCTTTCATACTTGTTAATATTTGCTTTACATATTGTGGTGCTCCTATGTTGGGTGCGTATGTATTTATAATTGTTATATCTTCTTCTTGGGTTGATCCTTTGATCATTATGTAGTGTCCTTCTTTTCACGGCTTTTATTTCAAAGTCTATTTTATCTGACATGAGTATTGCTACTCCTGCTTTCTTTTGTTCTCCATTTACTTGAAATATCTTTTTACAGCCCTTCACTTTCAGTCTGTATATGTCCCTTGTTTTTAGGTGGGTCTCTTGTAGACAACATATATACGGGTCTTGTTTTTGTATTCATTCAGCCAGACTTTTTCTTTTGGTTGAGGCATTCAACCTATTTACATTTAATGTAAGTATTGATAAGTATGATCCCATTACCATTTACTTTGTTGTTTTGGGTTTGAGTTTATAAACATTTTCTGTGTTTCCTGTCTAAGAAGATCCTCTAGCATTTGTTGAAGTGATGGTTTGGTGGTGCTGAATTCTGTCAGCTTTTGCTTGTTTGTAAAGCTTTGATTTCTCCTTCATATTTGAATGAGATTCTTGCTGGGTACAGTAATCTGGGTTGTAGGTTTTTCTATTTCATCCCTTTTAGTATGTCCTGCCATTCCCTTCTGGCCTGAAGAAATCAGCTGTTATCTTTATGGGAATCCCCTTGTATGTTATTTGTTGCTTTTCTCTTGCAGATTTTAATATTTGTTTTTTGTGTTTGATCTTCATTAATTTGATTAATATGTGTCTTGGGGTGTTCTGCCTTGGATTTATCCTGTTGAGGACCCCCTGGGTTTTTTGGACTTGGATGGCTATTTCCTTCCCCATTTTCAATTATTATCTCCTTAAGTATTTTCTCATGCCTTTTCTTTTTGTCTTCTTCTGGGACTCCTAAGATTCGAATGTTGGGGCATTTAACATTGTCCCAGAGATCTCTGAGGACATTTCTTTTCATTCTTTTTTCTTTTTTCCTTTCTGCTTCACTTATTTCCACCATTCTATCTTCCACCTCACTTACCTATCTTCTGCCTCAGTTATTCTACTGTTGGTTCCCTCCAGAGTGCTTTTGACCTCAGTTTATTGTATTATTCATTATTGATTGACTATTCTTTGTTTCTTCTAGGTCCTTGTTAAACATTTCTTGCATCTTTTCAATCCTTGTCTCTAGTCTATTTATCTGTAACTCCATTTTGTTTTCAACATTTTGGATCATCTTTACTATCATTATTCTGAATTCTTTTTCAGGTAAACTCCATAACTCCTCCTCTTTTATTTGGTTTGGTGGGCATTTATCACGCTCTTTTACCTGCTGAATATTTCTCTGCCTTTTCATTTTGTTTAGATTGCTGTGTTTGGGGTGCCCTTTCTGTAGGTTGGAAGTTTGTGGTTCTTCTTTATTGTGGAGGTTGCTCCCTGTGGGTGAGGTTGGATGAGTGGCTTGTCAAGGTTTCCTGGTTTGGAAAGCTTGTGTCTGTGTTCTGTTGGGTGGAGCTGGATGTCTTCTCTCTAGAGTGCAATGAAGTGTGCAATAGTGAGTTTTGGGGTGTCTGTGGGTTTGGTGTGACTTTGGGCAGCCTGTATTTTAATGCTTAGGGCTGTGTTTCTGTGTTGCTGGAGAATTAGTGTGGTTTGTCTTGCTCAGGAACTTGTTGGCTCTTGGGTGGAGCTTGGTTTCAGTGTAGGTATCAAGGCTTTTGGATGAGCTCTTGTTGATTAATGTTCCTGGAGTCAGGAGTTTTCTGGTGTTCTCATTTTGGATTTAAGCCTCCTGCCTCTGGCTTTCAGTCTTTTTCTTTCAGTAGCCTCAAGACTTCTCCATCCATACAGCACAAATGATAAAACATCTAGGCTGGTGGTGAAATGGTTATCCACAATGAGGGACACTCAGGGAGTTTCACAGAGTTACATGGAGAAGAGAAGAAGGAGGAGGGAGATAGAGGTGACCAGGAGGAGAAGAGAGGGAATCAAAAGGAGCAGGAAAGCAATCTAGCCAGTAATCAATTCCCTATGTGCTCTCCACAATCTGGAACATCCAGAGAGGTTTCACAGAGTTATATAGAGAAGAGAAGAGAGAGGAGGGAGATAGAGGTGACTAGGAGGAGAAAAGGGGGAATCAATAAAGAAGAGACCAATCTAGCCAGTAATCAGTTTCCTAAATGTTCTCCACTGGAGAAGGCAATGGCACCCCACTCCAGTACCCTTGCCTGGAAAATCCCATGGACAGAGGAGTCTGGTGGGCTACAGTCCATGGGGTCGCTAAGAGTCAAACATGACTGAGCCGCTTCACTTTCACTTCTCACTTTCATGCATTGGAGAAGGAAATGGCAACCCACTCCAGTGTTCTTGCCTGGAGAATCTCAGGGAAGGGGGAGCCTGGTGGGCTTCCATCTCTGGGTTCACACAGAGTCGGACATGACTGAAGCAACTTAGCAGCAGCAAATGTTCTCCACAGCCCAGAACACCCAGAGAGATTCACAGAGTTAAGTAGAGAGGAGAAGGGGGATGGAGGAGATGGAGGTGACCTGGGGGAGAAAAGGGAGACTCAAAGGGGAGAGAGCAATCAAATCAGTAATTGCACCCCTAAGTAAAAATGGGTACTAAAGATTACATTCTTAAAGGTACAAAATGGATAACAAATACCACAAAGCAAAGATTAAAAATCTAGTGTAGAGGTTAAACTCTCAAAACTACAGTATTAAAAATACAAATCAAAATCAATCACAAAAATTATAAAATATATGTATATGAAATTTGCTTTAAAAATATTGTCTCTTTTTTTCAAGGTAACAGTAGGTTATAAAAGTGAAAATTAAAGGAGTAATAAAGAACTTAAAATAAAAAATTAAAAAAATTAAAATGATAATAGTAAAAATTTATCTAAAAATTTCTCTGGAGCTGTTGAGGGCAATGTGGGGTCAGTTCAGTTTCAGATAGTTCCTTGTTCCAGCTTATACTTCTTCTCAAGGTCTATAGGCCCCTTCTAATGCCTCAGTTCAGTTCAGTCACTCAGTCATGTCTGACTCTTTGTGACCCCATTAATCGCAGCATGACAGGCCTCCCTGTCTATCACCAGCTCCCGGAGTTCACCCAAACTCATGTGCATCAAGTTGGTGATCCAATCCAACCATCTCATCCTCTGTCGTCCCCTTCTTCTCCTGCCCCCAATCCCTCCCAGCATCAGAGTCTTTTCCAATGAGTCAGCTCTTCACATGAGGTGGCCAAAGTATTGGAGTTTCAGCTTCAGCATCAGTCCTTCCAATGAACACCCAGGACTGATCTCCTTCAGAATGGACTGGTTGGATCTCCTTGCAGTCCAAGGGATTCTCAAGAGTCTTCTCCAACACCACAGTTCAAAAGCATCAATTCTTTGGTGCTCAGCTTTCTTCACAGTCCAAGTCTCACATCCATACATGACCACTGGAAAAACCATAGCCTTGACTAGACGGACCTTTGTTGACAAAGTAATGTCTCTGCTTTTGAATATGCTATCTAGGTTGGTCATAACTTTCCTTCCAAGGAGTAAGCATCTTTTAATTTCATGGCTGCAATCACCATCTGCAATGCTTAGTCAATGTTAACTACAGGGTTTTAATCCGTTGTACCTGCCACTTCCAGAACAGTGCCCTCTTCCTTGTTTATTTTGGCTTCTTCTGTTTGCAAGTCTCTTCAGTGTCTAATTTCTGCCCTGACACAAGGGGGTGAAGGTGGTCACTTATTTAGGCTCGCTTGTTCAGTTGTGTTGTGGGGAGGGAGAAACACTGCAAACAAATGTCACTGGCGTGTGTGGGAAGTGCTTGCAGTGTATGGACCACAGTGGGGTTGCCCCAGCTCACAGCGGCATGTGCTTTCCCACTCTACACTGCTCAGGCTCCAGATTGCTCTGTAGGGGTGGTGTCAAAAGTAGGTCCTGCATTTTGTGCACTTCCCAAGTCTAAGCTACTCAGGTTCCAGTTCTCAGGTACTTCACAAAGGCACAGACTTGGTTGGGTGTGGGTTTTGTGCCCTTCCCAGGTCTGAGCAGCTCAGGTGACCAGGTGCTTGGCGAGTGCACTGTCCCAGGTGGACCATGCATCTTAATCACCTCCCTGGTCCCAGCCACTCAGTTTCCCAGGTGTGCTGCAAGAGCACCATCTCAGGTGTGTCATGCATTTCCTCTGCGAGCTGATCTCAGGCTACAACCCTCCTGGCAGATGTCAACCATCCAGGATCCCAGGAAGACTTGGTTAGCAACTGGGAACCTGCTCATAGTTTGGTGGAGGATGACATCTCTGGGGCCGAGATTGCCCCTTGCCTTCCAGCTCTGGCTGTCGCCTGCCTGTCTTTCTGCCTCCATTGGGGGCAGGGGCCAGTCCACAGCTGGCTGGCTTTCCTTTGGCATTGGCTCAATCCTTTGTTCTGTAAGTGGGCCAGGCTGCACCTTAGCTTAGAGCTTTTCACGGGAAAGTTCTCTCTCTCTCTCTCTTTTTTTTCTCTCTCTCTCTGGCTATCCTACAGTTTGGGTTGCTATCTCATGTTAGCTCCCTCAGATTGTTCTCAGAGCATTCAGGCCCAGTCCTTACCCTAAGTAATGTAGCCCGTGCCTCCCTGTTCAGCCCCTGCTTGCTTGTGGCAGATGTAAGCTTCTGGGCTACTTCTCTGCTGGGAGTTACAGTTAGGCCTATATTCTGTGGGTGTTTTTCTTTTTTTTCCTCTGTTATGTTGCCCTCTGAGATTCCTAAACTCCCACAGACCCATCAGTGAGAGGGTTTTCTGCTCTTTGGAAACATCTCCTCCTTCATGACCCTCCCCCCACCTCCCCAGGACGGGTCTCCATCCCTAGCTCTTGTCTCTCTTTTTGTCTTTTATATTTTGTCCTACCTCCTTTCAAAGAGAATGGGCTGCCTTTCTGGGTGTCTGGTGTCTTCCGCCAGTGTTCAGTTCTTCTGTGGAAGTTGCTCGGCATCCAAATGACCTTTTGATGAATTTGTGGGGGAGAAAGTGGTTCTCCCCATCCTATTCCTCTGCCATCTTAGGACCATCCCCTAAATTTTCATTTTATTTAACTTTTTATTTCTCTATGAATTTAGATGAAACAGTTATCTGTTGTGGTATTAAGGGATGTTTTTATGTGGGAGCATCAGTGGACATGAACTTGGGTAAACTTTGAGAGATAGTGAGGGACAGGGAAGCCTGGCATGCTACAGCCCATGAGATCACAAAAACTCATACATGACCATGCAACTGAACAATACCACCAATCCCTATGTAGACTGTGTGTGCCCAGTGTCTGATGTGAGGGCTGTATTTGAAGTGGATGCCAGCAACATTTTTCCTCAGGGTGGGCTGGCCACTATCGCCTCGATAGGGAGTGTGGCTAGCATTGAAGGAGCTACAGTCTACACAAGATGTAAGTGAGAGTTCCTCCCTGTTTAGTGGGAGTCCCTGCCCTGTGAGGGTTTGGAATCTGCTCCAGAGTTGCTGGAGTGGATGCCATGAAGATTGGGCTCAAGCTGGTTCTGTTCTCTTTAAGTGTGTGTTTTTCCTTCTCCCCACACTGGCACCTTTGCCTGAAAAAGGGAAGTGTTGAAGCAAGTGGGGCTTGTGTCCTTACATAGGTTCAATTTGTTGCCTATGTGGCTATCCTCAGACATAGCTCAAGATCGCCTTCTTTCCACTGTTATTGTCCTTCCAAACCTAGTGCAAAATTGTGGTATGGGGTCGATGGGGATGAAGCATTTGCTTGGCTGGGACTGGGGGTTGCAGTCTGCTGGTCACATGAGTTCAAGTGGCTGTACTGTCATTATAAGTCTGAGTTGCTTCTGTGGCTTTTTTTTAGTAAGTACCAACGTTGGCCACCTCCACTTCTCCTGGACCACATTGCAGGCTGCCAGGTCATTAGATCCAGTGCCAAACTGTGGTGTAAAGCAAATGGGGCCAGGGTGTTTGCTCAGCTCAGATTGGGGGTACTGTGAGGCAGCGGTCACTAGAGCAGACTTCTCTCTGCCCTGTCTGATGGCAAGCCAGTACCCACACATTTTTCATAAGTGAAGTCTAGGCCTCTCCAGGCTTTCTAGTTGTCCCAGCAGTTCTCTAAGCAGCCAAGGGGACTTGTCTCCTTTGTGAAGGACCCCAGGACTGGGACACTCAGTCTATGGTTCAACCCACTCACTCTCCAGAACAAGTGTCTGCCCATGCACTCTCCCTTTTTTTCTTAGTCCCCTCCCAGGGGCACAGGTCCCAACCCAGTGCTGTTCTTTCCATCCTACCCAGTTACGTGGGGATCTTTCTTGCAGCCTTAGGCTATGTAGGAGTTCTTATGCCAGTTTCCAGTAGTTTCCTGTGAGAATTATTCCACTTGTAGATGTAATTTTGAAGTGTTGGTTTGGAGGGGGAGGGCAGGAAGGTGAGATCCATGTCCTCCTACTCTGTTGTTGTGATCCCCCCTCTGAGCACCATGGATCTTATTAGTGACTTTGACTCTTTTCTTTCCCTCAAATTCATATAAAGTCAGCTGAAAAAATCATCTCAAGAAGTCAATTTCTATAGTGTCTTTCAAATATGTCCAGTCCTCTTTTTCCACTCCACTATTCTTACCTAAGACCATAGAACTGTTTCTTGGTTTATTAAGATATTCCCACAACTATTTCTCCCATTGTCCCTCCCGTAATCTACTCACAGTCCTGCAAGATTTATCTTTTAAGTATAGAGTTTTAAGGATGTGTTACTCCTTGGAATAACAGCTTTAATGCTTCACCATATGTCATTAAAATCAGAGCCTTACTTTAGCATTCAAAGTCACAATGTGCTCTAATCAACATTGTTAATGTCTTCACCCTCTGTACCATATTCTGTCTTTCTTCCTCATCCATCACCCCAAAACACATCCCAAATCATGCTCCCTGCCTAAGGACAATATCTGAATTTTTCCAATTCACAGCTTTGGCTTGATATGTTCTCATTCCTCTTAAAATTCCTCCTTTTATGGTGAAGATCTAAACATCCTATAAAGAGACACCTAATGCAGAATTCTGTTCTTTGCAGGCACTGGCTCTCATCCATCTTCCAGAATTCCTATATTCTGCATTTTGGCATGTCTCACATTTGCTGGAGCTCTGAATCAGAACTGATTTTTGTTTATCTGAAGATTCCTTAAAGTGACACTTTATTATGATTGCATGTTTGATTTTCCAATACAATTCTGACACTAAACAAGGGCTTTTAGATATCTTAATAATGCTCTTGAAAAAGCCTCATGCCTAAAACACTCACTAGCTCTAGAACACCAATCTGAACAAAGCATCCAAGTCCCATTTTACATAAGAGGGAATTTGGGACAATCTGTTCCTCTCTTCCTCCTATACTCCAAATAATGTGTCTCTCAAATTTCTACTATGTATTTTATCCCTCTCAAGAAGCATCTCACAGACCCTTTAGTTGAAGTGCTTTTCCTCTTATCATTCAGTTGAACTTGGCATCTTTCCTACAACTCAGATCACATATTCCTTTTTCAGAATTTTTATATTTGCAACTTTTTCTTTTACTATATCACATGCTGTTTTAAAAGGTATTTATTTTACTTTCTAGAATGCCTACATCAGTATCTGTCACAGAGCAAATATCCAATAAATGCATGTTGAACTGATTTAATAAGATTATCACTTATTATTTATAAAATAATTTATACTTTTGAAAATAAAACTATAGATATAGACATATAGCCAAGCAGGTAATATCAGTACCCAGTTACAGATAAGAACATTAAGACACAGTGTTATAAATATATTACTTCAAAATAAGAAACCTAGTTCTAACAACTTGCCCTGAGTTTTTCCACAAGATCAGCTTTCTAGCTCAAATATAGCTATGATTCAAATTTTTGTGGTGGCACTCTAATATCGTAGAGAAATATAATAGAAATCAAGTTGTTACATATGCATCCTTCCTTCCCCAAATGAAAATAATCTTATTGTGGATTAAGAAAGAAATGATTAAAATAAAAGAAGATATATGGTCATACTGCACGATGGTATGTATCATTTTGGAAGGAAGAGGTAGAACTAAATATGTTAACATGGAAGTGTCTCTTAGACATATGGTTGAGTTAAAAATTGTTTCAAAATGACAAAACAGTGTTACCTCACTTACATATTAAAAGTTATAAAGTATATGAGACTATTTATTCTCCAGGAGTACATATGTATATATGCAAATGCACAGCAAAAGACCTGGAAGAATATGCACCAAACTGAAAAGTTGTAGCCTTTGAGGAGAATCAAGGAAAGGTAGACTGGGGTTGGGATGCTGGTCATCAAACTGAACTTTAGTTTTTCTTTTTTTTTTTTTAATGTAAATAATATTCAGAGTATTTTTAACAAGAAAAATAGGTATTTTGGGTGTAAGCCAGATGCCACAATTCAAATCTTTGCCATTTACTACTCGTGTGAACCTAAGCAATATATTCTTTCTACATGTTTCTCATCTGAAATATTTATAATACAGCTACATAATAGGCAATGATGCCTTCAAGAACATACAAATACCTTCTAAAAGAGTCAGTTGTTTTGTTAAACGGCAGAGTTTTTTGTAGAAAAAAAATGTCACCACTCCCTCAAAATATATTTACCTTTTAGATGTTCCATGTTGCATCTTTACATATATACCACAGATAAGATCTGAAAATGAAAATTACCTGTTCCAATTTAGAGATGCAAATATACTTTGATCATTGAATTGAATTGCAGCCTAATAATAGACTGGGGCTTCCCAGGTGGCACTGGTGGTAAAAACCTGCCTGCCAATGCAGGAGACATAGGATAAACAGGTTCGATCCCTGGGTCAGGAAGATCCCCTGGAGGAGGAAATAGCAACCCACTCCAGTATTCTTGCCAGGATAATTCCATGGGCAGAAGAGTCTGGCCGGCTAGAGTCCATAGGGTCATGAAGAATCGGGCATGACTGAAGCGACTTAGCAACATGCACAGCCTAATAGATTAAACCGTCATTCCAACAATACTTACCACTGAGATCTTCAAGTGAAAATTTTCAACAAAAATTTAATAAATTCTTTTTCCATTTGAATAATTATGTTGAAGACACCTTCTCATATATAGTAACATCAACTTCCCACTCTTGGCTACATTTTTTCTTATAAAAGAGTTCTCCTCAATGGTTTGAATTTATTTTTATTATTACTGTCCTCTCAAGTTTAGAAAGTTTTGACACATGGTAAAATGATTTCCTAGAGTCTAAGTATATATGCAAATCTGGTAGAAGCTGCTCAGATAATTAATCCAAAATGAAGCCTATATCATACTTGAGTGGGTCTTCAAAAACTACTCACTGCTGTATAAAGAAAAGAAAAGAATTACCATGTTACCCTCTGTCACTGTTACTTTACTTTACATTTCCAGTTTAATTAAAAATGGAGTTGTCAGGCCTTGTTTTTCCTGATGACCAAATTCCCTTAAAACTTTAGTCTCCAATTTTTTGTTCCTTTTGTTTTTCTAAATGTTCTTGTTGTTGATAAAATCCCTATTGGAAATATCTTTGTTTGGTACCATCACACAATGTTTTCTGAGCATATTCATGGGCCAGAAATTGTTTCAGATACCGGTAGTAGAGATAATAAGTGACATTCCTTGCTTTTTGAAATATGGAGAAAAAGACAAGCAAACAAGTAATTTTTTGAAATAAATTTATCTGCAAGAATTAAGGCCCATGTGCTAACAATTCATTCGTTCAGTCATGTCCTACTCTTTGCAACCCCATGGACTGCAGCACACCATGCTTCCCTGTCCATGGGCTATACCCACAAATAACAACCAGTTCTTTAAAAGCAATTATCAGTTCAGTTCAGTTCAGTTGCTCAGTCATGTCTGACCCTTAACGATTATATTAAGCAATTATATTAAGCTGTAAACATATTATTCTGGAAAAAAAAATGGCAAATTTAACCCTAACAGTGTCAATGATGTTATATATTAATTCTCTGTTATCAGTGAATTTTTTCTTAAGGTCTGACTTCCTGGCTTAAGACATTATTCTTCAACTATTTTCTGCCTTGATCTATGAGTGTGCGTGCTCAATTGCCCAGTTATGTCCCACTATTTGTGACCCCATGGACTGAAGCCCACCAGGCTGCTAGGTCCGTAAGATTTTCCAGGCGACAATATTGGAGTGGGTTGCCATTTCCTTCTCCAGGGGATCTTCCCCATGCAGGGATCGAACGTCTTAGAGTTAGCACGCAGATTTTTTACCACTGAGCCACCTAGGAAGCCCTGCCTTGATCTATAACTACAGTCTAAATATTCCTCCAAAATGTATTATGAAAATATTTCAATCAAAGGATCAATTCACTACATGACTTCCTTTCAGGCTCTGCCTTATCTTAGATCAGAAGACTTAGATCTTAGTTAGCATAACATCTTTTGTCATGGAGCCACAGGATACTTGGAGTTCAAAAAATCTTAGCATTTAAGAAGCAGTTGAGATCTGTGAAGATTACTGTCCTGTGGACATCTGTTATAATTCTGAGTAAGCAATACCTTGGCAACATTACTTATTTAATATAATCAGGCCTGACCACCAGCTTATGTTTCTGCCAAGTCTATTATGTATAATTTTTCGATGATACAATTCTCTTAAAACCAAATCAAAATGCTGTGCTGTAAATAAAGCTCACTCTTCTTCACAGCAGGCAACTGTGTGATTATTCCTACTAACTTTATTTCTCTACCTCTGCAGAATCTTTCATATCACCAAGGAAGTGCCCTGGGTGTAAGAGGAAAAGAATAGCACATTCTTGCACTGTAATGATGTGTACTTAACAGCCACTGACTTGCACAATGAAAGACGTAGTAATTGCCTAATGCTGTATCAGGTGACCTTTGGGTTTTACATATAAAAGAACTCAGAGGCGATAATACATAACAGCAAAAGTGACATTTTCAATATCACAGCTGGATCAGGGCAACCTACTATTTAGTCTACTATTTCCTTGTGAACACCTAGTGCTTATGTAGGCTTTTGCATCTAGTCACAAATTTGACTACATTATTTAGAATTTTGAAAAATTGTAAATAAGCAGGATGGTTACTAATTTCGAGTAAATGACTCTGGTCATGGATATTTGCAGTGTTTCCATTCCCTGAGGGAGAAGGAAATGGCAACCCACTCCAGTGTTCTTGCCTGGAGAATCCCAGGGACGGGGGAGCCTGGAGGGCTGCCGTCTATGGGGTCGCACAGAGTCGGACACGACTGAGGCGACTTAGCAGCAGCAGCAGCAGCAGCATTCCCTAAGATCCTGTAGTGTCTATACTCTTAATCACTCTATTCAGCACTTAATTACATGTAAGACTTTAATTGTGTTCTTGGGTATAAAATAGAACCTTCTATGTCTGTCCCACGGAGAAGGCAATGGCGCCCCACTCCAGTACTCTTGCCTGGAAAATCCCATGGACGGAGGAGCCTGGTAGGCTGCAGTCCATGGGGTCGCGAAGAGTCGGACACAACTGAGGGACTTCACTTTCACTTTTCACTTTCATGCATTGGAGAAGGAAATGGCAACCCACTCCAGTGTTCTTGCCTAGAGAATCCCAGGGACAGGGGCGCCTGGTGGGCTGCCGTCTATGGGGTCGCACAGAGTCGGACACAACTGAAGCGACTTAGCAGCAGCAGCAGCATGTCTGTCCCAACACTGATTAACTTGCACATAGTAGCTTTTTGATGAAAAATTTTAGATTGGTTGAATCTCATAGTTTCTGATCTATTACACTCACTACTCAGATGGTGAAAATAATGCATCAGGAAGGAACTTTAGCCAACTTTGCAGAGAACAATCAAGCAATTTTTAAAGGAAGATTAGGTACTTGGCAAAAAAAAAAAAAAAAAAAAAGGAAGTAAACTCATAAATCTTTAAAAAATTTCCTTTCTGCTACTTATGGGACATCATGCAGTTTGATACAAGAACCAGATATACTTTTAGAACACTAAATATTTTGCAAGAGAAAAGAAAAAAGTGCTTCGAAGGACACACAGCATTCAAGACCATATTGAAAAAACTGTCTGCTTCTAAATTAAAAAAAAAAACTGAGCTATTATGTTAAAAAAATTCAAAAAGTTTGAAATATATTAAAAATGAAGGAAATTATATTGATATTTTTATCAAATAAAAACTTAAATTAACAAAAACCTCTTATTTATTGAGTGCCTGTGTTGAGCCTGTATGACATTATTCCACAGGTAATTAGGACCCAGATATTAATGTACTTCCTAAAATATTCTAGTTAATATTAATATGAATTAAAGATAACATGGAATCTCTATTTCTTAATAAAAAGCTATTTATTAACAGGCAAAAGAAATGTCCTTATTTCTAATGTATGTGGAGATATCCATTAAAACCAAAGTATTTTGAGGCATGGGACATAGTTCTTAAGCATTTTCAAGAGGAATTGGACAGCTGTCCAAACATAAAGTAAAACAAATAAAACTTCTCATGGGTTTATGCAACCTCATCCATTTCCAACTGTCCTTTATTAAAGCAACATTTACCTTACGTTACCCCAAAAGAATATCAGAAAGTTCTGTTTTCTCCCCCTGTGATTGCCAGTTAAGAATTTTAATGGCACTTTCAGGTCTGGATGAGGGATTTACATCAATCCTCCTCCAGTCTCCTTTATTTCTTGACAAATACCTCTTACCACTAAAACCAATGTGGTTTCCACTCAATCCCTCAGGCCACTGAACTCCCACCCTTTGAAAGGTAACTCCAGAAGCCATTAGGCCATTTTCACAGGGACAGTAATTTACCTCAATACACCCTTCAAATATGTTAAGTGAGAGTAAACCTGGTGTTCCTTTTGTGCTGTAGTTCAACTGTGAACTCAAACAACTGTCAAAAGCTAAAGTGGAGATATACCAATAGCATGACCACCTGCTGTTCTTTGTGACAGGCACCACTGCCCCTTGACCCTGAAAAGCCTAGCCCTGTCACCCAAAACCAGGCATCTCAGAAGTTTGGGGATAAATATATATATACACACACATATATATGCACTGCAGTGTACATTATCTAAGGATTTATGCTGTCATTATAGTACTAAGGGTACCAATAACCTTTGTTCTCAAATGTGTGTTTGCAAAATTGTCAAGCCAAGTGATTTTTTTTTTTTTTTTTTTTTTTGCATTAGTGGAAATAGTTGCCTTTTCCAACATCAGGCATAGCTTGCTTTTGTAATTTTAGGTCTAAATGAAAGCAAATGATAGATCTTAAGATTATATGTATGAAGAAAGGTAGCTCTCCTCTCACTTTTGGGGGAATTATATATCATAAACATATTTTTTACAGGCCTGCCCAACTATATCATCAAAATCCTTTCTTTTCTAAGTACCCAACGATCTATTATTCAAGCCAAAATGTTGTAAGCTTTTTGGTTTTTACTTATTATTCAGATCAACTGTCTCATGACTATGTAACATCTCATATCCCATCAGTGTCTCAAGTCTGAGAAAAGGTAGATGGGTTTTTCTCTTATCTGAATTGTTAAATTCAAATAAGTGTGAATCAAAAGATTTAAACCTTTTTTGATATCAGTTATTATGGTCTGCTGGCTGACAGATTAAAAACAGGACAGTTCAGATCAGCTCAGGCATGTTCAACTCTTTGCAACCCCATGGACTGCAGCATGCCAGGCTTCCCTGTCCATCCCAACTCCTGGAGCTTAATCAAACTCATGTCCATCGAGTTGGGGATGCCATCCAACAATCCCATCCTCTGTAGTCACCTTCCTTCCACATGCAATCTTTCTCAGCTTCAGGATATTTCCCAATGAGTCAGTTCTTTACATCAGGTGGCCAAAGTATTGGAGTTTGAGCTTCAACATCAGTCCTTCCAATGAATATCCAGGACTGATTTCCTTTAGGATTGACAGGTTGGACCTCCTTACAGTCCAAGCGGCTCTCAACAGTTTTCTGCAATACCACAGTTCAAAAGCATCCATTCTTTGGTGCACAGCTGTCTTTATAGTCCAGCTCTCATACATGACTACTGGAAAAACCATAGCTTTGACTAGATGGACTTTTGTTGGCAAGGTAATGTCTCTGCTTTTTAAAATGCTGTCTAGGTTGGTCATAGCTTTTCTTCCAAGCAGTAAGCATCTTTTAACTTCATGGCTGCAGTCACCATCTGCAGTGATTTTGGAGCCCCCAAAAATAAAGTCTCTCACTGTTTCCATTATTTCTCCATCTATTTGCCATGAAGTGATGGGACCAGAAGCCATGATCTTAGCTTTCTGAATGTTGAGTTTTAAGCCAACTTTTCACTCTCCTATTTCACTTTCATCAAGAGGCTTTTTAGTTCTTCTTCACTTTCATAAGGGTGGTGCCATCTGAGGTTATTGATATTTCTCCCAGTAATCTTGATTCCAGCTTGTACTTCATCCAGCTTGGCATTTTCCATGATGTACTCTGCCTATAAGTTAAATAGGCAGGGTGAGAGTATACAGCCTAGATGTACTCCTTTCCCAATTTGGAACCAGTGTGTTGTTCCACGTCCAGTTCTAACTGTTGCTTCTTGACTTGCATATAGATTTCTCAGGAGGCAGGTCAGGTGGTCTGGTATTCCCATCTCTTGAAGAATTTTCCATAGTTTGTTGTGAACCACACAGTCAAAGGCTTTGGTGTAGTCACTAAAGCAGAAGTAGATGTTTTTCTGGAACTCTTGTGCTTTTTCAATGATCCAATGGATAGTGGCAATGTGAACTCCAGTTCTTCTGCCTTTTCTAACAACTTGAACATCTGGAAGTTCGAGGTTCACTTACTGTTGAAGCCTGGCTTGGATAATTTTGAGCATTACTCTGCTAGAGTCTGAGATGAGTGCAATTGTGTGGTAGTTTGAACATTCTTTGGCATTGACTTTCTTTGGGATTAGAATGAAAACTGACCTTTTCTCAGGTCAAACAACAGGGAGGGAACACAGCCCCACCCATGAACAGAAAATTGGATTAAATTTACTGAGCATGGCCCCACCCATCAGAACAAGACACAATTTCCCCCTCAGTCAGTCTGTACCATCAGGAAGCTTCCATAAGTCTCTTATCCTTATCCATCAGAGGGCCAACAGAATGAAAACAACAATCACGGAAAACTAATCCAACTGATCACATGGACCACAGCCAGGTCTAACTAAACGAAACTATGAGCCATGCCATGTAGGGCCACCCAAGACAGACTGGTCTTGGTGGAGAGTTCTGACAAAACGTGGTCCACTGGAGAAGGGAATGGCAAACCACTTCAGTATTCTTGCTTTGAGAACCCCATGAACAGTATGAAAAGGCAAAAAGATAGGACATTGAAAGATGAAATCCCCAGGTCGGTACGTGCCCAATATGCTATTGGACAAGAGTGGAGAAATAACTCCAGAAAGAAAGAAGACATGGAGCCAAAGCAAAAACGACACCCAGTTATGGATGTGACTGGTGATAGAAGTAAAGTTCTATGCTGTAAAGAAAAATATTGCATAGGAACCTGGAATGTTAGGCCCATGAATCATGGAAAACTGGAAGTGGTCAAACAGGAGATGGCAAGAGTGAACATTGACCTTCTAGGAATCAGTGAACTAAAATGGACTGGAATGGGTGAATTTAACTCAGATGACCATTATATCTACTACTGTGGGCAAGAATCCCTTAGAAGAAATGGAGTAGCCCTCACAGTCAGCAAAAGAGTAGAAAATGCAGTACTTGGGTGCAATCTCAAAATCAACAGAATGATCTATATTCCTTTCCAAGGCAAACCATTCAATATCACAGTAATCCAAGTCTATGCCTCAACCAGTACTGCTGAAGAAGCTGAAGTTGAATGGTTCTATGAAGACTTACAAGACCTTTGAGAACTAACACCCAAAAAAGATATCCTTTTCATTATAGGGGACTGGAATGCAAAAGTAGGACGTCAAGAGATACCTGAAGTAATAGGCAAATTTGGACTTGGAGTAATAAGAAATAGGTCAAAGGCTAACAGAGTTTGCCAAGAGAACATACTGGTCACAGCAAACACCCTCTTCCAACAAGATAAGAGAAGACTATGCATGGACAACACCTAATGGTCAGCACCAAAATCAGATTGATTATATTCTTTGCAGCCAAAGATGGCGAAGCTCTATACCATCAGTAAAAACAAGTCCAGGAACTGACTATGGCTCAGATCATGAACTCCTTATTGCCAAATTCAGACTGAAATTGAAGAAAGCACAGAAAACCACTAGACCATTCAGGTATGACCTAAATCAAATCCCTTACAGTTATACAGTGGAAGTGACAAATAGATTCAAGGGATTAGATCTGACAGACAGAGTGCCTGAAGAACTATGGACGGAGGTTCATGGCATTGTACAGGAGGCAGTGATCAAGACCATCCTCAAGAAAAGAAATGCAAAAAGGCAAAATGGTTGTCTGAGGAGGCCTTACAAATAGCTGAGAAAAGAAGAGAAGTGAAAGGCAAAAGAGAAAAGGAAAGATATACCCATTTGAATGCAGAGTTCCAAAAAATAGAAGGAGAGATAAGAAAGCTTTCCCCAGTGATCAATGCAAAGAAATAGAGTAAAACAATAGAATGGGAAAGACTAGAGATCTCTTGAAGAAAATTAGAGATACCAAGGGAACATTTCATGCAAATTGGGCTCAATAAAGGACAGAAATGGTATGGACCTAACAGAAGCAGAAGATATTAAGAAGAGGTGGCAAGAATACACAGAAGAATTATACAAAAGAGATCTCCATGATCCAGATAACCACAATGGTGTGATCACTCACCTAGAGCCAGACATCCTGAGATGTGAAGTGGGCGTTAGGAAGCATCACTATGAACAAAGCTAGTGGAAGTGATGGAATTCCATTTGAGCTATTTCAAATCCTAAAAGATGATGCTGTGAAAATGCTGCTCTCAATATGTCAGCAAATTTGGAAAACTCAGCAGTGGCCACAGGACTGGAAAAGGTCAGTTTTCATTCCAATCCCCAAAAAAGGCAATGCCAATACAGAGACTATTTAATGAAAAATTATATTCAAAAGCAATAGCAATTCATACATAGCAGCCTTATAAGAAGTAAATAAAAATATATAGATACAAACATGACATCATACTTTCTACTCCCATGTGGTCCTCCTTTGACAGGCAGAGCCACTAGATAAAAGAGAAAAAAAGTAAAACTCTCATTTTCATTCTATGAACACATTATGATTATATAACTGAAATGAATAGGAGAAATAATGTGTTGAATTTATTATAACATGGGAATAGAGTTTTGCCTATTTTTATTTTAAGAAGAAATATGATACCTGTTTAATGCTGCTGTTGATTTAGCCTGTGTCCTTATCTTTTATGGAGAACTCACAATAAATGAGCTAAAGGGAAATTTGGATAATTCATAAACACTCTAACATGACTAAACGTGTTCCCTATATTTTTTAAATCACAGAATTTGCAGGTAGATACCAAGGGACCCTGTGATGGTGCATTGGATTAATTCATCAGCCTCTCATGTCTTTAAGTTTCCAAAAGACTAAATCTTTAAATCTGACATATGGGAGAGAGGTGATATATTGGATTAATTCTGTAGTCCCTTACTTTTGTTTGAAGTCCCATGTGTTTCAGTGGACATTTGTCTCCATCACAGCCACACCACACTAAGCATCTGATTTGTCAGTTCATTTGGTCAAATAACACTCAAATCTTGAAGTGCTTAGGACAAGAAGAGCCTAGCTCAAAAGCTGCAGCCTATTTATGAAGTTGGTCTCAGAGGTTTCTTTCCTTCCAATTTCTCAGAATCCTGACTCTGTATTAGATCCGTCCAGGACTTCAAAGGGATATTTACTTTCTCAACCTCTTATCCATTTTCTCACTAATGGATCGACAGGTACATATTTAGTATAAATTTTCCCATATTTTATTTAATGTTAAACACAATTGTTTTCAGGGTTTTTAGTCTCACTTCCTTGGATGTCATTCTTTTTGCTATTTAATCTCTGCCTAACATTGTAGTTTAAATATGCTTCCCACATTCTGTTTGCCATGACAGGCATGGAATATATGTTTATATGGACAAATAACAAGAGATCAGAGAAAACATTGAGAAATGTATACACACTCTGTCACCATCTTTGAAATATTCTGAAACTGGCTATAAAGCAATTAATATCCATAGTTATATAGAAAAGAATTCTCATATGCAGTATTTCACATAACCCTCATGGCAAAATGAAGTGATTTTCAATCCCAACATAAATTTACATGTGGAGAAACGGAGTCTGACAGGTTAAGTAACTAGTCCAAGACCACACAGCTGGTAATGGGCAAAGCTGGGAATTTAACCAGGCGTAGTGAATTCATATAATTTCCCCAAATCATTCTTCTCCTCAGTGAAAGAGAAATTGTGGTTTAAAACAATAAGATATAAATTAGCATCCATGAGAACAGGCAATATACAGAGTAGCTATGATCTATCGCACCTTTCCAGCACAGTAGAACACAAGTGAATACCTATGAAGTATGTATATCATTGCACTTACAAAGAGGAAATATGAACCCTTTCAGAACATGTGAGCCAAACACAATGTAAAATGCTCCCTATGGTTGCCCTTTTGTGAAGCTCACACAATAATCACATATTCAATGTCTATCTTCCCCACAAAACTGTAATCTCCACAAAGCGAAACAACAATTCTCCTAAGTATACACACTGAGCAGGAAAATAATTTTACTTTTCATTCTATATTCTGGCCATTGTCAACTCTGGAGTCTCTAGGTTGCCCAGGACTGTACCAAAAGCTTCTATTTCATCCTAAGCACAATATTGAAAAATACACTTAAGTTGTGAACATGAATTCTCTGAAAAGTGTTCCTAAACCCAGGCATGGAGTATCTAACACAAGGCACATACATTTAATACTTTTTCAATGAGTACTCTGAAAAGAATCCCTTAAAAAGTGGCAAACAATTTAATCAATGTGAAATGGTAAGCTGTGTAGATATATGGGCATCATTAAAAAATACTTGATGGATAAAACATGATAAGATGCATATACTTAGGAGAATTGTCAAGAAATGAAGTCAAGAGTTATGCAAAATTAGATGGAAGAAGCAAGAAGGCAGTTTCTGGTGAGGTGTCCAGTGGAAGCTTTGTCAGAAGCACTGAAACATGTTGGAAAGAGCTTTTGAGGCAGAAGGTGTGGTTTCCCTATATACTAGCCATGCAGCTTTAGACAATCCATTTAAATCCCCTGATATTTGTGTGGACTTGGTTTTGCTGCCCGGTCCACACAAAAGCATACCGAGAACCATAGACTACAGCAAGGTTTGTTAGTTTTATTTTGGTTTGTTTAGCTATGTGGGTCTACAGACCACTACTACAATGTTTAAATTAGGCTCATCCTTCCTTCTGTTAACAAAGACAAAGAAAGACCAGGTCCATCCTGATTACCTCAGGAAATGTTGCTTTAAAGATAATAAGCTCTTTTGGCTGTGAAGTAATTCATCCATTCAGAAAAACTGCCCCAGAAACAGGTTTTAAAATGAGTGAGCAGCCTTCCCATCATTAGGTAGGCCTACAGGAGACCTACCTTCCTTTTATCTGACACTTTGTGACCCATGGACTGTAGCCTGCCAGGCTCATCTGTTCATGGAATTCTCCAGGCAAGAATACTGGAGGGGGTAGCCATTCCCTTCTCCAGGGAGAAGGATCTTATCAATCCAAGGAGCAAATCTGGGTCTCCTGCATTGCAGGCAGACTCTTTACCATCTGAGCCACCAGGGAAGCCCTTGTCTGATGTAATAAGGAATATTCTTGGAGTCTTGTCAGAGGACTTACTGGTGGATGAGGATGAACTCAAACTATGTCACAGTAGGCAGACTGAATGCATGAGTCCCCCAGTATGTTGAGAAGTGTGGAGTTACAAGCTATGCTATGCTAAGTCACTTCAGTCGTGTCCAACTCTGTGTGACCCCATAGACGGCAGCCCACCAGGCTTCCCCGTTACTGGGATTCTCCAGGCAAGAACACTGGAGTGGGTTGCCATTTCCTTCTCCAATGCATGAAAGTGAAAAGTGAAAGTGAAGCCGCTCAGTCGTGTCCGACTCTTAGCGACCCCATGGACTGCAGCCTACCAGGCTCCTCCGTCCATGGGATTTTCCAGGCAAGAGTACTGGAGTGGGGTGCCATTGCCTTCTCCGGAAGTTACAAGCTACCTTCAAGCAAATTTATCTAGACAAAATGCCTGTGAGATTATTGAGAGTTACAGAGACCTGACATGCTGTTTTCAAATAAGATTCAAGCAAAAGGGAAGGCAGATTAAAGATAACATGTTGCTGTTGTTTGGTCACTCAGTCATGTCAAACTCCTTGCAACCTTATGGGCTATAGCCCTCCAGGCTCCTCTGTCTATGGGATTTCCCAGGCAGGAATACTGGAGTAGGTTGCCATTCCTTCTCCAGGGATCTTCCCGACCCAGGGATAGATCTTCTGCATTGGCAGGTGGATTCCTTACCACTGAAAACCCCTTTCCCTGGGTTACCAGGGAAACCCAAATGAGAACAGGCAATATACAGAGTAGCTATGATCTATTGCACCTTCCCAGCACAGTGGAACAGAAGTGAATACCGTGTATTTTACAGAGCAACGCAGTTGAGGGTGAGAAATTGTGGGTGGTGGATGTTTAATTTGGCTTCAGGAGACCTGGATTATAGTCCCAGCTCTTTCAATAAACTGATGGTGAAACTGGGAAAGGCTGGCATAAGTAATATTTTAATGAATTTAAAATTATAACATTGTATCATACTTGAGAACCAAAGAAAACACCATTGTTCACCTTTTGGCCAGTCCCAATGGTTATTTCTGTTCTAAATCTGTCCAGAAGGTCAGAAGCAGAGACTGAATTAGGACATCTCTCAAAGACAAACAGCAGGGGGCATATTCAATATCAGTTTATTCAGGGCACACCAAAGGTATGATCTAAAGTTTATCTTCTAACTAAACCCTGAGTAGCGACTTTGAAACTGTTCTGTGTTTTCAGATCTCTTTATTTAATATTTTATAGAATCTGGAAACTGTAGAGCAGAAGGAATCACTATTTTTTTTTTTTTTTTGTCAGTCAACGTGACACCATGACAACAAGTTGAAAAGTGAGAGATTGTCAAATCAACAATTATTTTGTCTACAAGTAACAACCAGTTTGATTGATTTGTTTTTTAAGCACAAATTCGTTCACTTGTTGAAGCATGTAGCTACCAGCCTTTAAATAATCATACCTTTTATTTTCTTCACAGGGTACAGACCAGTTTCAAACAAATTACCTCATTTTTATTCTGAATTCCCCAACAAGCTCAAGGCTATCGGTAGAGCAAGTATTATTACATTTGTTTTACAAATGAAGATTATAAATGGGGTTTACATAGCATAGACATAACTATCTCAATTAATTTGCTCTACTTTCTCTAGGTGGAACTGAAAAAACTACAATGCTTTGCACATGAAATAGTAGTGTGTAAATTTTGCCTGGCCCAAATAAAATGTTCAGCAAACAGTATTCAATTAGATTCTCTTATTTTCCATCATCAAAACAGCAGTCTCCATTTCCCTGCAGGATCATTTCCCTTCCATCTACAGGCATATACTGAATATCCTTATTGCCTTAAATAGCCTCTATCCTGTAAAAGCAAGTTGTTTTCTATTTGATACCCAGGTTTGCTTCCTTTATTTCCAGTTAAAATAGGTAGCCCCTTAAATAATATGAACTTTTAACTCAGTTCCAATAGACTCATTCTACCAAAATGTCTTAATTAACATTGTAAAGATACTGAGGCTTAAGAAAGTAATTTGGTCAAGATCATTTGGTGGTGTTTAATCAGTACATCCTGTCTATATCACTATAAAGCCTATTCTTCCAAACACTTTAAAAAATATATCTTTTCAGATTTTATGTCAAATTCTAAGACTTTTGGGCTTCCCTGAAAGCTCAGTTGGTAAAGAATTTGCCTGCAATGCAGGAGACTCTGGTTCAATCCCTGGGTTAGGAAGATCCCCTGGAGAAGGGAAAGTCTACCCACTCCAGTATCCTGGCCTGGAGAATTCCAAGGACTGTATAGTCCATGGGGTCACCAACAGTTGGACACGACTGAGCAACTTTCACTTGACTCAGACTGGTTATCCTAGAGATTCCCATCCATTGCATCAGTGGTTTCCTATATTCCCTGGGAAAGACATATACCAAGTAGAAGAGAAAACTGTCATTCAGCTTTAATGTTGTTTGCTCTTATTTTTTAATCCATTTATTTTATTTAATTCCTAGACACAGTTGTTCTTAAAAACCAAATATTATTGAGCAACAAGATGATTTTCTTAATTCTTTGGCTCCCTTTAAAATGGCAGTGGGTTGGCCCTGGATCTTTGAGTTATAGAGAGAGAACCTACTATTTAGATCGGGCTAACCTGTGATCTCTTCATTCAACTACTGAACAGATTTTGATGAGAGTCAACTATGCAAGGAACAAGATAGAGTCACAGAACTTCACAGAGCTTGCAATTCAGCAGATGGCTCAGATGTTCACTAAGTAATAAGGATAGTGATGTGCCAAAGTGCAGGATGCCTCCAGCGTCATTTAACAGGAAGTGAACTTTCTCTGCCTTTTCTGAATCCAGCTTGTACATCTGAAAGTTCTTGGTGGTTTACTAAACTGACATAACCTTCTTGACTTCAGTTTTTATTGCTTCAATTTCTAAAGAGTTTTTATTGGTTCTTTATAATCTACTAAATAAAATCCTGACTTTTCTTTGTATTTTGTAAAATTATGAAGAATCATTAGAGATAATGCTATGTGTTATCTCCCACTACTTTCTTTTATTTATTTATTTATTTTTTCATGAAAGATCTAAATCCTGGCTCTTTCAGCTTCTCTCAACATTCCATTTTCAAACCCATCTCTGTTCCTTTACTCAGGTCCTTACTCCTGCCTCAGTGTTCCTCCATAACCTTTTCCACCTTCTCTGCTCCTACTCAAGTTATATAGCCCATCCACTTTCCCAAATCTTTCCAAACTTGTTTTACACTATACTTAATGTTGATATCAAAACTTAAGTTTGAGATTTTTATGCAATTGTTCAATGTATTTGACACTCATCTCTCAACTATACCATAAGCTACTTGAGGACAATGATTATGTCTTACATTTTGCAAATGTCAAAACACAAAGAACAAAATGAGAAATGGTAAAAGCTGTAAGTACTATGAATAAGAGCATCAGAGTGATGAAAAGAATTTCTGAATCAGCAGGGGTTTGTTTTTGTTGTTGTTGCTTTTTATCCTGGTGTGGAAATATATTCAATGAAACAAACCTCAAAGCACAGCTCTCAAACTTGGAGCATCATGACCACTGAGGATGGTGTGTAACTACAGGTCACCAAGCCTGTCCTTCAAGGATTCTGGGGTGAGGCTTTGGCATTTATGTTTTTACCAAATCAATCAAGTGGTTCTGCTTATGAAAGTGAAAGACAATCTTGTGAGAAATACTGCTCTAGGGATAAATGATGAAACCAGTTGTCCTATGATGCAAGACTGAGCAGGAAGGAGAAAAATCAGACTTTAGCCAGGCTCTCAGATATTCTCCACTTCTGGTAAGTTATGAGCTGGAACTTTGAACTGTCAAACTCTCCAACTCATCCTAACTATGAAGTCTTCAGTTCCTCACTTGACAATCTGACCTTAGACTTGCTTGTTCTAGTAAGACTTATACACACATATTCATGCTTTTCAATGAACAAAATATTATGAGCTAGAATTTCTTTACTCTCCCTATTTTACTGGTGAAGGAACTAAAGCACAGAGGGTTAATGAACCTGCCTAAGGCCATAGACCAAGTACATAGCGTTGATCATCAAAGTCAGGCAACCTGGCTACGGAGTCTGCACACTTAACCACTATAAAACCAGCAAGGTGTACTGCCTCACAGACTCTACATTTTGGATATACTGACTGCATTCCTTTCCCAGCTGCTAGTATCATTAAAATCAAAGAATAAGTATTCAACACCTACTTTGTATGAGATGCCATGGTAAGTGCTGGGCATACAATCCAGAATAAAACTCCATCCATTCCTACCTTTAAGAAACCTGCATTATAATGGAGAATCCAGGCAAGTATTCTAACATATAACCAAATGTGTTAATAAGCGTTATCATAGGAATAAGATCAGGACATAACAGGAGGACACAGGAAGGGAACCTATCTTAGTCTTGGGAACCAGAAAGACTTCCCAGAGGAAATGTCATTTAATCTGACATCTGAGAGAGTTCCTGTATGCAAGTTAAAGTGATGGGCTCATGGTGTTTGTGGTGTTTAGAAGAGAGTTGTCATTAGAGAATATTACCATCAAAGGCAGGACATGTGCAAAAATACAAGATAAAAGAAAATGTGGTACATTCTAGGAACTTTAAGTAGCTCATTGTCACTGTAGAATAAAAAAGATAAATGGTAAGATGAAGACAGATGAAGGAGGAAAGCTTTCAAATATATTTTCTTGATTTCTTTCTTTCACTGCTGACTTTAAGAGATCTACTCAAACTCTTGATTACTCTCTGTGCTCAGTGATTTAGTTTGAAGGTTTCTTGACCCATGAAATAGAATTAATCAAATCCTAGTGGCTTATTGAAGCTCACCTTTCATTGAAAGTAAGATGTGCTGATGATTAATTAGTCTAATAAATGCATTTCTGAGCATACCAGGTATATAACTGAATATAATCCTCTTCAGATACCAAAAATATGAAAGAGAATTCAGAACTCTGTGTGTAAATATATCCAATAAATGAAAGCTTAATCTAATACTTGAATACTTTTTGAAAGTTGTTAAACACTTCTAATTTATAGTTAGGGACCTTCATTTTCAATCTTCATTAACAAGTACAGGGCAATAAAAATGGATCACTATATTAATAAAACAGAATTATTATGTGTTATTTATACAGGACAGCAATAAAATCAGACCAAGAAGATTAACCACTCTAACATGCTGTAATTGATGTCAAAGTAATGTCCTACTTTGAAACCAGATTCTGTCTTAAACAATGAAGTAGTACAAATATTTGAAACAGCAAGGGGGGATAGAAAATTTAAAAGCCAGCTTCATGTTGAATATTGAAAATCCTTTGACCAATATTAAGGACAGACCACTTGAGGAATATAATCTGAGACAAAGGAAGGCTTCTGACGGCTCATCCTTTCTCTCTTAATCTTCCATATTTAGTCAATGTCATTTCAAAAAGTACCTTCAAAAGAACAAGTGAGGTAAAGTCTTTCAAATGTCCTCTAACTACTGTCTGATGCTCTGGTTGGCCCTGACACTCTGAGACACTAAATAAAACACTTCAGTTTGATTTTTGTGACCCTGTGGACCATAGTGCACCAGGCTCCTCTGTTCATGGGATTTCCCAGGTAAGAATGCTGGCGTGGGTAGCCATCGCCTTCTCCAGGGAAATCTTCCTGAGCCAGAGGTTGAAAGCAGATCTCCTGCACCACAGGCAGATTCTTTACTACCTCAGCCACCAGGTAAGACTTCAGCAAATATCAGTTTAGTTCAGTCACTCAATCATGTCTGATTCTGTGACCCCATGGACGGCAGAACGCCAGGGTTCCCTGTACATCATCAACTCCTGGAGCTTACCCAAACTCATGTCCATCGAGTCAGTGATGCCATCCAACCATCTCATCCTCTGCCAACCCCTTCTCCCTCCTTCAATCTTTCCCAGCATCAGGGTCTTTTCTGGTAAGTCAGTTAGCATCAGATGGTGAAAGTATTGAAGTTTCAGCTTCAGCATCAGTCCTTCCAGTGAATTTTCACAACTAATTTCCTTTAGAATGGACTGGTTGGATCTCCTTGAAGTCCAAGGGACTCTCAAGAGTCTTTTCCAACACCACAGTTCAAAAGCATCAATCCTTCAGTGCTCAGTTTTCTTTATAGTCCAACTCTCACATCCACACATGACCACTGGAAAAACCATAGCCTTGACTAGATGGACCTTTGTTGGCAAAGTAATGTCTCTGCTTTTTAATATGTTGTCTAGGTTGGTCATAGTTTTCATCCAAGGAGCAAATGTCTTTTAATTTCATGGCTGCAGTCACCATCTGCAGTGATTTTGGAGCCCCCCAAAATAGTCTCTCACTGTTTCCATTGTTTCCCTATCCATTTGCCATGAAGTGATGGGACTGGAAGCCATGATCTTAGCTTACTGAATGTTGAGTTTTAAGCCAACTTTTCACTCTCTTATTTCACTTTCATCAAGAGGCTCTTCAGTTCTTTGTTTTCTGCCATAAGGGTGGTGTCATCTGTGTATCTGAGGTCATTGATATTTTACCCAGCAATCTAGATTCCAGCTTGTGCTTCATCCAGCCTGACATTTTGAATGATGTACTCTGCATGTAAGTTAAATAAGCAGGGTGAAAATATGAAGCCTTGATGTACTCCTTTCCTGATTTGGAAGCAGCCTGTAATTCCATGTCCACTTCTAACTGCTGCTTCTTGACTTGCATACAGATTTCTCAAGATGCAGGTCAGGGGGTCTGGTATTCCCATCCCTTTAAAAATTTTCCACAGTTTTTTGTGATTCAAATAGTCAAAGGCTTTGGCGTAGTCAGTAAGCAGAATTAGATGTTTTTCTGGAACACTTGTGCTTTTTTGATGATCCAATGGATGTTGACAACTTGATATTTGGTTCCTCTGCCTTTTTTAAATCCAGCTTGAACATCTGGAAGTTCATGGTTCACATACTGTTGAAGCCTGGCTTGGAGAATTTTGAGCATTACTTTGCTAGCGTGTGAGATGAGTGCAATTATGCAGTAATTTGAGCATTCTTTGGCATTGCCTTTCTTGGGGATTGGAATGAAAACTGATCTTTTCCAGTTCTGTGGCCAGTGCTGAGTTTTCCAAATTTGCTGACATATTGAGTACACCACTTTCACAGGATCATCTTTTAGGATTTGAAATAGCCCAAGAGGAATTCCATCAGTTTCACTAGCTTTGTTCATAGTGATGCTTCCTAAGGCCCATTTCACTTTGCATTCCAGGATGTCTAGCTCTAGGTGAGTGATCACACCATCATGATTATCTGGGTCATGAAGATCTATTTGGTATAATTATTCTGTGTAATCTTTCCACCTCTTCTTAATATCTTCTGCTTCTGTTAGGTCCATACCATTTCTGTCCTTTATTGAGCCCAATTTGCATGAAATGTTCCCTTGGTATCTCTAATTTTCTTCAAGAGATCTCTAGTCTTTCCCATTCTATTGTTTTCCTCTATTTCCTTGCATTGATCACTGAGGAAGGCTTTCTTATCTCTCCTTGCTATCCTTTGGAACTCTGCATTCAAATGGGTATATCTTTCCTTTTGTCCTTAGCCTTTCACTTCTCTTCTTTTCTCAGCTATTTGTAAGGCCTCCTCAGACAACCATTTTGCTTTTTTGCATTTCATTTTCTTGGGGTTTGCCTTGATCACTGCCTCCTATACAATGCCACAAACCTCCATCCATAGTTCTTCAGGCACTCTGTCTACCAGATCTAATCCTTGAATCTATTTGTCACTTCTACTGTATAACTGTAAGGGATTTGATTTAGGTCATACCTGAATAGTCCAGTGGTTTTCCCTACTTTCTTCAATTCCATTCCATTCTGAATTTGGCAAAGAGTTCATGATCTGAACCACAGTCAGCTCCTGGTCTTGTTTTACTGACAGTGTAGAGCTTCTTCATCTTTGGTTGCAAAGAATATAATCAATCTGATTTTGGTGCTGACCATCTGGTGTTGTCCATGTGTAGTCTTCTCTTATCTTGTTGGAAGAAGCTGTTTGCTGTGACCAGTGCCTTCTCTGGCAAAACTTTGTTAGCCTTTGACATACTATTTTCGTACTCCAAGTCCAAATTTGCCTGTTACTTCAGGTATCTCTTGACGTCCTACTTTTGCATTCCAGTCCCCTATAATGAAAAGGATATCTTTTTTTGGGTGTTAGTTCTAGAAGTTCTTGTAGGTCTTCATAGAACCATTCAACTTCAGCTTCTTCAGCATTACTGGTTGAGGCATAAACTTGGATTGCTGTGATATTGAATGGTTTGTCTTGGAAATGAACAGAGATCATTCTGTTGATTTTGAGATTGCATCCAAGTACTGCATTTTATACTCTTTTGCTGACTGTGAGGGCTACTCCATTTCTTCTAAGGGATTCTTGCCCACAGTAGTAGATATAATGGTCATCTGAGTTAAATTCACCCATTCCAGTCCATTTTAGTTCACTGATTCCTAGAATGTCAATGTTCACTCTTGCTGTCTCCTGTTTGACCACTTCTAGTTTACCATGATTCATGGGCCTAACATACCAGGTTCCTATGCAATATTTTTCTTTACAGCATAAAACTTTACTTCTATCACCAGTCACATCCATAACTGGGTGTCGTTTTTGCTTTGGCTCCATGTCTTCATTCTTTCTGGAGTTATTTCTCCACTCTTGTCTAGTAGCATATTGGGCACATACCAACCTGGGGAGTTCATTTTTCAATGTCATATCTTTTTGCCTTTTTAATACTGTTCATGGGGTTCTCAAAGCAAGAATACTGAAGTGGTTTGCCATTCCATTCCCCAGTGGTCCATTCTCCAGTGGACGACATTTTGTCAGAACTCTCCACCAAGACCCGTCTGTCTTGGGTGGCCCTACATGGCATGGCTCATAGTTTCATTTAGTTAGACCTGGCTGTGGTCCATGTGATCAGTTGGATTAGTTTTCTGTGATTGTGGTTTTCATTCTGTTGGCCCTCTGATGGATAAGGATAAGAGGCTTATGGAGGCTTCCTGATGGTACAGACTGACTGAGGGGGAAACTGTGTCTTGTTCTGATGGGTGGGGCCATGCTCAGTAAATCTTTAATCCAATTTTCTTTTGATAGGTGGTCTTGTTTGACCTGAGGCCAAAGTATGGCGGAGGCAATGAAGATATTAGTGACCTCCTTCAAAAGATCCCATGCATGCACTGCAGCACTCAGTGCCTCTGACCCTGCAGCAGGCCACTGCCAACCCACACCTCTGCCAGAGACTCCTGGACATTCCCAGGCAAGTCTGGGTCAGTCTCTTACAAGGCCACTGCTCATTTTTTTTCTCCTGTGTCCTGGTGTACACAAGGTTTTGTTTGTACCCTCCACGAGTCTGTTTGCCCAGTCCTGTGTAAGTTCTGGTGGCTCTATGGTGGGGTTAATGGCAACCTCCTCTAAGAGGGCTTATGCCATACCCAGGTCTGCTGCACCCAGGGCCCCTGCCCTGGCAGTAGGTCACTGCTGACCTGTACCTCCACAGGAGACACTCAAACACAGTTCTGGCTCAGTCTCTGTGGGGTCTCTGGGTCCTGGGTCCTGGTCAAACACAAGGTTTGTTTGATCCCCCCGAGCATATCCGGAGGGTACAGGGTTTGATTCTAAACTCAATTTTAAACTCAATTTTGCCCCTCCTACCATCTTGCTGGGGCTTTCTCCTTTGCCCTTGGACATGGGATCTTTTTTTGGTGGGATCCAACATTATATCAGCATATATAGAGATATCCAATTCTTAAAAGAAGAATTTCCACAATCAAAAAAAATGGCTTTAAAAAGAAAGCTAGTGCTAAAGAACAAGCTGGAGTCTTTATCCTACTGTGTTTATCTGGACTAAAACTATAATGTATCTCTTTGAAATAAAATTTTGAGAATAAATGAACAATATGGTTTACTGCAGTGTTTCTGAGCCCTGGTTTTGAAAAATGCTTTGAGACTGTAATTTTTAATCTGGGACCCCACCAAGAAGTGTGCTTCCATATATCAGGGGGAAGTGATAGCCTGAGATATAAATCTGTTGTGTCACTCTGGAGAATCACTTTCACCAAATAATTTTGGGAAAAAGTTTTGCTCTCTTTTTACACTTTGAGATTTTGTCACACCTACATACAACCAAAATTACTTTTTGGGCAAGAGCCTAGAAAGTAGAAATTTTTCTGGGCAGTAAGTGACTGTCAAATTTTGTCCTTTTGTGTTCTAAGCCAAAGATATTAACACTGCAGCTGAATTAGAGAGATTGAGTCTTCAGTGGAAAACAGAATGTTAATAGATTATGGTCTTTTCCTAGCATTCAAAGTTCATATTTTTTTCAGAACTGAAATTTGCCATTCTTTTCTCCCAAGTCTCCTTTTTTATCTCTCTCTCTCTCACACACACACATACACACACCCCTTTGGGTCACCAAAAGTATCTCAATTTCATGTCACAAATGTATATATATATATATATATATATTTATAAAATACAGGACTTCCATTTTTCCATTATTGTAGAACAACTAGAAATTCTGAAGTTTGACAATGTATGTGATTTTAGGTTTATGTTCCTTTTCTGTTTTAAAAGTCACATGTTTTTTACAATGGACAAGGATTTATGGTTCAGAAGGGAAAATATGAAAGAAAAAAAAAAACTTCTCTGAATCTCAAATATTATCTGCAAAATGTGGATAATACTTTCTATAAACTTTCACAGTGTGTGATGCATGTAGGTACATTAAAATGTGTAGATCATAATACATGTCAAGTGAGTCCATCAGTTAGAGAGATTGAGTCCTCAATGGAAAACAAATCATTGCCTGATCATACTCATTACCTAATTTAGCCTTCTCATACATACATACATACATTTTTAATATAAAAATAAAAAATAATTCAGAAACATGTAGTCATATTTCCTTGAAAACTAATGCAAAAGACAGGAAGAGCTTGCCCATCATTACTAGTGACCAGCACAATGTCTGACACTTTTAAATATTAAATAAATATTTAATTTATTAAATAAATTATTTAATATTAAATAATTTTTTAAAAATATGCTGAGTATTATATTTTCTATCTGCAGTCTGGGGATATAAGCCACACCAGTTATTGTAGCTGTGCTGTACTAAAGAATTTAAAGTGTATAAAGTAAATGTTATGGTATCATGGATATAGTAACTTCAAAAGGAAGATGTTGGAATGATTTAAACTTAGAATCTAAGGAAGAGCTCACACAGCTGACACTCAGACTTCTGAGGATAGAGATATGTGGCTGGTGCATCACCAAGATTAGCGGGAAAGAGAAAAAACTGCTAGGTTGAGAACTCTGAGGCAGTGGAGGAAATTATGTCTTCCTCCAGCTCTTCAGCCTCCCGCTTGAATCCCATATTGGTGGTGGTTTAGTCGCTAAGTCATGTCCGACTCTTGCGACCCCATGGACTGTAACCTGCCAGGCTCCTCTGTCCATGGGATTTTCCAAACAAGAATACTGGAGTGGATTGCTATTTCTTTCTCCAGGGGATTTTCCCAACCCAGGAATTGAATCTAGGTGTCCTGCATTGCAGGAAGATTCTTTACTGACTGAGCTATGAGCGAAGCCCAAATTCACTTAGCCTAATACAGAGTCAGATACAAGCTGGCAGAGTAGCAACATGGTGAGCAGGGTTCCAGCACCAGCATCACAAAGCAGAATTTGGAAGGGTGGATTTGGAGCTGACACAGTAGTTCACATCTGGCTTCAATACACAAATGGCAGACTGAATGAAAGATAAGGTAACAAAAAAAGAGTAAGAATGAAGGAATGAATCATTCATTTAGTCAGTGGCTAACTGGTTAAGAATCTAAGCTCCCTATAGAGCATTCTAATGACTGAGTCCCCAAAAACTAGATATAAGCTGAAATTTATGAATCATATCACATTTAAATTCACTAGGGAAGTTTGCTATTTAGAGAAATTTTATGGCAAATTGTTTTACAACAAAAATAATCCCTCACTAATTTAACCTGTGCATAAATAACCATTTTAATACATTTGGTTTGCTTGAGCAAATTGGAACTATATTGTAAAATATGAGATTCATGAAAAAAACATCATTATAAAACCTCTAATACTTTTTGGCTCACAGAGAACTTCAATATGTAATAATGGGCTATGGTTTGGTAGCACAATTTTAGTCCCTGGCAAAATGATAAAAAGGAATCTTCACTCCTACCTGGCCCAGCACTGAAGATGCAACAGAAGAGATTGATGGAAATTGATTGAATTGATAAAACAATCTTTTAAACTGTGAGGAATATTAAGAAAAAAAAGATATTTGTCTGTGTGTGTGTGTGTGTCAGATTAACTGTGCTGAAGCATCCTGGAACAGAAGGTATGGTATCTCAAGAAGAATGGATTGTGGGACAGCATTTTGGTTCCTTTATTTTGCCTTACTGCATGCTCTCCTGTGCAGATCTTTCTTTTCTCTTCCTTCACGTCCATGACCATCAGGAGTTTAAAAATTATGATACCAGCAAAGTATGATCATAGATATGACATAATAAGTACAACTGAAAAGCAAAGTAGTAAGTCTTAGAGCATTCATTCTACCATTCCCCACTCCCTCTACAAAGGAAGAATAAGTAATTATATCCTTAAGAGAAAATTTTTGGAGAATATAATTTCTGGAAATAAGTGAAAATTATAAAGTAGTCAAGCAAGAACTCTGCGGTACATTGTACCCACTTCTGACTTCCACATTCTAAATCCACTGGGAAGTATACAAACTAGGACATGACTTTAGCTTTTCAATCAGATTACACATTTCCAGACAATATAGTTAGTTGCTCAGTCATGTCTGACTCTTTTGACCCCATGGACTGTAGCCCGCCAGGCTCCTCTATCCATGGAATTCTCCAGGCAAGAATGCCGGAGTGGTATTTTCTTGCAGCACAAGAAATAATTAAATAATTGAGAAGGGCAAAGACTACAATACAATGATAATTCAACAATTGAGATGAAGCCTAAGTATATTACAGTAAAAATGTAAGAACAGTAAAGACAAAGAGAAAAATCTAAAAAAATTTTCAGAAAGAGTAATTGCCAAAAAGAAAGACAAAATAGATTGGCAGCAAACATCTCAAGAGCAAGACTAGGTGCAAAGGAGACAATGGAGCTATATTTTTAAATATTTAGAAGAAAGAAACTGAGCCTGAGCATTATAGCTAGCTAAATTCTCATTTTAAGTATGTCAATCTATATGTACAAATCTTAAGAATATTTTGCACACAGAAATCACCATTGAAAACATTCTTGGAAAAATATTAAAAAATCCAGGATCTTTCTAGGATGTGTGTGTTAATTGGTGAAATTTACCATTACTTTATAAGTCAATCAAAATAATACCACTGAAATAAATCCAAAATTTTTTTTACTATTCATAAAATTATAGATGATACCAACATGGCAGAGTAGTGGAAAGTGGATGGCATGGGGTAAATGAGAAGGAAATTAGTATATAGATTAGTCTTATTTGGAACAAAAATATAAACATTGTTAAACTGGAAAATCCCATGGACGGAGGAACCTGGTGGGCGGCAGTCCATGGGGTCCAGAGGAGTCGGACACGACTGAACGACTTCACTTTTACTTTTCACTTTCATGCATTGAAAAAGGAAATGGCACCCCACTCCAGTACTCTTGCCTGGAAAGTCCCATGGATGGAGGAGCTTGGTGGGCTGCAGTCCATGGAGTCACTAAGAGTCGGACATGACTGAGCGCCTTCCCTTTCACTTTGCACTTTCACGCATTGGAGAAGGAAATGGCAACCCACTCCAGCGTTCTTGCCTGGAGAATCCCAGGGACTGTGGAGCCTGGTGGGCTGCCATCTATGGGGTCGCACAGAGTTGGACACAACTGAAGCGACTTAGCAATGGCAGTAAACTTAGGATATTTAAAATGAAAAACTGATAACATATATATGAGATTTATTCTATGTAAGAATACAATTAGAATATGTAACATTCATGACAGCAGTAGAACTATAGAAGATATGCAAGAAAAGAGGAAAAAGGGGAAAAACATAAATGGTAAAAAGCCTGAATAAAACAACAATGAAAATACCTCAATAGTTAAAAGCAGTTAATTATCATATTGAACAATACTAGTAACTACTATACATTACATATAAGTAAAGGATTAAAACTTAAATGATAAGAAAGTTAAAATTAAGAGGAAAGGGAAACATATGCCACACATGAATCAAAACAAAGATTAGTTAAGCATTTTAATATCAGAAGTTAGACTATATATACATGAATATTATGCATGTACACATATGTACAAATACATAATAAAGAACGCAAGGTAACGTCAAAAGAAAAATGGATCAAAACAATATGGGACTCATACGTATGTATGAACTTAACAACATAACCTTAAAAAGATATCACACAAAAGAATAGCAACCACCAAGAGAACCTGGGAACTAAGAACTGCTTAGTTCATGTTGTTTTGCTTTGTTCTCATGGAGGAAAAAAATCAAAGTGCATCTTTACAGAAATAAGTTACAGGTGGATTAAAAATCTAAATGTAGAAAAAATAAAGGTAATAGAAGAAATTTCAGAACATTTCTGTGACCTTTGGATGAAAGGACTTTTTAAGTTAAACCCTAACAGAAACTCCATAAAGTATATGGCAACAACAAAAATGCTTTTGACTACTTCAAATGAAACTTTGTGTTGAATGAAAGACAGTAAAGGTAATGTAAACAAATGAGTGATATCCTAGGGACTAAAATGGTAAAACCTAAAACTAAAAACGTATTAATACTGGAATATAAGTGGAATTCTAGAAAAACAAAAAAAATTAAAATCCAGTATAAGTACAGAGAATGAACAGGAATAGGCCAATTTCAAGCTTTTCGGAAAAAGGCAAATTAAAATAAATGTGAAATGTAAATTTTTATCCACTAAAATTGGCCTAGGCTTCCTAGGTTGGCACAGTGGTAAAGAATCCACCTGCCAATGCAGAAGATGCAAAAAATGTGGGTTTGATCTCTGGGTCAGGAAGATCCTCTGGAGTAGGAAATGGCAATGCACTTCAGTATATTGCCTGGAAAATTTCAGGGACAGCAGAGCCTGGTGGGCTACAGCCCATGGGGTTATAAAAAGTCGGCCACAACTAAGCATGCACACAAAATTGGCCCCCTTCCCCCAAAAATACATCTAAGTGTTAGACGGTAGGTAGAAAACTTTGCATATTGCTCATGGGAATATTGTGAAATACTCCTCCTAGATACCACTTAGCGACTGAACAAACAACAACAATCCCTCCTATAAATCTGAAAACTACAATAAATACAGTGTATAAAATCAGTCATTAAGTCAACTCCCAGGAATATATACCCCAGATAATAGAATATATTTATTTTCCATGTTTTGCTGGTAATGATTGCATACTCTATCATGAAATATCTTATGGCTGTAGTGAATTAGAAGTTTACACTACAAATTGAGCATTTGAAAATAGAGTCAGAAAGTATATTGGTAGATGCAAGGGTCCAGGGGTTGGGGAGTGGGGAGGAGGAATGGGCAGTTAGTGTTTAATGGGGACAGAGTCTCTCTAAGGTGAGAAATTTGAGAGATGGATGATAGTGTGAGCTGTACAACAATGTGAATGTATAGTGTCACCCAATTGTATAGTTAAATATGGTTAAAATTGTATGCTTTATATTATGTGACTTTTATCACAATTTTAAAAAAAGTTAACAAATACATAACATTGAAGCTTTATTAAACTGATTATATAACAAAAATATCAATATTTATAAAATATAACAAAAATCAAAATATTTTTAAAATTTATGCACACAAAACAACACTGTAAAGGGTAAATGTTGAGTTGACCAAAAATTTCATTTGGATTTCTCAAAAACATCTTAGGAAAAACCCTAATGAACTTTTTTGCCAACCCAATGCACATCCAAGCCTCAAAAAGATAAAAGATAAACGGTAAGTCCATTAGAAAGGATGCCTATGGGAAAGGAGAAGAAAGGTAGTAGAATTAATGAACTGGAAGAAATTAAATGAGAGATTCCTTGCATGGACTGATGATGTGAGCAGGCCATAACAGGAGAGAAGTATTTATTTAATTTTCTGTATGTTTTCTAATCTGTTAATTTAAACAAAAGTAGAAAAAAATGGACTTTGTGGAGTTTATGTCACATATTCTCATACATTTCTGGTGAAGGAAAAAGTAGGAGCATTTTTGGCAAAAGAAATTAAAAACCCGTTACTAAGTACTTTCTGATACTTTGAAATGTGGCCCAAACTCATCTACCTAGCCAACATTTAAGGACTTCCCTGGTAGCTCAGGTGGTGCTACTGCTAAAGAACCGCCTCCCAGTGCAGGAGACACAAGAGATGTGGGTTTGATCCCTGGGTTGAGAAGATACCCTAGAGAGGGGAATGGCAAACCACTCCAGTATTCTTGCCTGGAGAATCCCATGGACAGAGGACCCTGGTGGGCTACACCCCCATGGGGTTGCAAAGACTCAGACACGACTGAGGGACTAACACAACCAAGAGTGAAGCCAGGCAGAATAATGGCTCAACACTGGAGTCTGAGATACCCTAATGCCACTGTGGGGAAGCAGCGAAATGGGCTGGTTCTGAGAGAAAAGCAAAAAAAACTTGAGTCCAAAATCCAGACTTTCAAAACATGTGAAGAACATTAAAACTCCAATAACATTAGTAATAAAATAAAATGAATATAATACACACTTGAAGATTCTACAATGAATATGCTCAGAATCTCTCATAGACATATGATTGTTTGCCCCTCCTTGAAGAAGTATTTTAATTACTCACTCTGTTGAACTCAGATGTGGCTAAGTTACTTGCCAAACATATAAAAGTAAGCAATATAATCCCTCTGAGTGTTCCTGCTTGATGAACTCAGATCCATTTTCTACAGCTTCTATATAGTAATTCTGTTTTTTCCTTTAAGAGAAACAAAACACAACTCTTTCTTATACAGTATATCTCCTTGGATATTCTATAACAAATACCCGAAAATCTTTGTCTTCTCTTCTACAAACTGAACATCCCCAACCTCATAGCTTTTCCTTTAGTGGCATAGAAGTCAAAGTTCTTACTACTGTGCTTACTTTATTTGTTTTTCCAAAATATTTTGTGTGGAAATATTAAAGTTGAGGAATCAAACTTTACATTGTTGGGGAAAAAGTTATGTGAAACAATTATAAGCCTAAGCCTACAGTAGGCTTGTGGTGCTGATTTTGGTACTTGGTACTCATTTTTTTCATAACCATTTAAAGAAATATCGTAAGAAATATGGCCCTAAAATCAGAACAAAGAAGCTGCAGTATGGTGGTAAAAAATATATCATTCTTAGTCAAAAATCTGGATAAAAATTCTATTTCTGCCCTTCATAGGTTGTTATTTAACCCTTATGACTCTTGGTTCATATGAGGATTCAAAATATTTGCTTCCATTATAGCTTATGGTGTAAGGAATTATATAAATCAACTTGAGTTCTGCTTCAGAGTATTTGATAATAATGATAGAATATATTTCAAGAAAGCACTACAAAACTTTGAATCATGCATTTTGACAAAGTACTTAAGTTCAGCTCTTCCCAAAGTGTGAATTATATTCACCCAATAGCAGAGATTAGTTTTGAAAAGATATGTCTAGCAGCAGTCATTTTAATCTAGCTCATTTGGATTATTTCATGAGGCAAGCCAAAAAAAAAAAAAAAAAACCTCCTCATCTATTATTTTTTCCAGTTCTCATGTTTCTGTATGATGTACATAATTGAACGGGACTCATTGGAGAAGGAAATGGCAACCCACTCCAGTGTTCTTGCCTGGAGAATCCCAGGGACAGGGGAGCCTGGGGAGCTGCCGTCTATGGGATCGTACAGAGTCGGACACGACTGAAGCGACTTAGTAGCAGCAGCAGCAGCAGTGATAGAAGGGATACAATATTTCATAAACTTAGTTGACAGTTTGCAATTGATGGGGAGGGTGCCTCAATAAAAGGGAAATCTGGAGCTGGAAGTCAATAGAGGAAAAATGTGAGAAGCATAAAAACTCCATGTATATAAGAAAATCGCTGATTTTTATTGGAATCAGAATAAAAATTATTATTCTAAGTATGAAAGTGTCATGTAGTATCTTGATCCATCTTGGCTACCTGAAAGTAATCTTTTAAAGACTGTTTAAATCTGTACAGATAAACATGTCATGAATATCCACAGGAATGCAATAAAGCAGAGCATAAGTAGGCACTCACATCTCCAAAATTCTGGGAGGAAAACACTGTTGCCCAAATGTGACAATCTGTGATTCAATCAGTCAGGCAGTTCGTTGATGTTTTGACTTCAGAAATGGGTCATTCCTGTCACCCAGGAAGGCAGAAAGGGATTTTAGGTTGTCAAGTCAAAGAACAATCTCAAAGCCTCAGGTCCTTGAGCAAGCAGAATGTGATAACTTCCTAAATGAGAGACACAGGATGACAAAGGAGAGAGACAGACCCTTTCTCAGCCATTAGACTGCCTCTGCAAATGGATCCTTTACTCAGCCTTAGGAACAACAGCAGCTGTGGGCTGCCCTTTTCTTCAAGAAAGAAAAAGAGAGTGGCCATAACAGCTGTCACTGCCAGAAAGGGGATATGGAGAATTCAAAATAGGATGAATAGGTGTTGGCACTACAATAAAGATGTAGAGAATTAATAATGCACCAGGCAACTTCTCTCGATCTCCCTAGCCTTCTATCAAAAGCAACTGGACTAATCAAATCAAGCCAAGTATTTAAATTGACAAATAAAGGACAGGTCTAGCAATGAATTCTTCCATTTGGTATGATTAGTGTTGCATTATACAACAGAAGGCCACTTGGTAAGTGATTAAACTATGATACCTTTGACATTTATGAAAGAATTTTGTTGTGTTGCAATGATGTGTTTAAAGCTTGACCACACAGTGTTGAGTCAGCTTTGATAATGCCCTGCTGAAGGCCGTCTGTGGGAAAATAGTAAAATAGTTTTATCCAGCATGTAATCAGCCCTGCTGTTATCAACACTGAAGCAAGATGTTAGAGCACCTGCTCAATTTCAGATCAAAGAAAGCATCCTGACTTACATTCCCATATATTTCTTTAAAAAATGCTTAACAAATTCTGTTGACATAAATGTTCAAGTAAATATTATTATTACTATTACTATTTCATTGATCCTCGTGCGTGTGTGTGCTCAGTCACGCCCGACTCTTTGTGACCCCATGGACTGTAATCTCTGTTCATGGGATTTCCCAAGCAAGAATACTGGAGATGGGTGTCATTTCATCCTACAGGAGGTCTTCCTGATCCAGGGATCGAGCCCACGTCTCTTGCATCTCCTGCATTGTCCGGGTGGATTCTTTACCACTGCACCATCTGGGAAGCCCATAGTAGCTCATACTTTTATTAAAAAAAAATTATTCTACCAGTTTTCTCAATTTTGTTCCTCCACTCTAATTTTTAAAACAAATTTGCCATCTTCAGCATATTCATGTTACATGGAATGCTACATATATTACCATAAGAACATGAAGAAAGGACCACAAATACCAAAACTTCTCAAACCTAACAAAGCTTCAGCTGTTGAGCAACGGAATTGTAAGAGTTAAAGCAAGACTGGCAAATTAATGTGTTATTCTTAACAGATGAGTTTAGAGACTAGGGAATGCTTTTTTTTTAAACATAATAAATGTTACAGGAAAAGAGAAAGAGATGTTATTATAGAATGTGTACAAGTACCATTACCACAAAGACAGACTTGCGTGAGAATCTATTTCTAAGCAATGCTTCCTTTTAATGATGTCCATTTCCATAAGACCTTTCACTTTAAGTTGAACCCTTTCCAAATTTGCATTTGTCATTATGGGTTCTCTTTTTTTCTAAATTCATTTTGGAAAGCTAAAGATGGCCAACCTAATTAGTCTACAGGGTAATAACTTCTCACACATAAGAAAAATATTCATATTTTCAGGCTCAGATAGAAGAAAAAATATTTAAATGGAAAGTACATGGTAAATTTAGTGTAAAAGAAACTTAGAAAAAAGAATTTTGATTAACCAAGGCTTGCATTGAAATAATTAGGAATAAACCATTGCACCCTGTAGACTGGAAAGTTGAAATAGGAGCATGCAACCTTCTTCAATATATTGTACATCTCCCATTACGTTATTCAGTGTTTAACACTTACTAAAACAGAGCATCAGTACATATAACAGTACTTGTGTCTCCCAGACCATAACAGTTACATTCTCAAAATAGCAAGCAACATTAAGATTGGTATGACAGAGTAGATTTTAAAACATCCAAGTCTGTGTATCATTGTGTGGCTACTGTTCATGGAGGTCGAGGCAGGCCACCTCCAAAGGTACTGCAAAATTCATCAGGAGTATGCCTATGTGCTATATATTTCTAAGCTTTTTCCCAGAAAATTTCTGTGTCTTCAGTGCTCCTTCTAATTTTAAATTGAAACAATATACCTGACCTAGTTTCTAAAGCAAAGAACTTGAATTCAACTAAGCAGAAGCTCCCAATGGCATCACCTACCACCTTGACATGAGCTAAGCAGATTCTCCTCTAGTCCAGCTTGTTATCTGAAGTCTTCTTTCCAGGCGTTAGCCCAGTCAGGTAGAGTGGTCAGTATTTCCCAAGAAGAAGCCTTATTTCTGAGTTTTCAAGTTCACATTTGATTATAAGGTTGGCACTCCTAACAATCTTCCTCTTATTCTCTCTTCCTGTGCAAAAGACCATTGGTAGCGCAGCCAGGCTAAAGCTGAAGAGAACTGTTCTTCAGAATTCTTAAGTCTAGGAAAAATTGTTAGGAAAGTTACTCCATAAAAATTGACAAAATCCATTACTGATTTGTGTCATTTGCTAAATAAAATTCCAAGATTGCCTGCATTATTTGGTTTATTCCATTTGAACGATTTTTGTGGGGAGGATTTATAAACCAAAGATAAAAATTATATTTTAAGTACACTAGTATATATACAATATCTCCAAAGACTTAAAAGGCATGATCAACTTTTATAGAAGTGTTTGCATATGTATTAAATGCATATTTATACATGTATCAAGTTCTAATTTTAAGGTGATTTGTATTGTTATTATTTTTTCCTCATTTGGATCATGAGTTTTGATTCAATTTCTAAAACTAGCTAAACTCCTGCATTGTACTTTCTCATTATTGGTTGCCAAGATGATACTTTTAATTCTCTTCAGTTGAATATCATGATTCAAGTTTATCTAATTAAAGATTTATAATTATTCCAGGAAAGATTCAGTGAAACTACCTACCTTTCCAGGGAAAAAAATTCAACTTTTGATTACTTTTATTTTTTATGCTAGAGAGCATCTGAATCTTCCCTTTAGATGATTTTGGAATCACTATTTAGATGAACCTTTTCATTATTTAGATGAATTTGGAATTACTACTTTCCAGAGCAAACTGCCAAGACCCTCCCATTATCATTCACCTTTCTAAACACTTCTATATCATCCCTCCTGTGTACACTTTACCAGGATTACAGAACAAACCAATTTACTCTCTGATGCTTTACAGTATCTTTACAGTATATTTCACATTGGTCTCCCTTTTATACAATACTTATATACATAGATCAAATAAAATATCTGCAAAAGGCTGGTTTTACAAGAGAAACTTTGATTATACAAATTTACACTGTAAAGTCTGTGCACAGTCTCTTATGTCTACATCTATATATATATCTAGATACATAGATAAAGGATAAATAGATGCTCTCTTACCTTTACTTTATGTAAGTCAAATTGCCTGTACTGCAGCCATGTGTTTACTTGACTATCTTTAAGGTAATTTAGTTTATTATGTGTGTGCGTGTATCTTTCTGTTCTTGTAGCACAATTTCTTTTGGTTTATGGCTTAATAAATAAAACATCCCATAATTTAAACTGGCTCTAACAGTTTATATCACCTAGATAAGGATGTGGTGAAAATGCTATTACATAGTCAGTCACAGTTTCAGTGGGAGCTAAATAATAAATTCTCATATTCTCTATTTCCTTACCCTTCCTTATTGGGCAGTTACTGGCAGGTAGGAAATGAATGATATATATTTGATAAGAAGAAACTGAATACTCTCAATTTTCTAAAATATAACTTTACCTTTTCTTCGTTAATGTTGAACTAAACCTTTTCATCATTTACTAGTTCACTCAGAATTATGGTCTTGTTTACATGTTTTTCTCTTATGATGAGCGTAAGGCTGGTTTCATTTCGTTTTTGTATTAACTTCATTATGGATTTGTTAACCTCATCTAAAGACCAATTTTGTAATTTAAACTCTTCTACTCTTCTGAAGGAAATGTTGGAAAAGGAAATGGCAACCAATTTCAGTATTCTTGTCTGGGAAATCCCAGAGAGAGAAACCTGACGGGTGACAGTCTATGGGGGTTGCAAAGAGTCTGACATGACTTGGCAACTGAACAGAAACAACACCACTGTTCTGAGACTGTTACTCTCACCTATTTTATCAGTTTTTTCTAATCAACTAACAAGTGTTTTCATTGAATATTTCAATTAGAAAGCACCATAGTTCAGTTCAGTTCAGTTCAGTCCCTCAGTCGTGTCCTACTCTTTGTGACCCCATGAATCGCAGCACGCCAGGCCTCCCTGTCCATCACCAACTCCCGGAGCTCACTCAGACTCATGTCCATCGAGTCAGTGATGCCATCCAGCCATTTCATCCTCTGTCGTCCCCTTCTCCTCCTGCCCCCAATCCCTCCCAGCATCAGAGTCTTTTGCAATGAGTCAACTCTTTGCGTGAGGTAGCCAAAGTACTGGAGTTTCAGCTTTAGCATCATTCCTTCCAAAGAACACCCAGGGCTGATCTCCTTCAGAATGGACTGGTTGGATCTCCTTGCAGTCCAAGGGACTCTCAGGAGTCTTCTCCAACACCACAGTTCAAAAGCATCAGTTGTTCAGCACTCAGCTTTCTTCACAGTCCAACTCTCACATCCATACATGAACACTGGAAAAACCATAGCCCTGACTAGACGGACCTTTGTTGGCAAAGTAATGTCTCTGCTTTTGAATACGCTATCTAGGTTGGTCATAACTTTCTTTCCAAGGAGCAAGCGTCTTTTAATTTCACGGCTGCAGTCACCACCTGCCGTGATTTTGGAGCCCCAAAAATAAAGTCAGCCACTGTTTCCACTGTTTCCCCATCAATTTGCCATGAAGTGATGGGACCAGATACCATGATCTTAGTTTTCTGAATGTTGAGCTTTAAGCTAACTTTTTCACTCTCCTCATTCACTTTCATCAAGAGGCTTTTTAGATCCTCTTCACTTTCTGCCATAAGGGTGGTGTCATTTGCATATCTGAGGTTATTGATATTTCTCCTGGGAATCTTGATTCCAGCTTGTGCTTCTTCCAGCCCAGCGTTTCTCATGATGTATTCTGCATATAAGTTAAATAAGCAGGGTGACAATATACAGCCTTGATGTACTTCTTTCCCTATTTGGAACCAGTCTGTTGTTCCATGTCCAGTTCTAACTGTTGCTTCCTGACCTGCATATAGGTTTCTCAAGAGGCAGGTCAGGTGGTCTGGTATTCCTATCTCTTTCAGAATTTTCCACAGTTTATTGTGATCCACACAAAGACTTTGGCATAGTCAATAAAACAGAAATAGATGTTTTTCTGGAACGCTCTTGCTTTTTTGATGATCCAGCAGTTGTTGGCAATAAGTCACTTATTATTACACACACCAAACTTTACACAACAGTAACCATCATAACAGTATTTTAAAAAACAGAACAGAGCGAGGATTTATTCTTCTCCCACTTTGTTCTGTATTCCACTTTGCTCTTGTACCCACATCTTCCCTTCTCCCAGAGAAAACAGTCTCCTCCTGCTTGGGGATGCTATTTCCCCTCCCATTCCACTTGGGTACAGTGCTTTTCTTCCTTCTAAGGAATTGGAATTCAGTGCGTTTTTTTTTTTTTTGTTCTTTTCTTAACCTCACTGCTAGTGGTTCCTTCCCATCCAGTAGTCACTTTGCAGGACTTACATTACTTAAACTTGTTCTGTGAGTGAAGTGAAAAGTCATTTAGTCATGTCTGACTCTTTGCGATCCCATGGACTGTCGCCCACCAAGCTCCTGTGTCCATGGAATTCTCCAGCAAGAATACTGGAGTGGGTTGCCATGCCCTTCTCCAGGAGATCTTCCAGATCCAGGGATTGAACCTGGGTCTCCTGCATTGCAGGGGGATTCTTTACTATCTGAGCCACTAGAGAAGCCATTAAACTCGTTCTAGTTCATTATTTTTAGTAACATCTGACCTTATTAACTAAATCCATGTAGTTAAAATATTATCTTTCCTCAGCTTTTCCCAACTCTTCACTCTCCTCAACTTTCTTCTACTTTGAGGGCTACTTGTCAGTTTAAACTTTGCTGCCAAGAGTTCTTAAAGGTTGGAGTTTTCCTGGATTCTCTTTGGGGAACTCGTCTCTCTTCATTCTACATTCCCATGGATGTTCTCTTCTAACCTCACTGCTTCCTGTGCCAACTCAATGTGGTGATTCTCCAGGCTCATTTTATCATTATTTGTTCCATGTTCCTAAATGTAATTCTGATTCTGACGGTTCACTGCTTGAAGTTCATCAAAGATTCTTCATTTCCCTCAAAATAAAAATCAAACTTACTAGCATACATTATAAATTTACACCGTTTCCCTCAAACATTATCCCTTACTGTCTCATTTCCATTGCCCTCTTTCTTACCAAATTCAATAGTTTCCTGAGCTCTCCCAGCTCCATGTCACTCATGATAAAAGTTGTTCCTTCTAGACTTTGTCCTACACCGAGTCCACACCTATCTGAGTCCACACTTCACATCGTTGGCTCCTATCACATGTATCTTAGTGTACATGGCATTTACCCTGAGGCACGTTTCTTCTCCTCTGTGGTCAGACTAGTGGCCACCTTACCTTCGTTCCCATTGCACCCTGAACTTTACCAATTCAGCATTATAAGGTAATGCAGGTTTCTTACTTATATCTCCCTCTATATCATATGCTCCTGGAGGATGGAATTCAGGTTTGCCAAGGTTGTGGTTCATCTCTGTGGACAGCACAGTGCAGTACAAGGGCTTAATATGTCTTGTTAAAGAAATGAATTTTCAAGAAACTGTATCATTTCTCTGATACTAACTGTAACTGAAGAGTTTAATATTGATCAATACTCTATAAACCATTTGGTGTGAACCCATTCCCATGAAACAGTGGACATTTAAAATTCTTATTATACACAGAGAAAATCCAACTCAATTAATGTGATGAAAATCATAGACACAAGACACTGGGTAAGTGATTATCAAAAGTACAAAATTCTCTTAAAGTGCTAATAAGAAAGAAATGCTAATGCAAAAAATAAGAATGCGATATATAATGAGATCCATGCTACAAGAAAAGTTCACAGGAATGCAGAAATACAGAAAAGGGAAAAAATTATTACAACATGTTAGTGCATTGAACCACTCAAAAGTCTAGATTGTAAAGACCATCAGTCTGGAGTTAGAGCCCAATAACACCATCAAGACAATAAAGGATAGAATCCGGCATAGAAATTACCCCTGGTTAGCAGAGGCTCATCTCTCCAGGCAAACAGTGGGAAGATGGCCTCCCTCTTTCTGATTACACCACCCATAGCTGACCCTGCATCTGAAGGAGCTGCTATTAATTCTTCAAATTTGAATTCACTGTGTCCAAGAGGGTATTATTCTGCATAATTGCCATTCACTTAGTTTAAGTCTAAAATTTGCCAGTGTCAGTAAGAACTGAGCTCTTTTAAAATGTTGTTGCATGATAACAAACAACCAAAGAAAGCATCTTAAGGAAATAGACAATCTATTATTCTTCTTTTAAAAAACATGGACTCCCTCTGGCATTTGACATATATGTGTGGCAACTTTAAAATACAGCCCAAAAATCTTTGATCCCTCATCAAGATATGTGGTCACTGCCCCTGCATCTTGTATCTAGACAGATTTGACTTATAGGTCTGCTTAACCAAAAGAGCACAGTAAAAGTGACATGATGTGACTTCTGCAGGTAAGTCATAAAAGGCCACAAACTTCCTCTGAGTTCTCTTGGAATGCTATCTCTTGACTCTAACTTTTGGGATGTTCTCTCTCAGAACCCAACAGGCATGCCATAAAAAAATTTAAGACATATGGAACGTGTCCCAGCCAAGACCAGACATTTGAGTAAGAAAATTTCCAGATTGTTCAGACATTTAAATCTTCCCATATAGGGCTCTAATAATTGTGTTGAGATAAGTAATAGAGTGCTTCATCCAAATTCCTGACTCACAAAATTCAGGAGTATAATAAAATAGCCATTGTTTTTATAATGCTGATATTGAGGTGACATGTCTGGGAAAGGTATTTCCTGGTTCCACATCTTCATTAAAGAGGAAGTGAGGTAGTGATGCTGTGTTGACAATGGGTGATCAGCACACCTGGCAAGTCCTAGTAAATAATGTGTCAGTGTGGAGAGACACAGGACATACTCAAAAAATAGCAAATCTATGCCTAAACTGGATTAGCCCTGGGATTTCTTTGGAAGGAATGATGCTAAAGCTGAAACTCCAGTACTTTGGCCACCTCATGCGAAGAGTTGACTTGGAAAAGACTCTGATGCTGGGAGGGATTGGGGGCAAGAGGAGAAGGGGACAACAGAGGATGAGATGGCTGGATGGCATCACTGACTCGATGGACGTGAGTCTGAGTGAACTTCGGGAGTTGGTGATGGACAGGGAGGCCTGGCGTGTTGTGATTCATGGGGTTGCAAAGAGTCAGACACGACTGAGCGACTGATCTGATCTGAAGAACTGAAAAATAAGTTGAAGCCAAGTGTGTACTCTTTTTCTGTAGGAACTAGGAAAACAAACAGCACAGAAAACAAAATATCTAGAAGAGAACCTGTAGAATAATAATTAATAAATAAAACTTGGTGATTGTTCATGTTGGGTCTGGAACTGAGATTAAAAGTTAAAGATGCCAAGGCTAACAAAAGCTATACTTTCCCCTCTAAGTCAATGTTTTCTATATTTCAGATTTTTTCATCTACCATCTTGAAAATTTTTGCTAAATCAATGTATCACTCACAATATCACTTATTTAATATTTTTCTTTAGTTTGTTGTTGTTTAGTTGCTAAGTCATGTCCAACTCTTTTGCAGCCCCATGGACTGTAGCCTTCCAGGCTCCTCCATCCACAGGATTTTCTAGGCAGGAGCACTGGAGTGGGTTGCCATTTGGGATCTTCCCAACCCAGGAATCAAATCTGAGTTTCCTGCATTGGCAGGCTGATTCTTTACCACTGAGCCACCAGGGAAGCCCAAATATGTTCATTACATTAAATTAATAATTTTATCTCACAAAAAAGATTTAAATCCTGGTCAAAAAATGGAACATATATATCACTCTATAAAATAAAAGATATTGATATCAAGTCTGAATGTGCTGCCCTGAAGATTCCTGATTATTTCGTGCAAATAGAAACTGTTTTCTTTCTTTAGCAGAGGGCGGGGCTTGGGGTGAATGGAATTAAACTATGACTATAAAGAAAGTTTCCGTTTCAAAAAAAAAAAAAAAAAAACTTTATAGTCCAGTACTTTGGCCACCTCATGCAAAGGTTTTTGCATGTTTTGCAACTCTCATGCAAAGAGTTGACTCATTGGAAAAGATTCTGATGCTGGGAGGGATTGGGGGCAGGAAGAGAAGGGGACGACAGAGGATGAGATGGCTGGATGGCATCACTGACTCGATGGACGTGACTCTCAGTGAACTCTGGGAGTTGGTGATGGACAGGGAGGCCTGGCGTGCTGCGATTCATGGGGTCACAAAGAGTCAGACACGACTGAGCGACTGAACTGACTGATAAAGAAAGTTACACCAAAATTTATGCCTTCTTGCCCAAGAGACAAATTGTACATGTATTGCCACAAGGAAAGAAGCCATGTACTATTTGGGAAAAGCTCCTATAAGAGGCTTCCCTGATACAAGATTATGCATGTTGTTGTTTTTTTTTTAATATTTGTATCAGTGAATGGAGAGCAACTTTCTCCCAGAGAAAACACTACAGGGACTCCACGAAACACAAAACACTGCTAAAGTGAAATCAGAGAAGTGTGGTGGGAGGTCATGCAGGCTTGTGGCTTCTGCCTCCAGGGGCTTCACAGAGGCTCCTGGCAGGGATTGTCTGATCATGTCCCTGCAGCAGGGCTGGAGACCAAGCACCCACCCCTCTCTAGTTCAGAGGCCCTGCTGATGGTTAAAGTCACTTTTGACCAGAAAACTAAAGCACTGCAAGTAGCAGAGCCATGCGGTTGAGCATTGTCTTAGACAGACGAAAAGAAAAATGGGTGAGGAGTGAAAACAAACAAAAGTCTTCAAAAACCTTTGACTGGTGTGTGTCTCTTTTCTATGTCTACCTCACTGAAACCAAAAGAAAAAAAGGAGAGCTTAGCCCAGAAATGGAAGACAGGTCTGGTTTTGGAGAGTCCTAAAATAATTATGAAAACAAAATAATCTTTCTAAATTTTGGCAACATGTTTTTACCTGTGAAGTTTTCACCCCTGGAATATTTTCATCCTTTCTCTTAAAAAAAGATGATCATCAACTGTAACAGAAGCATAAAGTCATACAACCATCAAATATTCTAGGTTTCTTTGCTGTAATCAGGGCCTGAAAGAACACTGTAAAGAAATACTTGGTAAGACAGTTTTACTTAACGTTGACTGAGAAATGAGACCAAGTTCATTATTGTCGATCTTGGCATTGTTTTGCGGGTGAGATAGATCATTCAAAAGCAGTTAGAATAATCCCTGGTGGGGGGGAGTTCATTTTAGAAAGTTATTACAGAAATACAAGTAGGAATGAGACAAAGTCTAATTTATTAGTAACCAAAAAACTAGGCTGAATTATCTAGAAAATATTTTACTGAGTGATGTGGTGGTAGTGAGACAGACAGAGTTTGAGAATAGCCCAGAGGTTTCTAGATTAGAAGCAATTTAAATAATTATGTTGCTAATCCCATGGATGGAGGAGCCTGGAAGGCTACAGTCCATAGGGTCACTGAGGGTCGGACACAACTGAGCGACTTCACTTTCACTTTTCACTTTCCTGCATTGGAGAAGGAAATGGCAACCCACTCCAGTGTTCTTGCCTGGAGAATCCCAGGGACAGGGGAGCCTGGTGGGCTGCTGTCTATGGGGTCACACAGAGTCGGACACGACTGAAGTGACTTAGCAATGTAAAAGGAGTACATCAAGGCTGTATATTGTCACCCTGCTTATTTAACGTATATGCAGAGTACATCATGAGAAACGCTGGGCTGGAAGAAGCACAAGCTGGAATCAAGATTCCCGGGAGAAATATCAATAACCTCAGATATGCAGATGACACCACCCTTACGGCAGAAAGTGAAGAGGAACTAAAAGGCCTCTTGATGAAAGTGAAAGACGAGAGTGAAAAAGTTGGCTTAAAGCTCAACATTCAGAAAACTAAGATCATGGCATCTGGTCTCATCACTTTATGGCAAATAGATGGGGAAACAGTGGAAACAGTGGCTGACTTTATTTTGGGGGGGCTCCAAAATCACTGCAGATGGTGATTGCAGCCATGAAATTAAAAGACGCTTGCTCCTTGGAAGGAAAGTTATGACCAACCTAAATAGCATATTCAAAAGCAGAGACATTACTTTGCCAACAAAGGTCCATCTAGTCAAGGCTATGGTTTTTCTAGTGGTCATGTATGGATGTGAGAGTTGGACTGTGAAGAAAGCTGAGCACCAAAGAATTGATGCTTTTGAACTGTGGTGTTGGAGAAGACTCTTGAGAGTCCCTTGGACTGCAAGGAGATCCAACCAGTCCATTCTAAAGGAGATCAGTCCTGGGTGTTCTTTGGAAGGACTGATGTTAAAGCTGAAACTCCAATACTATGGCCACCTCATGCGAAGAGTTGACTCATTGCAAAAGACTCTGATGCTGGGAAGGATTGGGGGCAGGAGGAGAAGGGGACGACAGAGGATGAGATGGCTGGATGGCATCACTGACTTGATGGACATGAGTTTGAGTGAACTCCAGGAGTTGGTGATGGACAGGGAGGCCTGGCATGTTGCAATTCCTGGGGTCGCAAAGAGTCAGACATGACTGAGCGACTGAACTGAACTGAACTGAATATGAAGTAAGATTACAGGAAGGAGGGCAGGTTTTATTTTGGACAGGTTAAAATAATTTTCTGTTAGAGTTCAAGTGCATATAGAGCACCTTGTTGGACATACCCAGGAGGCAGCTTATATGCTGTGCTTGGCAATGCTCAGATCTAGTGATAGAGACTTGTGATTTGACACCCTCCACTCCCTGGAATCATAGAATTGAAGAGATAACCCACAGAGGTAGGGCAGAGCAAGAACATGAGAAGACCAAAGGCAGATTCTGCAGTTAAATCCTATATGTAGGGGGATGTCAGGGAAAGTGAGGTGTAACCAAAGATCAGAGTGGCAGGAGAACACCAGATGCAGGTAACTCTGTCAAAAACAAAATGGTTAGAAACAAATTGATTGAAAATCAGTAACCCAGAAAAGGAGAAATAAAGTTTTGTGAGATACTAAAAAGAGAGGGAATAGGGTAAGAGTTTAATACCTGTTGTACCTGATTTCTCAACTTGTTCTATGAGTCGCCACGCTGTCACTTTATCTTTGTATTTCTTTCTTTCTTTGGTAAGATTTTGTTGTTGTTTGTTGTTGTTGTTGTTATGGACTGTCTCTAAAGTCTTTATTGAATTTGTTACAATATTGCTTCTATTTTATGTTTTGGTTTTTTGGCCGTGAAGAATATGGAATATTAGCTCCCCAACCAGGGATTGAACCCCCAGCTGTGGAAGGAAAAATCTTAACCACTGGACTTCCAGGGAAGTCCCCTCTCTTTGCATTTCAAGCCCATTAAATGCTCTGGGTCAAGCATCTCCCTTCCATCTTCATCCTGGCTAACTCCTGCTCATACTCACTTTTGCCTTTGTATAATCTCCAAATGAAGTGCTTCCCTAGTGGCTTAGCAGTAAAGAATTCGTGACAGTGCAGGAGCTGCAGGTTCAGTCCCTAGGGCAGGAAGCTTCCCTGAAGGAAATAGCAACCCACTCATATTCTTGTCTGGGTCCCAGACAAGACAGAGGAGCTTAGAGGGGCTACAGTCCATGGGGTCGCAAAGAGTCAGACACGACTTAGCGACTAAACCACAACACATGAAGTGCAGATTTTACCCTTTCTCCATCCTCTTATAAAAACACATACCACACTTCATTTGATACTGTATGGCTTCCTGTGTGGAAGCCTATATGACTTCCCTGGTGGCTCAGACAACAAAGAATCTGCCTGCAATGCAGGAGACCTGGGTTTGATCCCTGGGTCTGATCCCTGGATCAGGAAATCCCCTGGAGAAGGGCATGGTTACCCACTCCAGTATTCTTGCCTGGAAGATTCCATGAACAGAGGAGCCTGATGGGCTAGAATCCACTGGGGTCACAAAAAGTCAGACATGACTGAGCAACCAACATTTTCACTTTGATGATTGATATACTTGTCTATTTCCCCAACAAAAATAGGAGCTCTTGGAAGAAAGAATGTTGTGTCTCTTTCTGAATGGAGCAACACTTGACACACTGAAGATGCTTCGCATTTCACAGCCTCTTGATCAGAAATGAGAGAACTTGGCTGGAAGAGGCTCATCTCATACAGTTTTGATGATATTAATTGGAGGTGAAGAAGGACTTAAGCAAATACATTAGGGAAAATTACAGCTTATCAGTGAAGTGTGCATAGTGAGAGTGGGCTTGTAGGGAGAGACAGAAAAAAAAAATGACTAATTACCTAATTTTCACTTCCTGTGCAATATTCCCTGGTTGTTTGACCACCAACTTCTGGGAACATCCTGTAATTAGTATATTTATTCTCTACCCTTAATTTGTGTCTCCAAGTTTTCCTTGGCTCTCTCATCCCTGGCTTGTTGCCCTAAAATATCCCGTTGCCTGATGGAACACTGCTTAGCATATAAATCAGTGACAATTTTGTCTCCCAGCATGGGGACTAGGAACCATATACTCTTTGAAGAACCTCAGTAAAACTGGAGAGGTCAATACATCTTACTTCCAAGGAGGTAAATAATTGCTTACCTATACTAGTTTGTTACTAGATTTTTTTTTTTTTTTTTTTTTGCGATATCTAGGTAAAGAGCCTCCCAACCACTGTCAGTATAACTTGTATGAACCACATAGGACAAAACAATTTAAGGCTTAATTCTGCTTTTTTTTTTAAGGTGACCTGAGAATACATCTCAATATAAATTTAGGGATCCAAACTTCAAGTCAGTTCCAGTCATCTCGAGTAGTATTTGTTATTCTTCTGTAAATGTCAGATGCTATGCTGATTTGTCAGGATGAGAAATAAGATAGACACAGAATTTCTTTCATGTTTCTTATAATCTGGTAGGGAAATCAGATGAAGGTTTAATTAAAAATAAACAAGCAAATAGACAAATAAATGACAGCATAAAAGACAAAAAAGTTTATAACATGTTGACACTGATAAGATATTCTGACTTTAGAAAAAAACTAGTTTTAAATTTTATTTGTTTTTTTTTTTTTGGTCACTAAATTGTGTCCAACTCTTTGGTGATCCCATGGACTGTTGCCTGTCAGGCTCCTCTGTACATGGGATTTCCCAGGCAAGAATACGGAAGTGGGTTGTTATTTCCTTCTGCAGGGATTTTCCTTACCCAGGGATTGAACCTGGGTCTGCTGCATTGGCAAATGGATTCTTTACCACTGAGCCATTAGAGAAGCCCTAAAGTTTCTTAGAGTCTCAGTTAACTCTATAAACCTCAGTAAAACGTGAAGATTTGAAAACTGTCATTCACATTTTTCCTTTCCTTTAGAAAGCAATGCTATTGTTATACCAAGAACAAGAGCAAGGTCAAAAGGATTCTCAAACTCACCTGTCCCTTTCATCCACTTACCCTCAGGTTTCTAAACTGCCAGTATGATCACACATTATCCCCCTGCTTATACATTTTCAGCAGGCTCTTGTTACCCACAGACCAAGCTCGGGTTCTTTCACATAGCCTATGGGTTGGTTTGTGTTTTTGTCATCCAAACACTAACTCTAGTCTTTCAGCTCTGTTTCTACCAAATACCTTCACCACCTTAATGGACACATCACACACACAAACACTTAATATTTCATAACAGAAAGCCAAGAGTTCTTGAAATATAATATGAAGGCTTACATGGTCTTCCTTGCACAAACTTTTATCATTGCCTGAAAGTTTCTCTCTACCATGTCTGCCCTGTCTTTCTTACGTCACACTCCAGACTCCTTCTTCCTCCTTTAAGATATAGATGCTATGTCCTTATACTCACCCAGGAAATGTTGGAAGAGTTCCTCCTCGCTGTTCACGCTCTGTGTGCTCCCATGGCACCCTTTGCATGCTCGTCTCAGCATTTGCCATGCTGGATTTATTCACGTACCTCCTCCACTAGACTGCAGAGACTGTTACAGTATTTCCATTTCTCCAGTGCATAAACCAACACCTGCCATATAGTATGTACTCAGGACACACTTACTGAATACTGCATTTGTCCAAAAGAAATTTGCACCACTAATAATAATAAATATTTCACACAAAGCAATGATGCTTAAATTTAAAAATAAAAACAAATAATAAGACTATCCAGTTCAGTTCAGTCACTCAGTCATGTCCAACTCTTTGCGACCCCATGAACTGCAGCACACCAGGGCTCCCTGTCCATCACCAACTCCGGGGTCCACCAAAACCCATGTCCATTGAGTTGATGAGGCCATCCAACCATCTCATCCTCTGTTGTCCCCTTCTCCTCCTGCCCTCAATCTTTCCCAGCATCAGGGTCTTTTAAATGAGTCAGCTCTTCTCATCAAGCAGCCAAAGCATTGGAGTTTCAGCTTCAAAATCAGTCCTTCCAATGAATACCCAGAACTGACTCCTTTAGAATGAACTAGTTGGATCTCTTTGCTGTCCAAGGGGATCTCAAGAGTCTTCTCCAACACCACAGTTCAAAAGCATCAATTCATTGGTGCTCAGCTTTCTTTATACTCCAACTCTCACATCCATACATGACTACTGGAAAAACCATAGCCTTCACTAGACAGACCTTTGTTGACAAAGTAATCTCTCTGCTTTTTTAATATGCTATCTAGGTTGGTCATAACTTTCCTTCCAAGAAGCAAGCATCTTTTAAGTTCATGGCTGCAATCACCATCTGCAGTGATTTTGGAGCCCCCCAAAATAAAGTCAGCCACTGTTTCCACTGTTTCCCCATCTATTTTACATGAAGTGATGGGACCAGATGCCATGATCTTCGTTTTCTGAATGTTGAGCTTTAAGCCAACTTTTTAACTCTCCTCTTTTACTTTCATCAAGAAGCTCTTTAGTTCTTCTTCACTTTCTGCCATAAGGGTGGTATCATCTGCATATCTGAGGTTATTGATATTTCTCCCAGCAATCTTGATTCCAGCTTGTGCTTCTTTCTCATGATGTACTTTTCATAGAAGTTAAATAAGCAGGATGACAATATACAGCCTTGATGTACTCCTTTTCCTATTTGGAACCAATGTATTGTTCCATGTCCAGCTATAACTGTTCCTTCCTGACCTGTATGCAGGTTTCTCAAGAGGAAGGTCAGGTGGTCTGGTATTCCCATCTTTGAAGAATTTTCCACAGTTTATTGTGATCCACACAGTCAAAGGCTTTGGCATAGTCAATAAAGCAGAAATAGATGTTTTTCTGGAACTCTCTTGTTTTTTCCATGATGCAGTGATTGTTGGCATTTGATCTCTGGTTCCTCTGCCTTTTCTAAAACCAGCTTGAACACCTGAAAGTTCACAGTTCATGTATTGCTGAAGCCTGGCTTGGAGAATTTTGAGCATTACTTTACTAGTGTGTGAGATCAGTGCAATTGTGTGGTAGTTTGAGCATTCTTTGGCATTGCCTTTCTTTGGGATTGGAATGAAAACTGACCTTTTCCAGTCCTGTGGCCACTGCTGAGTCTTCCAAATTTGCTGACATATTGAGTGCAGCACTTTCACAGCATCCTCTTTCAGGATGTGAAATCACTCAACTGGAATTCCATCACCTCCACTAGCTTTGTTCATAGTGATGCTTCCTAAGGCCCACTTGACTTCACATTCCAGGATGTCTGGGTCTAGGTTAGTGATCATATCATCATGGTTATCTGGGTCATGGAGATACCTCTTTTGTATAATTCTTCTGTGTATTCTTGCCGCCTCCTCTTAATATCTTCTGCTTCTGTTAGGTCCATACCATTTCTGTCCTTTATTGAGCCCAATTTGCATGAAATGTTCCCTTGGTATCTCTAATTTTCTTCAAGAGATCGCTAGCCTTTCCCATTCTATTGTTTTACTCTATTTCTTTGCATTGATCACTGGGGAAAGCTTTCTTATCTCTCCTTGCTATTCTTTGGAACTCTGCATTCAAATGGGTGTATCTTTCCTTTTCTCCTTTGCCCTTCACTTCTCTTCTTTTCTCAGCTATTTTTCAGGCCTCCTCAGACAACCATTTTGCCTTTTTGCATTTCTTTTTCTTGAGGATGGTCTTGATCACTGCCTCCTGTACAATGTCACAAACCTCTGTCCATAGTTCTTCCGGCACTCTGTCTGTCAGATCTAGTCCCTTAAATCTATTTCTTACTTCCAGTGGATAATCATATGGGATTTGATTTAGGTCATACCTGAATGGTCTAGTGGTTTTCCCCACTTTCTTCAATTAAATATGCATTTGGCAATAAGGAGTTCATGATCTGAGCCACAGTCAGCTCCCAGTCTTGTTCTTGCTGACTGTATAGAGCTTCTCCAATTTTGGCTACAAAGAATATAATCAATCTGATTTCGTTGTTGACCATCTGGTGATGTCCATGTGTAGAGTCTTCTCTTGTGTTGTTGGAAGAGGATTGGATTACTGTGATATTGAATGGTTTGCTTTGGAAATGAACAGAGATCATTCTGTCATTACTAATTTGGCAAGGACTAAAATTCTATTTATGTAAAAGCTGTCATGTATCAGAAGTTAATCCGGGACTCAGCAGGTACAATCTTGGTTCTTGGAGAGCATTTCAAAACATCAGTAAGTGTCAGGTACTTTTTTTTCCTTAATGGCTATAGAGATAGGTTGTTTTTAAATGTTCCAGCCTCATGACACTCTATATAATACTACAGACTAACACTTGGGTGGTCCTTTAAATAATGTAATTTATAAACATAAGCATAAAAAACAGTAAGCTGAGAATTGCTAGATCAAGACACATTTACAGTGCACTTTAAGCCACATTGAATTTTTCTCTTTTAATTTTTTTAATATATATTTCACTATAATTTTACTATAGCTTGCATTCAGATGGCAACCTATAATAGTTTCAGATTTTTATGGCTGGTTTTCTGATGTAAAATGAAGTTTTAAATGCTTGCTTAATAAGGAATTTTAAATAGTTTGATTCCTCCTTGCAACACTTTCTGCCAAATGCCCTTGTTCTGCAGGAAGTTTCATTAGCGTGTGCCCTGCTCATCCTCCCAGCCCTCATTGCTTCAGACAAGCATGGGTTTAATTGAGAGAAAACCTAGCCGTGACTGTGACTCAGGTGTGAAGGCTGTTTCTCTCAGCAAATTAAATCCAGTAGAATGACTGAGTGTTCTTTTCTATACCCTTATGATAGATTTAATTCTGCATATTAATTGTTCTTATAGCCTCTACTCTGTGATTGTTTTCTTCAGGATCTTATTGAGGGTGATTGATGTTTAGATAAATTTGATGGTTTTATATAAAGAGAGAAAGATTAACATGTGCCAGCAAGAACACTACTAGGTCATAAGATCTTAGATTGGCCTACATAGAAATACAATATTAACTCATGCTGTTGCAGATTTGAAGAGTCTGGTAAATAAAATTCAAAGTTGATAATTAAGGTGGGAAAAAAAGTTAGTTTCTTAGATCGTTTCTAATACTTTTTCTTTGCAATATCCAAACAGATATGTCTTTTGGTTTACCAGTTAACTCAACTGGAAAAATAATTTCTTGATCATATTCATGTGTGCATGTGTGCTAAGTCACTTCAGTCATGTCCAACTTCTTGTGACAATATGGACATTATACAGCCTGCCAGGCTCCTCTGTCTATGGGATTCTCCAGGCAAGAATACTAGAGTGGGTTGCCATGCTCTCCTCCAGGGGATCTTCCTGACCTAGGGATCTAACCCATGTCCCCTGAGGCTACTGTATTGCAGGCAGATTTTTTACCACTGAGCTATGCAGGAAGACCAATCATATTCATAGTGATGCTAGAAGAACTGAGGAGAAAATGAAGATTTTAAACTTTCTGTTTCTACTACCACCTCACTCCCATGCTGAACTATTAGAATCTTTAAGACAGGAGGGGAGCATTGCTTAGAGGACCCATATGTGATTCTTGGACTTGAACATTACTGTAATATATTTAAGTTTACTTTGTACAAGTGTAAATGTATCATTTTTAAATCAGCTCTCATTTTCCTTCCTCCATGATTTCTTTATAATTTTTTCTTATTATTCAGCACTTACTTTTATTAATAGCCTCAAATCTTTTCTGAAATCAGAACATAAAAACAAAGTGAAATGATTTTCACATAGGAAGAAAAAGGAATTGATAAATTCACTTTGTAATTATATTTCTAGTTTACTTTATATTATCAGAGTATCATTTAACAAAAAGCCTCTGCTTTGGGCTGCTAATAGTTTATGTAAAATACCTTTGCTAAACTAGACTCCTTAGGGTGAAGCAAGTGCACTTGTGAAATCCATCCACATCTTTATTAACTAAAGGCCATAATGAAGGCAGAATTTCTTGCTGAAAAAAAAAAATTACCTTGGGTATAGATGCTAATCTAAAATCTACTTCATGAATTTGCTTATTTTTTTCTGCTCCCTTCAGACATTAGCCAGCTAAAGCCATTACACATACATTAATTACACCAATTAGTCCCAACTGCACACACACATACATTCAAGACTTGATTATCTGAGCTAAAAGAAGTGGTTAGGCATGGCACAAATAATACAAATGAGCGAAAAATTCAAATCCCAGGTACATTGAACTAATGAATGCATTATATATTTTTGGCACAGCTCAGTTACCTTATTATGCTTTTCTTAATTTAATAATGCAATTACCTTACATTTCCATATTCCATCCAGGTAATGATAGGGAGAGCAGGCCCAGATTTATAAATTGCATTGGGAAAAAGCCGGCCTGCAATTTAAGGATTTGGTCACATCTTCTAGTCCTTCTTTATTTTCAAATATGTCTTTTATACCTACTTGAACATCCCCTACCTTGTTGATTTAATGCCCACAATGTCCAACACACCCAAGAAAGATTACCCTCACAGATACAAGCATTCATTCATTCATCTCCTATAATTAAAGGCAACTGGAAGGCAGACAGTCCCTACCAAAAAGTAATCCCAACTTTCATTTCCTTGGAGTTTGGGGAGTTTATTACTTTCTCAAGTGAACTTTCATAAGATTTTGCTAGTTTTGATCACCCTTTGTAAGACAGCAGAGTGTAATGCATTGATTTCAAACTTTACTGTGCCAAACAAAACAACTTCGAGAGCCTGGTTAAAACACAGGTTGCTGGGCTCCCACATCCAGATTTTTCAAATTAGTTGGTCTGGGAGGGTATCCAATAATTTGCATCACTTACAAGTTCTCTGGTGATGTGGACGCTAGTAGTCTGGGGGTCTCACTTTGAGAATCACTAGTGTAATGGTGGGCTTCCCAGGTGGCACTAATGGTAAAGAACTTTCTTGCCAATGCAGGAGACATAAAAGACAGTGGCTCAATCCCTGGGTTGGGAACATCGCCCGAAGGAGGAAATGGCAATCCGCTCCAGTATTCTTGCCTAGAGAATCCCACAGACAGAGGAGCCTGTCGGGCGACGGTCCATAGGGTTGCAGAGAGTCCAACCCAACTGAAGTGAGTTAGCATGCATGCACAGTGTAATGATAAAGAATGTAGCTTAAACCCAGATCCAGCATATTTAGCTATGTGACCTAGGTTTAACCTTGAGCCTCAATTCTCTTACCTGTAACCTGAGGGTAATTATAGCAACCCAGTGCATAGAGTTATTTTGGTTACTAAATGAGTTATATATTTTAAATGCTTACAATGATATCTAGTAACTGGTGTTGATTATTATTGTTGTTGTGTCTATTTATAGACATAAGTCATCCAGGGTAATCATAAATGAATTAACACTAAAAAAAGAAGAAAATGCCTTTCTCTGAAACAGTTGGCTGAGCACTGGACATTGGGAGAAAAAGAATGTTGATAGACAATCCCTTAGAGTAACTTGAAGAGGAAGATCTTGGGAAAGCATGCAGACCTTTACTATATTATATTTCACAAGGCAGGAAAAGAATACATGGCAAAAGTGAGGGAAAGGGTACTAAGGAGAAAGTCTTTGATTTTTTTCTGATGTGCTGATGCTGGGTTCACATTAGGGATTCAGTAAATATGTGTTACATGTCTATTTGGCTATTTAATCCCTGAGTGAGAACTGAATACACAAATGTGAGCAAATCTGAAATGTTCTCTGCTTTCCTACAACTTAAAATTTAGTTTAAAAAAACATTCAACTCCATGTGGAAAAGCAAATGGCACAAATACCAAAGAGGGTCTTATTTCTTTAGAGATATCAGTGAGATTTCTCAGAAAAAATGATTCAATAGTTACAGTCCACAAACAAGACAAGTTAAGTCAACAGAAATTTATCAGTTTTCAAAATAAATAGATGATAGAGAGGTGTATGAGTGACCAGATGGATAGATAGATAGGTGTTGAATCAAAGCCTATTGAGGGAATAAATTTTTCTAGTTAACAATAATTTGTGGTATAGAAATTAAATAATAAGACCAAATTTAAAAATAAGACCAAACTTTTTAAGAATCTAACAGAAATTATTTCAAAGAAAGTTATAGAAAATTCAACTTTTCAGAGGCTTAAATGAATAAGAAATAATTTTTCTTGGATAAAAGAAATCTGGAAGCAAGCAATATCAGTTTGGTGGCTGAAAACTTCAGGACCCATGGCTCTGAAATTCCCTCAGCCTTTCTGTTGCAGGAAGGCAGACCCTTTTCAGGGCCAAGGAGTGGGCTCTTGTCTAATGCTTAGAAATGAATTGCCTGAGGAGACACACGTGCTGACAAAGCAGGAGACTTTATTGGGAAGGGGCATCTGGTCAAAGAGCAGGAGGGTAAGGGAACTCAGAACTGCCCTGCCACATGGCTCACAGACTCAGGTTTTGTGGTAATGGGGTTAGTTTCCAGGTTGTCTCTGGCCAATCATCCTGACTAAGGGTTCTTCTTGTTGGCGCTCGCAGCACCCAACCAAGATGGAGTCTAGTAAGAAGGATTCTGGGAGGTTGGTAGGACATATGGACTGACATCTCCTCTTTCCTTTCGATCTTTCCTTTATATATATGAAAGTTTTATATATATGAAAGTGAAAATGAAAGTCAGTCAGTCATGTCCAACTCTGAGACCTCATGGACTACACAATCCATGGAATTCTCCAGGGCAGAATACTGGAGTGGGTAGCTGTTTCCTCCTCTAGGGAATCTTCCTAACTTAGGGATTGAACCTAGGTCTCCCACATCTGGGAAGCCTAAGAATACTGGAGTGGGTAGCCTATCCCTTCTTCCAGTGGATCTTCCTGACTCAGGAATTGAACCAGGGTCTCCTGCATTGCAGGTGGATTCTTTACCAGCTGAGCTACCAAGGAAGCTATATGTTTATATATATGTACATATATATACCTAGTCCATGGGGTTGCAGAGTTGGACATATATTTCCTGGTAGTCGCTTGTTAGTTCTGTGTTCCTTACCAGGATCTCCTCTCCTAAGATAACTCATGCAAATGGTTACTGTGGTGCCTGACTAGAGTGGGTGGTTTTAGTTAGTGATTCCCCTAACATTTCCATCCTGATTATTACCTCATGGTCACAAGACAAGCTTCACTATTCAAGGCAGAAAAGGGATGCATTTTGTACATTTTCACCTACTTTTCTGATATTCCTTAACTCCCCTCCCCACCCCACCCACAAATATATTTTTCTTTAAGCATCAAAGTCAGAACTGATTCACCAGGTGACTCCAGGGGCAAGGCAGGATGGAGACTAGAAAAGGAATTGTCATAATTTCCTTTGGTTAAGCATGACCCCCTTTCTTAGGAGGAGTCTGAATACAAAACTGGCATCTTCTTACCTAGGAAGAAGGAGCAACTGACAGTTCCTGCTACAAAAACATGCAATTTTGGTTTATAGGTCCATTTACAGTTACTGGGCTTCCCTTGTGGCTCAGCTGGTAAAGAACCCATTTGCAATGCTGGAGACCTAGGGTTGATCCCTGGGTTGGGAAGATCCCCTGGAGAAGGGAAAGGCTACCCACTTCAGTATTCTGGCTATATAGTCCATGGGGTCGCAGAGTTGGACATGACCGAGCGACTTTCATTTTCTTTCAAAATACTTGGTGCATATGATGGTGGAAAACTAGCATTTTAACAAATTATTTTAGTGAATATCAACACTATCAAGTATCAAGCATTATGATGAGTTCTTTTGCATTCTTTATGTTTAATCTTCACAACTTCCATTTTCTGATGAAGAATCAGAGGTTTAGAAAGGTCTAACAACTTGCTTAAGGGCAAATAGTTTGAGTTAGAGATTGAAATCCATGTTTGTATAACTTCACCTAGAGTTTCTATTTTTCCTAGTTTTCCACTTATGTTTTAATCCAATAATTCTTTCTAGGTATAACATTTGCTATCTCTTGGGGGAAAATACTTAAAAGTATTACTGACCAATTCATTGAAGCTGTTTTTATTTGAAAAATAATTCAAGAGAAAATTGACTTAAAGTCAATTCACTTAAAGTCACCAGCTTACTTCTTTTGTTCACTTTCAGTTTTTCTGTCAGACTTGTGATGAGTCAGGTCCAGTTTGCTGCCTTTCCTCCCAAGTTAACTATTAACTCCTCTGAGGGCAAGGATCGTCTCTTTTATATCTCACTTAACCTATTCCCAGAACACAGGGGAGAGAGAAGTGGTCAAGAAAGAGTTGCAGGAGTCAAGTAGTATAAGTCAGCAGCAGAGTGACCCTTAATGTGAAATGTCAGCTAGAAATGTAATAGATGAAGAATGAGATTATTTGATGGTAAAAAGAAACTGCTAAGAAAATTTCCACTTGTGCTCTCTTTATGACCTATGTATTCAAGGCCAGAGTAAAAGAATGTAGAGAGTTCACTGGGCAATAGTTAAATGCATGGATGACCACACTCCAAGCCTCTAGACAATTGGATCTTTCAAAAGAACACATACATGAACTGAGTTCTGGCTCTATACTCAGGTAGAAAAATCATCCCCTAATTTAATCAGAGATAGAAAGTGTGAAATGAAGTGAAACGGGGAAATGAAAAAGGAAGGAATACAGTTGAATGTTTATAGGAAAAAATGATAAGAAAAAGTGAAGAAGGATCTTAACAGCTAGAAGCCCCAACGTGCACAGAAAATATTCTCTATAAAAAAAAATAAGAAGAAACAACTCAAATGACAATCAGATGCAGAATGCTTGAATATATTAGGGTATGTACATAAAAGTTATTCAGAGACTAGAAAAAATACTAATGTGTACATATATCACATATGTCAGACTTTATACCATTTAATTCTCATAGCCACCTTATACGTAATATACTATCATTATTCTTATTTTCTAGGTGATAAAACTAAGGCACAGCTATGGGAAGTAACTTGTTCAAAGTCACACAGCTGGTAAGTGAAAGAACTGGGATTCAGACCTAGGGAGTTTTTGCTTAAGCCCTGAGCTGTATGAAATGACCTAAACTCACTATTACCCTTATATGAAACGAACAGGTCACTGAAAAGCAGGTATGCTCGTGGTCCTGTTTTTTTCTTAATGTAATATAGAGCTACAAAGAAAGAGTGAGTAGAACAAAATCAAATGTTAAAGAAGAAAATGAGGCAATTTAAAACTCTCTGGCACATCCCCAACCAATTACAAAAAGCATTAAATTGTGTTTGGGAGATGCAACATTGTGAAATTCCTCTAAAGCATTTAGCTGGCTTTGAAATGCCCCTTCGGCTGTAAGAGAAGATCATTTTCATATCCCCTCTACGGATCCGCTTGATTGCGTGTCAGCTCTATTAGGAAGTTGCTTCTCGCTAATTCAAGTTGACTTTTTATTAGCCACTTACACCTCAAGCATCAGACACATGACCATTTGGGGGTTTAAAAGCTGCCATCACTTAGATCCAGGCAGACTTAGTTCTTGGCTATGACCAAGACACAGCATTAGAATTTGAAGGTTAACTGAGTGCACTATTTTTTGAGTTCTTTACTTTTACTATCTGCTTTTAATTCTTCTGTGAGGAGAAAACTATGGAGAATGAAACAAACTAAGTGACCCCATGCAAGTGTGGGGGAAGAAGAGAGTAATTCTTTGTAATACAGGATTTCTCTCCAGCAGTAAGCTGACATGCACTAAAAGATAAAAGGGCCAAGGTCAGCCAGAAGCTCCAGGGGGTCCTTTCCCAAGATGGCCAGCCTGGGATAATTACCCTCACACAGGAAAATTACCTGAGTTGTCCCTCAGGCACAAAGACAAAATAAATCAAAGCAGTTGCAAAGCTTGGTTTTGTCAGACTGCCACTTTTCTGTTCTCAGTGTTTCATGATTCTCTGAGTGATTTATTTATCCATATAAATTTTCAAAGTAATTCATTAATATTAAAGAAAGGTTGGAACTTGATCTTTAGTGGGAGAGGGATTTGGAGTAAGAGGACTACTCATTAATAGATTGAGTATTTCCTCCCCACCCTCTTGTAAGCATCACATCTACTTTCATTATATTCTGACCTGAATTTCTTAGATCTGAGGGTCACTAGATGTTATGAAGTGTTGGTCTACAATTCCCAGTGAAATTTGAGACCCATGTACAAGAGAGGTACTGACAGGGAGCATCAGGCTTAATTTTTTATGTTATCTTATATCTCAAAAAACTTGAAAAAAAAAAAAAAAAAACATAAAAATGAAGGCAGAGAACTATCCAAAGGGGCTAGTGGGCTAAGACACTGATTGGAAGTATAGTTTTCAAGATCCCATCTCTGCTCTTAACATATCATTTGTTGTTGTACTCAGTCATTCAGTCATGGCCAACACTTTGCACCCCCATGGACTGTAGCCCGCCAGGCTCCTCTGAACATGGGATTCTCCAGGCAAGAATGCTGGAGTGGGTTGCATTTCCTTCTCCAGGGGAATTTCTTGACTCAGGGACCAAACCCAAGTCCCCTGCACTGGCAGGAGGATTTTTTTTTTTTTTTTCTTTACCACTGAGCCACCTGGGAAACCCATGGCATATCATTTACTCTAAGTCAAATTGTTTAATCCTTGTTGTTTCAGAATTTTCTATATACTAGAAACAAAAGAAAGCTTGTAATACTGATATACAAAATTTGGAACTAAATCAGGCATCACCACTGATCCTACAATTCATTATATAGAAGAAAAACCAAACATCTAGGGCTTTCATGGAGTTACATGAGTGGTAAGGTATAAAGATTCAGATGTCTGGACTCCCTGCTTGAGAAGTTTCCTGCTGCTGTGTGTTGACCATGGGACAAGAGCCAGTGGGAAACTTAAGATGACAAAAAGTCTAGTTTTTCTTAAGTGGGGCTATTTACCTCATGGTTGGATGGCATCACGGACTCAATGGACAGCAGTTTGAGCAAACTCTGGGAGATAGTGAAGGACAGAGAAGTTCTGGTTTGCTGCAGTCCATGCGGTCACAAAGAGTCAGACACAACTTAGCAACTGAACAACAACAATTTACTTCATATTTCTATGCTTCCATTTCCGTAAGTAGAAAATGAGAGGTCTAGAATTCCTTATGCAAATATATTTTTAAGACTCAGTGACCATTCAGAAAAACAAATGAGTAAAGCAACAACAACCAAAAGCACATAGAAGCTGAGTGGAAAATCCTATGACGTCACTAAAGGATATGTGCTTGCTAAGTCACTTCAGTAGTATCTGACTCTTTGTGACCCTGTGGACAATAGCCCAGGCTCCTCTGTCCATGGGATTCTCCAGGCAAGAATACTGGAGTGGGTTGCCACGCCCTTCTCCAGGGGATCTTCCTGACCTGGGGATTGAACCTGCGTCTCTTGTGTCTCCTGCATCAGCAGGTGAATTTTTTTACCACTAGCATCACCTGGGAAGTCTCACTTCCAATGATGTCCAATGAATTATTAAGGAAAGCACCATCTTGTCCAAAGGCAACAGCATTTGGAGCTCAGGTTCTAAAGTGAGGCTTCCTGAAATGAGTGCCTACCCTGCAAGATGCTCCATAAAAAAGAGGGCTCCAAGATTGGATAGCTAAGTCTGGGTACCCAGAACATTGTGTATGCATGTGCAGAGATTACATGGTAGCTGAGCACCTTCAAGGCTATATGAAATCCAAAGTAAAGAAACCTATGTATCCTTGCTTAATATAGCATTTACTATGCATAAATGACCAGAAAACTCTTGTTTATTCATGGACTAACTATTAATATGTTGTATAAATGTTCTGCACAACACACAGTAGGAAACTTGAGGGCAAAGTAAAGACTTCTGTTGCCCATCCCCTCAGCCCTTTTCTCAGTTCAAGGCCATCTCCTCAACCTGGACCTACAGTTTCCAACTACTCCTCTTCAGTCCTCTGGTAGTTCTCACCTTGGGGATTCTGGGTAGAGGATCATGCCCAGAATTCCTGTCTTTGTTGTGAACAGAGCAGGAGAGAGAGGGATATCTGGTACTAAGAGGCAAGATAGCAGCAGGGAAACAGTCATCCACTTTGGACATGAATGGGGGCTGGATGGACAACTGCACCAGTACAAAAAGTAAAAACCAAAGCCAGACTCAGGCAAAATGACATGGGTGATCACCCTATTGCTCCAGGGGTGACTCCCAGGCTGCCGCTAGTCAGGGGCCACAGTAGGGCAGTTGAATGTATCTCATCATTTCAATGTCCTTTTCCTTTTTCCCTTGTCTTAAAGTAAAACTATAGAGTTCCTACTGATAATTAATTGCTCCTTTTTCTAGGTTTACGTTGGCTCTTTGTTTATATCTGTTTATATATATTGCCTAGTTTTATAGCATAATTTGCATGTCTTCACTCCCAGCCAAAATATAAAGTACTATGAAGTACAGCATCTACATTATTCATTGTTTCACCCTTAGAACTCGGCACATAGTGGGAACTTAACAAATGGTTAAATGGATAAACAAATGATGATAAATGCAAGAATGACAGAAAGCACAACTTGTAGATTAACCAACCATTGTGACTCTCCAAATTTATGCTTTTTGTCACTCAGGTTTAAAGGCTATAAACTTGTCAGCAATTATTTAATACCCGCCCGCAGCCTCCATGTGCTTATAGATCACATCCCCAACCTTCACTATTCAAACTTATTGTTCTTACAAAGAACTGATGCTTTTGAACTGTGGTGCTGAAGAAAACTCATCAGAGTCCTTTGGACAGCAAGGAGATCAAACCACTCAATCCTAAAGGAAATCAACCCTGAATATTCATTGGAAGGACTGATGCTGAAGCTGAAGTTCCAATACTTTGGCCACCTGATGCGAAGAGCTGACTCATTAGAAAAGACCCTGATGCTGGGAAAGATTGAAGGCAGGAGGAGAAGGGGACAACAGAGGATGAGATGGTTGGATGGCATCACCAACTTGATGGACATGAACTTGGGCAAACTGAGGGAGATGGTGAGGGACAGGGAAGGCTGGTGTGCTGCAGTCCATGGGGTTGCAAAGAGTTGGACACAACTTGGTGACTGAACAACAACAACAATGGAATTCTAACCCACAGCACACCTTTTCTTTTAGCACTCTTTAAGCACATCCCTTGGTGTCCAAGGAAATCCTGAGATATCACTTTAAATTTTTTTAAAAGGTAAAGTGTTTGTATAAAAGGAAGAGAAAATACCTCAATTCCAAACACTTTGGTAAATGTAGTGATGAAAATTTAGAGGAAAACTGACCCAAAAAGTATATATACAGCTAGTTTGTGTTGATCATAAGAAGGGAACAGATTCATCTCCCTCCTTGGGATTGAACATGCCTTGCTCTTTATCAAGGACAAGCAAGGTGGAGGAGAGCAAAAGCCGAAGGCCAAGATCTTTAAGAGACAAGATTAATGACACTCATAAAATTGATGGAGGCCTGTGGGCTTGAAGTGATTGTGATAGCTCACATGAGTCCAAGGGTGTAAATATTTAACAAACAATCACTTCGTGGTCTCATATTTACAAAAGTGAAAGTGGGGATATAATTCTCTCTTTGAGGACTCAGTTATTTAACAATTAAAGGAAGGAAAAAAGAAAATCTAAAGGGATTTCCCCTTCAAATGATTTCCTTCTGAAACCAGACTCAATTCATTCATGGCTTGAGGTGAAGATTCTCATTCTTATTGCTTCTTCTTTGCAACGCAGGCTTTGGGTTGTTCTGACAACTGTTCCTCCTTTTTTTTTTTTTTTTTTAATTGGAGTATAGTTGCTTTACAATGTTGCGTTAGTTTCTACTGCACAGCAAAATGAATCAGCCATACATGTACATACATCCCCTCTCTTGGACTTTCTATTCAGGTCACCACAGTGCATTAGGTAGAGTTCCCTGGACTCTAAGTGTGAACCTATGCGTGTGGTCTTTGCTTCCCAGGTCACGCTAGTGGTAAAGAACCCACCTGCCAGTGTAGGTTAGTCTTAAAAGATGTGGGTTTGATCCCTGGGTGGGGAAGATCCCCTGGAGGAGGGCACAGCAACCCACTCCAGTACTCTTGCCTGGAGAATCCCATGGACAGAAGAGCCTGGTGGGCCACAGTCCATAGGGTTGCAAAAAGTCAAACATGACTGAAGTGACTTAGCATGCAACAAGCATGCAGTCTTTGCTCCCTGGAGTAAGTCTGTTTAGTAAATTGACTTGTAACCACAGGCTCACATCTCTCAATACTTAACTGCTCTTGGTTCAACCTATTTTGTGTTTTGTTCTTTTTCAGGGAGCATGTTTCAGTAAGGGGGTATTCCTTTCGTGTCAACCAGGGGGAGCTTCCCAGATCCGGACCCATTTAGTGTCTCATACAGGACTCTTGGCCAATTCAATCAACTTCCCCTCATCCCCACTCCCAGTCACTGTACTTTTAGGCCAAGGTGACAAAGGCACTGTGAGAATATATTGGTGAGCTTATTCCTGCCAGCAAGAGAGTGACATTGCTCACTTTGGAAAGGTAAATCAACTTCACAAAGTGCACCATCAGTTTAATAAGAGTCTATATTTATTGAGCACTAATTATGGGCCAGGCACTGCACTGAGTGATTTACAAACATTATTTCATTAAACTTTCACTACAGTTTTATGAAGTAGGTATTTTTATTATTCCCCAGCTTACAAATGATGTAACTAAGATTTAGAGAGGTTATGTAACATGCACAAGGTCATAAAGCTAGGAAGTGAATGAGCAAAGATTATAATCCATATCTGTCTGGCTCCCAGAGTTTGCCCTTTAATTAATCTACTATAATACCTCACAAATAATGAGTAAAAAAGACAAAGTGCTAAATAAATGATAGTTGATTTTAAAAATATGAGAAAGGAACTTGCTAAAATTATTATGGTGACTGAATATTTAAAAGAATCCTGAAAATTTCCAGAGCAGAAACCTATTAGCATTATACTAGGAGCAAATGGGTGAGTTTTTCATAAGGACCCTCCTATGAGGTTATCTTTATGGGCAGGTGATAGTCAAGGCCAAGACAACTGAGTGGAAGTAAATCACACTCAAGTTGGTGATGAAGCAACAGTTCTTCTGCAGGGTAACTAATGCATTCAATATTCTTGTCTCTTCTTGCTGAGCTTCCCAGATCCCATCCACCCAGTGTTTAATGTGGGAATCCTCTCTCTCCAGTTTTGTTTACGCCACATGTCATCCATTCCTTCTGCTGATTCTTGTGACATCTGGAGTCTCTCAGTAACGCTCCATACTGTGTCTCTTTTCTTTGATCTCTATTTTACTTCTGAATACTCGCCTCTCCCCACTTGCATTCCTCTATCACTCCCTATTTAAGTATCTTTCCTTCTGTTAGAACTTAAGATGAGAGGTCAGTCTCCAAAGCTCACTGAGACACAGACTAGTTTTATACAGTATATATAAAAACATGGTCAAACTGGGCTTCCCTGGTGCCTCAGCAGTAAAGATTCCACCTGCAATGCAGGAGACACAGGTTCGATCCCTGGGTCGGGAAGATATCCAGCAGGAGGGAATGCAACCCACTCCAGTATTCTTGCCTGGAGAATCCCATGGACAGAGAAACCTGCTGGGCTACAGTAGTCCATAGGGTCACAAAGGATTGGACATGATGAAGCAACTGAGCACGCAAGCATGAGTGGTCAAAATGCAAGGTTCAAAATCAAAAGTCAAACAATTTTCAATACTTTTAAGAATTGTACCCTGGACACTCAATTATGGTATTAAAGTTGTAAATTCCATTTTATGTATTCAATAGTAAAAATAATTATTATCACTGAGGCATATATTGACACATGGTGAAAGACTTGGTGTCATGGCATTTAAATGTACAGGCTCTGGAGACAGGCTAAGTTGGAATTCTGGCTCTGCCACTTACAGTCATGTGACCTTGAAAAAGTTACCTCATTACACTGGGCCTCAGTTCTCATAGGTAAAACGAGGATAATTACATCAACTAGTTTATAGGATTGTTGTGAATATAAAATGAATGAATGTATGAAAAACATTGACAAGAGTAGCAGGTATAAGGTAAGCACTTAAAGATGTTATACTTACTGTAATGTCTTCACAGTATCATAGACCTGCTCTAATAAACCAGAGAAGTGAGTGATAGATTTTCTATGGCTGACCAAGCAAATTCATGCCTAGATACATACATAAATATGTGCTTAAGATTTATACTCAGTCTATGCAGCATCCTTGGGCTTAAACAGGCAAAGCAGCAATATAGAAATAGTTTCTGTAAATAACTGCCCAAGAATAGAAGAGAAAAAAGAAAACTTATTTATTTTAAGATTCTGTTGTGGTAGGAGAAGAATCGGATATTTTGTAGAAGACTTAGCTTTCATCTCTGATATTCTTATATATGAGTTTCAAGAACTTCTGAGCCTCTTTGTTTTTAATTGCCAAAATAATATCACAAATCAATACCACTAAAGATAGTAATGGGCTCCCTGATGGCTCAGACAACAAAGAATCTGCCAGCAGTGCAGGAGACCCAGCTTCAATCCCTGGGTCCAGAAGATCCTCTGGAGAAGAGAATAGCTACCCATGCCAGTTTTCTTGCCTGGAGAATTCCATGGACAGAGGAGCCTGGCGGGCTGTAGTCCATGGGGTCACAAAAGAGTTGGACAGGATTTAGTGATTAAACAACAATGATCATAGCAACATCCTAAAGTTGTTTTAATGAGATAAAATAAGAGTATAAGTTGTAAATCATTGTATACTTCTAGTGCTTAGTGTTTTAGTTTTCAAAAAGCATTTTAGAGCATTGCTGTATAAAGAATTCATAACTTTTTGAACATAACTTTCTGAAAAGCAATCTTTTACATACTAGATCTTTCAAGTCCATATGCTGTAATTCTCATCAAATCCCCTCACACAAATATCACTGTCTCTGTATCATTAAGACCAAGCATCAAAAAGATTATGGAATGTTCAAAGTTGCACAACTGGTAAATGACAGCTAAATTTTAATGCAATATTTCAGTTTTCAAAGTTTAGATAATTCTTTCAAATATATAAAGCAACTTCTATGCTGTAATTATTTACTGGAACAATTGACTAAATGCAGGCATCATTCAGTTCAGTCTCTCAGTCGTGTCCGACTCTTTGTGACCGCATGGACTGCAGCACACCAGGCTTCCCTGTCCATCACCAACTCCCAGAGCCTACTCAAACTCCTGTTCATCACTTCAGTGATGCCATCCAATCATCTCATCCTCTGTCATCCCCTTCTCCTGCCTTCAATCTTTCCCAGCATCAGGGTCTTTTCCAATGAGTTAGTTCTTCACATCTGGTGGCCAAAGTATTGGAGTTTCAGCTTCAGCATCAGTCCTTCCAATGAATATTCAGGACTGATTTCCTTTAGGATGGACTGGTTGGATCTTCTTACAGTCCAAGGGACTCTCAAGAGTCTTCTCCAACACCACAGTTCAAAAGCATCAATTCTTTGGCGCTCAGCTTTCTTCATAGCCCAACTCTCACATTCATACATCATTACTGGAAAAACATAGTTTGGACTAGATGGACCTTTGTTGGCAAAATAATGTCTCTGCTTTTTAATATGCTGTCTAGGCTGTCATAGCTTTTCTTCCAGGAAGGAAGTGTCTTTTAATTTCATGGCTGCAGCCACCGTCTGGAGTGATTTTGGAGCCCAGAAAAATAAAGTCTCTTACCGTTTCCACTGTCTCCCCATCTATTTGCCATGAAGTGATGGGACAGGCATAACATATAGTAATTTCCCTCAAAAATGTGTAATCTACTCAAAGATAATCATTAATACTTAGAAGATAACACATAATCATAAGATACTAATAGAATATATATTTATGTATGCTACTATAACAAACTCTAAAAATTCAGGATTTTTCACCAAGTAAATTTATTTATTATCTATTTGATGAAGGTGAAAGAAGAGAGTTAAAAAGCTGGCTTAAAACTCAATATTCAGAAATCAAAGATCATGGCATCCGGTCACATCACTTCATGGCAAATAATCACCTGGAGGATGGGGAAAAAATGGAAACAGTGACAGATTTTATTTTCAGGGCTCCAAAATCACTGAAAATAATGACTGCAGCCATGAAATTAAAAGACCCTTGCTTCTTGGAAGAAAAGTTGACAAACCTAGACAGCGTATTAAAAAGCAGAAATATCACTTTGCCAACAAAGTTCGGTCTAGTCAAAGCTATGGTTTTTCCAGTAGTCATGTACAGATGTGAGAGTTGGCCATAAAGAAGGCTGAAGGCCAAAGAATTGATGCTTTTGAACTGTAGTGCTGGAGAAGACTCTTGAGAGTCCCTTGGACAGCAAGGAGATCAATCCAGTCAATCCTAAAGGAAATCAACCCTGAATATTCATTGGAAGGACTGATGCTGAAGCTGAAACTCCAATCCTTTGGCCACCTAATATGAAGAGCCAACTCACTCAAAAAGACCCTCATGCTGGGAAAGATTAAGGGCAGGAGGAGAAGGGGGCAACAGAGAATGAGATGGTTGGGTGGCATCATCGACTCAATGGACATGAGTTTGAACAAACGCCTGGAGATAGTGAAGGACACGGAAACCTGGAGTGCTACTGTCAGTGGTGTCACAAAGAGTCAGACAGGAACGAGCCATTGAACAACAAACCATTCCACAACATGGATGTTTCTGGCCAGTGAGCAGCTTTCTCCCTTTAGTGACTCATAGACCCAGGTGTCTTCCACCTTTTGGTTCTGCCTTTTCCTTGGGGTCCTCTGCTTTCCATCAGCAGAAGGAGAAAGAAACACACACAAACATATCCCCTCTCTTGAGCCTTCCTCACACTTTCCCCCCATTCCACCCATCTAGGTCATCACAGAGCACTGAGCTAAGCTCCCTGTGTTATACAGCATATTCCCATTAGCATCTATTTTACACAGGGTAGTGTATATACATCAATTCCAATCTCCCAATTCGTCCCACCCCCACCCATGTTCACACGTCCATTGTGTATTTCTGTGTCTCTATCCCTGCCCTGAAAATAGGTTCATTGGCACCATTTTTCTAGATTCCACATATATGCTTTAATATATTTGTTTTCCTCTTTCTGACTTGACTTACTCTGTACAACAGGCTCTAGGTCCATCAACATCGCTACAAATGACCCAACTTCATTTAATTGCTTTGTAGGAAATTCTTGGCCCTCAAATGACACTTCTCACTTATGTTCCTATTCTCCTGGGGATAGTTAGTCATGTGATTACATCTGGGGCAAGAGGGCCTGGAAAATGTTATGCCTGGATAGGTAACCACCCCAACCACATAACACACTACAGAAGAGAGCACACAAACATGAGTCAGAGCTGCTCAGGTATGTGATAGATAATAACTGATGGAAGTTTGTAATTCCTTAAAAGAAACTCTAGAGACTAGTTGGGTTTTAGAAATCAGAAATGTTTGGGTTTTAGGAAGAAAATACAGTGCTTGTACCATATTATATGTCATGTCCACACACAGGTAAACCTTAGAGTTACATATAGTAGTCCTTCTGCAGTGAAATTAATATTCACACTAAAATGTGATAAATTAGAATAGAAATTGTCTCACATCTGTTGAAGTCAGAGGCTTTCCAAAAACCTTTAACAGATGAATAAACTGAGATTTCTGAATTGCAGATTAGGAATTTGTGAACTTGCATCAGGACTATGGATATGATTCAACAAAAGCATAAGGGAAGGATTTCAGTGCTGCTAGCGACTTGTATATAGAAGAGCTCTCACTCAAGTGCAAGGAGGTCAAATGTGACTGGTCAATTACCATGTGCTTCAGCTCCTTAACAAGTTAAATATTTTGATCTTTTATATTTCCAAATGCAAAGAGTTATTAGTCCAAGTGAGAGAATAGTACTTAACCATTTGTTATGCACACAGAACAGCTGCTGCATGGCATTTTCTTTCTACTTACAACACTAAGTGGATGAACTGACACTTTGAAACTAATAATCAAAATGTCCTTCCCACTAAGCTCTCGTCATCAACAATAGGCACTTTTAAATGAATCATAAACCTTTCAACTCAGGAGCAGAGCAGAGCTCTGAGCATAAGCAGAGCTTATGCTTATAGACATTTCATTTTTTACTTTTTTACATTAAAAACAAGAGATAACTTATGAGCATAATTTGTGCTGTTTTTAATCTACTTTAAAACCCAGACAATCCTAGACGTTTTCTTTGACTCAGAACATTCCTCAAGTGAAATTTTTTGAGCCAGGTGCTAAATGCAGATGACCACACAGAGACATATAGTATATTGTTATGAATTAATCATTATGAGCTTTAATCTTCAGTGAGTCAAATCTGATATGGTGATGTGACCTTGATGTTAATTTTTTTAATTATATATTTTTTTCAAATATAGGTCAGTTAACTTTCTCATGACTCTAGCTGTGTTTTCTACTCTCCTGGGTTCTAACAAAAGCACTAACCTCAGGCAATTTGGAAAGGCTTTGCTGCATGATAATGAGAATTTGAACGGCACATTAAAAAAAAAAAAAAAAAAAACCTGATATTTATTTAAATAACATCATGAATTAAAAAACTGATAGATTGCAATATTCATCTCATGACAACAAACTAGTTGAAAATGCTGTAAAATGTGAAAATAATGCATTTTAATTTTCCTAACAGCTTGAAGCAAAATTGTATATTTTACAATTAAGACCATATAGGGCATTGACTGGTAGGTCTTAATTAAGGAGGCTGTATATGATACAGGACTTCATATTAGATCCAAGACATTAGCTCAATTATTTTTATTGGTATGAGACAGATTGTGACAATTTACATAGTCCCCGCTCCTTGATTATTACCAAACTCTTTAGCAGAATAGAGATACTATCTTAGTTATATAATGTGCTTTTGTGACTAAGAGCCTGAAGATTCTTGAACAAATCTGCAACAGATATAAAACACAGGTCTGTCCCAAATGGGTTGAACTAGGTGTCAGAAGACAGCTTTACAATATGAACTTTTACCCTATGGGGAGGTGACCTGTTTTCTCATTCATAAACAAAAGAGATTAGACTTACAGATATCAGGAGTCCATTTTAGTTCTAGCATTCTATATTTCAGGAATAGAAATTCACTTTTCTAGAAGAGCTTTGTTCAGGATTCCATGATTTCTGGCTCAAGTTACACTTATGATGAGAACTCTTTCCTGAGTGTCTTTATCACTGCTGTTATATCCTGCTTTTTCTGGTTCTACCATGTCCACAGAACATGTGTGAAAGAAAAATTGCACCAGTGGGTTGAACAGGCAAGGAAGACTTCATTCTAGACTACTACAATGGAGACGAGTGACTGAACTCAACTCTGCTGAAACTAAGCGTTGGAGGGCTTTTAAGCACTGAGGTAAGCTAACAGAAAAGTACTTGACAAGGACATTAGGAGACTGGTAAAGTTGATTTTGATCATCTGTGTTTGCTAGTTGGTGCTTATCAAAGTTGGGTTCCTACTCTCCCACAAATATTGGGATTTAGGGGCCTTTCCTTCTTGATAAAAGAATTACATTTCAAAGGGATGGCTCACAATCCTTGAGAAAGACATTTTTGGGTTGTGTAAGATTTAAATTTCAAAGGAGCATTGAAAGAATTTACAATCTCAAGTTTTCGAAACTAAATGCTCTAAGAAAAGGGAGATCAAGGGTCTAGAGACAGGAAGAAACCTGCCTAAAATTTTGTCAAACTGAGTAAGAAGTTAAGCAGTCTTGGTGTTGTGCCTTCACAAACCAAATATTGTCGTGAATAAGGCCAAATAAGGAGTCTCCAGAGGACAAAAGTATCTGGAAATGAGCTCCACTAAGGCCCGATGAGGGCTTCCCAGGTGGTGCTAGTGGTAAAGAACCTGCCTTAAGAGACAGGGGTTTGAGCCTTGGGTCAGGAAGATCCCCTGGAGGAGGGAACAGCAACCCACTCCAGTACTCTTGCCTGGAGAATCTCATGGACAGAGGAACCTGGCAGGTTACAGTCCATAGTGTCACAAAGAGCTGGACACAACTGAAGCAACTTAGCTCAGCATAGTACAGGTCGGTAGGTACCCAGTATGCTACTGGAGATCAGTGGAGAAATAACTCCAGAAAGAATGAAGAGACAGAGTCAAAGCAAAAACAACACCCCGTTGTGGATGTGACTGGTGATAGAAGCAAGGTCCGATGCTGTAAAGAGCAATATTGCATAGGAACCTGGAATGTCAGGTCCATGAATCAAGGCAAATTGGAAGTGGTCAAACAAGAGATGGCAAGAGTGAATGTCGACATTCTAGGAATCAGCGAACTCAAATGGACTGGAATGGGTGAATTTAACTGAGATGACCATTATATCTACTACTGTGGGCAGGAATCCCTCAGAAGAAATGGAGTGGCTATCATGGTCAACAAGAGTCCAAAATGCAGTACTTGGATGCAATCTCAAAAACGACAGAATGATCTCTGTTCGTTTCCAAGGCAAACCATTTAATATCACAGTAATCCAAGTCAATGCCCCAACCAGTAACACTGAAAAAGCTGAAGTTGAATGGTTCTGTGAAGACCTACAACACCTTTTAGAACTAACACCCAAAAAAGAGGTATCTTTCATTATAGGGGACTGGAATGCAAAAAGTAGGAAGTCAAGAAACCCCTGGAGTAACAGGCAAATTGGCCTTGGAGTACAGAATAAAGCACGTCAAAGGCTAATAGAGTTTTTGCAAGAGAACGCACTGACCATAGCAAACACCCTCATCCAACAACACAAGACTCTACACATGGACATCACCAGATGGCCTACACTGAAATCAGATTGATTATATTATTTGCAGCCAAAGATGGAAAAGCTCTATACAGTCAGCAAGAACAAGATTGGGAGCTGACTGTGCCTCAGTTCATGAACTCCTTATTGCCAAATTCAGACTTAAATTGAAGAAAGTATGGAAAACCACTAGACCATTCATGTATGACCTATATCAAATCCCTTATGAGTATCCAGTGGAAGTAAGAAATAGATTTAAGGGACTAGATCTGATAGACAGAGTGCCTGATGAACCATGGATGGAAGTTCATGACATTGTACAGGAGACAGGGAGAAAGACCATCCCCAAGAAAAAGAAATTCAAACAAGCAAAATGGTTGCTGAGGAGGCCTTACAAATTATGAAAAGAAGAGAAGCAAAAAGCAAAGGAGAATAGGAAAGATATTCCCCAGGGAATGCAGAGTTCCAAAGAATAGCAAGGAGAGATAAGAAAGCCTTCCTCAGTGATCAGTGGAAAGAAATAGAGTAAAACAATAGAATGGGAAAGACTAGAGATCTCTTCAAGAAAACGTACATGAGTTTGGGTAAAATCTGGGAGTTGGTGATGGACAGAGAGGCCTGGCATGCTGCAGTCCATGGGGTCACAAAAAGTCAGACATGACTGAGCGACGGAAGTGAACTGTACTGAATAAAAGTAAATTAAATATAGTACTTACTTTCAAAGGAGATACCACATAAGAAAATTTCTTACAGATTTGTGTAATTAATAAACTCAATGCTTGTTTTCCAATTTAATTTTTTTTTTCTAATTTGGGTCTTTGTTTTGTTGCTTGAGATATGATTCCACTAAAATTTGAACTACTTTTCTTTTTCCATTTACTTTGTAAAGTACCTGATGACCTCAGTCAAAAGGCATTTCATTAGTAATAAGAGCTTCAGGGAGGAAAGAGGTAAATCTTTCTTTACCTTCCTAGGTTCCTTTGGCTGGTCTAAGAATTCAATTGATGGAAATAGATTAACAGAAGATCAAAAAAAAGTTTAATAATAATTTCACATGGGCAAGACCCAGGAAATTTGAATAACTTGGCAAAATGGCCAAAACCCTCAACTTCAATATCATCTTCAGCTAAAGACAAAAGAGGATGTTGGGATAATGGTTTTGGACTTCAAGGGTGGGGGAAGGAAATTCACATGGAGACGAAAAAGGCAAATGTCTGGTAAACTAATGTTGCTGGACCATGCCAAGACAATGGGACACAGAGAGGAATTTTAACAAACAAGTTTTGCTGGGTTCCTCTTTGTCTAATACACCTCATTCATACTATTAGTTATCTATGGTGATAGCTCCCTTCTGGAACAGATCCTCTATCCACATATTTTTAGACAGTTGTGGGGAGGTCAGTCATTTGGGCCTTGATTGTTTTCAGCTTGAAACAATCCACATGCCAAAAGAGACATGTTATTGGAGTGGCAAATTTTGCTCCCCTATAGAGGACTCATTGTTCTTTTTGTTATTCAGTTGCTAAGCAGTGTCTGACTCTTTGTGACCCCATGGACTGCAGCACGCCAGACTTCCCTGTCCTTCGCCATCTCCCGGAGTTTGTTCAAACTCATGTCCATTGAGTCGGTGATGCCATCCAACCATCTCATCCTCTGTTCCCCCCTTTCCTCCTGCCCTCAACCTTTGCCAGCATCAGGGTCTTTTCCAAAGAGTCATTGCTTTGCATCAGGTGGCAAAAATATTGGAGCTTCTCCTTTAGCATCAGTCCTTCCAATGAATATTCAGGGTTGTTTTCCTTTAGGATTGATAGGTTTGATCACCTTGCTGTCCAAGGGACCCTCAAGAGTCTTCTCCAGCACCATGATATGAAAATATCAATTCTTCAGTGCTCTAAATAAAGGTCTTATTTAGAGATATTTTATGACTTCTACAAAGGAAGTTGTACCAGATCATTCCCATCCTCCTGTGTGTACCTTTGGTGAGATCTCTAAGTGACAAATACTCACTACAGATGATAATCTTTTGGGGGTTATGGTCATTTACGGCAACTGCAAAAAACAGTGCTCTGTTCAAAATTAAAATCTGAATGGAAAAACCTAAGGCATTTCTATTAGGGAGAGAATTTTTCATCATTTCAAATAAGTTTGATAATGGTAATGTGTAAATGAATCAAAGAAGAAAAGCCTAGACAGACATTTGGTTGAGAGAATATGTGAACAATACATCTATGTATATTTTATTCAAGGAAATTGAATGCCCTTCACCTTATGTTCAGAGTTTCTTTTCAAGTATGATCCACTGCCTCTCAAAAAGTTATGAAGAATTTTCCAGAATAAGTTAAACACATACATATTCTGTTGAGACTGTAATTGACAACAAAAGATGTCAAGGAAGAGCAATGTAACAATAAGGAATTCATGTCAAACTTACAAGTAGACAACATATCCAAGCTTCAGATTCTGATTGGAATTATTTGAGTTTGCATGTTTCTCAGTATTAAGAATAAAGGACTTCTGGCTGAAAAAAAAAAATCATTTCAGATGAGACTCTCTGGGAAGGCATAAGGGATATTCCTACTGGAAAGCATTTCAACTCAAAGTCTATATTTTTGTCACAAAAATATTCAGAGTAATAAGTGCTATGAAGATACTAAACAGTATAAAGACACGGTGTCTATTCTTGAGACACTTAATTTGCTGCCCATTTCTTTACTTCCTCATACAGTAAAAATTTTTGAAAGAGTAGTCTATACTACCAGTCTTTAATACCTTTCTTCCCCTGTCTATTCTTTCTTGAACCCAAACCAATCAAGTTTTCACTCCAACACCCACAAAAATTGCTCCTATAAAGACCTCAATATTGCTAAACCCCATGGTCAGTTTTTAAATAATTTAACCTGTTTGTAACATGTCTCTCCACCTTAAAACACTTTCTCCAGGTGGCTTCCAGGACACCAAATTTCCCTTTTGAGGTTTGTCTGCCTCTCTGAACATTCTTTCCTAGTCTTTTATCTAGTTCTTCCTTCCTCAGTTCCTCAACTTCTCTACATTAGAGAGCCCATGGGCTTAATTTTTATACATCTTTTCTAAATAACACTTTCTTTGGTGATCTCATCAAGTCTCAAGCATACAAATATCACAAATTTTTTATCAGAAAATTATATCTCTAGCACAGACCATTCCCCTATAATGTAGACTTATGTATCAACTCTCAATAAATTCACTTGATGGTCCAATAGGTGACTGAAAATTAATATGTCCAAAACTGAAACTCTGACAGTGACTAAAAAACCTTTTTTTTAAAATAAAAATGCAATATTCCATGATGCAGCTAATAGAAATTTCTATTCTCCTAATTGCTCAGGTCAAAAATTTAGCTTTCCTCGTGTAATAAAAGCACAAATTAATACAATCCCTAGATACTGTCAAATTTACAAAAATTCAAAATTTAGCAACATGCTGACTGCCAGAGTGGGAGCAGCTGTGGGACGACAGGCACTTTCATATATTGCTTGTGGGAAAGCAAAAAAGACAACTCTAGAGGCTATTTTGGCAATATTTTACAAAACTATATTTGCATTACCTTTTGTGACAATCCTACTTCTAGGAATTTATTCTGAAAATATAGCTCAAAAAATAAGAAAATACATATGCATGAGGTTTTTTTATTGCAACATTTTTTGTTACTGCAAAATACTAGAAAAAAACCTAAAAGTCCATACCTAGAAATTAATTGAATGAACTATGGATCATCCACCCAATAGAGTACTCACAGCTGTACAATAGAAAATGGAAGATCTCTATGAATAAATGAGGAATGGTTTCCAATATTTATTGTTAAATAAAAAAGCAGTGTACAAAGATATAAGTGTAATTTACTCTCTGTTAGATAGGAAAAAGTAAGGGAAACATATACATTTATCTGTTTATTTTTGCCAAAAGATATGTAGGAATGATAAACTAAACACTAATATATTAGGCTAATTTGTTATAGGAATCAGATAGTAGAAAGCAGCATCTCTCTGACAATAGCTCTTTGTATAGATTTGACTGTGGAAGAAATGTAATACTTTACATATTAAAAAATTAAATTAAATCAAAATTAACTAGAACAAAGTAAAATTGAATGCAAATAGAAACAAATTAAATAGCATAATAAATGGATTATATAACCACATAGGGAAAGATGAAACTAATCCACATAACATTTGTACACAATATTTTGATTATATATCCCCAGTCTAAAGACAATGTGAATAAATCCTCAACTTGATTTAGTAGATCTGTTTTTGTAGTAGTACAGCTATAGAAATTCCCAAACTATTCTGTGTATATTTTGAGATTGAGCCAGTAATAAATATATTGAAATCTGGGGGATCCAAACTCTCAATGTGGGAGAAGAAAAATACAAATTGTGAATGTGGGGAGGCAAGAAAAAATCTTGTGATTGGAATTGGAAATCTTAGTAGCAATGCATGATATTTTAAAAAGTAATAATTATTTTCTGTCCACTGAAATGGCCCAGGATCAATGAGCATAGTGTCAAGATCTTGTTCTGTTTTATTCTTCTTTTCTATTGCCTTAAGAGTCTGACCTAAGACAACATTGGTAAGATTTATGTCAAAGAATGTTTTGCATATGGTCTCTTCTAGGAGTTTTATGTTGCATGTCTTAGGTTTAAGTCTTTAAGCCATTTTGAGTTTATTTTAGTGCATGATGTGAGGATGTGTTCTAACTTCATTGATTTACATACAGCTGACCAACTTTTCCTGCACTGCTTTTTCCCATTTTATATTCTTGCCTCCTCTGTCAAAGATCAATTAACTGTAGGTGAGTGGGTTTTTTTCTGGGCTCTCTATTCTGCTCCATTGATCTGTATGTCTGTTTTTATGCCAATATCATACTGTTTTGATTACTGTAGCATTGTGGTACTATCTAATGTCTGGGAGGGGTACGCCTCCTGCTCAATTCTGGGTCTTTTATGGTTCCATATAAATTTTAGAATTATTTGTTCTAGTTCTGTGAAAAAAATGTCATGGGTTATTTGATACAGATTATGTTAACTGCAGCCATGAAATTAAAAGATGCTTATTCCTTGGAAAGAAAGTTATGACCAACCTAGACAGCATATTCAAAAGCAGAGACATTACTTTGCCAACAAAGGTCCATCTAGTCAAGGCTATGGTTTTTCCAATGGTCATGTATGGATGTGAGAGTTGGACTATAAAGAAAACTGAGCACCGAAGAATTGATGTTTTGAACTGTGGAGTTGTAGAAGACTCTTGGGAGTCCCTTGGACAGCAAGGAGATCCAACCAGTCCATCCTAAAGGAGATCAGTCTTGGGTGTTCCTTGGAAGGACTAGTGTTGAAGCTGAAACTCCAATATTTTGGTCACCTATGAGAAGAGCTGACTCATTTGAAAAGACCCTGATGCTAGGAAAGATTGAGGTCAGGAGGAGAAGGGGACAATAGAGGATGAGATGGTTGAATGGCATCACCGAATCAATGGGTTTGGGACATGGGTTTGGGTGAACTCTGGGAGTTGGTGATGGACAGGGAGGCCTGGCGTGCTGCAGTTCATGGGGTCGCAAAGAGTCAGACACTACTGAGTGACTGAACTGAACTGATGTTAAATCTGTAGATCACTGTGAGTAGCGTGGCCATTTTAATATTAATTCTTCCAGTCCAAGAGCATAGGATATCTTTCCATGTCTCTGAATCATCGTTAATTTACTTTATTAATGTTTTATTGTTCTCAGCATAGAAGTCTTTCACTTCCTTGATCAGGTTTATTCCTAAGCACTTTTTGGTGTAATTTTTAAAGGTGTTGTTCTTCTTTATATTTGCTTTCTGATATTTTGTTGTTAGTATAAAGAAATGTAACCAATTTCTGTAAGTCAACCTTATACCTTGCTACATTGCTGAATTCATTGATCAGTTCTAGAATTTTTTTTGTGTGGAGTCTTTAGGTTCAACTTTCTACATATATAGTATCATGTCCTCTACATATAAGGACAATTTTACCCCTTCCTTTCCAATTTGGATACTTTTTATTTATTTGTTGTTTTATTGCTGTGATTAGAACTTTCAACACTATGTTGAATAGCAATGGTTAGAGTGAGAATCCTTGTCTTGTTTCAGATTTTAGAAGGAAGGCTTTCAACCTTTCACAATTGAGTTTGGTATTGGCTGTGGATTTGTCATAAATAGATTTTATTAAGTTGAGATAGGTTCCTGCTATATCCATTTTGGTAAGAGTTTTTATCATGAATGAATGTTGAATTTCTCAAATGCTTTCTCTGCATCAGTTTCTGTCTTTTCTTGTGTTGATGTGATGTATCACATTGATTGATTTGTATTTGTTGATCAATCCTTGTGAATTGAGATTAATCCCTCTTGGTTAGAGTGTATGATCTTTTTTTATATGTCACTTGATTTGGTTTGTAAACGTTTTATTGAGAAATTCTGTATCTATATTCATCAAAGATAGTGGCTTATTATTTTCTCTTTTGGTGGTATCTTTGTCTGGCTTTGTTATCAGGGTGATGGTTGCTTCATAAAATGTCTTTGGGAGTTTTCCCTTACCTTCAGTCCTTTGAAGGAGTTTGAGAAAGATTGATAAAAGGTCTTCTTAGTATGTTTGGTAGAATTTAACTGTGAAGCCATCTGGTCTCAGACTTTTGTTTGTAGGGAGTTTTTTAGAGATCTTCATTTCTAAATACCTTTCTCCATTAAAAGGAGCCAAGGATCCTTCAGGACCCAGGTAGAGAAAGTAATGGTGAAGTATAATGTAGAACTGTCTAGAATTAAACCACTTCTCCCCTCCTTCACCACTTGGATGATTAGAATAGCTTTCTGACTTGTTTCCCTGTTTCCACTTTGCCCCATATATTCTATTTTCAACAGGTGGAAATAATATCATATTAAAATGCAAGTCCAGTCACGTCAATCCTAAGTCCCCCAGTGTCTTTTCATTTCTAAAAGAGCAAAAGCCTAAGTCTTTGAGGACTTCTAAATCCATACAGAATCAGGTTCCCCATTGTCTTTCCCTTTCACTTCCAGCCACACTTACCACCTGGTTGCTTTCAAATACACCAAGAGCACTCATAACTCAGGGTCCTCATATATGTTGCTCCCATACACTCAGAATGCTCTTCCACCAGATATCCATATGGCTCTCTCCCTTACCAGCATTATTTGTTTACTCAACTATCATCTTCTTAATGAGGTCCTCTTTGATCACTCTATCCAAAATCACTAACACTTAACTCAGACCTTCTTATTCTCTGTCTTTTTTTCTTTTCCTGAGATATCACTGTTTTATTCATCTTTATTTTCTGTCCCCATAGAAAGCATACTGTACATATCTGTTTTGTTCACTGCTGTGCTCCCAGGGCTTGGAATCATGGTAGGCATATCATAGATACTCAAATATTTATTTTCTTAATTAAATAAGCAGGAGAGTAACAAAACACACAAAAAGTCAAAAGAATAAATGGTATATATACCACTGTAAGGAAGTATGTGAAGTGAAGTTGCTCAGTCGTGTCCTACTCTTTGTGACCCCATGGACAGTAACCTACCAGGCTCTGCAGTCCATGGGATTTTCCAGGCAAGAATACTGGAGTGGGCTGCCATTTCCTTCTCCAGGGGATCTTCCCAACCCAGGGACTGAACCCAGGTCTCCTGCATTGCAGAAAGACGCTTTACCATCTGAGCCACTAGGGAAGCCCGTAAGTAAGTATAGTCTATTATAAAACAGGTATCATATAATATCATATGTATAAATGGTATTGAAGCAACATGTGTTTATGAGTTTGCATAAAGATATTATATCAGTTCAGACAGTTCAGTCACTTAGTCGTGTCCGACTCTTTGAGACCCCATGAATCACAGCATGCCAGGCCTCCCTGTCCATCACCAACTCCCAAAGTTCACTCAGACTCACATCCATCGAGTCAGTGATGCCATCCAGCCATCTCATCCTCTGTCATCCACTCCTCCTCCTGCTCCCAATCCCTCCCAGCATCAGAGTCTTTTCCAATGAGTCAACTCTTCACATGAGGTGGCCAAAGTACTGGAGTTTCAGCTTTAGCATCATTCCTTCCAAAGAAATCCCAGGGCTGATCTCCTTCAGAATGGACTGGTTGGATCTCCTTGCAGTCCAAGGGACTCTCAAGAGTCTTCTCCAACACAACAGTTTAAAAGCATCAATTCTTCAGCACTAAGCCTTCTTCATAGTCCAACTCTCACATCCATACATGACCACAGGACAAACCATAGCCCTGACTAGACAGACCTTTGTTGGCAAAGTAATGTCTCTGCTTTTGAATATGCTATCTAGGTTGGTCATAACTTTCCTTCCAAGGAGTAACCATCTTTTAATTTCATGGCTGCAGTCAGCATCTGCAGTGATTTTGGAGCCCAGAAAAATAAAGTCTGACACTGTTTCCACTGTTTCCCCATCTATTTGCCATGAAGTGATGGGACTGGATGCCATGATCTTCATTTTCTGAATGTTGAGTTTTAAGCCAACTTTTTCACTCTCCACTTTCACTTTCATCAAGAGGCTTTTTAGTTCCTCTTCACTTTCTGCCATAAGGGTGGTGTCATCTGCATATCTGAGGTTATTGGTATTTCTCCTGACAATCTTGATTCCAGCTTGTGCTTCTTTCAGCCCAGCATTTCTCATGATGTACTCTGCATAGAAATTAAATAAGCAGGGTGACAATATGCAGCCTTGACGTACTCCTTTTCCTATTTGGAACCAGTCTGTTGCTCCATGTCCAGTTCTAACTGTTGCTTCCTGACCTGCATACAGATTTCTCAAGGGGCAGATTAGGTGGTCTGGTATTCCCATCTCTTGAAGAATTTTCCACAGTTTATTGTGATCCACACAGTCAAAGGCTTTGGCATAGTCAATAAAGCAGAAATAGATGTTTTTCTGGAACTCTCTTCCTTTTTCCATGATCCAGCAGATGTTGGCAATTTGATCTCTGGTTCCTCTGCCTTTTCTAAAACCAGCTTGAACATCAGGAAGTTCACGGTTCACAAACTGCTGAAGCCTGGCTTGGAGAAATTTGAACATTACTTTACTATCATGTGAGATGAGTGCAATTGTGCGGTAGTTTGAGCATTCTTTGGCATTGCCTTTCTTTGGGATTGAAATGAAAACTGACCTTTTCCAGTCCTGTGGCCACTGCTGAGTTTTTCAAATTTGCTGACATATTGAGTGAAGCACTTTCACAGCATCATCGTTCAGAATTTGAAATAGCTCAACTGGAATTCCATCACTTCCACTAGCTTTGTTCATAGTGATGCTTCCTAAGGTCCACTTGACTTCACATTCCAGGATGTCTGGCTCTAGGTCAGTGATTACACCATCGTGATTATCTGGGTTGTGAAGCTCTTTTTTTTACTGTTCTTCTATGTATTCTTGCCACCTCTTCTTAATATCTTCTGCTTCTGTTAAGTCCACACCATTTCTGTCCTTTATTAAGCCCATCTTTGCATAAAATGTTCCCTTGGTATCTCTAATGTTCCTGAAGAGATCTCTAGTCTTTCCCATTCTGTTGTTTTCCTCTATTTCTTTGCATTGATCGCTGAGGAAGGCTTTCGTATCTCTTCTTGCTATTCTTTGGAACTCTGCATCCAGATGCTTATATCTTTCCTTTTCTCCTTTGCTTTTTGCTTCTCTTCTTTTCACAGCTATTTGTAAGGCCTCCCCCAGACAGCCATTTTGCTTTTTTGCATTTCTTTTCCATGGGGATGGTCTTGATCCCTGTCTCCTGTACAATGTCGGGAACCTCATTCCATAGTTCATCAGGCACTCTATCTATCAGCTAGGCCCTTACATTTATTTCTCACTTCCACTGTATAATCATAAGGGATTTGATTTAGGTCATACCTGAATGGTCTAGTGGTTTTCCCTACTTTCTTCAATTTAAGTCTGAATTTGGCAATAAAGAGTTCATGATCTGAGCCACAGTCAGCTCCCTGTCTTGTTTTTGTTGACTGTATAGAGCTTCTCCATCTTTGGCTGCAAAGAATATAATCAATCTGATTTAGGTGTTGACCATCTGGTGATGTCCATGTGTAGAGTCTTCTCTTGTGTTGTTGGAAGAGGGTGTTTGCTATGACCAGTGCATTCTCTTGGCAAAACTCTATTAGCCTTTACCCTGCTTCATTCTGTATTCCAAGGCCAAATTTGCCTGTTATTCCAGGTGTTTCTTGACTTCCTATTTTTGCATTCCAGTCCCCTATAATGAAAAGGACATCTTTTTTGGGGTGTTAGTTCTAAAAGGTCTTGTAGGTCTTCATAGAACTGTTCAACTTCAGCTTCTTCAGCGTTACTGGTTGGGGCATAGACTTGGATTACTGTGATATTAAAAGGTTTGCCTTGGAAATGAACAGAGATCATTCTGTCATTTTTGAGATTGCATCCAAGTACTGCATTTCGGATTCTTTTGTTGACCAATGGCTACTCCATTTCTTCTAAGGGATTCCTGTGCACAGTAGTAGATATAATGGTCATCTGAGTTAAATTCACCCATTCCAGTCCATTTGAGTTCGCTGATTCCTAGAATGTTGACATTCACTCTTGCCATCTCTTGTTTGACCACTTCCAATTTGCCTTGATTCATGGACCTGACATTCCAGGTTCCTATGCAATATTGCTCTTTACAGCATCAGACCTTGCTTCTATCACCAGTCACATCCACAGCTGGGTATTGTTTTTGCTTTGGCTCCATGCCTTCATTCTTTCTGGAGTTATTTCTCCACTGATCTCCAGAAGCATATTGGGCACCTACTGACCTGGGGAGTTCCTCTTTCAGTATCCTATTATTTTGCCTTTTCATACTGTTCATGGGGTTCTCAAGGCAAGAATACTGAAGTAGTTTGCCATTCCCTTTTCCAGTGGACCACATTCTGTCACATCTCTCCACCATGACCTGCCCATCTTGGGTTGCCCCACGGGCATGGCTTAGTTTCATTGAGTTAGACAAGGCTCTGGTCCTAGTGTGATAAGATTGACTAGTTTTCTGTGAGTATGATTTCAGTGTGTCTGCCCTCTGATGCCCTCTTGCAACACCTACCGTCTTACTTGGGTATCTCTTCACGGCTGCTCCAGCAAAGCACAGCCACTGCTCCTTACCTTGGACCAGGGGTATCTCCTCACCGCCGCCCTTCCTGACCTTCAATGTGGGATAACTCCTCTAGGCCCTCCTGCGCCAAAAGTTAAAAATTGAACTGGAGCTTAGCTAATAGCAATTGGTAGGATAAAAGAGTATTAATGGAACAGAAACACTCGATTGATGAGTCAATATATCTTGAAAAAAATATTTTGAAAGTGTGATTTTTCAAAACATGGATTGCCAAATAGATTGAAAATTATGAAAATTATCAATACCACTCCCATACTTGAATATTCCAAACCACCATTAATGCATCTCATGGAAAAAGAGAGAGAGAGTGGGAGAGAAAGAGTCAGGGAGAGAGATAGGGAGAGAGAGAGGAAACAGAAAATAGTTACTCAGGCTAAAGACATCAAGCAATCATTGCTAACCCAACCCCCAAAATTAATTCAAATCACAGATCCATAATGCTACAAGTTTTCTAATGCTGATTATGAATTATGTTAAACCAAAAGGCATTTTCTGATATTATGACACATTTTCTTTCTCTTCATAAGTCTGATCAATTTATTCTTTAACATTTAGAACTTGGGTGAAAAATTAGGAAGCATGTCACTATCTCTTCTGCACTTTTGTAGAATTTCAAACATGTAATCTGGGAGACCCTTGGTAAAATACTTTTTGAAGAATCTGAGAATATTTAATCATTTGCTATACAATTAATGATATTTCCTCTTTCAAGGAAAAAATGAACTCCATAAAATTGTGACCATTATAAATTATTTTTGAAATGTACATCAACCTGTGTATGTCCACAAAATAAATTTCACATATTGTAGATAATATTTTCAAAATTCTGAGAAAAACTCCCTTTGTTCAGAAAGTATAGTTCTTGTTATTTAATAAACAAAGAAAGAACTCCTGGCAAAGTTCATTTAAATACTGCTATGAAGATATGATGAGTTATCATTACGGTCTGTTATTTATCTCCCAGAAGAGACAAGATCAGAACATCTTGGCCCTTATTCAAAAGTCATCCCGTCATGCAACAGAGCTTGGCTGAGGTTGTGAACAAACACTTCTGTATCACCTCTCTACCTCCAAGTGAATTCTGCCAGTGAAGAATCTGGAACTGCTCAGACATATAAAGAAAATCTTCCCTCTGGCAGGGTCTGAAAAAATCAATGGCTGATATCTGAAGTTGCTTAACATTGTCTTAAATAGAGAAATAATACATAGTACATTAACTTTTTATTTGGCTTCTTTCTTTTGGTGGATGGAAGCAATCAATTTTTGTTTTTGTTTTTATAAATAATCTGAGTGAAATCTTCTCCAGAGACAGAAGTCTTCCCTAATTTGGCAAGTTCTAAAACAATGCCAAATTGCATCATTGTTATCAATCACATTACAGTGCAGTGTAATTCTTTGGGTGTTAATCCATTTGTCCACCAGCCTGTGACCAACTCAAAAATAAGAATTTTATCCTAATGGGCCTCCATGCTCTGTATGAAATAATATTTAGTATATGGATGACATGAAATGAATATTCTTAGAAGAATACACAAAATGAAGCTCATCGAATCTGTGAATGATACAAAGTTCAGGAAATGAACAGCTCATGCATTGAGTTACAAAATCAGTAGTTCAAATCATCTCTAAAATCAAACTATAATCTAGTAAATTACATTTTCAAATCTTCCATTCAGACTTTTTAATAAAGTACCCAAATACAGATCAAAAGAAAATGTGCTAAACTGTAATTCATAAGGAAAACTCTCATGAATTTTAGCTCACAACAAGCTGTAAAATAGCCAATGTGAAATGACCCTTAGCTAGCTAAGGCAGGACTGAGGTGCCCAGCTATCACCCCCTCCTCACCTCCAGCACCTGCACATCAGGCTACAAGAAGAGTGATGCTCTTCCCCTGTTTTAACAGGGAAAGAACATTTTTAACTCTATAGAGGAAGAGACTTGCTATTGAAAATATCCAGTATGACATAGAAGTAATGTGCAAAGAATATACAGAGGAACTACAAAGTCCCAGAAACTGAAAAAAATTAGATGGAGACACAGCTCCAACAAATTAGAAATAAGAAAAGGGCTTTCTGGTCAGAAAATAACTGCCTTCTGATGAAGCTAGACTCTCTCTGAAAAGCAATATTCGGAAATCTTCCAAAAGGTCTTAGCATTAGAGAATGGCCTTGTAAAGACTAAAAGAATCAAAGATGGATTACAAAAATATATTAGAGAGCTAGACAAGCAAATGATGACATGGAATAAGTACAATGAGCTTCTGCCAAATCTCTGAAAGAGGTTAAGCTACACTTGAATTAAACCATTAAAGGATACACCTTTCTGGAAAGAAAACTTGCTATAGAAGAGAATCTCCTAAACTATACATAGCAGATGAAAGATGAAGCTAAGGATGTGCAGCAGAAATGTAGAACAAAGAAAATCTCAGGTCTCATGCCCAGGTAAGTGGAAACTAAGAGGTTGGACATGGTCATTCAAGTCCAAAGCAATGGCTTCATGGAGCTCACCAGGGAAGAACTGACTCCAATCTAAACATATCGAGGAATTCTAGTGGGATCTGGTGCCTCATCCAAGCCCTCTCACATCGCAGTGCCTGTGGCATCAATATCTTCACTTAGTTTAAAAATGAATTTACTATTGTAAATAGGGTGTCCTGGCAGGCCTTTATGTCTGATTACTCTCAAAACTGGGCAAAGATCCTGGCATTATGACAAGAGAACAGTGACTAACAGCCTGCCAGTATCCATGTACTTTTAAGACATAAAACTCCGGGTAAAGCTTGGAATCCGGGATGCTGCCTTCAAGGATTTCCCTACTGTTACTGTCATTCCCATACACTGTAGTTAAGATGCTGCTTTAAGAAATTCAGAAAGTTCTTGATTTATTTGCTCATTCAATTGGTTCATGCATATTCCTATATCACTTAGTTCTCAATCTGCTGAGGTTGCAACTGCCATCCATATCTACCAGAGCAAAACCTCCAGTGCTCTGCTAAGTTACTTCAGTCGTGTCCGACTCCGTGCGACCCCATAGACAGCAGTCCACCAGGCTCCCCCGTCCCTGGGATTCTCCAGGCAAGAACACTGGAATGGGTTGCCATTTCCTTCTCCAATGCAGGAAAGTGAAAAGTGAAAGTGAAGTCGCTCATTCGTGTCCGACTCTTAGCCACCCCATGGACTGCAGCCTACAAGGCTCCTCCGTCCATGGGATTTTCCAGGCAAGAGTACTGGAGTGGGGTGCTATTGCCTTCTCCCCAGTGCTCTATGATACATTAAAGATTAACATTTTAAACTATTCCTTAGAATTTGACTGGCAATCAAGCAGATTATGTTTTTTCTAAAATGACAGCAAGGTATTTCAATGTGTAGCTATAGAATGACTAATCTGTTACTGAGAAATTGGAGGTATGCTAGCCTGACTTCTGTTTGAAACTGAAGGTAAATTTCTTCATGACCAAATCCAGTGAAATATCTTCTATTGTTTAGGCATTTCCTGACCATTATATTGTTTGACTTTCCATGTGTGACTGAGCTCACTTTCTGACCTTAATGGGGTTCTCTGTCAAGACAAACTAGCCCTAGAAATATGGCATCTGATAGAACTGATAGAGATATCCTTCAGAGGAAATTCAGAAATGAAAACTATTGTTGGAAGCTTAGTTTTTGAAGAAGTAAAATATCAAAAACACAGGATATTATACGATCTACTAAGGATATACTTATCATTGCTTTTCATGAATGGATGTCTGACATTTTTAGACTAGAGTAAAAGAACAAATTAATTTCAGGGGCACTATTCCCAGCATAATAACTTTTCTTTTGTTGCTAAGTAATTTTCTAGAAGAAAAGAAAATGTATCTTTGAGTTAGAAATATAACTTTTATGTACTACTGAAATTTAGCAGAACTAAGTCAAAGTACCAGACTTCTTAACCTAAGAAATTTTCTTAATTTGCATCAAAAAGATACACTTTTATTTTTTTAACTAAAAAATAAGCCAGAGAAAGAAATGTTCACTTTTTTTTTCAGCTCAAGGCAAACCCCATGATAGTGTTTAATAGTGGAATATGTACCTACATTTCTGTGCTGTCTTACATGTTTGGCTTCTGTTTGTTTTTATTTAACTTAGTCACTAAACATGAAAAATCAAATATATTTTTAAAGACTTCCCATTCAATAGGCTTTTTAAGAGTAAATAATCCAAACGATGTTTTACAATTAATCATTAAATTTGAGTTTTCTATGTTACCATTACAGATGGTATCAGTTTTGTTTTTTTTTTTCCCTTCTCTCAAATATATCTTATTCCACAGAGTTACTATGCAGAATAAAGTTTGTTTTCAATGGTAGGAAAAAAATAACCTAAACTAATGCAAACTTAGGGGTCTCCAGGAGGTCCAGATCAGGGGTGGAACTGGTCCTACTCTGCTTTGCACGAGATAGTCCAGTCAGTGATACAGTGTTCCCCTAAGAATCAGGCACTCTTTAGTTAATTATCAGAGGCACAGAAGTTCTAAGAAGTGCATTGCCTAATAAGGGTAACTGAATGATAATCAACAGGATGAGAAATGATTAAAGATGCTGGGAATACTACATAGAAAAAGAATACTGTGGGTTCAATTCCAGACCACAGCAATAAAGCAAATATCACTATAAAACAAGTCACATGAAGTTTTTGGATTCCCAGTGCATATAAAAGTTTTTACCCTATATTTTAGTCCACTAGGTATGTAATAGAATTGCATTAAAAAAATATACATACATTAATTTAAAATATAACACTGAAAAATGCTCACCATTATCTGAGGTTTCAAAGAGTTAAAGATCATTAATGACAGATCACCATAGCAAATATAATAATAATGCAAAAGTTTGAAATATTGCAAGGATGGCCAAAAGTGACACAAGACACGAAGCGAGCACATGCTATTGACAAAATGACACCAATAGAACTGATTGACTCAGAGTTGCCACAAACCTTCAATTTGTAAAAAATTCAATATCCACGAAGCACTAAGTACAATAAAATAAAGTATGCCTGTACATAAGAGGATTAACTTCAAAATGCCTTTCTTCCAGGGCTGCTGTACTTCATCCACTAATGCCAAATTTGGAACACATTTCCATAATATTAATAGAGCTCCTGTCATCCTTTCTGTTCTGGGAGCTAAGCGAATTGATATAGAAAAATACTCAGATGTGATCATGTCTACAAATGGGAATAAGCACTCAGCAGCCAGTGACCAGCATTTAGCTTCCTCAACTGAGTCCATCTTAGTCTGTCCCTCTTAGGCCTTCAGAGTCAAAGTCAAACTCCTAACAGAATATGAGTCACAGGGACCTCCTTGGTGGTCAGCGGCTAAGACTCTGCATTCCCTATGCAGGAGGCCCGAGTTTGATCCATGGTCAAGGAACTAGATCCCACATGCCACAGCTTAGAGTTTGTATGCTGCAACTAAATATCCACATGCAACAACTGAGACCTGGCCCAGCCAAATAGATAAGTATTAACACGTAAACTAAAAAAGAATACGACTCACAAACTGAGTCAAGTAGCCTCTATCACCTTCAAAAAGGCTTTGAGGCTTGTATTCTTCTGTTGGGAAAGGTAGTCTCATATGTGCGGTCTTTTGACTCCCATTCAGCTGTATAAGAATGGGCCTTGGGTCTGGGATACTTTTTATCGAGAAATAAAGAACACAGCCTGGGCTGGGTTTATCACTTTGTGTGAAAATATCTTTCTCTGTTTCTGATTCAATGAGTGCTCTGCTGTTCTCCTCTAAATATGTGCATTGTATGGCACTGGCCAACCCCACTACTACATCTATCTTATCTGGAAAGGGGACAGGGAAGGGGACCTTGGAAGATTCAAGTAGGAAGCCATTCAAACCTGTCTCTCTGCCCCAAGGGCAGGGTATCTAGTTTTCAACCTACCTGTACACAATGAAAAAATAAAGGATTCTTAAAGAAAATTCAAAACTCCATAGCATTTCTTACAAGCAGGGCATGGATAAAAGTGCCGGGGATACAATATTTAAGGAGATGTTTATTCTCAAGTTCCTGTTAAGAGTCTTTTCATGATCTGATCTTTTCTAGTTTCATCTTTCAGAATCCATGCCTTACATTCTGTACAAGTTTACTGAACGCCTGGCTGGCTACATGTGCCAGGCTCATAATTGTCTATCAGAAACTTTCTATCAGAAACTCTTCTTTATCTAAATCTATCCATGCATGCGTGCATCCATGCCTGCTCAGTTGCTTCAGTCATGTCCGACTCTTTGTGATCCCATGAACTGCATAGCCTGCTGGGCTCCTCTGTCCATGGGATTTCCCAGACAAGAATACTGGAGTGGGTTGCCACTTCCTCCTCCAGGGTATCTTCCTGACCCTGGGATCAAACCGGTATTGTCTTTTGTATCCTGCATTGGCAGGTGGTTTCTTTACCACTAGCACTGCCTGGGAAGCCCACAGCTCTTACGTATATTTAAGTAAATTCAATCCTAGATATAGTACATGTTTTTGCTGTCGACTTGACATTGACATATTTATATAGTAGTAATTTCAGGTTTTAGTTATTCATTGCTAGTGTGGAGAAAAACAACTGATGTTTCTTCAGTGATTTTTGTATTTTCGGATCTTGCTAAATTCATTTTTTAGTTTCCAGCTGCTTTTTTTGTGGATTCTTAAGATTATGTGCGTAATCTGCAAATCAATACAAATTAACTTCTTTCTTTCCAGTTTATATTTATCTCTTCTACTTGCCTTATTACACTGACTGGGACATCCAGTAAAATACTGAAGACAAATATTGAGGATGGAGATTTTATCTTTTTTCCTAAACTTAGAACCATTAAATGTGGTATTAGATGAAGGACTGGGAAGATGCTCTTTTTTAACTTAAAGTTCTTATCTATTTCTACTATCCTGAGAGCTTTCATCATGATTTAGTATTGCATTGCCAAGCTCACTTTCTGCATCTATTGAGAATATTAAATGTTTTTTTCCCTTATTTTACTAATATGGTAAAAATCCATTGGTCTTCAAATTATAAATCGACTTTATACTCTAGAGACAAATTTCATTTGTTCAAGATATATTAGTTATTATACATTGTTGAATATGATTTTTCTAATGTTTTGTAAAGGATTTAATCATGTATGTTCACATAGGAGTATATATGAGTATTCATCTGTAGTTTTCTATTCTGGAATGCTGTAATTTTGCAACATTAATACTCAAGGAAACAGTGGAAACAGTGGCTGACTTCATTTTTGGGGGCTCCGAATTCACTGCAGATGGTGACTGCAGCCATTAAATTAAAAGATGCTTACTCCTTGGAAGGAAAGTTATGACCAACCTAGATAGCATATTCAAAAGCAGAGACATTACTTTGCCAACAAAGGTCCATCTAGTCAAGGCTTTGGTTTTTCCAGTAGTCATGTATGTATGTGAGAGTTGGACTATAAAGAAAGCTGAGCACCGAAGAATTGATACTTTTGAACTGTGGTGTTGGAGAAGACTCTTGAGAGTCCCTTGGACTGCAAGGAGATCCAACCAGTCCATCCTAAAGGAGATCAGTCCTGAGTGTTCACTGGAAGAACCAATGTTGAAGCTGAAACTTCAATACTTTGGCCACCTGATGCGAAGAGCTGACTCATTTGAAAAGACAATGATGCTGGGAAAGATTGAAGGCAGGAGCAGAAGGGGACAACAGAGGATGAGATGGTTGGATGGCATCACTGACTCAGTGGACATGGGTTTGGGTGACTCCAGGAGTTGGTGATGGACAGGGAGGCCTGGCGTGCTGTGGTTCATGGGGTCGCAGAGTCAGACATGACTGAGTGACTGAACTGAACTGAACTGAATACGGTAAGGTGAGTTTAGAAGTGTTTGTTTTGTATTTTGTAAATGAAGGATATTATTTCTTTCCTGAAAGTTTGTATAGAATTTGCAAGTGAAGTTATCCTGAACTGGACTTTTCTTCATGGGAAAGTTTTTAATTATAAAATTATTTCTTAGCTATATGGCTATTCAAATTTTATTTCTTCTTGAATCAATATCTGTAAAATGTGTCTTTCAAGAAACTTATTATAACTAAAATGCCAAATTTATTGACATATTATATCATGTCATATTATTCCTTTGTTATTCTTTTAATTTCTATAAAATCTGTAGTCTTTTTCACTATTGACATTGGTAATTTATACCATTTTCTTTTTTTCCTGTTCAGTTACTTGAGTGTTTTCAATTTTAGATGTTATCAAAGAAAAATCCTTATACTTTCTCTACTTCTTTCCCATTTTTCTTTCATTGCTTTCCATTCCTATTGACTCCTACTTATAACCTTCTACTTTTTTTATTATTTTTATTTCACTTATTTATATTGCTTCTACTTCATCTTCTACTTAAAGTTTAATTTGTTTTTCCTTTGGTAACATTTATGAAGGAAATGGATAATTTACTTTAGACATGTTTTCTTTTTTTCTAAAATAAGAAATTTTAAAGCTATAAATTTCCCTTTATATAATGCTTTAGTCACAGCACCCAAATTTTGGTGTGCTGTTTTCAATGTCATTATGTAAAAAATATTTTCTAAATCCTCATGTAATTTCCACTTGACCTATGCGTACTCGGAGTTATTAGATCAAGTAGGTTGATACCTATTAACATGTGTATTTGTTCTATCAGTTACTGAGAGAGAATTGTGGAAATTTACAAATATGATTGTCAATCTGTCTGTATCTTTTTTAGTTTCATAAGTTTTTTCCTCATGTACCACTTGATACTATCTCATATACCGCTGTTGCTGCTGCTGCTGCTGCTGCTGCTAAGTCGCTTCAGTCGTGTCCAACTCTGTGCAACCCCATAGACAGCAGCCCACCAGGCTCCTCTGTCCCTGGGAGTCTCCAGGCAAGAATACTGGAGTGGGTTGCCATTTCCTTCTCCAATGCATGCATGCATGCTAAGTCACTTCAGTCGTGTCCGACTCTGTGCAACCCTATGGACAGCAGCCCTCCAGGCTTCTCTAACCACGGGATTCTCTAGGCAAGAATACTGGAGTGGGTTGCCATTTCCTCCTCCATAAATACCATTAAGATATTTGATTAAAGACAATCTCTTTAACAAGTGGTGCTGGGAAAACTGGTCAACCACTTGTAAAAGAATGAAACTAGAACATTTTCTAACACCATACACAAAAATAAACTCAAAATGGATTAAAGATCTAAACGTTAAGACCAGAAACTATAAAACTCCTAGAGGAGAACATAGGCAAAACGCTCTCCGACATACATCACAGCAGGATCCTCTATGACCCACTTCCCAGAATATTGGAAATAAAAGAAAAAATAAACAAATGGGACCTAATTAAAATCTTCTGCACAACAAAGGAAATTATAAGCAAGGTGAAAAGACAGCCTTCAGAATGGGAGAAAATAATAGCAAATGAAGCAACTGACAAATTGAAATGAAAGATTAGCAAATGAAACAACTAATATCAAAAATATACAAGCAACTCCTACAGCTCAATTCCAGAAAAACAAATGACCCAATCAAAAAATGGGCCAAAGAACTAAACAGACATTTCTCCAAAGAAGACATACAGAGGGCTAACAAACACATGAAAAGATGCTCAACACCACTCATTATCAGAGAAATGCAAATCAAAACCACTATGAGGTACCATTTCACACCAGTCAGAATGGCTGCGATCCATAAGTCTACAAGCAATAAATGCTGGAGAGGGTGTGGAGAAAAGGGAACCCTCTTACACTGTTGGTGGGAAGGCAAACTAGTACAGCCACTATGGAGAACAGTGTGGAGATTCCTTAAAAAACTGGAAATAGAACTGCCTTATGATCCAGCAATCCCACTGCTGGGCATACACACTGAAGAAACCAGAAGGGAAAGAGACACGTGTACCCCAGTGTTCATCGCAGCACTGTTTATAATAGCCAGGACATGGAAGCAACCTAGATGTCCATCAGCAGATGAATGGATAAGAAAGCTGTGGTACATATACACAATAGAGTTATTATTCAGCCATTAAAAAGAATACATTTGAATCAGTTCTAATGAGGTGGATGAAACTGGAGCCTATTATACAGAGTGAAGTAAGCCAGAAAGAAAAACACCAATACAGTATATTAACGCATATATATGGAATTTAGAAAGATGATAACAATAACCCTGTATACAAGACAGCAAAAGAGACACTGATGTATAGAACAGTCTTTTTGACTCTGTGGGAGAGGGAGAGGGTGGGATGATTTGGGACAATGGCATTGAAACATGTATAATATCCTATATTAAACGAATCACCAGTCCAGGTTCGATGTACGATACTGGATGCTTGGGGCTTGTGCACTGGGACGACCCAGAGGGAATGGTACGGGGAGGGAGGAGGGAGGAGGGTTCAGGATGGGAACATGTATACTTGTGGTGGATTCATGTTGATATATGGCAAAACCAATACAATATTGTAAAGTTAAAAAATAAAATAAAATAATAAAAAATTAAAAATTTTAAAAAAAGATATTTTATTTCCTTTTTAGTTTTTTTCTCTATGTATTTTTGCTTGAATAGATTTTATTAATGTATATCCAAGATCATTAAACTTTTCTTCTGCAGTTTTCAATCTGTTGTAAATATCACTCACTGATATTTTCATTTTATATAGTACATTTTCCACTCTAAAATGATTCTTTAGTCCTTTTAAAAGTATTTTCCACTTGTAGCATCATTATGTTTATATTTTTCCATAAATCCTAGCACACTTAAATAAAAATTTTAAGTCTATTGACCATTATAAGTCATTGATAATCCTATTAACTCTGTCATTTCTGGGTTTATTTCTAGTAACTATTTTTTTCAGCTTGTAATAGGTCACATTATCCTGCTTCTTGTGATTTTTAAGTGAATTTGGACAAAGTGAACTTTATATTGTTTGTTGTTTTAAAGCCTTTCTGTAGAGAATGTTGGGCCTTGTTCTATCAGGCAACCAAGTAATCTGTGAGTTGGCTTAATTACTTAGAGATCTGTTTATAAATTTTGTTACAGTAAGTCTAAAGAAGATTTTTCTTTAACACTACTTTAGCCCTGTTATCCTTCTGTGGTCTCTGCCGAGTCCTGTATGTCCAATGACATTTCTTCACTTTGTCTGATTGGAGCTCAGATGTCCCACAGTAATACTTGAGCTTTGGGAATTGCTCAGCTTATAACTCAGTGGTAGTTTTCCTTTGACATGTGCAGCTTAGTTTTCATCCAAAAGCACAAATAAATCTGTCCACACATATTTCTAGGACTCTTTTTCTATTTAGATCCTAGATTTCAGCTAAGTTCGTCTTCTCAACTCAGTGAGACCACTGTACTTCGTTTAGATTCTCCTCCCTCTCCATGATCCAGAAAAGTGCCTACAAGAAGAAAACTGGGACAAACATAGGGCTTATTTCATTTATTTTCTTTATCTGAGGGACACATTGCTGAAATGTCAACTGTCTAATGCCTGAAAACAGTTGTTTAATATATATGGTCCATTTTTCCAGTTATTTATGGCATGAAAGCAAGTCAGACACCAGTTGGTTAGAAGTGGGAGTCTATCACACTATATTTTATTCACTTATTTTTGTGTAATAGAAATCTCATTTTGAGCACAGGCTACAATCAGGGCTGAATTTCAAGAATGCTTCATGTATTAGTCTTTTTTATTGCTACGGCAACAAATTACTAGAGACGTAGTGGTTTGAAACAACAGAAATTTATTCTGTTAGAATTTTGGAGATCAGAAGTATGAAATTACTCTTGCAAGGCTAAAATCAAGCTGTTAATGAGGCTGGTTCCTTTTGGAGGCTCTAGAAGAGAATCCATTCTTTTGGGAGGCTACTATTCAGCCTATCACATTTGGCATTCTATGCAACAATTACTTAATAATCCATTTGCATCATGATTTTTCGTTAGGCAGGAAGGAAGAGATTTTATGAGTTGTTTATGGGGTGGATTAACAGATGATGAGGACAGTGTAGAGCAACGTGAGATGTATTTTAAGAAACTAGTCCACATGATTGTGAGACTGGCAAGCTTAAAGTCTGCAGGATAGGCCAGCAGGCTGGAAATTCTGGCAGGAGTGAGTGTTGCAACTTGAGTTGAAGGCGGTCTTGAGACAGAATTCCTTCCTCTTCTGGGGAATTCAGATAATTCTCTTAAAGCCTCCAATTGGATGAGGCTCTCACAATTACAGAGGGGAATGAACTTTACTCAAAGTCTGCTGATTTAAATATTCACATCTAAAACATGCCTTCACAGCAACATCTCACCTGGTGTTTGATGGAACAGTTGAGCACCATAGACTAGCCATGTTGACACATAAAATTAACGAAAGTGAAAATAAACAAATGGGACTACACAAAACTAAAAAGCTTTTGCACAGCAAAGGAAACAAAACAAAAGGCTGCCTAATAAACTGAAGAAGATATACACTTGATAAGGGGTTAATATCCAAAATAGACAAAGAACCTATACAATTCAACATCAAAGAAACAATCTGACTAAAAAAATGGGCAAAGGACCTGTATAGATATTTTTCCAAAAAAGACAACAGGCACATGAAATGATAGATGTTCATCATCACTAGTCATCAAGGAAATACAAATAAAAACCACAATGAGATAACACTTCACACACTTCAGAATGACAAAAAGACATTATTAAAAATGTCTATTATCAAGAAGATAACAAATAACAAGTGTTAGAAAGGATATGAAGAAAGCAGAACCGTATGTATGGTTAGTGGGAATGTAAATTGGTATAGACACTATGGAAAAGAGTATGGCATTTCCCTCTCCCCAAATTAAAAATGCAGCTACCATATGATAAAGCAATTCCACTCCTGGGAATTTATCCAAAGAAAATAAGTACACTAATTAGAAAAAAACACATGCAGGCCCTTTTTTACTGCAACTTGCTTTTTCCTACAATAGCCAAAATATGGAAGCAACCTAAGTGTCCATCAATAGATAAACGGATAAAGAAGATGTGGTATATATACACACTGGAATATTAGTCATAAAAAATAGAATTTTGCCTTTCGTGAAAACTTGGGTAGACCTAAAATGTATTATTATTTTATTAAGTGAAATAGACAGAAAAAGACAAATATTGCATGATTTCACTTATATGTGAAATCTGAGAAACAAAATAGAAAAAGAGCCATAGGTAAAGAGAAGAAACAATTATCAGGGAAGGAGATGGGGGGTAGGTGAGAAATAGGTGAGGGAGATGAAGAGATATAAACTTCCAGTCATGAGATAAATGAGTCACAGGTATGAGATGTACAGTGTGGGGAATAATTATGTAATGTCTTTGTACAGTGATATATTATAACTAGACTTATAATGGTGTCAACTTTAAAATGTATAGAAGTATTGAATCACTATGTTGGGTACCAGGAACTAACATAGCAGTAGGTCAACTATACTTAACAAACAAGCAAGCATATAAGAAGAGATCAGATTGGTGGTTACCAGAGGTGAAGGGACTTGGATGAAGGTGGTCCAGAGGTACAAACTTCCAGTTATAAGATAAATAAGTCCTAGGGATGTAACATAAAAAATGATAAATAAAACTAACACTGATGTATATTATATATGCAAGTTGGTAAGAGAATAAATCTGTCGAGTTCTCATCACTAAAAAGAATTTTTTTTTTATTTCCGTAATTTTCTAATGATATGAGATGATGGATGGTCATTAAACTTGCTGTGATAATCATTTCATGATGTACATGAGCCAAATCATTATGCTGGACACCTTAAATTTATACAGTGCCATATGTCAATTATATCTTAAAACTGGAAAAAATAATGATAAGATATTTTGTTTTCAAGCATAATATATCAGCTACACTACAATTTATACTGGAGTGTGTTGCCATTTCCTTCTTCAATATTACATTTTGGGTGTATTCATCCTTAAACCAAAAAAGAACCTAAAAATAAAACCAATTTTTAGTATATAAGGTAATGAGACTTTTAAGGGAGAAGCTGCATAGAAAAAAGTAAAATAGTTTACCATCTATTTGTTGGCTGGGAGGGATTGGGGGCAGGAGGAGAAGGGGACAACAGAGGATGAGATGGCTGAATGACATCACCGACTCGATGGACATGAATTTGGGTGAACTCCCGGAGTTGGTGATGGACAGGGAGGCCTGGCGTGCTGCAATTCATGGAGTCGCAAAGAGTCGGACACGACTGTGACTGAACTGACTGACTGACTGACTGACTGATACATATTTAAGGGCTGTCCTGGTAGCTCAGCTGGTAAAGAATCCACCTGTAAGGCTGGAAATCCTAGTTCGGTTCCTGGGTCAGGAAGATGCCCTGGAGAAGGGATAAGCTACCCTCTCCAGTATTCTTGGGCTTCTCTGGTGGCTCAGACAGTAAAGAATCCGCCTGCAATGCAGGAGACCTGGGTTCGATCCTTGGGTCAGGAAGATCCTCTGGAGAAGGGAGTGGCGATCCACTCCAGTATTCTTGCCTGGAGAATTCCATGGACAGAGTTTGGCGGGCTACACGACTGAGCAACTAAGCAAAGCAAGGTATACATATTCAAGGGACTGGAGAAAGGGAGAGGCACAAAAGAAGAAGCTAGACAGATGGGAGGGGAACCAGAAGACTAAATTAGGAACAAATAGGAAAAGAGAAGATTTCAAGAAGTGGGAGGAAGAAATGGAAAGCACTGAATGATGCTGATTAGGGAGGACCACAACAACAACAAAAAAAAAAACAGGGCTTCCCTGATGGCTCAGAGGTTAAAGCGTCTGCCCGCAATGCGGGAGACCAGGGTTCGATCCCTGGGTTGGGAAGATCTCCTGGAGAAGGAAATGGCAACCCACTCCAGTATTCTTGCCTGGAGAATCCCGTGGACAGAGAAGCCTGGTGGGCTACAGTCCGCAGGGTCGCAGGGTCAGACACGACTGAGCGACTTCACTTTCTTTTCACTTTCACTTTCATAAAGAAAACATGGTAATAGGTAAAGTAATGTCTCTGAGGAGATGGGAGGAGAATGATGTAAAATAGCCAGGATTATCCTCAGACAACTGAATGGAGAAAACCAGTGAAGGAAGGTTGGAAAATCAATTTGTGAAGGTGATAGCAGGAAGTTGGTAGAGAATGTTGAAAACTTCATAACTTTCGTTTTGGTAGGGTAAGAATTAAGTTTGTATAACAACAGTAGGGTAATAGGAAGGCAACTTGAAAATAATCATGAAGGCTGCAGATCATTCTTACGGAAAATGGATTTTAGGGTCCTTAACAGTGCTGGAAACTCTTCCAACTCAGTCTATGCTTTTTTTTTTTCCCTTGCATCAAGAAAACAGATTGACCTAGGTTTGCTGTTTTGCCAGGCAGATGGCTCACCAGGACAAGGGGTTGAAATGACTGCTCATGAATGGCCCTGATCTTTCTAGAAAGAGGAAATGTGCTCAGTTGTGTCTGACTCTTTGCAACCTCATGGAATATAGCCCACCAGACTCCTCTATTCATGGGATTTCCCAGGCAAGAATACTAAAGCGGGTTGCCATTTCCTACTCCAGTGTATCTACCGGGTCCAAGGATGGAACCTGCTTCCCTTGTGTCTCCTGCGTTGGCAGGTGGATTCTTTATCACTGTGCCACCTGGGAAGCCCCCCTACTATACTTGATCTTAGCCAAAAGGCTGGGTAAGAGGAAATAACTGTGTGCAAAGGCTTATGGTGGGAAGAAGCCTGAAAGGAAGTCATAGTGTTTATAGTACAAAAGTCAAGAACAGCCTCATTTGTGATGAGGCCAGAGAGGTAGAAAGGAGCCAGACTAGCCAGACAAGGCCATAGAGAAATTTTGTCATAATCAAGAAGATAATAAGCAGAAAGTGGCCTGATCAGATTTGCATTTTTGAAACGGTCATTCTGACTGCAGTGTCTCCCTGCAGTGTGAAGGGAGTGAAAAAGTGAAAAGGTCTCCCGCATTGCAGGCGGTTTCTTTACTAGCTGAGCCACAAGGGAAGCCCGTGAAGAGGTTACGGGGTGCCAAAATGAGTGGAATTTTGACCACTTGGGAGAGTGTTGTAATTATTCCAGGTTAAAGGTGATTGTGACCTAGAAAAGGTGATGATGGAGAGAGGAGTGAGTGCCTGAGAGACATTTAGAAACAAAATTGAGAATCTTGTTGATAAGTAGAACTTCCTCTATATGACACCCACTTGATGAGGTAAGCAGGATGATGATTATTGCATCTCTAAATATGGATTCCATAGTCACATTTGCATGTTAACAACATACAACCTACATGAATTTTCCTCCATATTAAGAAGAAATAGAACACCCACAGTGAGGAAAAATAGTCCTGATTTTCCTAATAGGTATTAGAGTGTTATCTGAATTTGATAGCAAAATTCACAGACTTTGTAGCTTTCTGTGCTTTGTCATTGAGTCCACAAGCTAATGAACAATGTCACCATTTATTCTAGAATAAGGAATAAGCACCCAACCAAATCAGAGAGCTGAGTAACGGCTCTCAGTAATATTCTCATCAGAATTCATTTTGGCATCAAACTAAGTTCCCTAGACAAATTACCAAGTTTTACACATAAATTCTTGTTCTCCATATTTCTCTCAGCCAAAGCTTTACTTTAAATTTCTTTCCTGTTTTTCTTATCTCCCATAAAATGAGTGCCAGTACTTTCACCTCAAAGTGCCTCCTCTATTTTATTGTCTTATAACAAATTCTCCTCAGCTTCCAATAGCATATTTTGCACTGAGAATGAAGTTGGGGGAAAAAATCATTAGATTTTAAGCTCTTTGTGAGAGTTTTGTCTTTTTTCCTCCAAAATATTCCTAAAATCTATGAATGCTTAGTAAATACTTGTTGATTAAGTAATAAATACATGAATGAATGAATAAAGTTAGCTTAAATAGTATTTTCTCAGACTTCTCTCATCCCTCATAAGTCATATTTCTTTATTCTGAATCAAAGACACTTAAGAAATAGTAAATGTGACAAGGACATTCTGACCCTCTTTTTTCTTCCTAAAAGCAAGAAATAAAACCCCCATTGAAAGCCACCATCTCTGTACAAGGAAGAAGGAAAACATCTTATCACAGGGAATTTGGGGCTGAGAAATCTATTCAAATAAACCTTGTTAAACTCACCCTTATGTTCCTAGTTACTCCTTCACCATTTACTCCTGCTAACTCAAATCCCTTTGTCTTAAATTCTTCACAAATGTTTCTTTGTCTAAAAAATACAAAAGCTTCCTTCTCTGGTCACCTCTGCGGGTCTTCATTCTCTTTTGAAGGCTCTCATAGAGCTTCGCTCATACCTCAGTTGGTAAAGAATTTGCCTGCAATGAAGGAGACCCCAGTTCGATTCCTGAGTCAGGAAGAACTGCTGGAGAAGGGATAGGCTACCCACTCCAGTATTATTGGGCTTCCCTTGTGGCTCAGCTGGTAAAGAATCCGCCTGCAATGTGAGAGACCTGGGTTTGATCCCTGGGTTGGGAAGATACCCTGGAGAAGGGAAGGGCTACCCACTACAGTATTCTGGCCTGGAGAATTCCATGGACTGTATGGGGTCACAAATAGTCGGACACAACTCAGCAACTTTCACTTTCATAGATACCTAAAAGTTAATAAATTTGCATGCTTTTCTCCTGTTAATCCATTTCATGTTAGTTTAATTCTTAGACAGAGCCGGAGTCTCAAAGAGGATTGTTGTTCGCTCCCAAAGTCGTGCCCAACTCTTTGCCAGCCCATGAACTGCAGCAAGCCAGGCTTCCCCGTCCTTCACTATCTCCTGGAATTTGCTCAGACTCATGTCCATTGGGTCAGTGACGCTATCCAACCATCTCATCCTCTGTCGTCCCCTTCTCCTCTGATCCTTTAATCTTTCCCAGCATCAGGATCCTTTCCAATAAGTCGGCTCAATACTTAGGCTCATCAGGTAGCCTAAGTATTGGAGCTTCAGCTTCTGCATCACTCCTTCCAATGAATATTCACGGTTGATTTCCTTTAGATTAATTGGTTTGATCTCCTTGCTGTCCAAGGGACTCTTAAGAGTCTTCTCCAAAGAAGATAGAGGAGCAATTTTTCTCCCCTACATTCCTACTGATCACTTTTTTAAGCCCCCATTTCTCCTTTTAGGCACTGTTCAAAATTGTAATTGAGCAATTAAGTGGGTAACAGGCTATTTAACTGTATTTCCTAGCATACTCTTAGCTCCACAATAGCAATGATCATGCTGTATTATTTACTGCTGTCTCCCTAATGCCAAATACTGTGACTGGCACACAGAAGTAGAACAATGGATTTTGGTTGCCAGATTTTAAAAATGATAAATAAAATAATCAAAAGACATAAAGTCTGTTAGATAAGAGAAGGAATTTGCAACTTTAGATGCACCCTGATTTTGCAGTTAGTTGAGGGAATGGAGGCCCAGAGAAGTTAAGTGACTTGCTCAGTGTTTCATAGCTAATAAGTAGTCAGGGCTGTATTTCATTCCCAGTTCTCTCCAACTCTGTAGCTTGTGCTTTGAAATGGAAACACTATGCCATGCTGCACCATTTAAGCTATGATATATTCATTTAAAGCACCAGAGATCACATTTTTGTAAGAAAAAGAGTTTGTAGTATGAGATGAATCAATCAGCCATATGGAAGGAAGAAAAAAAGAACAGGCTGAAAGCTTCCTTTCACTTTGTACAATATGAATTGTCACAGGAATCAAATTTGGCACATACTGTAAAGAAGAGGGAAAAAAAATTATTCCACATTGGATGTAAAATGTGACTTGCATTTTGTCTGTGTTCTTGAAATCCTGAAGAGGATACCAAAAGACTTGTGGAGTTGAGGGCATAATGTTTTGATGATAGGCTTTTTATGCACTTATCCCCAGGCACTGAGATGAGGACCTGAAAAATTAAAGCTGACCTCAGACATAATGAATACATTAAATGATGAAGCAGCTGGTCAGGGTCAGGCAGCCTCCTTGAAACAGAGTGGATGTGTCTCAGGACTTCAAGTCTCCAGACAGAGGCAGGGGCAAGGAAATGGCCTATTGGCCATAAAATATATACATCTGTTCTTCTTCTGTCACTTCCCTTTGAGGTTGTTTCCCATGCCTTCAGCAACATCTTAGGTTCACAGCCAGATTCTAAAGCCTGCTAATTAGAACAGAGGTCTAACAGCAGTGATCAAGTCTCCACCTGGGGCTGGCACCTAATTCTAACAATATCAAGTAGATAATGGAGTTTATGGACTGTTAATGATTAAATCAATCTAACCTATCACATTCAGATTCCATAGATTGTCACCTTTCATGGGCCTTTGAAGCACAGCCCTTTGCTACTCTAGAATATCAAGTTCTGACCTTCTGTGTGTGTGTGTGTGTGTGAGTCGCTCAGTTGTGTCCAACTCTTTGTGACCCCACAAACTGTAGCCTGCCAGGCTTCTCTGTCCATGGAATTCTCCAGGCAAGAATACTGGAATGGATTGCCACTCCCTTCTCCAGAGGATCTTCCTGACCCAGGGATCAAATTCTGGTCTCCTGCATCGCAGGCAGATTCTTTACCCTTTGAGCTACAGGGAAGTCCTGACCTTCTAAAAGGCCCTAATCACAGAGTTTCAGAATTTGAAGACATTTTAGATATCACAAGTAAAATACTGGGTTGGCCAAAAAATTAGTTCTGGTTTTTCTATATACTATCATGGGAAAACACAAACGAACTTTTTGGCCAACCCAATACACAGCAGGTGGCACAGTGGTAAAGAATCCACCTGATAATGCAGGAGACACAAGAGATATGGGTTAAATCCCTGGGTTGGGAAGATCCTCTGGAGAAGGATATGGCAACCCACTCCAGTATTCTTGCCTGGAAAATTCCATGGACAGAGGAGCCTGGTGGGCTCATGGGGTCACAAAGAGTGGGACATGACTGAGCATGCAGACACAGGATACATAGCATGTGCATTAATCATCTTGAAAACTTCTGTCTTAAAGACTCAGCTAGCCTGCATTGCAATCCTGTGGTGGGGAATCACTGCCTCATGAGGCAGCCTCATTCCACTGTTGGACAGATCAAATCATTAGAAAAATTTTCCATCATTAAACCAAAATTGGCTTCCCTGTATCTTCCACTCTTGTGCCTTCCTCTGCTCTCCAGAATTGCATACACCTTTTTATCTACATTGTCAGCCATGTTGCAAAGAATACAGCATATTAAAAGGAGCCCTGGAATCTTACAAACTTGAACTCAAATGGTAACTTAGAAATACTGGAACTTAGAAATACTTCAGTTTAGTCGCTCAGTTGTGTCTGACTCTTTGCGACCCAATGAATTGCAGCATGCCAGGCCTCCCTGTCCATCACCAACTCCCGGAGTTCACCCAAACCCATGTCCATCAAGTCGGTGATGCCACCCAACTATCTCATCCTCTATCGTCCCCTTCTCCTCATGCCCTCAATCTTTCCCAGCATCAGGGTCTTTTCCAATGAGTCAAGTCAGCTCTTCGCATCAGGTGGCCAAAGTGTTGGAGTTTCAGCTTCAACATCAGTCCTTCCAATGAACACCCAGGACTGATCTCATTTAGGATGGACCGGTTGGATCTCCTTGCAGTCCAAGGGACTCTCAAGAGTCTTTTCCATCAACACAGTTCAAAAGCATCAATTCTTCAGCTCTCCATTTTCTTTATAGTTCAACTCTCACATCCATACCTGACCACTGGAAAAACCATAGCCTTGACTAGAGGGACCTTTAAATTCAATCTCTTCACCTATGTAAGAGAGACACCTCATGGAATTGCTGTAAGAATTACATGTGTTACATGCTACTCAGGGCCAAAGGGGAGAGTCCAGTGTAAAGAGCACAGACTCTGGAACAAGCCTGCTTGATGAGAAACTTGGCACTAAGACTTACTAGCTATATGACCTTGGGCAACTTATTTAAACATTTAGTTTAACTTTCCTCATCTACCTAATAGCTATACGGAAAATCACATTATCTATCTTCATGCCCTTCTCTCTTGGAGAAATATCATCCACTAGGACCTCAGATTCTTCCACTGAATCCTGTGTATTTGGTCCAGAAATAATAGCCAACAAAAGATTGGCAAAACACCCAAAGTCTTAGTCACCATGGTCTAGAGCTATCACTCACCTCTTCTTCTCACATCCCATTGATTAGAGCTAGTAACCTGCTACATCTGAACAGAAAAACTTGGAAAATAAAGCATAGTGATTTTCCAGGAAGAAAGAAAGTGGGTTTAATAAGTATATAGTAATGTCTCTGCTGAAAGCTCTAAGAAGAGTGCCTAACAAACAGAGTTTCCTAATGAGTGGGTTATCACTATAACTATATTAGGAGATACCAGCAATGAGAGCAATTATGATGATTGTTGTTGTTGTTTAGATCCTAAATCACTTCTGACTCTTTTGCAACCCTATTAACTGTAGCCCATCAGGCTCCTCTGTCCATGGGATTCTCCAGGCAAGCATACTGGAGTGAGTTGCCATTTCCTTCTTCAGGGATCTTCCCAACCAAGGGATTGGACCCACATCTCCTGCACTGGCAGGTGGATTTTTCACCACTGAGTCACCTGGAAAGCCCAATTATGAGGGTAAGAACCCTTATTACTTAAAAAGTGATCACATTTGCTGAGCACAATATTCTTGCTTTTTCCAGCAGTTCTTAAAATATCATGATTAAGGGTCTTTCACTGGATCTTAGGCTTCATGCTTGCTCCTGGGCAATGCAGAATATGTACCTCTCAGCTCAGAGAGTGCACAGAATATAAACATATATCAACTGGTTCCATTTTGCATATCTTTAGTTTTCTCCATCTCATGTTCTCCCTGAATCTGTGTCTTGTTAGCTCAGACTTATCCTCAGGGTATGTCATTGATGAGGGATTGTCAACTGTAAATTTTGATCCATGGGTAAGAAAAGAAAACCTCAGTAGATCTAAACATGGATTTTTAGAACAGAATAGAAAAAATTTAGAGTTGCTGTTATGCTTAAATGTGTTTGTATATGTAAAGCATTTAGAATGCTAACTTTGCCCTTATTATAAAATTTATTTGTGAATAATATTGTCTTCATTAATGATAATAATTCATTAGTTGCTATATCAACTTAATGTTTTCAACATCACATAATTTAATACACAAGCATATCCAATCTCATGTACCTACTTCTCATCATGGACTACTCTCTGAAAACTAAGAAAACAAAAGTATACATTAATACCTCTGGGCCTATCTAGATAATAGGAAAATAATTCATGTCAAGCAAATAATCAGTCTTATTAATGAGCCCCAAACCAATGAAATGTGTTGTTTTGGAAGTGAAAAATAGAACATAAAGGAAAAACAGATGGAAAAGAAAGGGGAAAAAAGATGTGATAACTTGCCTCCAATTGTGGCTGAAAAAGGCAATGACATGTTATAGAGAAAAAAGATCTATAAATACATACAATTCATATTTCATAAAAGAAGATAACAGAAGGAAGGGTGGGAAGAAAGGATCAAGGTTCAATATCTTAGAATGGAAGGAAGTGATTCAGAATCAACCCCTTTTTAAATAGAAGACTCCAGGGCACCAGGAAACCTGGCCCATGAGGAAAGGACTGTTATCCCTGTGTCTGAAAGGTCAGCCTTCAGATCTCCTTTGAGAAACAGGAAATTACTACCAATGAATACTCTATCCAAAGAATAAAAGTTTCTGCATTTTCATTGTAAAGTATACAACCGTACAACACTAACTTAAAGTTGGAGACAACTTATAACGGAAGAAAATTCTCACACAGCTATGACATGAATGAAACTTGAAGACATATGGTATGTGAAACAAGTCACAAAAGGAAAAATATTGTTTGTTCTACTTATGTGAGGTACTGGAGTAGTCAGACTCATAGAGGTAGAAAGTCGAAGAATGGTTGCCAAGGTTTGGGGGTGGGAAACTAAAGAGTTAGTGCTTAATGGGTAGAAAGTTTCTATTTGGAAAGATGAAAAAAGCTCTAGCAATGGATAGTGGTAGGGGTTGCCCAACAATGTGAATTTGCATTGTATTACTGTACATTTTATTTATTTATTTATTTTTTGGTCAAAACTAGTAAACTTTATTTAAAGTTCAAAAAATAAAATAACAGACAAAAGGCAGCTTTCGCTTTGTTCTTCCCGAGGATCAGATGTGACGACCCAGAGCTGGACCTACCCCTAAGAAGTGAAAATACCCTTTATCCCCAATCAAGCCACAGCGAGAAGGATGTCTGATTTGGGGACAGGCCTGGGGTACTGGGGCAGGAAGGAGACCACCACAGAGGGTGAGTGGGTTCTGCGATAGCACAAGTAGAGAACAAAGCAAAATCCCCAGCAGAAATGGGTCTGGAACCTCAACAGGGGACGGTCACAAGGAGCTATGTACAAGGGAGCCAGACTGGGGCTGTACCCCACAGGGGAGCGGAGCGGCATTTGCATTGTATTACTGTACATTTTAAAATGGTTAAAATGACACAATTCATCACAATAGAAAAGAAAACGATAAGAAAGTGTGCATGCCTCACACTTCATTGAAGTAGGTACTGTTCTCTGGAGCTTTCCTGGTGGCTCAGTGGTAAAGAATCTGCCTGCAATACAGGAGATGCAGGTTCAATCCCTGGGTCTGGAAGATCCCCTGGAAAAAGAAATGACAACCCACTCTGGTGTTCTTGCCTGGGAAATCCCATGGACAGACGAGCATGGCAGGCTACAGTCCATGGGGTCACAAATGAGTTGGACATGACTTAGCAACAACTAAATAACAATTGCTTTATGACACCTTTATCTCATATACATGTGTACTTTGTTATGAAGTAAATGTGTTTCTTATGGGGGGTCAAGGTTTTTTTAAAAAGCCACTATCCCAGAGAAAAACTACCAAAAACACATATACTATTTCCCCAAGCAGCATTGTCCTCGCTGAACCTAAGATTCTTAATTAACTGTTGCATCTGAAGCCCCAGAAATAGTCCCAGCAGTGTATACAAGCACCCATGCTCTCTTCCCGCACACACATCACCTTCCACTTACTGAAATCACTGCATGTTCTTACATCCCTTCCTTTCCTCCTGCTCACTTCCTGCCATCTTTCAAGGGCCAAGTTGGACATCTTTTCTCTGAGAGCTCTCCTTAATATCACCTCTAACCCTGACTAGAGACAAACATACTTCTCCATCCAAGCATTTATTTTTCTATTTGCAATGCTTGTTTAATTTTCTATCTCCCTCACTCAGTTATGAACTCTAAGAAGAAAGGGTTTATCTGCTCATTGCTAATTTTCCAGGATTTAGCACAATGTCTGTATACTATTAAGTGTTTCATAATCATCAGTGAATGAATAAATGGTGCCTGAATATGGAAGCAGAGCTACCTCTCTAACAATCTCAGTAACAATATCAAAATATATAGCACATACTGTTAGGTAGCCTAGATAAACACTGATTTCATCCCTATGTCTTAGTTCCCTATGGTCTATTCTCAAGAGACAAGGGGATAATATAGACATTAATTTCCTAATTATTTATATGGCCCCACTTCCAATATGACAGTAAGGAGCTTAGAGTTAAAGGAAAGTATGCAATAAGCTCATGAAAGCAAAGAAAACTTTAAAGAAATGAAATATAATTGTGGGAGTTTATCACATGGTGAAATTGAGCTCCACTTTAGCTCTATGTTTTGTGGAACCACAGATGTCTGAAATTCACAGATGTACCTGAAAACTCCTAGCCCCCTAAAACCATTAATAGCTCCTTTGAAGGTGTTATTTATACAAATGTATATTCAAAAGGAGGTAGTTTTCTAGACTGCAGACACTAGCAATGAAGCCTTGTCGTATTGCTCTTACCTTCTTCCTGACATCTTCCTTCTCCCTCTTCTGGCCTCCAAATCTACCAAAACTGAGAGATACACTGCTCTATGCTTCCATTCACCAGCTCTCAGTTTTCCAGAGAGGAGGCTCATCTGAGGGAAATTGGAAGCAGGCAGATAAAAGGCCAATCTTTGCATTTTTTGTTTTTCCCATGTTGAACTAACGTTCAGCCAGATATATATATAGATAAATATATATATACTATGTTAATATAAAATTATATTAAATATATACCACTCTCATATGTACATAATATAAAAATGTATTAATATAAAATTATATATATATAATATAAAATAATACCTACTTCACTGAAGAGTGAGGTATTCATTGTTTCTAACCTTTTTCTTTTTTATTGTGATAAAAATACATAACGGGAAATGTACCATTTTAATCATGTCAACTATATATATATATATATATATACATACACATATGTAACAGTCTACTATAATATTTAGTCTGCTGCTACTTCTACTGGATACTCCATACTCTAAAGCGGACGTAAGAGAATAAATATAAACATTGGATCATTATTTATTCTCACTGTGGAATAAGCCTCTCATGGTTATTTGAAGTGCAATTTGGTTCTCTAATGCCATTCTCCACATCACATTTAGTATCTTCTGCTAACACAGGAAGTTAATTTGCTTTTCCTTCACCCAAGATATTGATGAATATTTATGAAAACGGGCTTTCAGACCACCCTGCAGCATATCATCAATAAACAGCTGACTATTGACAAAACTGCCATTGAACCAAAACTCAGAATATCTGCCCCTCCAGGAAATTCTAACTTTGATGATGTAAAGTGAAAATCAGAAACTAACAGTGGCTTTTACAAATGGCAAGTCACTATCAAATACTCCTATGGGACCCCAGAACTCCCAAGGCCCTTAGAATCAAATGAATTACCCTGATGTTAAAATCCCTTTCTCTATCCAGCCTTGCATACCCATACTCCAGTCTTGAAAGAATACTACAATTAGATGTGAAAATTTACTCATGCCATAAGTTTTCAGGTACCATGCGCCCCAAAATATAAAAAGTACATTCCTCAAAATCTGTAGGAGTATTATCTAGCTAAAAAACTGACAATGGAGTTCAAACAAGAAATCTATATTTTTGAACACAGGAAGAATAGAATAAAACGCTAATAAGAACATCATACCCACTGATGTAAGTGGCCAATGACTCTCTGGTACCCAAGATGCAATGCATGGACAAGAGGGCAAGGTCCAGGATTCTGGGACCAGGTAATCAGAGCTGTGCACCTCCAAAGAGCCAGAGGCAGGACAGGGGCTACACCAGGGAGGAGGGACCGAAATGGGAGGGCAAGGGGATTTTGCACTTCTGATATCTCTGCCCGGAATGTTTTTCCCTTGCACCATTACATGACTTTCTTTTATATTCTTCAGTTCTTAGTATAAACGGTAACATCCTCAGAAAAGCCTTCTCTAGACACCCTCCTTTATATATATTCTCAGTATCCCAGACAGTTGTGATTACATTTCCAGCTTATATTTTATGGTTCTTATGCATCTTAAATTATCTTAATTTGGATTTTACTTGTACTTATTTCTCTCTCTTCAGATAGAATGTAAGTTTCATAAGACCAGGGGCCTTCTCTATGTTCCCTATAGCCCAGAATATGACTGAATGAAGAAAGGGTTCAGTGAGTACTTGTGACATGAATGAATGAATGAATGAATGATGGAGTACATTCATACTTGCCTCATTCAAACTTTGACATGCATATTACATACATATTCTGCTGCCTCTCAGATTTGCCTTGATTATACATTTCCTCCCAATAGGAGATAGTGCGATAAAACTATTTATCTCTAAAAGAGCTAGAATCCCTTGTCATGAAGGATGCCCTATCGCTGCACTAAGCCTCATTTAATCCTCATAATGCTCTGTGAGAGTATTATTATCCTACGTCAGAGGTAAGGAAACTCACAAGTGGTACACAAACTGAGATTCTGACTCCAAATACTTTGCTTTTTCTTCCAAATGAAATTCTGAGTCTCTTGGTGTCTATGGTGCTGAAATGAAAGAGACATCAACGCTGGTAGTTTTGCTAATCTTTTTGCTTCGTTTTCTTTCACCTGATTTTCATGTCTGCAAGAGGTAGGGAGGATGTGTGTGGGTGTGTGGGTGTGTGGGTGTGTGTAGTGTGTGAGAAAAAGACAAAGAGAGAGAATAGATTCTGTGTGAGTCCCCAACATTCATCCCATCCCCTAAAATTAATCAGCTAAAATGTTTCAACTCTTAATTTCTTACCCTACGTCAGGGCAGCATATCTGGAAGAACATTTACTTTGAAGATAGAAAATATAAATTCTACAATATATCTCCTTCTCTGACTTATTTCATTTAGTATACACTCTCAAGAGTCATCCATATTGCTGCAAATGGCATTATTTCATTCTTTTTAATGGCTGAGTAATATTCCAAATCATATGACATCCCTTATATGTGGAATCTAAAAGGAAATCATACAAATGAAGTTAAAAACCAGAAACAGACTCACAGACTTTGACAATGAGCTTCTGGTTGCCAGGGAGAAGGGTAGGGGAAGGGATAGTTTGGGAGTTTGGGATAGACATATACACATTGCTATATTTAAAATGGATAACTAATAAGGACCTATTGAATAGCACATGGAACTCTACTCAATAGTATGTGGCAGCCTGGATGGGAGAGAAGCTTGGAGGAGAATGGATACACGTACATATATGACTGGTCCTTTCCCTGTTCACCTGAAACTATCATATCATTGTTAATCGACCATACCCCAATACAAAATAAAAATTAAAAAAAAAGAAAATATAAATTCGAATATTAACATCAGTGTAGCTTTAGGTAAATTACTTATACTTTCTAAATCTCAGTTTTCCTATCTCTAAAATGAGAATAATAATATTATTTACCTAATAGAGTTGTTATGAGGCATAAATAAGATTATATACCTAAAACTCTTAAAAATGTATTGGGCCTCTAAGATTCCTGAAAAGTTTCTTTCCCTCTTCCTTATTTAGGTTCTATTTTTCCTTTTCATTATTCTAAATATAGCATATATAAGGATTAGTTATTGCTTATGCCTTTCTATATTTCTGCTAAGTCGCTTCAGTCATGTCCGACTCTGTGTGACCCCATAGACGGCAGCCCACTAGGCTCCTCTGTCCCTGGGATTCTACTCAGGTAAATAATAAATATTTTGTTTTCACCAATCACTTTTTGTATCTCATAAACCAAATTTAGGCTTGTTGGTGTTAGATATCTATTTAATTATTTTATTCTTTGACCCATTCCTCCTAATAATTTACAAGTATAGAAGTGGAATCTCTCTGTGGTTATGATATTTTTCTAACTACAACTCTAACTGAACTTAAAAAGAATTATAGAGTCTTAAAATTTAGAAAGAAACTTAGAGGTCATTAGTTTCAAAGGCCAGCTGAGTAAAACTTGCCTGGGGATCTTGGTAAAAATAAAGATATTACAACTCAGCCCCATAGATTCTGATTTAGTAGCTATGGAAAAATACCCAGAAATTAGTACTTTTAAGAAGCTTCCCCACAGGATTCTGACACACAGCCAAGTTTGAGAAGCAATGAAATATAGACTAGCAGTTTCCAAATGTTGTTAAATCAGTGAAAGCATTTTTCCACTTCTTTTCTTAGAACCTTAATGTGTAAAATTAATAAAAGTAGAATTCTTCTAATTAAATAGGAAGATGAAAACCTTGACTGCACCCTCTTCTCCATGGTCCCAAGGACCACTAAGAAACATCCCTAATGAGTTTGGAAACTATTGATCTAGACCAAAGCTTCCAAAATATTACTGATATACGGTCATTCAGGTTCAATTTGAAAGCTCCCAATGATGTAAAATATTTTTATAAATGGTCTTTACAACTGAGAGGTACAGTTATTTCTTATTTGCTAGTAATATATTGCTCCCCTAGACTTCAGGCTTGTGTACTGACATAATTCAATAGCTCAATTGAGCGTAAAACTAAAAATCTCTCTGGGATGAACACAAAACTTGCTCTTTCCTCTCATCTCTACCTCCTGGTGTTCTAATCACATTTTCTGTCTCCTTCTTAATTCTCTTCTAATTCTCCCTTCTTTTCTTCCCAGTTAGTCACGGTGGTGGTGGTTAGTCGCTAAGTCGTGTTTGACTCTTGCGACACCATGGCCTGTAGCCCTCTGTTCATGGGATTTCCCAGGCAAGAATCCTGGAGTGGGGGACACCATTTCCTTTTCCAGGGGATCTCCCCAATCCAGAGATTGAACCCAGGTCTCCTACACCTCAGGCAGATTCTTTACCAACTGAGCCACCAGGGAAGCCCCAGTTAGTCAAAATATAACCGAAAACAAATGAACAAATAAACAAAAAAAGAAACAGCATCCAAAAGGTCAAAATGTTAAAAAAAAAAAATCATTTCATTTTCATGTTAAATGAAAAGATAGGAAATCTATCTCTTTGATAAGAAAAAAAAGTAAGCTAGCTTTTTTGTGTCTTTTCATACAGTTTGGACATATCACAAAGATTTTTAAATTTCTGCTTACTCCACAGGACAAACTCACAAAAATATTTTTGAGCATCAATCCCATATCCAGCCATGTGCTAGCACTGGACACATGAAGGTGAGTATGATTCAGCTTCTGCCCTCCATTCACTCACAAATTAAAAAAGGAGACAAACAGACAATTGTTGTAATATAAACAGTGTTCAATTCAGTTCAGTTGCTCAGTCATGTTCGACTCTTGCAATGCCATGGACTGCAGCATGCCAGGTTTCCCTACTGCTCACCAACTCCCTGAAGAAGGAAATGACAACCCAATCCAGTATTCTTGCCTAGAGAATCCTGTGGACAGAGGAGCCTTGTGGGCTGTTGTCCATAGGGTCGCACAGAGTCGGACACAACTGAAGCAACTTAGCATGCATGCATGCATTGGAGAGGGAAATGGCAACCCACTCCAATATTCTTGCCTGGAGACTCCCAGGGACAGAGGAGCCTGGTGGGCTGCTGTCTATGGGGTCGCACAGAGTTGGACGTGACTGAAGTGACCTAGCAGCAGCAGCACCACCACCAACTCCCAGAACTTGCTCAAACTCATGTCCATCGAGTCAGTGATGCCATCCAATCATCTCATCCTCTGTCATCCCCTTGTCCTCCTCCCTTCAATCTTTCCCAGCATTAGGGTCTTCTCCATTGAGTCAGTTCTTCACATCAGGTGGCCAAAGTATTGGAGTTTCAGCTTCAGCATAAGTCCTTCCAATGAACACCCAGGACTGATCTCCTTTAGGATGAACTGGTTGGATCTCCTTGGAGTCCAGGGGACTCTCAAGAATCTTCTTCAACAGCACAGTTCAAAAGCATCAATTCTTCGGTGCTCAGCTTTATTCATAGTCTTAACTCTCACATCCATACATGACTACTAGAAAAACCATAGCTTTGACTAGATGGACCTTTGTTGGCAAAGCAATGTCTCTGCTTTTTAATATGCTCTCTATGTTGGTCACAGCTTTTCTTCCAAGGAGCAAGAATCTTTTAATTTCATGGCTACAGTCACCATCTGCAGTGATTTTGAAGCCCAAAAAAATAAAGTCTTTCACCGTTTCCATTTTTTCCTCATCTATTTGCCATGAAGTGATGGGACTGGATGCCATGATCTTAGTTTTCTGAATGTTGAGTTTTAAGCCAACTTTTTCACTCTCCTCTTTCACTTTCATGAAGAGATTCTTTAGTTCTTCCTCACTTTTTGTCATAAGGGTGGTGTCATAAACAATGGGTTAAGTGCCAAAAAGACACAATAGGAGCAAAAAAGAAGATAACAATCTACAGTGGTTAAGAGCTATTTGAATTGGTCCAAGAAGAATTAACAAAAGAACCAGATGAAACAGAGAGGGAAGGAAGAGAAAGAATAGATAAGTAAAATCATATGAAACAGTTTTTCTCAATGTTGAAAAATAAAAAAGAAATTAAATAGTTGGAATTTTACCAAAACAGTTATAAGGAACACAAGATCTCTGAGAAATCTCTGTTGTTCCCAATTGTGAATTCTAAATAAACCTGAGCTCTGAAAGACAACCAATGTAATTTCATCCACATCATGATTGAAGAGATATCTATTAAGATCAACAGCATGAACTTTTGTTAAGGAATCTAGGGGGTGTTGTGTGATGGGGTAAGAATTACTATTTGTTATTATTAAGCTTATAAAACTATTTGACTTTTTAATCTGTGTATATGAAACAATTATAGAAAGAGCACAGCATAACATAACAGATTTAATTCTGCTTTAGAACAATAAAAATAATCTTTTGGATCAGCACAACTATATGTTGGCAAATCAGCTTTACCACCACCTTCTTTCAAAATGCCTTCTACATTGCAGAGGACACACCAAAAACTATGTTTCCCAACATCCTCTTCCTTCTCCTATAGATTCCAACATCCCCATTCCTTAGAGATGGAGATGCTTCATGCAAAAATTGAAATGCTATAGAAAAGTAGATCATCATTTCTTAGCAGAAGTTGCAGCCAAATGCCTGGGCAAAAAGCTGTCATGAAGTTTAGAACAGATTTCATGGGGTCTTCAGAATCATACACAACAGTGCTACAGACTGAGATTTAGTGGGAGCTCTTGTTTGTTGTTCCATTGCTAAGTCCTGTCCAACTGTGCAATCCCATGAACTGCAGCATGCCAGGCTTCCCAGTCCTTCACTATCTCCCAGAGTTTGCTCAAATAAATGCCCATTAAGTCAATGATACCATCCATCCATCTCATCCTCTCTCACCCACTTCTCCTCTTGTCTTCAATCTTCCCCAGCATCGGGGTCTTTTCCAGTGAGTTGGGTCTTTGCATCAGGTAGACAAAATACTGGAGCTTCAGCTTTAGCATCAGTCCTTCTGATGAATATTCAGGGTTGATTTCCTTTAGGATTGATTGGTTTGATCTCCTTACTATCTAAGGGACTCTCAAGAGTCTTATCTAGCACCCCAATTTGAAAGCATTAATTTTTGGGTACTCAACCTTCTTTATGGTCCAAATCTAACAACTGTACATGGCCACTGGAAAAACCACAGCTTTGACTATACAGACCTTTGTCAGCAAAGTGATGTCTCTGCTTTTTAATATGCTAAGTTTGTCATGGCTTTTCTTCCAAGAAGCAAGCTACTTTTCATTTCATGCCTGCAGTCACCATCAGAAGTGATTTTGGAGAACAAGAAAGTAAAATCTGCCACTGTTCCCATTTTTCCCCATCCATTTGCCATGAAGTGATGGGGCTAGATGCCATGGTCTTCATTTTTTGAGTGCTGAGTTTTAAGCCAGCTTCTTCACTCTCCTCTTTCACCTTCATCAAGAAGCTGTTTAGTTCCTCTTTGCTTTCTGCCACTGGAGTGGTATCATCTGCATATCTGAGGTTGTTGATATTTCTCCCAGCAATCTTGATTCCAGCTTGTCCTTCATCCAGCCTGGCATTTCACATGATGTACTCTGCATAGAAGTTAAATAAGCAGGGTGATAATATACAGCCTTGATGTACACCTTTCCCAATTTTGAATCAGTCTGTTGTTTCATGTCCAATTCTAACTGTTGCTTCTTGACCTGCATACAGGTTTCTCTCAGGAGGCAGGTCAGGCAGTCTGGTATTCCCATCTCTTTAAAAATTTTCCAGTTTGTTGTGATCCACACAATCAAAGGCTTTAGCATAGTTAAGGAAGCAGACATAGATGTTTTTCTGGAATTTCCGTGTTTTTCTATGATCCAACAAATGTTGGCAATTTGATCTCTGTTTCCTCCACCTTTTCTAAATCCAGCTTGTATATCTGGAAGTTCTCAGTTCACATAGTGTTGAAGCCTAGCTTGAAGGATTTTGAGCATTACCTTGCTAGCGTGTGAAATGAGCACAGTGGTACAGCAGTCTGAACATTCTTTGGCATTGCCCTTCTTTGGGATTGGAATGAAAACTGACCTTTTATAGTCCTGTGGCCACTGCTGAGTTTTCCAAATTGTCTGGCATGTTGAATGTAGCACTTTAACATCATCATCCTTTATAACTTGAAACACCTCAGCTGGAATTCCATCAACTCCCCTAGCTCTATTCATACTAATGCTTCCTAAGGCCCACTTGACTTCACATTACAGGCTGTCTGGCTCTAAGTGAGTGACCACAACATCACGGTTATCTGGGTCATTAAAACCTTTTTGGTACAGTTCTGTGTATTTTTTGCCACCTCTTCTTAATCTCTTCTGCTTCTGTTAGGCCCTGTGTTTTCTGTCCTTTATTGTACCCATCTTTGCTTGAAATGTTCCCTTGGCATCTTTAATTTTCTTGAAGAGACCTCTAGTTTTTCCCATTCTATTGTTTTCCTCTGTTTCTTTGTACTGTTCATTTAAGAAGGCTTTCTTATCTCTTCGTGCTATTCTTTTGAACTCTGCATTCAATTGGGTATATTTTTCTCTTTCTCCTTTGCATTTGCTTCTCTTCTTTTCTCAGTTATTTGTAAGACATTGTCAGACAACCAACCATTTTGCCTTTTTGCATTTATTTTTCTTTGGGATGGTGTTTGTCACTACCTTCTGTAAATGTTATGAACCTCCATCCATAATTATTTAAGCATTCTATCAGATCTAATCCCTTGAATCTATCTGTCACTTCTGCTGTATAATCACAAGGAATTTGATTTAGGTCAGATCTGAATGGCCTAGTCATTTTCCCTACTTTCTTCAATTAAATCTGAATTTTGTAATAAGAAGCTCATGATCTGAGCCACAGTCAACTCCTGATCTAGTTTCTGCTGACTATATACAGCTTCTCCCTCTTTGGGAGCATATAGTCAATCTGATGATGGTATTGACTATCTGGTAAGTTCCATGTGTAGAGTCTTCTCTTGTGTTGTTGGAAGAAGGTATTTACTATGACCAGTGTGTTCTCTTGACAAAATTCTGTTAGCCTTCATTTTGCACTCCAAGGCCAAACTTGCCTGTTACTCCAGGTGTCTCTTGGCTTCCTAATTTTGCATTCCAATCCCCTGTCATGGAAAGGGGACTTTTTTGTGTGTGTTAGTTCTAGCGGGAGCTCTGGGGGTTGGGTCATTTCCTGGTGAGCTCTTAAAACCACAAGCATGAATGCTTACAAGCAGAGACAATCTAAGAGAGCTTCCTCGTCCTTGGTGTGAGCATTGCAGTGGTTGATTAAGACTCCAATTCTCTATATGAAAACCCTTGAACACATTTAGACTGGCTTCATTGTCCTGATGAAACCCAGCTGATACAATCAGTTTCTGAAAACTCTTCGTTACTTGCAAATGACATCTACTTTATCATAAATAACACTGCAGTGATGACCACTGTTGTACTAGTTACTAGAATCAGTGATATTGTACAAAGAATGATGAGTAAGAGTCTGTGGAACAAGAGTCCTGGGGTTCATAACTCAGCACAGTAATTTTCAGGCTATGTCATGTTGCAAACATACTTACCCCTAGTGAGCTGATTTTTTTCCCCTGTGAAATGAGGATAATAAGTGTCCATTACATAGAGGGTCACCTGAGAATTAAATGTTAGTCTGGAGAAGTTATATACTATCCTTTTACACAAAGTAAACTTCAATAAGTGTTAAGTATCAATATTGTTATCTATTCTTTACATTTTTCTGAAATCTCCTAAAAACCCCCAGCTGATGAGTAGTGACATAGGATCTCTCCTTGACAGACTCCTTTGAGTTCTGTTGCCATTTAGGAAATCTTAAATAAAGAATTTCTTGATATTTGAGACAAATGTCCAGTTATTTTTTTTTTTTTTTTTTACCAGTTGTTATTGTTTAGTCGCTAAGTCATGTTTGACTCTTTTGCAACACTTTTCCACTGTCCATGGGATTTCCCAGGTGGGATTTCCCAGGTGGGATTTCCCAGGTGCCATTTTCTTCTCCAGGGGATCTTCTCGACCCAGAGATCTAACCCACATCTCTTGCACTGGCAAGTGGATTCTTTACCACAGAGCCACCAGGGGAGCTGCCTCTTTAACAGTAGCAATAATTTTTTTAAAATCTAATTTTGTTTGAATGTTTTTATACTTAATAATTTAAACATTCTTTTTAAATGTGGCCCATTCTTTGTTTCTTTCCTTCTTTCCTATGCTTCTGTTTAAATTGTTACTTGGATACTTGACCTTGTGCTAGACTTTTGGCATGTACCACATAGAAGGAAATCAGTCCTGAATATTCATTGAAAGGACTTATGTTGAAGCTGAAGCTCCAATATTTTGGCCACCTGATGTTAAGAACTGACTCATTGGAAAAAAAAAACCCTGGTGCTGGGAAAGATAAAAGGCAGGAGAAGGAGACAACAGAGGAAATGATGGTTGGATGGCATCACCGACTCAATAGACATGAGTTTGAACAAGCTCTGGGACTTAGTGGTGGACAGGGAAGCCTGGCGTGCTGCAGTCCATGGAGTTGCAAAGAGTCAGACACAACTGAGCAACTGAATTGAGCTGAACTGAAGTGACATAGAGTTCACTAGTGTTTAGTTGGCTTTATCCTTATAACTGTTGGGCTCTTATCTTTGGCTAATGAAATTGTGACTTATAATTTCTCAGTTTGATCAGCAAGCTGACTAAGACTTTGCTGGACAATCAGTGATGCTGATGGAGTAGGAAATGGCAACTCACTCTAGTATTCTTACCTGGAAAATCCCATGGATAGAGGAGCCTGGTGGGCTATACTCCATGGGGTGGCAAAGAGTTGGATGAGACTTACCTAGTAAACAACAACAGTAATGTTGAAGACCACGCTGAGTCTCCATGATACCTCATGTGGCACCTGGTCCAGGTACGCCTTCCCTCCACAATCCTGCACCACCAAAGACTCTGCTATATGATACCTGGTTTCCTCTATGGCCTATGACATTCTTACTGGTGCTCAAATCTGTGTCCACCAAGAGATCCAACAGATGTCCTTATGTACAGAACAGATTCTTTCTGTGGTTGACCATGATTCCATGTTGGCATGGGCTTGTTTTGCATAGTGATCTCTTCAACTTACCAATGGGGAATAGGCAAGCGTTCTCCCCCATATAGAATTTCAAAACTGAAAAACAAGACCTTGTGGACTCAAAGATTTCATCCACTATCTCTCCAACTTCACTCTCATATTATTTCAGTTATCTCTACCCATAATGCTCTCAAGACCAAAAAAGAGACAGAGTTCCCTTTTAATTTTTCCATGCTATGTCCTGAGGTGACTTCATATCACTGTGGAAGAAATTGTGATGTTACATCAAGTTTAGTACTTTATATTAAAATTTTAAATAGGAGGTAAAGGATTTGGAAATTTTTCTTTTTTAAAAATATTCAATTAACTTGCTTCAGTATTCTACGAACTTTTTATTTCCCTACAAATTCATTTAATCCCAACCCTAATTTCTACTCCAAGCCCCTCAACAACAAACAAAAAGCAAAAACATAAAATACTCCAATGACAGAGCTATTGTTACAAGATATAAAACAAAAATCAGTAACTTTTCTATACTAGTAAAACTGCTTTAAAATGTAATGGGATGAAGTAATTCATTCACATTAGTAACAAAAGCTATTAAATACTAAGGCATTAATTTAAAAAAAAATCAAGATTTATGTGAAGAAGACCATACAAAGCCTTTTTATTAAGAGGCACAGAACCAAGTAAAAAAATGAAAAGATATCATCTTGAATGGAAAACTTTATATCATTAAGGTGTGAGTTTCTCCCAATATCAGACTGATTTTAATTCTTAATCAAAGTTTTCTTAAAGGGGGTAGGGAATGAATAAAATTATCTTAGAGTTCATGTGACTGAATTATAAGAAATGGTAAAGAAACAGTGTAATGAAAGAAAACTTATCCTACCTGAGGTTAAAAAATATTTTAAATTCTCTGTAATCCAATAGCATCATCAAAGGAAGAAAACATAAATCAATGGAATAAAATAGTCTAGAAATATACCATAACATATGTAGAGATCTACTATTTGATAAAGGTGATTTTAAATTAATCAGCAGAAATAGAGTTTATTTAATGAATGATGTTGGCACAATTGGCTATCCATCTGGCAGAAAATAAAGTTGAACTGGTACTTCACACTGGAGAGATAAAAAAATAAATTCCAGATGGATTAAGAGCTTAAATATAAAACAAAGTACATATGGAAAAATAGATATGTAGATATAACTTTGGGTGGGGAAACTTTCTTAACTAAAATGGAAAATCCAGAACATCTAAGAAATAAGATAGATGTATTTCACCAACCAGAAATTAAACATATCTATATAGAAAATTATACCCTAACCAAAGTAAAAAAAAAAAAAAGATTAGGAAAAATATTTGCAACATATTGGACAGAAAAAAAATGCTACCTATACTGTGCACAGAGAGAGTAGCATTGATAGATATACACTGCCATGTGTAAAAGTAATTCTAGCGGGAAGCAGAAGCACAGCACAAGGAGCTCAGTTTGGTGTTCTGTGATGACCTAGAGGAGTGGGATGAGGGGGAAGGCTCCAAAAAGAGGGCTATTTTTAAAAAATGTTTAACTTCTGGAAAAAAAAAGTGAAAAAGTTACCAAAAAATTACACGAAGTGAAATAAAGGATGTGTATCAACAGAAAAAAAAATGGGCAAGGATCACTGAAATCTGAAAACTGTACCCACAACATGGGCAAGCCCAAAAACAGCCCACTTAGAGCATCTCTGTTGCTACATGTGGATGCTAGACACCACTGTTGACACTAAATTCAATTTTCAATAAAAGAGAGACTTAAGTTTAAAAATGGGTATTCTTTTCTAACCTGAGAAAGAATACCAATGTATTTTTAGGTGAAAACATACTCTAAAAAGTTTTTGATTCTTTCAGTTTCAAGTTTAATTTCATTTTGTTAGTAAAAATTTGTAAAAAATTAAATGGAACTTTATTAAATATTAATATGATATGTTGATATATATGTATATAATTTTTTTCCAAATAAGGCTATGACCCAGTCCACTTTTAGTCAAACAATGATAGTATTTTTAAAATAAAACTGCTATTCCTAATCATAAAAAATTACTGATTATTAAAATGCATATAAAAATCTGAACTATTCCACTACCCAAAAATGATTATTACAAATTGATGAGTATTATGCATATATTATTGAAGCAGGAAATGGCAGCCCACTCCAGTATTCTTGCCTGGAAAATTCCATGAACAGAGGAGCCTGGTGGGCTACAGTCTGTGGGGTCAAAAAGAGTCAGACATGGGTGAGCACACACATACACACATACATTCGACTGAACTGAACTGAATGTATATATGTATATATGTGTGTGTGTGTGCTATCATTATCTGACTAAAAGTGGAATGGGTCATAGTCTTATTTTGAAAACAAAAATTATATTCCTTTATATTCTTTACCCCTATAAATCATGGATTATTTTTTCCATAACAAGGTGCCTTGAGGGAATCACTTCCAGATTTGGTTCCAGAAATACAGTCCCAAGACCTTAGACTGAAATTTCAGTCATTTTCAGCATTCCTAGTTTAGTTTGAAGAAGGATGTGGGAGCTTCGAGTATCTTGGACCCACATACTATCTTTAAGAGTAGAAAAAGCAAAACATCGCCTCTGTCTTCTGAGGGATACACCTCACCAGCCTTCTCCTTATTTCTACCCCAATGTCCTATCTGACTCTCCTGAGATTAAATCGGGGATATCTTCATGCTATTAGAACAAAATTGGGCTTCTGTTAGCCAGGAAAGGGGGAGAAGGATGTGACAGCTTTTGAAGAGGCAATCTACATTATCCACTACACTACTTTTGTTAGTTTTCATGTGAGGGGAAAGAGAGAGAGAGAGGGGGTTTGTAAACAGCTCCAAATCTCTGAGTTTATTTTTGTAAGGAATATAATTAGGAATTCAAGATCTCAACCTAACTAATTACCCAGGAAAGGAATTTGATATTTTCATAAGATTGTTCCTTATTTTGCTCTTCATTGATCCTTAACTGCAGTGACAACAGTCTCTCTTACCAATATATTTCCTTGGCTTTTGCTGTGAAGCAATGATATTTGTGGTTTAAAAGGCTTAGACAACTGGTAGATCCGTAATCCAATAATAGAGTTATCTCTAAATTACTGAGAATAAGCTATATCAATATTAGCATTTAATTTATACCTTATGATGTTTTCTGTAATCTTTTGGATGTTTATAGCTAATAAATTTCAGAACTTAAAACAATATGAACTTTTCCCTCCAAAAATCCAAACGTGATTTTCTTTTTTTCTTGCAAGCTTTTTGCTTTGTAGGTTTGCCATAAATTTGGCATTGAGAAAAGAGCAATAAAGAAGAGATATCATTTAATATCATTTAACAAAAACTGGAAGGTGACGATCAGAAAACTTCATGTAGCAATGACTAAAATTTCTTCCTTCTTTGCTTTTGAAGAAAGCTACAGCTAAATGGCTGATTGAAAGTGTGGGGGAAGCACATGGAGACCTTAATAAAAGAGGAAAGTAAGTTACAAAATTCTTATCTCAGGAAACAAAATTAAGCAAGTTGAGGGAAACTATTTCTAATTTCTGTGCATATTTCCATGATCCAGAAAGGTTTCCTTTGCCCCTTGAATTAAGAAAAATTGGTGAGTTTTAAAAAAACATTCTCATCAGAGTCTAATAAAACTGGGTTTGGAATAAGTAGGTAACAATTACAGATAATGAAAAAGGAATCTAATTGCAGCTAGATGCTTGTTTTCTTCGAAACCTGCATCTCTTTGTAAATTCTTTTAAAAATAGTGCTTAGTAATCCTGGTTAATGTTCTGCTGTTTCAATAACGACTTCTATTTTTATATTAATTTAAAAGTATTAGAGTCCCTTTTGGTTAACTCCATCTGTTCCATAAAACCCACTAAGTGGAGCACATTCCAAACCGCTGCTCAGTGGCAATGCAAATAGTCTGAAGCAGAATAACCAACTAAATTCCAAGACCTATAATTCAAAGGAAATTGTGGCAGAACTACTCTTCCTTGATGGAGAGTTGGACCAAGACATCTAAGAGTACTAAAAGAAAGAAAGAAAAGAAGAAGGAAAAAAAAAAAAAGGAAGAAAGAATAATCAAGAGCCTTGACATGAAACCCAGTGCAAACAACCCACATAATTAAGCCATATGATGGAACCACAGTGTGTGAGGGGCTTGTATTTTGGACAAAAAATTAGCAAGTAATTTCATTCTTTTATTTTTTTTTCCACCCTTGGTTAAGTTGCTTGAGGTAAATATAACATTTGGACAAATATTTGGAACCAGATTGTAACATGTATGCCACTTGAAGTCCAGTGTGGGAACAACTTCATCTGGCTCAAATATGGTTTGACTTTGAACCAGTTATTCAAGTGTCTTATCTTTCATAATGTGTTGATCCTCAATCAAATAACCTTGTTATTTTGTGTTATTTCTGGAACCCTTCCATGTAAAACACATAAATGGCAATCTGGGGTTTGATTTGGTTATTTTTAACTAGACTATAATGATTACAAAACTGTCTTGTTTATGTGGCTAGGGAGTGAAAATTTGGGCTGTAAGATTTAATTAAGACAAGAGTCATTTTATAAAAGATTTGGCAATGCTCTTTCCCTAAACGATGCTTCAGTAAAACTGCTTCCCATGTAGTGAACACAGCAGACTGACTTGATTGTTGAAAAATGAATAAAATCTGCATCAACTTGTTCCAAACTAATTCTGAGTTTGAGTCATTTTTGCCTGATCCTATGGAACTCTAATAACTAAAGGCCAGTAAATTTGAGAGACAACAAGATTTCTTCTTAAAGGAAGCAAAACAAACAAAAAATGCCACATTTAAGATCTGTAAACAAAATTTTCAGTTGTAGGGCATTAGAGAAGGAATAAAAAACATATCTGAGATTCTTTCTTCGAATATGTTTGTCACTTTAAGCTTATTTTTAGACATGGAAGTAAATTTGCAAAGAGTACAGTAGTAGCACAGGCAACAGAATTTTGTATAGCCTCTCCTTCCTTTATTGTATACAAAAAGTCAGGAGGAAGGTTTTTTCTGTCATTTCTTTTTTCATTCTCTCTCTCTCTAAGCCTCTGTAGTATGTGTCTTTATAGTAACCCAGCATTCAGAATTCAATTTCCGGCCCACAGTTTTATGCAAAAAAAGCTCTAGGCATATGGAAGAAAACAGTATTCCAGTGAGGAGTCTCTAGTCAAGGGTTAAAGCAGTCATGTTAGCTCTTCTATTTTTCTTTATTCTGCATCTCATACAGGGACACAATCTACCAATGGGAATTACTTAGTCATAGAAAATACATGAAAGTGGTCAATGCTTGTACTTGTCAAGCACCACAATCAACAAATTTTCATTAAAGGAGTGCATTCACAGGTAGAGTAGTGCCTGGAACTCCTAAGAGACAGAAAGACAATCAACAAGAATGAATACAAATTGACTAATGAAACCAGCTACAAGTTGGTAATAACCCCTAGTTTTAGAAGAATTTTTTAAAAATTTAAACCTGACTTTATAAACTTTGCTTTCCTTTGATTTTAACTCAGTTTACAAAAGCCCTCATATTTTTTCATGTTACGGACTTTTTTCCTGATTAAATTAGTTCTGTCTTAGACTACAAAACAGAAGATGCCCTTTTAAAGGATAAATCCTTTAAAGTAGTGATACCTGCATAAAAATTCAGTCTATACATCTCAAGAAAAAATGGTAATACCCTAAATCCATTATCACAGTGTTGTAGACTGAATGTTTGTATCCCTAAAAATTCATAAATTGAAGCCCTAACCCTCAATTTGATGGTGTATGGAGACGTGTCCTTTTGTAGGTAATTAGAGTTAGATGAGAGCATGAGGTTGGGGCACTCATGATAGGATGATGCTAAAGCTGAAACTCCAGTACTTTGGCCACCTCATGCGAAGAGTTGACTCATTGGAAAAGACTCTGATGCTGGGAGGGATTGGGGGCAGGAGGAGAAGGGGACGACAGAGGCTGAGATGGCTGGATGGCATCACTGACTCGATGGACGTGAGTCTCAGTGAACTCCAGGAGTTGGTTATGGACAGGGAGGCCTGGCATGTTGCGATTCATGGGGTCGCAAAGAGTCGGACACGACTGAGTGACTGATCTGATCTGATCTGATCTGAAGAAGAAACTCTGGCTTCCCAGGTGGCTCAGTGGTGAAGAATCTGCCTGCCAATGTGGAAGGCATGAGTTTGATCACTGGGTCAGGAAGATCCCCTGGAGAAGGAAATGGAAACCTACTTCAATATTCTTGCCAGGATAATCTAATGGATAGAGGAGGCTGATGGGTTACAGCCCATGGGCTGCAAGGAGTGGGACATGGCTGAGCACACACATGTGAAGACTCCAGAGAACTTTATGTTTCTCTACCACATGAGGACACAGAAAGCAACCATCGGTAAGCCAGGAAGAGAGCCCTCACCAAGAACCAAATTTGCCAGCACCTTGATCTTGGACTTCCAACCTCCAGAACTGTAAGAAAAATATTTAATGTCTGTTGTTTAAACCACCCAATCTATGATATTTTGTTATAGAGCCCAAGGAGACAAATACACATGACCTATGAGAACTGATATTTTGCAAAAACATCTTTGTTTAGGATGAAGAAGTCAGATTGATCTTAACTCTGTGTGAACTTGAACAAGTTATGAAATGCCTTTACCTATTTTGTTATGTAAAAGATAGGATTCAATAATACTTGCCTCACACAAATGTGTGAAAATTTGAACAACATTAAACAAAAGGCTTTATGGTATCTCGTTGCTGTTGTTTAGTCACTAAATTGTGTTCAACTTTTGTAACCCCATGGACTGTAGCCCACCAGGCTTCTCTGTCCATGGGACGTTTTAGGCAAAAATATTGGAGTGAGTAGCCATTGCCTTCTCTAGAGATCTTCCTGACCTAGGGGTCAAACCTACATCTCCTGCATTGGCAGGCAGATTCTTTACCACTGATCCACCAGGGAACTGTTCACAGAATGTCTGACAAGTAGTAAAAACAAAAATAATCATTACTTGAGCCCATCCCCAACACTTTCTTAGCAAGTCACAGTCCCTTACAGTTGACAGCACAGAATGTGACTTTATCAACTGCTTGCTATTTTTACAAAAAGCAGTAGATTCCATTCCGTATTTTCACCAGTACTTCACTGCACATTAAAAAATACTTTGCATTTATGTTTCATTATATAAACAAGAGGTATATCACCCATCAAATAACTCATCTGAAATGTATTATCACTTTTCTTGGAATATGATGTTACCATCTAAATTTCTGGTTGTTTTCCAAGGGCCTTAAAACATAATTAAAATGCATCTGAATAACACAGATATTCGATATAGTAAATGTTTTTGAATATTTAATACAGCTCAGGGAAAAAAAATGTTCTGAGAGCTATAGAGCATACAGGGGTGGATAAGACAAGACCTGTCCTAAAAGAGTCCTAGTGAAAGAGATAAGCAAATAAACATCTGGAAGTGAACTGTGTGCTGTGATAGGCAGAATCATAAGACAGTGAAAGCACAAAAGAAAGATTGGCCAGTTCTTATCAGGGTAGACAGCAAAGTCACCCTGAAGAATGTAAGACAATTAAATGGTGTTTTCCAGCATTGCTTGAACCCTGTACCTTACTTCAAGAACTGATACCAGTCAAAGTAAAATAAATGAAATAAATTTGCGGAGGAATCATGGTTTGCAATGTGAGCACTTGATAGTTTTATTCATGACTATTTTCAATTCCAGGGTCCAACAGAGGATACTACATTACACTGAACAATTCATTGTTGTTTTTCAGAAACTAAGTCATGACCGACTCTTTAAGACCCCATGGACTACAGCATGCCAGGCTCCCAAGTCCTTCACTATCTCCTGGAGTTAGTTCAAATTTATGTCCATTGAGTCAGTGACGCTATCTTACCATCTCATCTTCTGCTGCCCTCTTCTCCTGCCCTCAATCTTTCCAAGGATCAGTATCTATTCCAATGAATCAGCTCTTCACATCAGGCTGCCAAATGTTGGGGCTTCAGCTTCAACATCAGTTCCTCCAGTGAATATTCAGGGTTGATTTCCTTTAGATTGACTGGTTTGATCTCCTTGCAGTCCAACAGACTCTCAAGAGTTTTCTCCAGCAACAATTCAAAAGCAGCAATTCCTTGGTATCCTCAGTCTTTTTTATGTTCCATCTCTCACAGTGAATACTGGAAAAACCATATCATTGACTATATGGATATTTGTCAGCAAAGTGATATCTCTGTATTTAAATATGCTATCTAGGTTGGTCACAGCTTTTACTCCAAGGAGCAAGCATCTTTTAATTTCATTGCTGCAGTCACTGTCCACAGTCACTGTCCACAGTGATTTTGGAGCCCAAGAAAATGAAACCTGTCACTGTTTCCACTTTTTTCCACAACTATTTGCCAAGAAGTGATGGGATCAGTTGCCATGATCTTAGTTTTTGAATGCTGAGTTTCAAAACAGCTTTTTCATTCTCTTTCACTCTCATCAAGAGTTCCTCTTCATTTTCTGTCATTCGAGTGGTATCATCTGCTTAGCTGAGGTTGTTGCTATTTCTCCTGGCAATCTTGATTTCAGCTGGTAATTCATCCAGCCCCGCATTTTGTATGATGTACTCTGCATACTCTCCTTTGGGGGTCGGCCCACCCTCACGCCTCCAGGGTATACTGTCCTTTGTTTTTTAAATAAAACTCTGAGCTGTAATCGAGTTGTAACACTGGTCCACCGTTTCAAATCTTTGCTGTGCCATGACCTGGATGTAACCTGGCTGAAGCAACCTTGGCTTGGCCCCCATGAGGCAGAGGCCAAGCACAGCAGAAAACTCACACTGTGAAAGCTCAAAGCAATGGAAACCCAGCACAGTGGAAGTGATGAAAAGCCCAGTATGCTGGAAACAGGGACAACAAAAACAAACTCAGCAGAAAGCTCATGCAGCTCAGTCTCAGATTCCAGAAGACTTCTGGTTAAGGTAGGAAGTCCTCACTCCTATGGCTGGAAGGATATATGAATAACAAAATCTTAATTCCTTTACAATGTCTTATTTCTTGTTTCCTCAAATCCCCTGTGAACAGGCAAGCGACAGTGGTTGCAACTGAGGGACTCTGGCAGGGGTTACTCCCCAGTGTGCCCCAAAGACTCCACTATCTGCTGTGGGGTGATAATATATAGCCTTTTCATACCTTTTTTTTCCAATTTGAAACAAGTCAGTTCTATTTCCGTTTCTAATTGTTGTTTCTTGACCTGCATACAGGTCTCTAAGGAGACAGGTAAGATTGTCTGGTATTCCCATCTCTTCAAGACTTTTCCACAGTTTGTTATAATACACGCAGTCAAAGATTTTAACATGGTCAATGAAGTAGAAGTAGATGTGTGTTGTTGTTTTTTTTTTAACTCCCTTGCTTTCCTCATGATCCAACAAATGTTGGCAACTGGATCTTGGTTCCTCTGCCTTTTCTAAATCCAGCTTATGCATCTGGAATTTCTTTGTTCACAGACTGCTGAAGCCTAGTTTGAAGGACGTAGAGCATAATTTTACTGGCATATGAAATGAGCACAGTGATTTGGTAGTTTGAACGTTCTTTGGCATTGTCTTTCTTTGGGATTGGAATGAAAACTAGCTTTTTCCACTCCTCTGGCCTCTGTTGATTTTTCCAAATTTTCTGATATACTGAGTGCACCACTTTAACAGCATCTTCTCTTAGGATAGTTCAGCTGGAATTCCATTACTTCCACTAGCTTTGTTCATAGTAATGCTTCCCAAGGCACACTTGACTTCACATTCTGGTGCATCCAGCTTTTGGTGTGTGAGCACATCACTGTGGTTATTTAAGTCTTTAAGATCTTTCTTGTATAGTTTTTCCATATTTTCTTGCCACAGTCTCTTAATCTCTTCTGCTTCTGTTAGGTCTTTACATTTTCTGTTCTTCATCGTGCCCATTCTTGCATGAAATGTTCCCTTGATATCACCCATTTTCTTGAAGAGATTTCTAATCTTTCCCATTCTATTGTTTTCCTCTATTTCTTTGATCATTTAAGACGGCCTTCTTATTTCTCCTTCCTATTCTCCGGAACAATGCATTCAGCTGGGTATATCCTCCCCTTTCTCCCTTACCTTTCACTTCCCTTTTTTCCTTTGCTATTTTTAAAGCTTCCTCAGACAACTACTTTCCTTCTTGCATTACTTTTTGTTTGGGATGGTTTTGGTCGCTGCCTCCTTATATGATGTTATGAAGCTTAATACATAGATCTTCAGGCACTCTGTCTACCAGATCTAATCCTTTGAATCTATTTGTCATCTCCACTGTATAATCATGAGGGATTTGATTTAGGTTATATCTGAATGGCCTAGTGGTTTTCCATACTTACTTCAATTTAAGCCTGAGCTTTACAATGAGCTCTCCATATGAGCCACCATCAGCTTGTTTTTCCTGACTGTACAGAGTTTCTCCATCTTTGGCTGCAAAGAACATAAGAAATCTGATTTCAGTATTGACTATCTGGTTATGTCCATATGTAGAGTCATCTCTTGGGTTGTTGGAAAAGGATGTTTGTGATGACCAGCGTGTTCTCTTAACAAAATTCTGTTAGCCTTTAGCTTGACTTTAGACCCCAAGGCCAAACTTGCCTGTTATTCTTGGCATATTCTTGACTTCCTATTTTTGCATTCCAATCCCCTGTGATGAAAAGGACATCTTTTTTGGGGGGGAGGGGGACATTAGTTCTAGAATGTGTTATAGGTCTTCATAGAAATGATCAATTTCAACTTCTTCAGCATCAGTGGTTGGGGTATAGACTTGGATTACTGTGATGTTGAACAGTTTGCCTTGAAATGAACTGACATTTCTCCGTCTGTTTTGAGATTGCACCCAAGTACTGCATTCCAGATGCTTTTGTTGACTATGAGGGCTACTGCATCTCCATCTCTACTCTTCTTGCCCACAGCAGAAGATATAATGATCATCTGAGTTAAATTCTCCCATTCCCATCCATTTTGGTTCACTGATTACTAAGATTTTGATATTCAATCTTGCCATTTCTTGCTTAACCACATCCAATATACCTTGATTCAAGGACCTAACATTCCAGGTTCCCATGCAATATTATTCTTTACAGCATCAGACTTAACTTTCACTACCAGAAATATCCACACCCTGCATCATTTCTGCTTTGGTTCAGCTGCTCCATTCTTTCTGGAGCTATTAATAATTGCCTCCCACTCTTTCTCAGTAGCATATTAGACACCTTCTGACCTGGGGGACTCAACTTCCCTTGTCGTATCTTTTTGCCTCTTCCTATTGTCCATGGTTGTTCTCTGAGTTTCTCTGTTGCCTAAGTGGTAAACAATTCGCCTACCAATGCAGGAGATGCAGGTTTGATCCCTGGGTCGGAAAGATCCCCTGGAGAAAGAAATGGCAACCCACTCCAAGATTCTTGCCTGGAAAATCCCACAGACAGAGGAGCCTGGTGGGCTACAGTCCTTGGGGTTGCAAAGAGTAAAATATAACTTAATGACTAAATAACAACAACAAAATGGTGTTCTCCAGGTAAGAACACTGGAGTAGGTTGCCATTGCCTCCTCCAGTGGGCCACATTTTGTTAGAACTCTTCACTCTGACCTGTCCATCTTGGGTGGGCCTGCACAGCATGGCTCCTAGCTTCATCAAGTTACACAAGCCGCTTCACATGACAAGACTATGACCTATGAAGAGGACACTGAAGAATACTGAATAATAATAGTAGCAAATTGCAACCACTGCTACTATTATTACCCCTGTATTAATACTACTACTAATAATAATCTCTAACATTTGCATAATTCTTTGCAAAGTAGTTACATATTTCATTCCAATTTTACCCTATATTTGGTATTCTCAATTTAGTGCCAACTAAGGAAACTGAGGTTCAGACAAACTCAATTTGCAAAGTTAATTCTTTCCATAGTAGGAATGGGAAGAAAGCATCAATAGCACTGACACTTACTTTCTCAAAAGTGATGAAGTATCAGAAGACAGAAAGCTATTCTACATCCTCCAGATGCTTCACCCAACTAGTGTCCTAGCTCCCACTGTACTTGTTCTGAACTACTTGAAAAAATTAGTTAATGTTCTTATTTGCATAAATTAACATTCTGAGAACTCTAACAAATGCTGTTCATAAGCTGTATTTATACTACATTGCCTTTTTTCACATTTTTAATTATGAAAGTGAAATATGCCCATTATCAGCAAGTAAAAATATAGACAAACATTAAAGGGAGGAAAAATTAATCCAAAACCCTAAAATCGAGAGACAATCAGTTGATGATATATTAATTTTTCCTTCCTCTCACCTGTTTTCCTTTCTGTTTGTGTTTGTGCATGTATTTTTATTAGGGCATATATTGTATAAACAGATATTCTATGCTGCACTTATTTTATTAATTTGGGAGGAAAAACACTGTATTTCTAGAATATTTCCAAAATAGTACAGAGAGTTCTTATAAACCCTTCATCCAGCTTCCTTTAGTTAACATCTTATGTAACTATGGTCTATTTTTTAAAATTAAGAAATTATAACTTTGTCGTTGTTCAGTCGCAAGGTCATGTCTGATGCTTTGTGACTCCATGGACTTCAGTATGCCAGGCTTCCCGGTCCTTTACTATCTCCCAGAGTTTGCTCAAAAATTATTCACTAAACCACTTATTTTCTTCAGATTTTACCAGTTTTTTTATCAGCATTCTTTTCTGTTCTATGACAAAATCCACCATGTCATATTTATCTTTCATGTCTCCTTGGTCTGTTCTGATTTGTGACAGTTTCTCTGTCTTCCTTGTTTTTCATGGTCTGGATACTTTGAAGACTACTGGTTCCATATTTCATAGTTCAGTTCAGTTCAGTCGTTCAGGCCAGGCTTCCCTGTCCATCACTAATTCCCAGAGTTTATGAAAACTTATACCCATTGAGTTGGTGATGCCATCCAACCATCTCATTCTCTGTCATCCCCTTCTCCTCCTGTCTTCAATCTTTCCCAGCATCAGAGTCTTTTCTAGTGAGTCAGTTTTTCACATCAGGTGACCAAAGTATTGGAGTTTCAGCTTCAGCATCAGTCCTTCCAATGAATATTCCAGACTGATTTCCTTTAGCATAAGACTGTTTGGATCACCTTGCAGTCCAAGGGACTCTCAGGAGTCTTCTCCAACATCACAGTTCAAAAGCATCAATTCTTCAGTGCTCAGCTTTCTTTATGGTCCAACTCTCACATCCATACATGACTACTGGAAAAACCATAGCTTTGCCCTCAATTTGGATTTTTAATGTTTTCTCATAATTATAGCCCTTCTCATCACATTCAGTCAGGGAGTGCATGATGTCAATATAACTTATCACTGGTGAAGTTAACCTTGATCTCTTGATTAAGAGTGTCTGTCAGGTTTTTTCACTGCAAAGTTACTATTTTTCACTCTCCATACTCTTCTCTTTGGAAAGTGAAAGTGTTAGTTGCTCAGTCATGTTCCAACTCTTTTCGACCCATGGACTTGTAGCCTGCCAGGCTCCTCTGTCCATGGAATTCTCCAGGCAAGAATACTGGAGTGGGTTGCCATTCTCTTCTCCAGTGGGTCTTCCTGATCCAGAGATCAAACCTGGGTCTTCCACACTTGCAGGCAGATTGTTTTTTACCATCTGAGCCACTATGTAATTAATTATTCTCTACACCCAGCCCACCCTGAAGATACAAGAAATTAAGCTGCACCTCCTAAAGGAAAATTAGTTATATACATAATTTGGAATTTTTCCTAAGAATGATTTGTCTCTTCACTGTTTATTTCCATCAGGATGAATTAATGAATGTTTATTGTACACACTGAGTTAGACTACTTGTTGTTGTTGTGCAGTTTGGCCCCAGTTTGGCTACTGAGAGTTCTTTCCTGTTGGCTCTTGTGTCTTGAAATACCCAGTCCTACTTTTTTGTTTGTTTTTGAGCACTTTCTGAATTTCTGGCATTACAAGATGTTCCAGGCTTCTGTTGTGTATTTCCTACCCCAGCCATAAATTTAGCCATTTCTCCAAGAAGCCCTGGTACCCTTTATTCAAGAATGGTATTAAAAATTAAGACCTGGGTTCTAGGTATTAATCACTTAAATGGAAACACAATATTATTGACCAAGTACATTATAGTGCAAGTAAGCATGAAATTGAACAACCTGTGATTTGATCTACAATTGTTATTTTCTTTTTTCCCCCACTAAAAGTATAATCTACATAGTATAGTACACTGGTTAAGAGCTCAGGCTTTGAAACCAAGAATCCTTGGTTATATACTAGTTCTGTCATCTATTTACTGTGTGACTTTGGGTAAGTTGCTTAAAACTTTCTATGTCTCAGTTTTATCATGAAACTAGCAATAATACCTATCTCACAGTGTAATTGTGAGGTTAGTATAGGTTAATATTTGCAAAGCACTTGAAATGGTACCTGGTATACATTAATTGTCATATAAATATTAGAGGTTATCACTGTTATTCCGACAACTTTAACCAAGAGCAATACTGAAAAGTCAACATTCATTAATAGCCAATACTTACTGAGTCTATTGCAAAAGGTGATGACAACCCACTCCAGTACTCTTGCCTGGAAAATCCCATGGATGGAGGAGCCTGGTAGGCTACAGTCCATGGGGTCACCAAAGGTTGGACACAACTGCGCAACTTCACTTTCACTTTTCACTTTCATGCACTGGAAAAGGAAATGGCAACCCACTCCAGTGTTCTTGCCTGGAGAATCCTAGGGACGGGAGCCTGGTGGACTGCCTTCTATGGGGTCACACAGAGTCAGACACAACTGACATGACTTAGCAGCAGCATTGAGTCTATCTTATGAGAAAGACACTCATTAAGCCTATCCATGAAGTATACCTATTTTTAAGTGAAATATTTATTATTAACTCTTAAATTTGCTTTAATGGACATATTTAACTCTTATTTTTTAAATGTCTACATTAGATTTTTCATCAAAACTTCACATGGGTAGAGCATCTCCAAGATGACCTCCATGAATTCCTTTCCTCACTGTGTATGCATGTTGCCTCCCACATTGAGAAGCAGAATCTAGCTCTCCTTCTCTTGAGTGCAGAAATTTCCTAGTAATTTTTTTAACCAATTAAATGCAGCAAGAGTAACATTCTTGATCTTTTGAAACTAAATCTTTTAAGAAGCTTTGGTGCTTCCATCTGGGGATCTTGAAGCCCTTATTTTGGGGATGGTCATCTCAGAATCAAGCTGCCATGAGGAAAAAGCCTAAGCTTCATGGAAAGACCAAGTGTAGGCACTCAGGTTGACAATGTCAATGGAGTTATCAGCTAACAGCCAGCATCATCTGAGATGCCCTGCTCATCTTAGTCAAACTTCAAATGACTATAGAACCAGCTGAAAACTGGTGCCACCATATAAGAGATCCAAAGCCAAATTGTATAATGTTTAATCAGCCTACAGAACTGTAAGCAATAATAACTTATTGCTTTAAGCCACAAAGTCTTTGGGCTCTTTGCTGTGTAGAAATAAGTAACCAAAACAGATAACCTCTTCAATCTTTTATAGAATGAAGTGAGTGAAGTCTCTCAGTCATGTCTGACTCTTTGTGACCCCATGGACTGTAGCCCACCAGGCTTCTCCGTCCATGGGATTTTCTAGGCAAGAGTACTGGAGTGGGTTGCCATTTCCTTCTCCATCAATTTTTTACACTCAACCATTAATGAGAAACTTTGTTCACACAAGTAAAGGTAGCAAATATCATTAAGATTATTAATAGTCTTCTGACTTGTGAATGGAATTCTCATCATTGCCAGAATTTGGAGCATTTTTTTTTTTCTTTAGCATGGCACAAAATCTAGGGCTTCCCTGGTGGCTCGGCAGAAAAGAATTTTCCTGCCAATGCAGAAGACTGGAGTTCAGTTGCAGGGTCAGGAAGATCCCTGGGAGAAGGAAATTGCAACCCACTCCAGTATTCTTGCCTGGGAAATCCCATAGACAAAGGAGTCTGGCAGGCTCCTCTGTCTTGGGGTAGCAAAAGAGTCATACTTGACTTAGTGACTCAACAACAATATGAAATCTAATAACTCTTTTTTTTCCTTTCATTCACCAAAGTAATTTTGAAAAATCCTGTGATAATCTATTTGGATTTCAAATCCAATGCAACTTTTTCACATCAAGTATTTCAAAATGATGATACACCCAAATGTTCTGTTGTATGCTAATGATTCTTCATTACAATTAATATTATAATATCTACTAAATATTATTAGCAAAATATTTTTCACTCGATGTTTTCAAGATTTGTTTTTCACTTTTGTTATAAACTCTGTACATATTAATGTTTTTAATGGAGTCCTTATTGTTTTCATTAAATTCCTTAGAAGTCCAATGCTGTAAAGTTGAGCAAGCCAATAACTATGATTCAAAACAGTCAAGGTGAGAATCATTCAGGGAAAAAAACGTTTTTGATTCCTACAGCTCATTTAAATTTTTGACAAAATTCTTCCCTTGGATGAGTAACAAAGTTCAGTATGAAACAGCAAAAAGTGGTGCCTGATCCCATTTCTTCACATAAAGCTGAAAACAGGATGGGGCAGCTTAGATATTATTAGATTCACCACTTTGATAACATCATGAAATGTAGAATTCTGATCTACAGCCAATGTCTACATCTGAAAGCCTCACTGTGAAGAATAGAATATATTTCTTGAAACGTACAGTTTATAATATGAGCTGATGTAAAAGCCTTTACAACTTTCTGTCATTGTTCCCTCAGTCTCAGGACACACACATTAGGGTTTCCATGATATCTGGTTTGCATCTAACGTATTCACTTATCAGTTTAAATAATTCATCTCCTGTAAGCTCTTCTGATATTTTATAGAACAAATAAAGTTCTTCAAAGCATTTCTCTTTAGGGATACTCACTAGCATCATTACTGAAGTACTATTCAATCTGTAATGAAACTTCTTAGAGTGATCTCTATGTAATCCAACCAGTCGTCAATGTATCTACTAATCTCATTAGTCAAAAGTGGTACATTTTCTATTTTATTTGCATCATTGACCCCCCTGTATTATGTTAGCAGTTTCCAGGCAGATTGTAAAGACAAAAATCTACATTTGAGTGAGGCATTCTGTATTTGGACATTACAGAACTTTGCAATTAGTTCTTTGAGCATAACCTAATATAGCATAAATAATTTCATGGAGAAAATTTGTTTCTTGGTCATTCATTCAATAATTATTTGTCTGCTGCTGCTAAGTCGTTTCAGTCGTGTCCAACTCTGTGCGACCACATAGACGGCAGCCCACTAGGCTCCTCTGTCCCTGGGATTCTCCAGGCTAGAATACTGGAGTGGGTTGCCATTTCCTTCTCCAATGCATGAAAGTGGAAAGTGAAAGTGAAGTCACTCAGTCATACCCGACTCTTAGAGACCCCATGGACTGCAGCCTACCAGGCTTCTCCATCCATGGGATTTTCCAGACAAGAGTACTGGAGTGGGGTGCTATTGCCTTCTCCAAATTATTTGTCTAGACCCTACTATATGCCAGGGATGGATCTCTGCCAGTGACCAAACTGTGCAAAGATCCTGGCCCTTAAGATGGTTACATTTCAATAAAAAAAAACACAATGTGTGTATGCTCAGTCACTCAGTTGTGTCCAACTCTTTGTGACCCAATGGACTTTATAGCCCACCAGGCTCCTCTGTCCATGGAATTTTCCAGGCAAGAATACTTGAGGGGGTTACCATTTCTTCCTCCAAGGAATCTTCATGACCCAGGGATCAAACCTGCATCTTGTGTGGCATACAAGATTAAACTATTAATATACAAATAATAAAAATTAAGTTGCTAATATAGTAAGAGATGATATATCAATTTGCTAGGTATCCCACAACAATGTACTACAACCTAGGTGACTTAAAAAGCAATCATCTGTCAGTTCTGAAGGCTAGAAGACTAAGATCAAGGTGTAGGCCAGCCTCTCTGAGGGCTATGAGAAAGAATCTATTTCAAGCTTCTCATCTAGCTTCTGGTGGTTGGCAGGCAATTTTTGGCATTCCTTGGCTTGAAGACACATTACCATGATCTTTGCCTTCATCTTCACATGGCTTTCTTTCTCTGTGTGTGTCTGTGTCCTAACCCTCTGTTTATAAGGATACCAGTCATATTTGACTAGGGGCCCACTCTATTTCAATTTGACCTCATCTTAACCAATTATATCTACAGTAACCTATTTTCCAATAAAGTCACATTTTGACATAATGAGAGTTAAAACTTCATCATATGACTCTTTTTGGAAGAACTTAATTCAATTCATAGGAGATGATATGTGCTATGGTATAAAGAAAGTAGATCACGTTGGAGGGATGGAGGTGAGGAGGATAGGTTGGTATACAAAATTTGAATGATCAGGGCAGGCTTTATCAAGGTTTAAAAGAGAACTTTTGTAGCAGAGAAAGTTAGCCAAGCAGATATTTAGGGAAAGAGCCTTACAGGCAGATGAGAAAGCCATAGGAAAAGCCCTTGGCCATAGCCTGTCCTTGAGCTAGAGGAATAGAGAGAAGTTAGTGTGGTTGGAGCAGAGCACTTAAGAGAGTAGTAAAGAATGAAGAGCCAACTCATGAAAAGCTTTGGAGTGCATCATAAATTTTGGCTTCTACTTGGAGTTAAATGGAAAGCCAAAGGAGATTTTAAAGAGAATGACATGGCTGATTTCTGTTTTACAAGGATCTCTCTGGCTGTCGTGTAGAGAGTAGACTTATGGTGGGTAAGGACAAAAGCAGAAACACTTATTAGGAGGCTCTTTCGGTCATCTAGACTCAAGGTGCTGGGGTCTAAGGCCAGGGTGATAGCGGTGAAAACATGGGAAGTGATAAAAGTCTGCATTTATTTTTAAAACAGAACTGACAAGACTTCCTCACAGTCTAGAATGTCATTTGAGGGGGGAAAAAGACAGTTCAAAGTTGGCTCTGAAGTTTTTGATTGTCCCAAATAAAGAAAGTATTGCTCCCAACTTAGTGAAGGAAGAGAGTTGTTGGTGAAGCAGGTTTGTTGTAAGCAGACTCTAAAACAGCTCTTAATGAACCCTATTTCTTGGAATTCATGTTCTTGCATCTGACTCTCCCTTCAGTGTGGGTTGCAGCTAGAGAATTGTTTCATGAGATATATTACAGCAACAGTGATGGGAAGTCAACTCCTACATTAAGTTAAAGAAAGACCATGGCTTCAGTCTTTAATACTCTCTGTTACCCCTCTTAGGGACACCAGCTGCCATGATGAGCCTCTGTAATGAGAGTTCATGTGGTCAGGAACTGAGGGAGGCTTCTGATCAAGAGCCAGTGAGCAAATAAGGTTTAAGTACAATAGCCCACAAGGAGGTCTATCCTTCCAACAACCACAGGAGTAGATTTAGAAGTGAATCTTCTTCTTGTCAAGCCTGCAGATGAGACCAAGCCTGGGCCACAATCATAACTTCAATCAAGCTCATGACTGACCTTGACCCCAAAGGACCCAGCTAAGCCATGTCTAGATTTAAGACCTATAGAAATTGTGAGATAATGAATGTCTATTTTTTTAAGCCAGGATTTATGGCATAATTCAGTATGCAGCAATGGATAAGTAAACCACTCTTTAAAAGCTCAATGCTGTTTTTGAGAAAAACAATCACAAGTTTTGAGGTAAGACACCCAAGAATTTCTTACGACCATTGATTCATTTACTAATATTTTGAGCAAAAAAAAAAAAAAAGAGAGAGAGAGAGAGAGAGAGATACTTAAAGTGAGAGAGGAGAGAATTATAGGGACTCTCCAACGCAGATTTGAAGAGAGTCTCATTATATTGTTTAATGAGAGCTTAATATTTTTGCACCATTAAGTTTATCTTGGGAGTATGACAGCTCTCCAACTTTAAGCAGAAGTTTATCCATTAGGATAGGAAAACATATGAACATAAAACTCATCTAAATAGAAAGTCCTTAAAGGAACCACAGGTTATGAAACCTCAAAAAAAAAATGCATTTTCAAAAAAAAATTTATATCATCTACATTCTTACTAAAATTTAAAGACATATTTTCTAAAAACATGAATAATCAAACATGTATTATACAAAATTAGAATAAAGTATTTTACTTACTTTGCAATTAAAATTTTGAAAATTTTTATATTAAAATATTCTTGATAGTCATACTTATGTTAATATGCTATATATTATTGATATTTATGTAACTACAGTGTTCTAGAGTCCCTTTTTAAAATCAATTTAATTGAAAAAGGGCCTGAGGGAATTCCCAAGAAGGCAAATTATAGAGACCTGAACTCACCTTCTCTCACAACAAAAATGCAACTATTTACAGAACAACTATCTGTGAAAAGGGCTTCCCAGGTGGCACTAGTGGTAAAGAACCCCACCCCCACCAATGCAGTAAATGCTAGAGATGCAGGTTTGATCCCTGGGTCAGGAAGATCCCCTGGAGAAGGGCAAGGGAATCTACTCCAGTATTTTTGCCTGGAGAATCCCATGGACAGAGGAGTCTGGCAGGCTGCAGTCCAACTGCAGATTGTGGAGTCCACAGATTCGGCCACAGCTTAAGTGACTTAGCATGCACACACAATCGTGAAAGAGATGGGAAGCTCCCAGGAAAGATTTTCTATGACTAAAGATTAAAGGAGGAACCAGAAGATAAGTAGGAGGAGTGGAGTCATAGTATAGTCAAGATCCATACCCACTGGAGTGGCAGCCCACAGACAGGAGAATAATTACAATTACAGGGTTCTCCCCAAGGAGCAAGGGGTCTGAGCCTCACTTCTGGATCTATAGCCCAGAGGCCCTACCCAGGAAGATGAGCTCCCAGAACATTTGACTTTGAAAACCAATGGGCTTATTGCAGGAGTTCCAGAGGTCTGTGGGAAATGAGACTCCACTCTTAAAGCGAGCACAGAAAATCTCACAAACTGTGGACCAGGGAAGAAGCAATAATTGGAGAGGAGCCTAGGTCAGACCCACCTGCTAATCTTGGAGTCTCCTACAGAAGCAGGAGGTAACAGGAGCTCATCCTGGAGATCTGGACACTGGCAGCAGGCATTTGGGGAGCTCTTTCTACTGTAAAAACACTGGTGCTGGCAAGCACTATTTTGGAATCTTCCATCTAACTTACTAGCCTCAGGACCCAGCCCTGCCCATGCTCAGCAGCATGTAGTACCCACTGCTTCTCTACCCTTGCACCACATCCCCAAGTCTTTCCCAAAAGTACATCACTGCTTCAGGGGTTATTTTCAAGCTCTACTGCACAAACTACCAGCTCTTTAACTCTCTGATTGGCTCCTACTGGGCCCATGATCCACGATCTCTAGGAATCTGTGGGTTGCTCTGGATGCTATCATGAAATACCACAGACAAGGGGCCTTAAACGACACACATTTATTTCTCACTTTCTGAAGGTTGGAAATCCGACATCAGAGTGCCATACATGGTCAGGTTCTTGATAAGGGCCCTCTTACTGGTTATGTATCATAGCCTTGCCTTGGTGTGTACAAGCAGAGAGTCATTGCATGTCTCTTCTTTCTTGTTTAAAGCATTAATCCCATCATGAGCTCATGATTTTATTTAAACCAAAAATACTTTCCAAAGGCTCCACGTCCAAATAGCATCATACTGGAGATTAGGGCTTCAATTTAGGAATTTTGTGGGAACATAGGCATTCAGTTTATATCAGAACCCTAGAATAATTAATACGGAAGAAGGTGGCAGGGACCATTTAGCTTTAGGAAGTATAGGAGATTGTATTGATTATATGACATCCATCAGGCCTTGGGGAATAAGCAAGCCTGCCTCAGAGAAAGAAAACAAGAGAAAAATTTAAGCCTCATTGTAAACATGTATTCTACAGATTCTCTATTCTGTTCCATCAAAATGTACACACCAGAGTGGCTGGGCTTCTCTCAGAGGAATGGAAGAAAACAAATATGATTAAAGTAGTTGCTAGAAACAATAAGGAGTGAAAAGTCAGAAAGAGAGGCAGTGCCATTCATATTTGGGAGGGAAGAGGGATTTCCAAGATGGCACAATGATAAAGAATCCACCTGACAATGCAGGAGATGCAGGACACAAGGGTTCAATCCCTGGGTTAGGAAGATCCCCTGGAGGAGGAAATGAAAACCCACTCCAGTATTTTTACCTGGAAAATTCCTTGGACACAAGAGCCTGGAAGACTACAGTCCACGGGATCACAAAGAGTTGGACACGATTGAGCAAGTATGTATGAGCACACAAGGGACTCCCAAGTAGAGAATGGGCAATGTAGGTCCAAACATCTTTTTGTTCACCCCAAATCCTGGTGAATACTAATTTTTTGTATTATCACTGTTAAACTTCCCCTGGTCTCTTAATTTGTTAATATCTCTCTTCAAGTCCTTCAAGAAATAACATGTAAGTTAGAATTTGAGAATAGAATAATATACCAACTCCCAAAAAAGTGCAGAAAGGAGAAGGAAGAAAAGGAGAAAACAGGGATAAAAGCAGAACACCCTAGACTGAAAAGGAAGAGTAAATTTAATGGTCCTGAGGCAAGAAGGATCTTGGCTTTAAGGAAAATTAAAAATTAAGATAATACCATACAAAGAGGTCAAAGAGGATAAACCAGAGATCACTGGCTTTGAGATTGGCAGGAATAGGAGAAAATGGTAGGATCTTTAAGAATTACAATGAAAACAGATACCCAAATCCATCAATCTTTAAAGTTATCATATTTGGCAGCAAACTTTGACCAGACTTTTCAAAAAATAGAAGCAGGGAGGGTAATAAATATTTTCATAGTTAGGTAGCTTTTGCTATATATTATGTGGTTTATGTTGTATTGGCACAATTTAAAAGCAAAAATAATGAAATGGCTACTTGATGCTACTTCCCAGCAAAGGAGACAAGTTGTGGTTTAATTGTTCAAGAAGTTTTTAATTTTTCAACATGTTTTCATTCTCGGACCAAGTAAAAAATTAGCTATAAATGCTCAGAAATCTTATCACTCAGTAGAGATGTGAACCTATCTAGTTGAAAGAAGAGGAAAAGCACAGGAGTGCATGAGAAGTGTAAGGTGATGTTTAAAGGAAAGAGAATACAAGGAGATGCTGTTCTCAGAACTTTAAGACCCCCTTGGGATATGAAAGATTTAACACAAACGATATGTCAGTAATTAAAGTTCTTTTAGACATCATTTACATCCTCACTTCTAATGTAAAATCCTCTACGGTAAGTATAAGACTCCATCACATGATTTTGTATCAGTCAGTACAGGTGACAGAACAAAAAAGATAACCACTATTCAATCATCACCTAGGAGATACTGTTAAATTTTTAAAAATATAATGAGTGGGTGGAAAGTTAGAAGGGAATTGTCCAGTGTAATGTGAAAAAGTCTTTCATACTGGACAAAACATGTTTTAATTCGTTGTTGAAGGTGAAAGCTATTCACACACTACCCTGGTAGTTCAGCCGGTAAAGAATCAGCCTGCAATGCAGGAGACCCCGGTTCAGATCCTGGGTCAGGAAAATCCATGGAGAAGGGATAGTCTATGCACTCCAGTATTCTTGGGCTTCTCTAGTGGCTCAGCTGGTAAAAAATTCACCTGCAATGAGGGAGACCTGGGTTCAATACTTGGGTTGGGAAGATCCCCTGGAGAAGGGAACAGCTACCCACTCCAGTATTCTGGCCTAGAGAATTCCATGGACTGTACAGTCCATGGGGTCGCAAAGTTGGACACAACTGAGCAACTTTCACTTTCATTGCAGTAGCAAATTCATGTAGTTTGAAGATTTGCATATCACTTATCCCAGTCCTTTCTTAAATAATAAGTAACTTTGCCTAAAGAACAAATGCTCTGATAAACATTTATATGTTGATTGTGAGCACCATCCTAGTACTTATTAAACCATGGTTTGAAGAGGGAAACTTTTATTACTCTTCAACTGGTAATTTTTAAATATTGTTTTTATATTAATCAGTTATTTTATCAAGTTAATCTGGATAGAGTTTTGATCAAAGATGGTGTAGATTTCTGATGTGTAATGAAATAAACCAGTTTTCAAATCTAAAATTCCTTTTTTAAAAAGGTGTTATGAAGCGACTTCACACACACGCACTCATAACTATACTTCCTTGGTGGCTCAGTGGTAAAGAATCTGCCTGCCAATGCAGGAGACACAGGTTATATCCCTGGGTCAGGAAGATCCCCCGAAGGAGGGCATGACAACCCACTCCAGTATTCTTGCCTGGGAAACCCCATGGACAGAGGAGCCTGGTGCATGGGTTCACAAAAGAATCAGACATGATTTAGTAACTAAAAAAAAAAAAAAAACCACAACTACACAATATTGTATTTTTGAGGATCTGTTCTCAGGGTCTACAGAGTATAAACAATGATTTATTTGTGTGATATTTATCTTTCCCCAAAGTGCATTTAATGAAAAGATGCTGCATTAACTATTTTCCATATTTAAATTCAAACACACATTTACCAAGCAAGGATTAAGTCTTTCTGGAATGTACAGGATCCCGCAAAGGTGAGTGAGACTCCTTCTGCTTTAACATCTCACATTCCAGAAGGCGAGCTAAGATATATGCTTAAAGAACAATAATATAAATAGAATGTGAGGATTGCTAAAAAGAGATATATGAACAATTGTCAAGGGAACATAAAAGGACCAGAGATTAACGGCTGCTAAACCCAAGTTCAATTCAGTTGCTCAGTCGTGTCCGACTCTCTGTGACCCCATGGACTGCAGCACACCAAGCTTCCCTGTCCATTACCAATTCCTGGAGCCTACTCAAACTCATGTCCATTGTGTCAGTAATACTATCCAACCATCTCATCCTCTGTCGTCCCTGTCTCCTCCCGCCTTCGATCTTTCCCAGGATCGGGGTCTTTTCCAGTGAGTCAGTTCTTCACATCAGGTAGCCAACGTATTGGAGTTTCAGCTTCAGCATCATCCTTCCAGTAAATATTCAGGACTGATTTCCTTTAGGATAGACTGGTTGGATCTCCTTGCAGTCCAAGGGACTCTCAAGAGTCTTCTTCAACACCACAGTTCAAAAGCATCAATTATTCAGTGCTCAGCTTTCTTTATGTTCCAACTTTAACATCCATACATGACTACTGGAAAAACCACAGCCTTGACTAGATGGACCTTTGTTGGCAAAGTAATGTCTCTGCTTTTTAATATGCTCTCTAGGTTGGTCATAGCTTTTCTTCCAAGGAGCAAGTGTCTTTTAATTTCATGGTTGCAGTCACCATCTGCAGTGATTTTGGAGCCCCCAAAAATAAAGTCTCTCACTGTTTCCATTGTTTCCCCATCTATTTGCCATGAGTGATGGGACCAGATGCTATGATCTTAGTTTTCTGAATGTTGAGTTTTAAGCCAACTTTTTCACTCTCCTCTTTCACTTTCATCAAGAGGCTTTTTAGTTCCTCTTCACTCTCTGCCATAAGGGTGGTGGCACATGCATATCTGAGGTTATTGATATTTCTCCTGGCGATCTTGATTCCAGCTTGTGCTTCCTCCAGCCCAGCATTTCTCATGATGTACTCTGCATATAAGTTAAATAAGCAGGGTGACAATATACAGCCTGATGTACTCATTTCCCTATTTGGAACCAGTGTGTTGTTCCATGTCCAGTTTTAACTGTTGCTTCTTGACCTGCATACAGATTTCTCAGGGCAGGTCAGGTGGTCTTGTTTTCCCAAAACTCTAAGAATTTTCCACAGTTTGTTGTGATCCATATAGTCAAAGGCTTTGTTGCAGTCAATAAAGCAAAAGTAGATAATTTTCTGGAACTCAGTTGCTTTTATGATGATCCAGCGGATGTTGGCAATTTGATCTCTGCTTCCTCTGCCTTTTCTATATCTAGCATGAACATCTGGAAGTTCACAGTTCACGTACTGTTGAAGCCTGGCTTGGAGAATTTTAAGCATTACTTTACTAGCGTGTGAGATGAGTGCAATTGTGCGGTAGTTTGAACATTCTTTGGCACTGCCTTTCTTTGGGATTGGAATGAAAGTGTCTACTTGAGAAAGAAAAGGGCTCAAAAGGATTCTTGGAAACAATGGATTTAAATTGCTGGGGTGCATTTTCTAAGTCATACATCATTCTTCTTTAAATATAATTTCCTTGCATCTGCATCTAATATTTATCTCACAGATTTGAGATATAAGGAGTTTCATATAACCTAAATCTTTATGCAGTTATAAAACAGTAAAATTATTATTATATCATTATTATTGCTATGTCCACAGCCCTGTGCCAAGCACTACTAAGACTGTAAAAGCTGTGCCAGTGCTTCCTTGAAAATCTCAGACATTTGGGGTAGGTAGAGACAAAATACTCCAAAACACATAAGATGAATAATACAAGGAAACAGATAATTGGTGTTGCTAGTTACTTTCTGTACTCCCCATAGACTAGCCAACAACAGGGTCCCAGCTATAGACTTCTGCATGGGCCCAGCATGCCAGGCAAGAGCCTCCATTTATACACTGGCTCCAAGTAAAAACCACAAATATTAAGGGTGGGCCTATTATTCACCTGGGGACTCATAAAACAGTTGCAAGATTTCTCATGCCCATCTTTAAAGCAGGAGTCCCAAGATACTCTATTGTACTGGATGTTTTGAAAGAGGCTAGAAAAACAAAAATGAAATACCAAGTTGACTCTCCAGTTCATTTGATGTCCTCTAATAACATCACAGGCTACTGCTTATCTAACAACTGTTAAATAATGCATTTTTTTATATAACAAATCACTGAAGGTGAGAAGTAACCTTCTTCCACACTGTAAGTATTTGAAAATCCACAAACCTCTGTTGGACACAGAATACGTGCCAGTTTGTTTCCTATTTTAGATCTTATCCTGAAAAGAAAATTAAGCCCCTCACTGACTTTTTTTTTAACATGAAAAGAGGTTTTCATGAGATGACCATCTGCTCCCCACAGCTACCTGCACTGCCTTAAGGCTCCAAGAGTTTTAAGTGAAGCAAGGTAGGGGAAGTGAGGAGCAGAGGTGACTGGAGTGAATACACACAAGACAAAAACCCTCAGTGTTTCCTGGGTCTGCTTCCCTTTCAGCAGCTGAGATTACTCACAGTCCATGTGAACAAGGTAGAGTGCCCAAAACTACTCTGAGGAAATCTGCAGGGTTTGTTTTAAAACTTGCCTCCCTGAGCCCACCGGCTTCCTGAAAGTTTAACTCATCAACTCAGGAAGCTAAGGTCCCCTTCAGGGTATTGAAACAAACAATTACAAAGTGATGGCCAAAGGGTCAGAAGGAGTTAATTTAGCTTCCAAAGTGTCCAACTCTTACAAGAGAATGTCCATAGAATATTGGTCCCAATGAGCAGGAATAGAGTTATAAAGCAAAGTGAAACTAAAAGAATGTAAAGAGAAAGGAAGAAAAAGAGTGGCCCAAAAGATACACTAGTAGAATAATGTTTAGTTTAATAAATAATGCACATCATAAAATATATATTTATTTAATAAACATCTAGTATATATACCACAATATCAGTCACAGAAATCGCCCTGGTTTTGCAACTGAATAATAAATATAGCACCTTAAAATACCTGACTGCCAACTTGGATAAAAGAATGAAGCCAGCACATGCTGACCTCAACTCCACAGCCTTCTCCTGCCTCTGGGGAAGAAGACACAGTGGATGCTGAGTGATGAGGCTGTGGAAGTAGCTGCAGCACACTGAGGCTCTGAATAATGGATAACCTTGGTGGAGGCTGCAAGTCGCCATGGGAGGAGAGGAAGGTGATGAAGAACCTTAAGGGTCTTGCTGTGACCAGGGGAAAAACCAGGAGAGATTGGCAATAAATCTTTCAATACCCAAGAAAACTGGCTACCAAAGGATTTCATCCATTTTAGCAGAAAAGCATTTATTCTCTTGCTGTATAGTCGCTCATATGAAATGAATGTATTAATGCTATTAGATCCAGTCTGAGAAAGATGGACCGATATCACCCATTTGAAACCATTAGTTGTTTAACCCTGGCTTGCAGATTATCACAAATTAATTGACAGAACAGGCTCTTCCAGGAATGTTCAGAATGCTTTCCAAATAGTTCAACTGAGACACTTTATTGATCATAAAGGGTTCCTAATGCAAATGGAGGAATGCTGAGGTGGCAGTACTGTCGACAGCAGGCTGCGGTTTACAGCGATAAACTCCCCGTCTCCTATCAAGCCTTCAACATGCTGTTCACTGCGCAGCCCTTATCTTCACATGCTGACACATGTAATCTAACATTCTCACTTTGCCACAATCAGAGCAATTGCTTGACAATATGATTACAATTTCCTGTCAGCTCAGGCATGGAATATTTCTGTGAGTTTTCAACAATTGCAAAATATTTTGATTTTGAAATGATAGTACTCCATGAAGAAAAAAAAAAAGTCTTCAAAATATTGATTTCTGATAAGAAATCAAGATGTGCATAAAGGAAATTGTTTAAGTATCTATGCATAAGGATGTGTGGGAGTACAGAGAGAAGGGGAGGCTATCATAATATGATGAAAAAGACAAGGACTTGGGTTGTGGAAACTACTGAAGGAAGCAGAGTTTGTCACAGAAAAACCACCATGTATGGCCAATGGCCTGAGGGAGGTAACCGAGTCACCACTCTGTTGGTCCACTGTAGACTGCATGTTTCTGAATGTCATTCAAACACCCTCTTCCTCCTTCAACCCAATAAAGGTTACTCATTGGTAGAAATCTTGGAGGAAATGGAAATGAAAACACAAATGTCATCACTTAGAAGGCAAATATCTTTTAGTTTAATAAATAACATGTGTATGTATTTAAACGAAGTAATCTCAAACACTGAAGATCATACCTTTCCGGAAGAATTTTTGCCCCTTACTCTAAATTGGAGAGATTTTCACTAATTCAGTAAGGCTGGCACCTTGTGAGCCCGACAGAGATATGAAATAGGCTTTATCTGAATTGTTGACCTTTCCCCCTGAAATGAGAATGTGCTAAAGAAAGACCTCCACATTCTTTTTTGTTCCCTCAGAAACAAGTTGTCGGGCGAGTGTATGCTCCTCGGTTCTATCTCATCCTCAACAAAGATTTGGAGTGACGGACGTTAGAGCCCTGGGCATGTCACAGCTCTCGGGTCTTGGATAGGCTGTGTTATAGCTCTCAGGTCTCAAACGGACCATGTTATAGCTCTTAGACAATTCAGTGTTACAGCTCCATGTTATAGCTCTATTTTATTTAGATAATAACAGGAAAATCCATCCTCAAGGCGTGAGGGCATGTCGACCCAAAGACACGAAGAGAAGAGTGCCCCAGCACTCAGGGGAGAGAGAGAGAGAGAGAGCCCTCTGGCTCCTCTTTTTATTTGGTTTTCTTTTCCCCCTGGGCCTGCCCTATGTAAATTGAGTTAGCCAGGATTGTTGTTTGTTCTACCTGAGGTCCTCACTCCAGTCCTTGGACCTTCCTTTGCTCTATTTTCCCAGGTTTTTTCCTTATCTTTTAGCCGCCACCATTCCGGACTCCTTTTCCTTATTCTAACTACCTAACATTCCCCCCTCAAGAGACAGGAGGCTCAATTCTTTGGGAATAGGGGCATCGAGGTCTTTCTGGCTACTTCCTGCTGAACTAGGACAGCAAGGGGCATTGGGCCTCCCCCTCTTGCTAGTCTCAGGCCTCAGAGTCCTTATGGAGGTGTCCATCTAAGGGTAAGTGATATTTTTCGTGGTCTGCTGTAGTCTTACAACTTTGTTGAACTGGCACTGCATGTTGTAGCTTGTTGACCTGGGCAGAGACAAAACAGGTTAGACAATTAACACTAAATGCAATAATCATAAGCAGCATCACATGGCCAGGATGGCTCAAGTCCCTCCTTGTTTAGGGATCAGAAGATCTATCTCCTATCTGTTTTGGAGTACTATCCCTGCCAAGCTGTGTTGGCTCTTTAGAGTTATCCTGAGAAATCTTATCCCCAGAGACCAGATTTTGGGGGTGTTCATTAGAATGGCACTCATTGGTAGTCCTGAATAGGTATCTGAGATCTCCCAGGGGCTCACAGGTGAGTTGAGTGTCCTCTTCTGTTTTCTTCCACGACTTGACCTGTGAGTAGTGAATCCAGGAGTCATGTCCTGGCACCTTAACTGCTGTGGGGGTAGAAAGTATTACAGAGTAGGGGCCCTTCCATATGGGCTGGAGTTGAGCCTTTGGGCAACCATCTTTCCAGATTTTAATTAGGACTTGAGTCCCTGGAGCATATAGTGGTGACTCCTTAGAATCTTTTGGGTCCTGGTTCATACCCCACAAGCGTATATCCTGTTGGAATTGTCCAATGGCCATGGTATAAGACTGGAGGGTCTGAACCTCTGGATCTAGGAAGAGGTCATTGACATAAACAAAAGGTCTCCCCTATAGCATTTCATAAGGACTAAGACCAACCTGTTCCTTAGGGGCAATACGGGTGCAGAGGAGAAGCCTCCTTCCATCCAGGGAGGTCTCCTGGGTTATCTTTTTTATCGCTGATTTTAAGAATTGGTTGGCTTCTTCTACTTTTCCTGAAGATTGAGGCCTCCAGGCACAATGGAGATAATAAGTAATGCCCAATGCTTTCAAGACCCCTTGGGTGACCTTAGAAGTAAATGATGTCCCATTGTCACTTTGTAATGACCTGGGCAGACCAAATCTTGGAATGATTTCATGGAGCAGTTTTTTTTTACCACCTCCTCAGCCTTCTCAGTCTGGGTGGGAAAGCCTTCAATCCATCCTGTGAATGTATCTATCATGACCAATAGTTATTTATACCCTTGAGAAACTGGCATCTGGGTGAAGTCCATCTGCCAGTCTTCTCCTGGGTAGGCCCCATGTCATTGAATGGGCTGGGCCAGCTGGGGTCTTCAAGCTCCTTGGGGGTTGTTTCATTGGCAAGTGGGACAAGAGGAGACCACTTGTCTTATAGTTGTTTGGAAGCCTGTTCCTCTGAAGGACCTTTCTAGTAATCTTTGGAGGACATTTTCCCCTAAATGAGTGGTGGCATGTAAGGAGTTAACCAACTTCCATTGGAGATTTCCAGGCAGAAAAAGGAGGCCCTCCTTTTCGAACCACTCCATATGATCTTCTTGAAAGCCCTCGCTCTTAGCTTTAGGAGTCTAACCTTCAGTATATGAAGGAGTTTTTGGCAAATTAGTCTGTGTAACTAAGGTGGCAACCCCTATTAGATCATGGTTCTGTAATGCTTCTCTCTTAGCTGCCTGATCAGCTGCTTGGTTCCCTCGTGCCACTTCCATGCTCCTTTTTTGGTGTCCTTTACAGTGGGAGACTGAAACCTCAGTGGGCAGATGGACTGCCTCCAAGAGTCAAAGAATTTGATCACCATATTTGATTGGGGACCCTCAGGTGGTCAAGTGGCCCCTTTCTTTCCAAATAGCTGCATGTGCATGTAGCACCAGAAAGGCACACTTGGAGTCAGTGTAAATGGCTATTCTTTTCCTTTTCCCAGCTCTAAAGCTCAAGTCAGGGCTATGAGCTCGGCTAATTGGCCTGAAGTACCTGGTGGCAGAGGCTTAACCCCTATGATCTCAAAATTGGAGACTACTACATACCTGACTCTTCTTTTTCCATCCAAGACAAAGCTGCTTCCATCAGTGTACCAGATTTCCTCAGGATTGGTCAGAGGATCTTCTGATAATCCCTCTCGGGGTTTTGTCCAGAGGTCCAAGGTTTCTAGACAAGAGTGAAAGGGGAGAGAGCCCTCGGGGGTAAGCAAGAGGGTGGCTGGGTTAAGAACCTCACAAGAGGATATAGTGAGGCCTGGATTTTCCTTCAGCATTACTTGATATCTGAGGATACTTTGATCAGACATCCATAAATGGCCTCACCCATTTAGGAGTTGTTTTACTTGGTGGCTGATAAAATAGTTAGTTTGCCTCCAAAGGAGAGTTTTAAAGCATCTTCTATAATGATTGCAATAGCTGCAAGATTACAAAGCCAGGGGAGTCAGCCTCGGGTGGTTGGATCGAGCCTCTTGGATAAGCAAGATATAGGCTGGGGCTCAGATCCCAACCTTTGAGTTAACACTCCCAAGGCTATTCCCTCTCTTTCATGGACATAAAGTTGGAATGCTTTTTCTGGGTCTGGCAACCTCAAGGCAGGTGCCTGAGTTAAGGCCTGTTTTGGTGTAGCCTCTGCCTTCTTTTCAGGAGTTCCCCACATCAGTGGGATTGAATCATCTCATCCCTTAAAGTTTTCATATAAGGGCTGGGCAATTAGACCATAGTTGGGTATCCAGATTCTACAATACCCAGTTAGCCCCAGGAAAGCTCCCAATTGTTTTCGAGTCGTGGGGGAGGGCAACTGGAGGATTCCTTGTACCCGATCAGAGTACAGCCTCCTGGACCTGTGTGTAATCTGAACTCCCAGGTAAGTGACTTTTGTCTCGACCATCTGTGCCATAGCACGGGAGACTTTATATGCCCTTTCTGCCAAAAAGTTTAGAACCTGAATTGCATGTTGTTAGGCATTTTTCTCATCTGGAGAGCAGATTAATAGGTCATCTACATATTGTAATATTTTCCCTTAGGTCCCAAGTCCAGATCTGGGAGATCATGGCTAAGGGCCTGTCCAAACAGGTGGGGGCTATCTCTGAACCCCTGAGGTAATACTGTCCAAGTCATCTGTTGTTTTTCTCCTGGGGCCTTCCACTCAAAGGCAAAAAGATATTGGGATTCTTTAGCCAGTGGTATGCAAAAAAAAAAAAAAAATCCAAACTCTATTAGCCTTTGCCCTGCTTCATTCCGTACTCCAAGGCCAAATTTGCCTGCTACTCCAGGTGTTTCTTTACTTCCTACTTTTGCATTCCAGTCCCCTATAATGAGGAGAAAGCAATGGTAACCCACTCCAGTACTCTTGCCTGGAAAATCCCATGGACGGAGGAGCCTGGTGGGCTGCAGTCCATGGGGTTGCTGAGAGTCGGGCATGACTTCACTTTCACTTTTCACTTTGTGCATTGGAGAAGGAAATGGCAACCCACTCCAGTGCTCTTGCCTGGAGAATCCCAGGGACGGGAGAGCCTGGTGGGCTGCTGTCTATGGGGTCGCACAGAGTCGGCCACGACTGAAGCAACTTAGCAGCAGCAGCCCCTATAATGAAAAGGACATCTTTTGGGAGTGTTAGTTCTAAAAGGTCTTGTAGGCCTTCATAGAACCATTCAACTTCAGCTTCTTTAGTACTACTGTTTGGGGCATAGGCGTGGATTACCGTGATATTGAATAGTTTGCCTTGGAAACGAATAGAGATCACATTGTTTTTTGAGATTGCATCCAAGTACTGCATTTCAGACTCTTTCGTTGACCATGATGGCTACTCCATTTCTTCTAAGGCATTCCTGCCCACAGTAGTAGATATAATGGTCATCTGAGTTAAATTCACCCACTCCAGTCCATTTTAGTTCGCTGATTCCTAGAATGTCGATGTTCATTCTTGCCATCTCCTGTTTGACCACTTCCAATTTGCCTTGATTCATGGACCTAACATTCCAGGTTCCTATGCAATATTGCTCTTTAGAGAATTGGACCTTGCTCCTATCACCAGTCACATCCACAGTTGGGTATTGTTTTTGCTTTGGCTCCATCCCTTCATTCTTTCTGGAGTTATTTCTCCAGTGATCTCCAGTAGCACACTGGGCACCTACCGACCTAGAGAGTTCATCTTTCAGTATCCTAACATTTTGCCTGTTCATCCTGTTCATGGGGTTCTCAAGGCAAGAATACTGAAGTGGTTTGCCATTCCCTTCTCCAGTGGACCACATTCTGTCAGATTTCTCTACCATGACCCCCCCGTCTTAGCTGGCCCCACACAGCATGGCTTAGTTTCATTGAGTTAGACAAGGCTGTGGTCTGTGTGATCAGATTGGCTAGTTTTCTGTGATTATGGTTTCATTGTGCCTGCTCTCTGATCCCCTCTCCCAACACCTACCATCTTATTTGGGTTTCTCTTACCTTGGTCATGGGTCAGTTTTCATTCCAATCCCAAAGAAAGGCAATGCCAAAGAATGCTCAAACTACCGCACAATTGCACTCATCTCACACACTAGTAAAGTAATGCTCAAAATTCTGCAAGCCAGGCTTCGGCAATATGTGAACCACGAACTTCCAGATGTTCCAGCTGCTTTTAGAAAAGGCAGAGGAACCAGAGATCAAATTGCCAACATTTGCTGAATCATGGAAAAAGCAAGAGAGTTCCAGAAAAACATCTATTTCTGCTTTATTGACTATGCCAAAGCCTTTGACTGTGTGGTTCACAATAAACTGTGGAAAATTCTGAAAGAGATGGGAATACCAGACCACCTGACCTGCCTCTTGAGAAACCTGTATGCAGGTCAGGAACAACAGTTAGAACTGGACATGGAACAGACTGGTTCCAAATAGGAAAAGGAGTACGTCAAGGCTGTATGCTTATTTAACTTATATGCAGAGTACATCATGAGAAACGCTGGGCTGGAAGAAGCACAAGCTGGAATCAAGATTGCCAGGAGAAATATCAATAATCTCAGATATGCAGATGATACCACCCTTATGGCAGAAAGTGAAGAGGAACTAAAGAGCCTCTTGATGTAAGTGAAAGAGGAGAGTGAAGAAGTTGGCTTAAAGCTCAACATTCAGAAAACGAAGATCATGGCTTCTGGTCCCATTACTTCATGGGAAATAGATGGGGAAACAGAGTCAGAGTTTATTTTTGGAGGCTCCAAAATCACTGCAGATGGTGACTGCAGCCATGAAATTAAAAGACGCTTACTCCTTGGAAGGAAAGTTATTATCAACCTAGATAGCATATTGAAAAGCAGAGATATTACTTTGCCAACAATGGTTCGTCTAGTCAAGGCTGTGTTTTTTCCAGTGGTCATGTATGGATGTGAGAGTTGGATTGTGAATAAAGCTGAGCACAAAAAAATTGATGCTTTTGAACTGTGGTGTTGGAGAAGACTCTTGAAAGTCCCTTGGACTGCAAGGAGATCCAACCAGTCCATTCTAAAGGAGATCAGTCCTGGGTATTCATTAGAAGGACTGATGCTAAAGCTGAAACTCCAATACTTTGGCCACCTCATGTGAAGAGTTGACTCACTGGAAAAGACCCTGATGCTGGTAGGGATTGGGGGCAGGAGGAGAAGGGGACGACAGAGGATGAGATGGCTGGATGGCATCACCGACTCGATGGACATGAGTTTGAGCAAGCTCTTGGAGTTGGTGATGGACAGGGAGGTCTGGTGTGCTGCAACTCATGGGGTCCCAAAGGGTCGGACAGGACTGTGTGACTGAACTGAACTGAACTGATGCAAAAAAATGCATCTTTGAGATCCAAGACTGTAAATCACTTGGCACTGGGTGGGATTTTTCCCAAGATTACATAGGGATTGGGTACTGTGGGATGGAGGGGGACTACAGCTTCATTTATGATCTGGAGATCTTGAACCATTCGCCAGGTTCCAGCCTTTTTCTTTACTGAGAGGATTGTGGTGTTACATGGAGAATTGATGGGGACCAATAGCCTACAAGCAAGGAATTTATTTATTAAAGGCTGTAGTCCCTCATGAGCCTCTCTTTTGAGAAGACACTGTTTCCGGTTAGGAAACTGAGTGGGATCTCAGAGGACAATGATGACCGGTTCAGCTTGGTGGGCTCGTCCAGGACTCCTCTGGTTCCACACTGGGGGTTAATTTTGTCTTTCCATAGTTTTTGGTCCCTCCCTATTGGAGAAGGTGTAATGGGTTATTCAGTAGTAACCAGGAGCTGTAGGGCTCTAGGGATTGAAAAGCTTCCCATCACAAGGGTGGTCCCCAGCTTAGTGAGTATGTCTCTTCCTAATCATTAAGGGAGTAGGACACTCAGGAACCACCAGAAACTGGTGAGAAAATATTTGTCCATCCCAGCAACAAAGAAGTGCTTGGGTGAATCTTTTAGTAGTATTTTTTTTCCTGTAGCACCCAAAATGGTACAGATTTGGGAGGAGAAGGCTCCAGAGTAGGAGACCAAGACAAAGTAGGTAGCCCCCATGTCAACCAAGAAATTCTCGGACCTACCTGCCATATCCAGTTGTACCCTTGGCTCCAGCCCCGTGATGGTTATCTGTGACAGGCGGGCTGGCTGGAGCGGGCTGCTTCAGTTCTCTTGAACCATCATTAGGGAAGGCTTGGCGCTTGACCTTGATTGAGGCTCTTGGGTCCTGAGGGCAGAGTGCCACCCAATGTCCCAGTTGATGGCATTTGTGGCAAGCTGTTTTAGGAGACTTGTCACGGTTTGGATACTCTTTGGCCCAATGCCCCGCCTGTCTACAGATTAGGCATTTGTCTCATGCCTTGTCCTTCAAGGACTCGGGGTTTGCCATAGGGCTTCTGTGGAGGGCGGCCAGCATCTGGGCATGCCTTGTCTCGTTCCTTCTCTCCCTCTCCTGGGCCTTGGCCTCCTTCTCCTGTTCTCTGTTATAAAAGGTATTGGTGGCTGTCTGGACCATCTCATCTAAAGAGGAAGCAGGATCCTGCTGCTGTAGCTGTTGTAACTTAATTCTGATATCTGACGCACATTAGGACAGGAATTTGTCCTTTAAAATCACCTGTCCCTCATAAGAGTCTAAGTCCAGATTGGTAAACTTTTGGAGGGCTTCTTTTAGCCTTTCCAGAAAGGCAATGGGATTCTTATTGGGCTCCTGAGTTATTGCTGAGACCCGGGCATAACTAATTACTTTTTCTTGGGCTGCTTTCAGTCTTGCCTTCACACAGATTAGAAAATGATCCCTTTCCTAGATGTGCTCAGGGTCATTATAATTCCAATTAGGATCGGAGGAGGGGACTGCAGTTTCCCCTACTGGATATCTATCACTTGACATGTGAAGCCCCGTTGCATAACTTTGGGCTTCCTTTAAGACCCTAGTATGTTCAGGGTCAGATAAAGTTTGGCTAAATATAACCATGATGTCTTTCCATGTCAAGGTAATATGTTGGAATGTATCTATATATTTGACTGGGTCATCTGTATAGCTTCCAGGTCTTGTTTGATCTGTCTTAGTTCTAAGAGGGAGAAGAGCTTATGGACCTGGGTTGGTCCAAATTCTCCTCCAGTTTCAACTAAGGGACATACTCTAGCTGGCTTTTGTGGAGGGGGTGCTCCACAAAATGGGGGCACGTTTGGATACAAGGAAGGAGCACCAGGCAACTCGGGACCTGTGGGAGGTGAGCCTTCATGGGGTGGGGTGGGGTGGGGGGGTTCCTTTTCTTGGTTGCCTGTGCCTAATACCATTTGCCTAGTGGGCTCACTTTTAGGGTGTACAACAATTTCATACTTAAGCCAGAGTTCCTTCATATCTCTTAGTCGGAAGAAAATTTGGACATAGGGGATCTCTGTTCATTTTCCTTGTCTTTTGCAGAATAATTCTAGTTGCAGGATGGTATTGTAATTTAAACTCCCATCCTCAGGCCAGTGTTCCCTGTCCCCCAGTGGATATTGTGGCCACACAGTGGCACAAAAGAATTTTAAGCGACTCCTCCTCAGAGTTAGAGGATCGAACAGCTTCCAGTTATCAAGGATGCATCTCAAGGGCATCTGCTGGGAAGTGGATTGGTTATTTCCCATCTGAAAGACAGTCATGACAGGGAGAAAAGAAAAAGAAAAAAAAACTAATAGGCCTCCTTCTATTTCCATGGCTGGACTTCCTTAGGGGTGAGTCTTTTTGAAGCTATCCTACCCAGTACTGTTGCAACCTGAGAGCCAGGAGTCTCCGGGTCAGGGTGCAGATCCCCAGGCAGGCTGAGGCATGACAGACTCCTGGAGATCAAATCCCCGGGCAGGTCGAGGCGTGATGGCCTCCCGAGAATTGGGTCCCTGGGCAGGTCGAGGCATGACGATCTCCTGGGACCCCTGGACTGGTGGATACCCGAGCAGGTTGAAGCGTGACAATCTTTCGAGGGCCAGATCCCTAGGCAGATCAAGGCAGGTTGACCTTCTGGGACCCCCAGACTGGAGTTGGGTGTCCCCAAGATCTCCACCATGACCAGTGCTGGGTAGGATTAACGGGTTGTAATCTTAACTCATTGCTGGTTTGTCCACCGTGGATGGGAATAGATATCATGATGTAAAGCAATCCAAGCCTGTGCCCTGAGACTGGGAAACAGTGTAACAGTCATAAGCCTTATCCTCTTACTATAAGGAATTGTAAGTTACTGATTTCTTTCCCTAGTCCTCCATAAGAGCAGGTTAGGGTGTCTCCAATGGTAAACACTTGGTTGTCATAGACCCACTTTAGGTAATAACAGAAGTAGTGACAAAGGAGTGGGTTATCTGGCCGGGTTAGGGACATTAAGGTATTTTAATAGTAGGCTTGGTGGAGCAATGTTGCCTACAAGGGGGCAGGGTCCTGATTGTAAGAGTTAGTAATTGGCTCAAGAACAAATTGGTAAGAGGCAACAGACCAAATGTTCCATAAAAGTGGAGTGGAGATTTGATCCAGGGATATGTTTGTAACTTTAGGAGAAGGGTGGCAAGGGTTTGGGCCCAAACGGCCTGCAGGGCTAACTCCCAAAGTGGCAAACATTATCCATAGAAGCCTAACTGCCTTTGAAGGGATGCCAACGGATGAACTTCTAGCAGGCATTGTGTGCCTGTAGCCCTCCATAGCAGGTTCACTGAGAGATGTTGGTGTTGCACATGTTGTAGGAAACATGAAAGATGAAGGCCTGAATATCTAGAGGGATTTGATATTATACAGTATTTCCCTCCCAAGGGCCAGCTATTTTCTGGTTGTCCCTCCATAAGATTGTAGAGGCGACAGTGTGGGCCCAGATGGGGCTGAGGAAAAGAGCATGAAACAGGAGGGAAGGGGGCAGATAACAACCTTCGAAAGAATGACATAGCACAAGGACATAAATGTAAACCAATTAAGATCAGTTGGGTCCAAGATGACAAGTCAAATTCAAGCAAACATTAATCCCCAACCTGTAAGCCAAAAGGCACACCCAGAGATGGCAGAACAGCTCTAAGGCACTGTCAAAAGACAGAGGAGTGAGTGGTTCCCCAATGGCTGGGATGATCCTCCCACTCATTAGCATATGAATTCACCCCACTCGCAAAACCTAGCTAGGCTGCATTTCATCGCCTGGTACCAGTACCCTGTAGAGTGGGCACTTCTCTCTGAATCCTAACAAATCCACTTCTCACTTATCGCTTTGTCTCTCACTGAATTTTTGCAATGAGACATCAGAGCCTGAACTTCATTAGGTCCTGAAGTTGGGCCTCCTGGGTTTTGGTCGGACTCAATTCCTGGGAAAGAGAGCTGAAGGACAGGAGGAAAAAGCAGTGGGAAAAACGGGCCAAGGAGTCCCCTTCACAGCTTGCCGGAAATTTTGCTAAATATCTGACCGGTGCTCACAGTTTTCATTGGTCTGATCCTTGGTACAAAGAACAGTAAGGACAGAAGAACCCCCACAGGCTTGTGTAACAGCTACTGGGGCTCAGCAGATAGCGCCTTTGGGACATGCTGAGGAGTAGCCTCTCCAGAGTCCCTCAATTGTGCCCACTGCCGCCCGCCTGTTTGCGGGAGGTTCAAGGAGACAAGAACCGAGAGATTGTAAAGGAATTAAGATTTTGTTAGGCATATGTCCCTGCAGCCATAGCAGTGAGGATCTCCTACTTTAACTGGAGGTCTTCTGGAATCTGAGACTGAGCTTTCTGCTGACTTCGTTTTTCGCTGTCCTGGTTTCCAGCACGATGGGCCTCTTGTCACTTCCCCTGCGCTGGGTTTTCTTCACGTTCAGCTTCTACCACAGGAGCTTCGCTGAGTTGGGCTCCTGCTGAGTTTGGCCTCCTCCTTGCGGGGGGCCGTGCTGAGGTTGTAACAGCCAGGTTAAACCCGAGTCATGGCACCATAGATGTCAGGCGAGTGTATGCTCCTCAGTTCTGTCTCATCCACAACAAAGATTTGGAGTGATGGACATTAAAGCCTTCGGCGTGTCACAGCTCTCGGGTCTTGGACAGGCCATGTTATAGCTCTCAGGTCTCAAACGGACCGTGTTATAGCTCTTAGACAAATCACTGTTACAGCTCCATGTTACAGCTCTATTTTATTTAGATAATAACAGGAAAATCCATCCTCAAGGCGTGAGGGCATGTCGACCCAAAGACGCGAAAAGCACCCCAGCGCGCAGGAGAGAGAGAGAGAGATCCCTTTGGCTCCTCTTTTTATATGTTTTTCTTTTCCCCCTGGGCCTGCCCTATGTAAATTGGGTTAGCCAGGAGTGTTGTTTGTTCTACCTGAGGTCCTCACTCCGGTCCTTGGGCCTTCCTTAGTTCTCTTTTCACAGGCTTTTTTCTTCCTTATCTTTTAGCCGCCGCCATTCTGGACTCTTTTTCCCTATTCTAACTACCTAACAAAGTCATTCAAATAATTACTACCAGCATTTTAGGCACTTGTACTGGATGGTCTCTGAATTGGGAAGATTCCCTGGAGAAGGGAAGGGCTACCCACTCCAGTATTCTGGCCTGGAGAATTCCATGGATTTTATGTCTATGGGGCCACAAAGAGTCAGACACAACTGCGTGACTTTCACTTCACTGGATGGTAGTTGTCTACCAAATAATACAAAATAGAAATTATTTCCACAAATGAATAATATAGAAGTGGGCAAAGGATTAGACTGAAAAAATCATGGAATTTTAAATGGAGGAAAATGCTCTGAAATGAAAACCTATTACTGTAGCCCTGGAGCTGAGGTAGACCAGTAAAACATGTGTTCCTCAATAATATAATCAATCACTTTACCTGGAATCTAGCCACTCAGCAATGTAATGCTCTAGTATGAATCTAGATTCTTTTTCTAGCTGCTATTAGTCAAATAGCTTTTAATGACTTCTACTATTAAATGACATTTAAGGCTAGTTAAATCTATAATTTGTCCTACATTTCTTCTTAAAACAGGCATGCAAGATACATGCTGACATTGCTAACATTGCATATATTCAGAACAGGGAAGGCACATGATCATAAGGCATGGACTTTGAAAGTATTAATAATTCAGAAAGAAAAAAAATCTGCCACTAACATTTTTTTTCATTCCTGTAATAAAGTATGATAAAGTAAATTTCATCCTCTTAGTGTACCACTCTGAGTTTTGACAAAGACATACAGTCATGTAACCATGGTCACAATCAAAATATGGAACAGTTTAGTGAAGGGAATTCAACCATACATATATGTGTGTCCATTTGTTCACCTGAAACTATCACAATGCTGTTAATCAGCTATTAACCAATTTTTTTTTAAGTTTTTGGTGTTAAAAATAATTTTTTTAAGAGAGGGAGAAAAAAATGGAACAGTTCAATAATCTCCCCAAATTTCCTCCTGCCCCTTTGTAATCAACCCCTTCCACACACTCTGTCCTTGGCAACTAGTGGTCTTTTTTCCATCCCTATAGTTTAATGTTTTCCAGAGTGTTACATCAGTGGAAATTTGTAGTATATGGTCTATTAAGTCTGTGGTCTTTCACACAGAAAAATGCAACTGAGATCTATCCATGTTGTTGTGGTACTAGGAGTACATTCTTTTTTCACTGAGTAGTATTTCATTGATTGGATGTACCTCAGTTTGGATTGACTCCAGTTTTCAGTGATTACTAATGAACCTACTATGAATATTAACATATATACTTTTGTGTAGACATAAAATTTCATTTGGCTTGGGTAAAAACCTAACTGAATTGTATGGTAAGAGTATGTTTAACTTTACAAAAAACTGACAACTGTTTTGAAAAGTGGCTGCACCATTTTGATTTGCTACAAACAACGTATGGGAATTTCAGTTGCTCCACACCCTTGTTAGCAGTTGGAATCTTTATTTTGTATGTTTGTTTTAGCTATTCTAATAAATGTACTGTGGCATCACAGTGTGGTTTTTAACTTGCATTTTCCTAATAACAATGTTAAGCATCTTTTCATGTTCTTATTTGCCATTCATATATTTTCTTTGATAAAGTGTCATTGTAAATCTTTTGCTCATTTTTTTTTTAAGATTGGACATATAGTTTTCGTATTACTGCCTTCTGAGAGTATTTATGTAAACTGGATATGTCTTTCATCACATATGTGATTTCAGAAATTTCTCCCAGTTCATAGTCTATGTATTTTAATTCTTTTAGCCATGTCATACATAGGGCAAAAGTCTTCATTCCAATGCAATTCAATTTATCAGTCTTTTTTTTTTTCCTACTATGGATTATGCTTCTCATATTGTATCTAAGAAATGTCTGCTTAATCCAAGATCACAAATGTTTTCTCCTATGTTTTCTTCTAGTCTATAGATTGTTCATGACAATCTGGTTTAAAATAGATATAACATTAATGAATTTCAGTGATATCTGAGTAAAAAGAATGGACTATTTTTTAAATTCAGAAGAATACTGAATTTAGTACTTTATATATTTGAAATTTCTGAAATCAGAATCTCTTCCCTAAAATATAAAAAAAATCACACAATACAACAGTCATTCATTCACTCATTCATTAGTCAAGTATTTATTAATGGCCTTACTATTTTCCAATTACTCAGTTAGATGGTATGGTAATAGAGTTAAAGATGTAGTTGATCCTTTCCCTCAAGAAGTTCTGCATCTGTGTCTTATATCACATCCTTATATAGAACAGAAAAAGCAAGTGAAAAAATCATAGCACAGTGTGATATAAACAAGAATTAGAGTGGTGACCAGAAGCCATATGAGTGAAAAGCAGGACTCAACCCAAAATGATAGAGCACCCGTGAAAGAAAGGAGATAAAACTTGTAGCCCTGAGGAGCACGCAGTTTGGTGGAGGAGATGAAAATGTAAATACATAAATAATTATTTCATTACCAACACTCTCAGTGCTATGAAAGAAAGCTACAGAAAATGAAGACAATACATAACAAGATATAATTATTCTACGAAGTTAAGGGAAGACAGTCCTAACAGTGTCACATGCAAACTGGAAGCTGAGTGTAATTAGAAATTATCTTTGAATAAAAGTTCAACCTTCCAGATTGAGGAAATTGCACATTTAAAGACCCAAACACTAACTATAATAATACACTGATGCAAGAAATTAAAGAAAACACAAATAAATGGAAAGAAATATCAGGTTCTTTAGTTGAAATAATTAATGCTATTAAAATGTCTATAATACCCAAAGCCATCTATAATAGTGAATAAAATCCCTATCAAAATTCCGATAGTATTTTTCACAGAAACAGAAAAAAATATCCTACAATTTGTGTGGAACCACAAAAGACCCTAAATAGCCAAAGCAATCTTGATAAAAAAAGAACAAAGCTGGAAGCATCACACTGCCTGATTTCAAACTATACTATAAAATTGTAGTATATAGTAATCAAAGTAGTATAGTACTGGCATAAAAATCGGTGCATAGCCTAATGGAAATGTAATCAAGAGCCAAGAAGTAAACCCACACACATATGGTCAACTAATATTTGACAAGGGAGCCACTAAGACTCTCAGTGGAGAAAACATAGTCTCTTCAGTAAATGGTGATGAGAAAACTGAATATCCTATCCAAAAGAATGAACTGGAGTCCTCTCCTAAATCATATGCAAAAATTAAGGAAAAAAGTATGAAAGACTTAGATGTAAGTCCTGAAATCATAAAACTCCTAGAAGAACATAGGCAAAAAGTTCCTTGACATTGGTTTCAACAATAACTTTTTAGATATGACACCAAGAATGCAAACAACAGAAACAAAAATAAACAAGTATTACTTTTGTTTTATTGTTGTTTTTTAGTTACTATGTCATGTACAACTCTTTTGCAACCCCATGGAGTATTACTACAGCAAACTAAAAAGGCAATACAGCCAAAGAAATGAACAACAAAATAAAAAGATAACCTACTCAATGAGAAAAAATGTTTGCAAATCAAGTATCTGATAAGGAGTTAATGTCTGTGATCTATAAGGACTTACAACTCAGTAGCGAAAAGTAAACAAGTCAATTTTAAAATGGACAAATGACCTAAATAGATAGTTTCCAAAGAATATACACAAATGTCCAACAGATATATATATGAAGTTATCAACATCACTAATCACCACAAAAATGTTAGTCAAAACTACAATGAGAAATCTCTTCACACCGGTTAAGATGGCTATTACACAAAAGATAAGAGTTTACAAGTGATGACAAGGATGGTGGAGTAAAGGGAACCTTTGAGCACTCTTGGTAGAAATATAAATTGGTCCAGCTATTATGGTAAACACTACGAAGATTCCTCCAAAAATAGAACTACTATATGATCTAGCAATTCTACTTCTGGGTATATATTCAAAGGAAATGAAATCACTATCTTGAAGAGATATCTGCACCCTCATATTTGTTGCAATTATTTATCTCAATAAAACTAAAAAAAAAAAAAATAAAGTTTAATATCAAAAAAAACAATAGAGTATCACTCATAATACAATACAGTCCTTTAAAATGAATAAATAACTTTATGAAAATCACTCCTGCCTTATTATATCTTTGACTATGAAATGTTATCAAGAAACCACAAACTTAAATGTGAAGATACGGTACATGTTTTTGAAAAATTAATCAACTCAGCAAGACAAATGAAAGAGTGAAGAGTCAACTGAACAGTGTAGATGAGGCTTTTATGAGCCAAAATGAGAGTGATCAAGCACTGGAGGTTGAGGAAAGTATTTAGGTGCTCCAGGTAATAGTAAGTGCTCTCTGTTATAGTTGTTCAGTCGTTGTATCTGAGTCTCTGTGACCCCATAGAATATAGCCTGCCAGGTTCCTCTGTCCTTGGAATTCTCCAAGCAAGAATACTGGAGTGCATAGCTATGCCATTCTCCAGAGGATCTTCTCGACCCAGGGATCAAATCCAAGTCTCCTGCATTGCAGGTGGATTCTTTGCCATCTGAGCCATTTAAGTATTAGCTGACCTAAAATATATCGATTCTTGCTATACAACCTAGTGATTCCATATTTCTATACATTTCAAAATGATCACCACATAAGTAGAGTTTTGGTATGTCTGCATACAAAGGTATTAATAGTTATTGCCTATATTCCCCATACTGTACCTGTCGTACCCATGACTCATTTATTTTATAATGGAAGTTTATACCTCTTAATCACCCTCACTTATCTCTCCTCCTCTAAAGATTTATCTATTCAAATCCTCTAAGACTTATACAGTATTTTATATTGATAAGTTATATGAGTTCCTTATATATATTGGATATTAACCCCTTATCAGATATATTGTTTGCAAATATCTTCACCCATTTGGTAGGCAGCGTTTTCATTCTATTGATAGTTTCTTTCACTATTCAAAAGCATTTTAGTTTGATGTAGTCCCATTTATTTATTTTCACTTTTGTTTCCCTTGCTTGGGATAAGGAGATATAGCTTAAAAAAATATTACTGAGACTGATGCAAAAGAGTAATGTTTCAGAGTTCCCTGCCTATATTTTCTTCTAGAAGGTTTATTTAAGGTATTGTATTTAAATGTCTTCAATCCATTTTGAATTTATTTTTCCCACACTATTTATTGAAGAGGTGGTGTTTTCCCCAATGTATATTCTTGTCTTCTTTGTGGTAGATTTGTTATTGCTGTTCAGTGGCTAAGTCGTGTTCTGGGCTTCCCCGGTGGCTCAGACAGTAAAGAATTCGCATGCAATGTGGGAGACCTGGCTTCAATCCTTGGATTGGGAAGATCCCCTGGAGGAGGGCATGGCTACCCACATCAGTATTCCTGCCTGGAAAATCCCCATGGACAGAGGAGCCTGGTGGGCTACAGTTCATGGGGTCACAGAGTCAGACAGGACTGAGCGACTAAGCACAGTCTGACTCTTCGTGACCCCATGAACTGCAGCCCACCAGGCTCCTCTGTCTTTCATTGTCTCCCAGAGTTTGCTCAGATTCTTGTACTGGAGAAGACTCTTGAGAATCCCTTGGACTGCAAGGAGATCAAACCAGTCAATCTTAAAGGAAATCAACCCTGAATATTCATTGGAAGGACTGATGCTACAGCTGAAGCTCCAATCATCTGGCCACCTGACGCCAAGAGCCGACTCATTGGAAAAGACCCTGATGCTGGGAAAGATTGAAACAAGAGGAAAAGGGGATGACAAAAAATGAGAAGATGAGATGGTTGGATGCATCACCAATTCAATGGACATGAATTTGAGCAAACTCTGGGAGATGGTGAAGGACAGGGAAGCCTGGCATGCTGCAGTGATTGGGGTCACAAAGAGTCAGACATGACTAAGCAAGTGAACAACAACAACATACATAAATACATGATGCCAAATACACACACACACACACACACACATATATGTATATAATATACATATTAAGTCCATCTTATCCATTTAAGGCCAAGGTATCCTTACTGATTTTCTGTCTGGATGATCTGTCCATTGATGTTAAGGAGGTGTTCAAGTCCTCTACTATTATTGTGTCACTGTCAGTTTCTCCCTTTATGGCGGTTAATAATTATTTTATATATTTAGGAACTCATGTTGGGTACATACATATTTATAAATGTTAAATCTCCTTCTTGGATTGATTCCTTGATCATTATGCAATTCTCTTCTTCCCCTCTTGTGACAGTCTTTGTTTTGTCTATTTTGTCCTATTTTGTCTGACAGAAATATTGCTACCCTGGCTTTATTTTCATTTCTATTTGCATGGGATACCCTTTTCCATTTCCTCACTTTCTATATGTGTGAATATTTAGATTTGGAGTCTCTTCTATGTATTATCTATTTGGGTCTTGGCTTTGTATCTGTTCAGCCAGTCTACGTCTTTTTATTGGATCAACTAGTCCATTTACATTTAAAGCAATTATCCTATGCATGTACTGACTGCCATTTTGTTCATTGTTTGGGGTTGTTTTTGTAGTTCCTTTTTTCTTCTTTTTGTCTCTTCTGGTGTTCTGATTATTTTTACTGTTATGTTTGAATTCCCTTCGTGTGTGTATGTGTGTGTGTGTGTATCACATTATAGACCTTTGGTTTGTGATTATTATGAGCAATCCATATATTTTATATATATATATATATATATATATATATATATATATATATATGTATATATATATTTAAGTTCCTGATCTCTTTATTTAAAATGCATTTTAGCAACCCTGCATTTTTACTACCTACCATCCATGTTACTATTTTTGACATCATATTTTACATCCTTTCACATATCCCTTAAGTACTTATGGATACAGACGATTTTACTGCTTTTGTCTCTTTACCTTCCTACTAGCTTTATACATTTTTGATTTAGTACCTTTACATTTGTTTTTACCAATGAAAGCTTTCCTTTCAAAATTTTATATTTCTAATTATGGCCTTTTCTATTTTGCTTAGGGAAGTAGCTTTAACATTTTTTGTAAAGATGGTTTAGTAGTACTGAGTACTTTTATCTTTTATCTGCAAAACTTTTGGTTCTCCACCAAATTTGAATAAGAGGCTTGCTGGGTAAAGGTTTTTCCCTTGGTTACAGGTCTTTCCCTTTCATCACTCTAAATATATCATCCCTGCAGACTTTCAGCTAAACTGTCAGCTGGTGACCTTATAAAGTTCCTTTGTATATAAATTTACTTTTCCCTTCCTGCTTTTAAAATTCTTTTTTATCTTTAATTTTTTTTTCTAATTTTATTTTATTTTTAAACTTTACATAATTGTATTAGTTTTCCAAATATCAATTTTAATTACAATGTATCTTGATGTGACCCTCTTTGAGTTGATACTGCTTGAGACTTTAAATTTCCTGGACCTGGGTGTCTGTTGCCTTTAAGGTTCGTGATGTTTTAGCAATTAATTCTTCAGATATTTTCTCTGCTACTCCCTCTCTCTCTTCTCCTTCTGGAACCTCTTTAATATGAATGTTAGAATGTTAGTATACTTGATGTTTTCTCAGAGGTCTCATACTATTCACATTTTTTATTCATATTTTTCTTTCTTCTTTTCAGCAATTTCCACTCTTCTATCTTCCAGCTCACTGATCTGTTCCTCCATATCATCTAATTTACTTTTGATTTCTACTAGTGTATTTCTTATTTCAGTTATTGTATTCCTCACCTATTTCTAGTTCTTTTATCTTTTCTAACTCTTTGTTTATAACTTCTAACTTCTTGCTCTCTTTATCCAATCTTCTCCTGAGGTCTTTAAACCTCTTTACAGTCGTAATCTTGAATTCTTTATAGGGTAAATTCCTTATCTCCATTTTGTTGTTCTTCTGGGGTTTTATGGTTGTTCCTTTGGAATATATTCCACTGTTGCCTCATTTTGCCTAATTTGCTGGTTTTATTTATATGTATTTGGTAGATTAGTTATGCTTTCTGAGCTCGGAGAAATGGCCTTTTGTAGGAGACATGCTATGAAACTCAGCAAGGCTCCTCTCCTTTCACCAGATAATACGCTCTAGGGGGTGCCCCCAGTATGGGTCGCTGGGTCCTTCTTCTGTGGCAGGTTGACCACTATGGGTGGTCTGGTAGGTGTGACTGGTCCCTAGTCAGGTTGCCAAGAACTGCCTTGTGCAGAGGCTGCTGGCCACAGGTAGGCAAGGTCAGGCCACAAGGAGGTTGGCTGCAGGGCCACAGGGTTCTATGGGACTAGTGCTACCTTACTGGTATACAAAGCTGTGTTCTGAGTGGATGGTTGTGGGGTCTGAGGTCACAAACCTAGTGCTAACCTGCTGGTAGGCAAGTCCAGTTCCTGACATGGCTGGCTGCATTTTATGCTGCTCTAAAGCTTATGTTGGAGAAGGCAATGGCACCCCACTCCAGTACTCTTGCCTGGAAAATCCCATGGATGGAGGAGCCTGGTAGGCTGCAGTCCATGGGGTTGCTAAGAGTTGGACACGACTGAGCGACTTCACTTTGACTTTTCACTTTCATGCATTGGAGGAGGAAAAGGCAACCCACTCCAGTGTTCTTGCCTGGAGAATCCCAGGGACAGAGGAGCCTGGTGGGCTGCTGTCTATGGGGTCGCACAGAGTCGGACACGACTGAAGCGATTTAAATGCAGCAAAGCTTATGTTGGCCAGCAGACATGTGGGGTTAAATCCTGGAATGGCTAGTTCAGGGGCCCAAGGTGTTCTGTTTCATGATTCCTTATTTATATATTTAGTTGTAGAAGTCTTTTTGTAGTCTTCTGGTCTTTCTTATCAGTAGCTATTCTGTAATGGTCGTAATTTTCATGTTCCATGGGAGGTGAGCTCAGGGTTTTCAAACTATGCCATCTTGGCCATTCTCTCTCTAAGATTAGTATATTCTTTTAAATGCACTCAATCTCCAAAATAAAACAATTGTTCACTCTTTGTCAGATTTTCAATTTAAAAAAAAATATAGGCTACGAAATCTATGAGACCTTAAGATAGTGACCTTATACCTCTTTTTATCCCAAACAGGTCTTATCAGAGTATCTCATACACTAAGGGGGTTTACCAAATAGATTAACTGATTTAATCATTTTCCTATCTGTGAATTGTTATCAGCAGAAATAAAATCTCTATTCTTCACTTTCTTTGTCCTATGGTCTAAAAATTTAGTAAGTGATCAAAGAGTGTGCTAGGTGATACTGTAGTTTGAGTCAGTGTATCTCTACCAAATGCACAAACTCAAATGTAGTCAAATTCAAGTACATGCACTCATAAAAGGGATGAGAGAGTAATAGAGACAGAGATAGAGAATTAAATAGTATGAACAGTTCACTTGTCATTCCACTCACTTAGCATATGCCCCAGAGTGAGCATGAGATGGAAAATGGGATTCTGTCTTTTCCTCTGCTGAGTTCACTTCCCACGCGTCTCTTTTAGTGATCATCTTGCTGCAGTTCTGAGTATTCTAGTTTTTAAGGATGTGTATTGCATATAATATGCTTCCTAAATTCAATGCAAGTACTTCATCTGGTGCTCAACCAAAAAAGAAAAATCTATCTGTTCCCAAGCTAGAAAGAAAAATTGGCTGTACTAGACTTATTGAGACACAGTATATCAGGTTCAAACTTGGCATTTCCCTAAGATATTTTCAAGGGAAAGGCAAGTTTGCCTGTACTCAACTTTTGCTTTACCTTCTGACTGTAGACATTATGCCTGCTTGAGATGCCACTCTACAGCATGGCACTCCATTGTACCCTGAAAAGACTTTGACATTTAATGTATTTTATGCAAGGTATTCTTTATTCACAATTGATGATTTTTTAAAAATATCTAAATCGCTTGCCATGATTTATAAGCACTTTTATAAGCACTATTATAGATAACAAATATAAGGGGGGGGGGGTCACAAAAAGGAAAAACTTTAGTACAGAGGTCACACACATGTCCCCAGAGGGGTCTTAAAGGTAAGGGAACAAGTGAAGAATCCTAGACTTCACAGGGTATGAGGTCTGGAGAGGCCTGGAGAAGCAGAACAGGAGGGGCTCCAACCCACTGTTTCAAAGCTGGAATGGAGGTTCAGTGTTGCCATTTTTTTCAAGAGAAACTGAAAGTATGGATTTATATAGGAAAGGCATCCAAGGGCTTTTAACAGTAATAGCAAATCCTGTGGGTTAAGACCACAAGGCCACAGCAAAGAAGATCCACTGGTCTAACTTAACACAATGACCATCTATTTGCAATCCTTTCACTACCATACCTTTATCACAAATAAGTGGCTTTTTATGTAAAAATATAACCATTTGAACCCATGCAGTGCTTAATTAACATTCTGTGATTAAATAATGTATGGTTTTCTTTCTACTGGGCAATTATGACATTTTGCTGAATCAGGAAAAATGCAATTTTCAATTTTCTTGAGAAAAAGTATTTAATACCTCTCAGCATATAAGAACATTTTAGCATGATGCCAAGTTTGTGCCTAGAGTTCTTTCTTTTGATTAATGAGAAGTGTTTCCAGTTACCTATTTACCTATGACTTAAGGAATAAATTAAATAGTTCCCTACACCTGTAAGACAAGTTAGATTTATTCTTTCTGGGATCATCATACTAGATTATCATCATACACACCTGCAAACAAAATGATGGTTTTTCTATCTCAAAGAAAATCTGGTAGCCTCAAAATTAGACCTTCCATATGAATCAAGAAATTATTACCATAGGATGCATTTGTAAGAGGGGACTACAGGACTCAAATAATATAGTTGTTGGCAGAAAATTGTCTGACTCTGGTATACACAACATCTAAAGCCACAGCTTGGAGGTTGAACCCTTACATTATTATTTCATACCTACCAAACCTATTTGCTCATTTACGTAATTGTTCTTGGAGCACAGAAACCATCAGAGGGGAATAAGTTCAGGAAAGCAAATTATACTTCTTATGGTTATAAGCGATGTGGCGCTCAATAGAGTGGAATTACTTCTCCAGTAAAATAAATCAGAAGGCTTCCCAAACTTGTTAAACCTCTAATCATGAATGATGTTTACATTTCCTGTTGGTTTCTAGTTTTACATCCAACATATGGCGAGCAAAAAATATCCAAACCCATTCCAGAAATGAAAGGCAAAATCTGTCTTACAATTTGATGGGCCCAAGTAGTTTGGTACCAGAGATTATAAATCTGCCTTTTCTTATATCAGTCTTTCTGATGAGCATGTTTTAAAACTGCATGCAAAATAGTTCAACTAAAACTATTGCTTGTGTAACTATTCTAGTAATGTGAAGGTCTATTACAGTATAACTGTGAAAACAAATGAGAGTTTAAATACAGGAAATTTCTCCTATAGATCTAGAATGAACGCTCATAAATGGAGATGCAGAATGCAGCATTAATCAAGTTGGGGCAGTACAATGGGTGGCAGCAAATATCCATCTATCACTTCTCTGTCAAATTGTGGAAACTGCCAATTTTTTCTTAAAAGAAATATAGGGGTATTGATTGATATTAACTTATCTTGGTATTCAAAATGGTTGTTATTCTGTGTTTATGTCAATGTCAAGAGAAGAGTGTACACTTGCATGACCAGCAACAGGGAACATTCCCCTTCCTCAACGTGTAGGAGCAGCCATCTCTAACAAAGGAATGCTTAATTACATCCGTATGTCACACCTATTTTAATTTTTAAATTTTTTAAATGATTATTTATAGTTGAAACACAAGAGCTGTTTGAACAAATGCCTGCATTTTAATTTCACAAGTTCAGAGTTCTATGCTGTATTTTTTTTTAAATCTTCAGAGATATCCAATGCTGGTGGGTTTCAAAGATACAAACTAATCTGCACAGTTGGGGTGCTATATGCCATCCAAAGATCATGAAATTAATGAGGTCAACTTTAAAGGAGCCAAATTTTCTTGAACTGGTTTGATTTGAGCAAAGGGACTCGTTTTCATGTAGTCTTAAAACATTTTTATTAGAGCTATTTAATTTTATGACATTGGTCCAAAGAGTTTGCTAAAAGTCAGGGGAAATCTCCCGTATTTCTTCTCTTCCTTTCTCTCTCTTGGCTATCCGTCTGTCTGTCTCTCTCTCTAACTCTCCTATTCTCCCTATATTGAAATTTATATTCTGATTTATTTATTTACCTATAGTCCCCCCCACTCCAGTACTCTTGCCTGGAAAATCCCATGGACGGAGGAGCCTGGTGGGCTGCCGTCTATGGGGTCGCACAGAGTCGGACACGACTGAAGCGACTTAGCAGCAGCAGCAGCAGTCCCTTTTCACCTAGAGTACTCAGATTTAAAGGGCATTTAAAGATTTAAGGTAAGTTTTGAATCTTAAAATCATGAACACCACTGTAAACTTTGAGTATATCTCTACATGTTCATCTGTTCCCGAAATTTATTTTAGAAGTTCCTACTAAGTGTGTATAAAAATTTCACCTCTTTCAATGTTAAACAAAATAACTATTATTTCTAACAGGTATCATAAGACTTGGGCCTCCCTAGTGGCTCAGCAGGAAAGAATGTGCCTGCAATACAGGAGACATGGGTTCGATCCCTGGGTCAGGAAGATTCCCTGGAGGAGGGCATGGCAACTACTCCATTATTCTTTGCTGGAGACTCCCATGGAGAGAGGAGCCTGGCAGGCTATGGTCCATAGGGTTGCAAAGAGTCAAACACGACTGAAGCGACTGAGCACAGCACAGCACACAACATATCATAAGACATGGGTTTTAAATTCATTTCCATAAATTGGAAGAGAAAAATGCTTCAGTTCTCTTATTATTAATGCTGAGCTAGTCTCTCATGGAGCTCTAATGAAATGACTAATAAGAAAGTCATTTGGAATAATGATAATAAAAATACACCATCATAATCATAGCCTTTCAGTTGCCCAAACTCCTTGACTGCAAAATCAATCAAAAGAGTTTAAGCACCTACTATGATTGTGGGCACTGGGAAATAAAATAGGCAATATTATCCTTACTCTGAAATAATTTAACATCTCATTGGCAAAATACAATACATACAAATACATACACACACATACACACTCAAGTTTGTGAAAAGCCACATATGTGTGCTTAAAAATCATAATTAATATATTGTATTGTGTGGGACCGACACTGAGCGTCATATAAGGGAGAGAATATTTTTATCTGAGTAATTGGAGAAGAACTCACAGGAGGTAGTGTATGACTGGCTTTGATGTTTGGGTAGCATTTCATTAAGTATGGAGTAGCATGTGCATATGTACTCTGGATTTGGTGAGAGAGAGGGGGCAGTTTCTTCCAGAAAGAGGAACCAAAGGTACTAGACTGTACTATCCATTTTAAGAGGACAGTGAAGATGTAGCCTGGATGATCCAGGGTGCACTGAAATGTGGGTTTTTAGTTATTAATTAATTTAAAATATTAAAAGACTTTTGAATGAGAGGATATTAGGTACAAATTATAATTCTTTGATGTTTAATTCCCACAGTATTATAAAGAATATATTAAAGGAATAGGGGTCAAATTTTAACTTGAAATACATTAAATACAAGATGATTAGGACCTAGATCAGAATGGTAGCAATATAAACAGGAAGAAAAAGTCTAAGAGAGGCATTTTATTTCAAAGACACTCATGTCCCTTGAGTCAGTGATGCTATGTAACCATCGTATCCTCTGCCACTCCTATCTACTTTTGTCTTCAATCTTTCCCATCATCAGGGTCTTATAATAGCTGGATAGGAGGTTGAAGGAATAAATAAAGACCTCATGACTGTAAGGCTTAACAGCAGAGAGAATACTCTACCACTTCTTAATTTACTTTAAAAAGTGTATTTTTAACAAATATTTTTAACAGTATACTATTTGTCACACATTGTGCAAGTCCACGAGCGTTCATTGAGGTTTGCAAGCTTCAGAGGAAGATGGATAAATAGATAGATATGAAATAACCAACACATATCTATTAATTATAAGCATTTATAGAGAAAATATTCTAAATGTATGGACATATATGCATATTGTTGTTGTTTTCCAGTCAGTACGTCTTGTCCAACTCTTGAGACCCCAAGAACTATAGTCCTCCACGCTCCTCTGTCCATGGGATTCTCTAGGCAAGAATACTGGAGTGGGTTTCCATTTCCTTCTCCAGGAGATCTTCCCAGACCAGAGATCTCCTGCACTGGCAGTGGAATCTTTATCACTGAGCCATCAGGGAAGCTCCACATATGCATATTACATACATATATTATACTATACATAAAATACACATACATGTAATATAAATACGTATTTTTGTTTTTGTTGTTCAGTCACTAGTTGTGTCTGACTCTTTGTGACCGCAGGGACTACAGCACCCCAGGCACCACCCTCCTCCACTATCTCCCAGAGTTTGCTTAGATTCATGTTCCTTGAGTCAGTGATGCTATCTAACCATCTTACCCTCTGTAGCTCCTTTCTATTTTTGTCTTCAATCTTTCCCATTATCAGGGTCTTTTTCCATGAGTTGATTGTTCCCATCAGGTGGCCAAAGTATTGGAGTTTCAGCAATAGTCCTTGCAATGAGTATTCATGGTTAATTTCCTTTAGGACTGACTGGTTTGATCTCATTGCAGTCCATGGGACTCTGAAGAGTCTTCTCCAGAACCACAGTTCAAAAGCATCAATTCTTCAGCTCAGCCATCATTATGGTTCAACTCTCACATCTGTACACAACTACTGGGAAAACCACAGCTTAGACTATACAGACCTTTTTTGGCAGAGTAATGTCTCTACACTGTCTAGGTTGGTCATAGCTTTTCTTCCAAGGAGCAAGCATCTTTTAATTTCATGGTTGAAGTCACCATCATAGTGATTTTGGAGCCCAAGAAAATAAAATCTGTCACTGTTTCCACTTTTTCCCCTTCTATTTGCCAAGAAGTGATGGGACAGAATGCCATAATCTTAGTTTATTGAATGTCGAGTTTCAAGCCAGCTTTTCCACTCTCCTCTTTCATTCACATCAAGGGGCTTTTTAGTTCCTCTTCATTTTCTGCCATCACAGTATTATTATCTGTTGTTGTTGATATTTCTATCTAAAGTTGTTGATATTTCCCCCAGCAATCTCGATTTAGGTTGTAATTCATCCAGCCTGGCATTTGGCATTATGTACTCAGGATAGAAGTTAAATAAGCAGGTTGACAATATACAGCCTTGTCATCCTTCTTTCCCAATTTTGAATCAATCAGTTTTTCTATGCCTAGTTCTAACTGTTGTCTCTTGACCCACATACAGGTTTCTCAGGAGACAAGTAAGGTGGTGTGCTACTTCCATCTTTTCAAGAATTTTCCACAGTTCACTGTGATCCACGCAGTAAAAGGCTCTAGGGTAGTCAATGAAACAGCAGTCGATGTTTTTCTGGAATTCCCTTGCTTCCTCTATGACCCAATGAATGTTGGCAATTTGACCTCTGGTTCCTCTGTCTTTTCTAAGCCCAGCCTGTACACCTGGAAGTTCTCGGTTCACATACTGCTAAAGCCTAGCTTGAAGGATTTTGAGAATAACCCTGATAGCATGTGAAATGAGTGCAATTGTATGATAGTTTCAACATTCTTTGGCATTGCCCTTCTTTGGTATTGGAATGAAGACTGACATTTTTCAGGTCCTGTGGCCACTTCTGAGTTTTCAAAATTTGCTGACCTATTGAGAGCAGCACTTTAAGAGCATCATTTTTTAGAATTTTAAATATCTCAGCTGGAATTCCATCACCTCCACTAGTTTTATTTGTAGTAATGCTTCCCTGGTGGCTCAGTAGGTAAAGAATTTGCCTGCAATTTGGGAGACATAGGTTCAATCCCTGGGTTAGGAAGATCCCCTGGAGGAGGGCATGGCAACCCACTCCAGTATTCTTACCTGGAAAATCCCCATGGATAGAAGAGCCTAAAGGACTGTAGTCCATGGGGTTGCAAAGAGTTGGACACGACAGAACGACTAAACACAAGCACAATAATGCTTCCAAAGGCCAAGATGACTTCACACTCCAAGATGTGTGCTTTAAGTGAATGACAAAACCATTGTGGTTATCAGGGTCATTGAGAACTTTCTTGCATAGTTCTTTGTGTACTCTTTTCACATCTTAATCTCTTCTGCTTCTGTTAGATCCTTACTGTTTCTGTCCTTTATCATGCCCATCCTTATCTGAAATATTCCCTTGATATCTCCAATTTTCTTTAAAATATTTCTAGCTTTTCCCATTCTATTGTTCTTCTCTATTTCTTTGCATTGTTCATTTAAGAAGGCCTTCTTATCTCTCCTTGCTATTCTCTGGAAGTCTGCATTTAGCAGGGTATATCTTTCCCATCCTTCCTTGACTTTTGCTTCTCTTCTTCGCTCAGCTATTTATAAAGCTTCTTCAGACAACCATTTTGCCTTCTTGCATTACTTTTTTTTTTTTTTTTTTGAGATGGTTTTGTTTACTGCCTCCTATATGATGTTACAAACTTCTATCCACAGTTTTTCAGGCACTCTGCCTACCAGATCTAATCCCTTGAATCTATTCATAACCCCCACTGTATAATCATAAGGGATTTGAGTTAGGTCATACCTGAATGGCCTAGAGGTTTTCCCTATTTTCTTAAATGTAAGCCTGAATTTTGTGATAAGGAGCTCATGATCTGAGCCACAGCCAGGTCCAGGTCTTCTTTTTACTGATTCCATAGAGCTTCTCTATCTTTGGATGCAAAGAACATAATCAAACTGATTTTGATACTGACCATCAGGTGATATCCATGTTTAGAGTCATCTCTTGGGTTGTTGGAAAAGGGTGTTTGCTATGACTAGTGTATTCTCTTGACAAAACTCTGTTAGCCTTTGCCCTACTTCATTTTTTTACTCCAAGGTCAAACTAGCTGGTTATTCTGGGTATCTCTTGACTTACTAGTTTTGCATTCCAATCCCCTATGATGGAAAGGGTTTCTTTTTTTGGTGTTAGTTCTAGAAGGTATTGTAGGTCTTCATAGAAATGGCCAATTTGAGTTTCTTTGGCATCAGTGTTTGGGGCATAGATTTGGATTACTGTGATGTTTAATGGTTTGCCTTGGAAACAAACCAAGATCATTTTGTCATTTTTGAGACTGCACCCAACTACTGCATTTCAGACTCTGATTGACTATGAGAGCTTCCCCATTTCTTCTAAGGGACTCTTGCCCACAGTAGTAGATACGATGGTCATCTGAATCAAATCCATCCATTCGCATCCATTGTAGTTTACTGATTCCTCAGATGTTTAAGTTCAATTTTGCCATCTGCTTGAGTCTGCCCAATTTACCTTGATTCTTGGACCTAACGTTCCGAGGTCCTATGCAGTATTGTTCTTTAGAGTGTCAGACTTTAATTTCACCACTAGACACATCCACAACCTAGCATCCTTCCTTCTTTGGCCCAGCTGCTTCATTCTTTCTGGAGCTATTAGTAACTGCCCTCCAATCTTCCCCAGTAGCATATTAGACACCTTCCAATCTGGGGCGGGGGGGGGGCCACATCCTCCAGTGTCTTATCTTTTTGCCTTTTCATACTGTCCATGGTGTCCTCCAAGAAAGAATACTGCAGTGGGCTGCCATTTCTTCCTCTAGTGGACCATGTTTTGTCTCCACTATGATCCATCTCTCTTGGCTGGCCCTTCAGGGCATGGCTCATAGCTTCACTGAATTATGCAAGCCCCTTCACCATGGTAAGGCTATAGTCTATGATGATGGAAAAATATGTATTTTATTATACATGTAATCTTATTAATATTTATACATACACACCCACACTTATGAAGACTGATGTTAATCAAATAAATGATATATTAATTATAGTCAGATGATAAGTATATAATTTTGAACTCTGATAGGGCTTATAAAAGAAATGGAGGAAGCTATGCATGCATGCAACAAGAAGACTGTATGAGCTGGGATGGTTTGAGGAAGTTTCTCTGAGGAAGTGGTTTTAACTAGGCAAGTAGTAGAAGAGTATTCCTAAGAACAAGAATAGTGTGGGTCCTGCTTTGGAAGGGGAAATTATTAGTTCGTTTCTGAACAAGTTGAGTTTGAGGCTTCTTTGAGACATCCAGTTGGGAATGTTGAATCATTAGATAGAAGTACAGGTTTGACACTCAGAGGAACAGTCTAGGCTGCAGATCTAAATGTGAAAGTTCCTAGCAAAGAGATGAGTCATACCACTAGGAAGAAAATTTACAGTAAGAGGCTTACAGGACTTAGAGCAAGCCTGGAAATCTGCAATGTTCAGAAGGGAAGCAAAAGAGGATATCCTTGCCCAGGAGACTAATAAGTTGATGGATGATGGTGGGGAGGAATGTGGAGGATATGGTGTGAGAGAATTAAGAAAGGGATTGTTTCCTGCTAGAAGTGGTTAACATCTTTGAAAACTGCTTTGTGGACAAACGAGTTGAAGCCTAAAAAAGACCTCCTATTGGATTTAATTATATGAAGGGCACTGTTGGCCTTGATGAAAGTAGTTTTAGGAGGAGGAGAAGGAATAAAAGCCAAATTATTGTTGGATACGAACTGAGTGGGAGGTGAGAAACTAGACAGCTCGGTTTGAAACATTTGGCAGTTAACAGACTTAATAAAATCAACTTTTTGAAAGGAAGAATAAAGTTTTGTTGTTCTTGTTACTTTAATGTGTGTGTCTGTATATGTTGTTAGTTTTTAAGGAAATAACAATTCAGTTTTAACCAACTTGAATTTGGGAGGATGGCAGAAACAATAAAGTTTCAAACATCTGTAGAGGAACACCAAGGCTCAAGAAAGAAGACAGAGCTGGAAAAATGAATTAGGTCATCATCTCAAGACGAGTCATGGCTCCAGGAAGGCTTTAGTGAGAAGAGAAGAGCATAGAGAAAAACTAAGAACTCAGAGCTAGTCTTAGTGAAATTCTCCATTTAGGAAAAGAAGCTGGAAATGAATCTGAAGTCTAGAAATGAAGAAATAGAAAAGCAGTCCAAGGAAAAGACAGAATAATAAGGTTGAAACCAAATGAGCGATAAGGTTTTAAAAGAACAAAGACTTCCAAAATATGTAGAAATTCTTAAATTGTGCTATTTGTAATTACCAACACTTAGGAATTATTTATTCAAGCCAAATATTTTTTTTTAATGTGAATGTTTTTTAACTGTGATGACACACCCCTCTGCTTTATTATCCAGTGTGGGTTTTTAAAAACAAAAATTATGATAAAAATAAAAAGTCAAGTAGTGATGAGAGGATAAATAGAAAATAAAATATTATTCTGAATCTCCCCAACCAAAAAGAATCATCATTACTTTTAGGTAAGATTAATTTCTGGCATCTCAATGTTGTTACATAGATGGAAGATAATAAATAAGGATATATGGAATTAGAGCTAGATGCTGGAGAACTTGTTATCTAAAGAGACCTATCTGGTTAGATTCTTAGGCAGCTAGATATAGATAGTTATAAGTGCTTTAAGTAATAATTTTGGAAGAATGGAATCACTTCATATGAACTGTTTTAATACAAATATAAAATTATTTTCATTCAAATTTAAGAAAAAGAAACAAGTGGGAATAAAATGCTAGAATTTACCTAATTGTTTCTTCTATGTAGAGGTATTAGTTCCTAAAAGAACTTGATTATTTTAATATAAAAAATGTTTTAAAATTTGTAATATTCATATTTTAACTACAAATTTCAAATTTACACAAATCTATTGACTTTCCTTCATGATAGATGAATAAATTAGTTAGATATTTTCCTATCTCCTTTCTTATATGTTCCATGATTCTTATTTTCCTCCCTTGCCTACTTGATAGCATTTAAATTCCGCCCTTTAGCTATAAATACTACTCTCTAGTCATAATTTTATATCTTAACCAATTCAGAACTTACTTCTCTTTCTTTTGACATGTTTCTCTATTTTTCAGTTTCATCTTGATTCACCTTCTGGCCAGAAAGATCCAGGCAGCAGTTTGGATATTTATTTATTTATGTAAACAATGTTTTCCTTGTTGCATTCCCTAACTTCTTCTGAGCATAAAGTGGTCTGCTAATTGCCTTTTAAACTAAGAGGTCAACTAGACTGAGTATGAATCTTGGACCACACCACCTTTTTCTCAAAAGTTTTAAAGCATATGTATTGTCTTCTGATCTTTGGTTCTCTTTCAAATAAGCTTGAGGATAGTCTGATTTTTAATCTGTTTTCTCCCATGTTGTTTATATGATTATTTCCTTGATACTGATATTTGGCAATTTCACCAAATTTGTATCATCTTTTCTAAAGACACAAAATACCCTTTTTAGCTGTAAATTAAAGTCTTTTTTCAGGACTTTTTCTTATATTTGAATGCTTTTTTCCTTTCTGATCTCTTCTTCAATAACACAAAATATGCATCAGTAAGATATCTTCTGCATTCTCCATATCTTCTTCATTAGTATTTTTGTATCTTTGTTATTTCACATTTAATTTTGTGTGTTTTTTCCCATTATACCCACTATATCTTTGTGCTTTAAGTCACTTCTATTATATTTTAAATTGCTTCATAATATGGCTTTGCTTCCAGCATGTTATATTTGTTTCTTACATTTCTTTTCTGAGGACTAGCAGTTGGCCACTGCAACCCTAGGGACTGTAGCCTGCCAGGCTCTTCTGTCCATGGGATTCCCCAGGAAAGAATACTGGAATGGGTTGCCATGCCCTCCTCCAGGGGATCTTCACAACCCAGGGATTTAACCCACGTCTCTTATGTCTCCTGCATTGACAGGCAGGTTCTTCACCACCACTTATATATAGTGTTTTATATATATATATAAAACACTTCTTTGAGAATAGGAGAAGTTATTTATTAAATTTGTCCTGTGTATTTTTAGGTAAAGATGTTTACTTTGCTACCATTTGCTTATATCCATTTTTTTTTCCATCCACTTTTTTCCTTACAGTTTATGTGTTGGTTTCTAAGTTTTACTCAAATTTGAATGAGGCTCACTGCCTGCTGGATACTAATGTATAGGAGTGTTGGGGAGAAGGAGCTATAGGACAGGGAAGTCCAGAGTCTCAGTGGAAATGTGTGCTCTCAAATACTTTCATATCACTTCAGTTACTTGCCTTTTCCTAAGTGCATGACTCCCCTCTGTGTGCAAGTAGTGATCGTGACTCACAGAAAATCCTTTATGTCAAGTGTTCCCTGTGCTGCTGCCTCCTCTCCCTACGTCACCTCTGGCACTCACTCTTGCGAAGAACACTAGCCTGCGGTCAATAGCAATAGGGAGTGTCTGTTCAGTTTCTCCTTCAGTGCCACCTCCTGCCATTCTATGCTATTAAACAAATTCTACAGGGAGGTTCTGTGCTTTTCTGCAGTCACTACACCCCCTGGATCTTGTCATCTTGAATCAAAGAATCATCAGCTATGCCCTTCTGGAGTGTAACTTTTACTTTTGGAGAAAATCGATATCCATCAATGTTCAAGAAGGCATGCATTGGTTCTCAGATGCTGCCCTGTTTAGAACCAGATTTCACATCATTTGCTGGGTGTGTGAACAGTTAGTAGTTGGAGATTACAATCGTTTTTTTGGTTTCATTTTAACTAGTTTTTTTTTTTAATTTCTAGTCATTATTTTTGATGGATTTAAGAAAGGAAAAGAATAGCAACCCTGCTGTCTTAAACTGAGGTTCACGTGCATTAATTTTAAAATCCTGGGACAATGCAGCTCTTTAATAGTTGTGCAAAGAGAGGATATACTATTGTGATTCCTCAAAGAGTTTAACAGGTTGCAAAAAACTGCAATTGCAGGAAAGGAAACTCTCTGTTTTGAAATTGGGATCTTTAGGGTATATATATAGAAAAATAAAGAAAAAGATTGGCCTAAGTGTAGAGGTAAAAGTTATGATGGCATCATTAAATGTAAGAGAATTTCAGATGGATTATTTCTAACATGATATCTGTGAACCTTTATAGACGGGTGCCCTTTCACCTACTTGATTTTAGGTGCTGGTCCTAACACTACCTATTTCATGTTACAAGGAGGAAAAAAGAAGTTTCTGCCTGCAAGATTTTAATCCTTTACAATGCATTTTCTCCCCCAACCTGACCCTGTGGTGAAGTCAAAATGACAAATTTGTGACATCATAATAATTTTTTTTTCTCCAGGAACAAACTGTGAAGCCATTAACACAGGATGGTGACTTCACTGCAGGATCAAACAGAGCAGCTGGCTAGAAAGGGAAAAGGGAGCGTTCTTTTTCAAACACACATATATCTTCAATAACAACCAGGGAAATTCAGAAAATTACTGTCAAAGTAAATTGCATTTTGTATAAATGCCATCTCCTTTTAAGTTTGCCCCAGCATGCTCATGCTTCTTTATTTAGTAGAGTTGCCCTTTTCTCCTTAGAGACCTTTAACAAAATCTCCTTTTATATTTCATGTATCATTAAAATGACTTAAATGAGTTGGAATGGGATATGCCTGACATTTATTTTTAATTATTTACATAAATAAAGAGGTGTTCTTATTTTATACCTACTGCAGTTCTGAAAATACATTTTACTAAGTGGATGTAATGCTCATGTGAGTATAAAGCACTCAACAGGCAATACCTATTCAGTTTTTAGTTCACTAGGCCTGAAGTGTGGGTTTTGATCCAAAAGAAATCCCACCAGGTGATCGAGTTACTTCAGTATCATTGTTCTTATCTCTATTTGTATCTGTGAATGATGAGAGTGAAAGATAAAGTCTCTTCACTTGAGAGATAAGGTTAATAGATATGAAAAATTAAACACACTGCTAGGAAATATGAATAATACCAAACTAGTAACACAGACCTCACATGCCAAGCATTCAGAGGAGAATGCAATGATTGTGAAAGCCATGGGAACTTAGAGTCTAGGCTCTGGAGCTGGACCACTCAAGCATCAAATCTCAACCCTCCAGTTTAACTGCTCTGTGACTTCACTTCTCAGAACTGCCAGGTCCTTAGTCATAAAATAGGAGAAAATGATACCAACCTCACAGGGCAAGGGAAGGTATTTGGGAAGGGTAAATGGTAACCTATGGAAAGCACATAGCAAAGTGCAAGGCACAGTGAGAGTCCTCAGTGAATGCAAAAATGAGTGGCAGTTTTCAGATGGGATTAACAAAGGAAGTCAGGCTTTAGAATTTGAAGTAAAGCAAGATTTATAAGGCAGAAGTAAGAAGTAGATTAGCCAACCTGAAATTTGGGATTCACAGAAAAGAGTAAAGAAAGGTGGGTTTAAAGAAGCAGATTGGTGTCAAATGGTAGAAAATATTGAATTCAGGCTACATTTAGAGTGAAATCTTTATTATTCATTCAGTAATTTTATTGAAAATATTATTTGCCAGTCACCTAATAACTGAGGATATACTAATACATAAAATGGATAAATTCCTATCTTCATGGAGCTTACACTGAGCAAAGGAAAGATACTGATGGCTGTGAACAAGGATGTAATGTGATACGATTTATATTTTAGAAATATTGATTAGATGGTCATAATCAGAAGAAATGAGAGCATGTTGGAACTAAACTTTTCTTCTGTAATGCTATTGCAATGACTCAAAATGATAGGAAGAGATTCAGGGTTAGACCAGAGGCAGGGAGAATGGAAAGATTTGACAAAGATTCCAAAGAAAAAAGTTCACAAGAATTAGAAACTCACTGAATGTGAAAACACAGAGAAATTCAAACGAGATCCTGTTCTTATCTTACATGCATTCAAACATTCAAGTGAAAGTTCAGCAGATAAATTCCATGGGAGATTTGTGACTGTCTTCTCTGTTTTCTTAACAATGACAATTGGAGATATGAATGGATAAAATCTTTGAAGGAGATGTAAAGAGATCAGAGAAAAGTTAGACAAAACTATCAAATCCTTAGGTCTTCTACAAAGGGAAGAAAATAAATCAGAATAGGAAACAGAAAAGAAGTAAAAATATAAACTAAATGCCAGAGGAACAGTGTTGTGATAAAGGAGGTAGTCAAATGTGTTCAGTGTGCCAAACCATCAAGAAAACTGAGGACCAAGAAAGCACTGTTGAAGTATAAATGAAAGGGTCATCTGAAGCCCTTTAAACAAGCAATCTCACTGGGGTGGTGAAACAAATCATTAGTTGGTAGGAAACGGAGGCAATAATTAGACCCTACTCAGTCGATAAGTTTGGCATTAAAAGACAAAAAGAAGTTGAAGTGTCTCTAGTATCAAGCAGGTGAGTTAGTCACTCCCCCTTTCCACTCCAGATATTAACTATAATTCCAAATACTCATTTCAGAAGTGCCTGCATTTGATTACTAGGAAAACTGAATGAACAGGCGTAAGCGGCTGAATGTAGATTCACCAACACTGCAGGAGAAGAATGCATTTAAATGATGCCAAGTAATTGCATTATCTTTGCAGTCACAGCAGGTAATCAATGTTTTAAATATTACACAAAATTTTGAAGCCCTGAAGCCCTTAGATAGGAACTCTAAGACAAAGAGTCAGAGAACTTCTGCCTGCTCTGTGCTGAAATGCTCCCATCTGTACAGAACTCTAACAGATTGTCTCCCAAATCATGTACAGATTTACGGATGAGCTCCTTTATTGCCAGGCATCTTTTCTTCTTGAAGATGACAGAAACCTATAGCTGTCAATCGCTAATAAACATAGTTTCCTTGCATTACGATCCACACTACAATGTGTTTTCCTTGTAAAATCCCAAGGGTGGAAAAAAAAAAGATATATATCTACAGCCAGCTGCAGTAAAGCTGTCAAATATCTAAGCTGATTTGTCTCTCTATCTCCTGTCTGAATTAGCACATAGTGCTGGGGCATTTATGTCCGCCAAGGTGAAGTCAGAAAAACATGCCACCCTTATCTTTTTCAACCCATATTATCACAACACCGGCACAAGCAGTCTGGTTTCTTCAAATTTGCATTTTTTGATTAGACACTACCTATATCATCACCTCTTCTGAAAAGCCCTTCACTCAGCACTAATGATGGAGGATTAGAGATCCTGAGAGATGATCCATCCATCAAGTCTTTGAAAGTCATAATGCCAGACATTGTTTAAGGTATCAAGATTTATGTATATTCTAGGTCTCATGGAGAAAGACAAGCTGACTTTTCCTATTTTTAGAATTTTGTATTGTGACAAGAAAAAAAACATTAGAGTGCTTGTCTTTGCCCACTTTAATTTCTTCTCATATTATTAGCTATAATAAATGAATTCCTTCTAACTTATAGAAGGAACACATTTCCATTTTACCAAATTATCAAATAGTCACAGATTCATACTGGTTATACTGGAGCCAAAGGGAAATCGTTGCTCACATTGGTTGAATGTGTTCTCTGCCACTCAGTCATGTGTGACTCTTTGTAACCCCATGAACAGTCATCCTTAAGTCTCTTCCATCCACAGAATTTTCCAGGCAAGAATACTGGAGTAGGTTGCCATTTCCCATTCCAGGGGATCTTCCCAACCCAGAGATCAAATCCTTGTCTCTTATGTCTCTAGAATTGGTAGGTGGATTCTTTATCACCACGCCACCTGGGGAGCCTGCCCACACTGGCTGATGGCCTTTTAAAAAAGGAATAGAAGCCATCACAAGTGTCCATATCGCCATGAATATTTTAAAGGGAAATAGTAGAAATGTATCTATGATATTTTTCAAGGAAAATACTAAATAGTTAAAATTTAATTTTGAAAAACTAATGCCCTGTAGACAACATATGAAAGAAAAGCAAAACACACCAGAGACATGGCTATTCCTTCAAGGAGCTTAGTTTTAAGAAAAGGAAAACTTGCGTAAGTGAGGCAGCTAAATAATGACAAAACAATATATAACGATAATTTGATGTTTTAATTTTCCTTGTTTAGGGGAAATGAAACACCTGAATGTGTACAACATCATGGGAAGAAATTATTTTTGAGTCCCAGTTGAGGAGGTAATAGGCATGAATATCTTAGAGATGTTTCAGATGTGGTAGAGACAGAATTCTTTCTAGAAATTAATGATGTATTATGATAATAATGTGAGTGCTTTGTAGAATTGGGCCCATTTTAGAAATGGGGACACAGAAAGAATCATCAGGAAGAAATTCTGGATAGAGAGACAATATGACAAAGAATCTAGAATATGGCACTTTAGAATTGGTTTGATAAAGATGCTGAAAGGTTTTGAGAGAATTTACCACTTCAGAAGCCTTTTCTGATTTCTTTCAACAGAATCATTTTTCCTAATCATGGTTACACATTGGAATCACTTGTGGAGATTTAAATACTATCAATGTCTCAGGTACAGCTATCGGTACTGTTTAATTATTTTCCAGGTGTTCATTACCTGCAGCCAAAGTGGACTACGCTGTTTACTACTGAACACATGAGACAGGGATAACAAGAAGTACTTACTGTATCCATTTGTATGAGAAAAATAAGATTGAAAAGCCAAAATGACCTAAGTTAAAATAAGGCTGTATAGCTATATCATGACAGATGCTGACAAGGAACCTACCTCTGAGCTTTTAGAAGAGGTTTATACTGCTTTTTGACATTAGAAACATCTTGAGTATCAGACAACTTGTGAAAATGGTCTTTGAGGTGGATGAATTTATTCATGTGGGCATGCTGAGCAAGGGTACCTGGGAAGGAGCATAAGGTAGAAACCTTCTATAACATTCTGGGGATGCAGGGATGTTTGCAGATCTATATAAGCATGGTTAACTCATAAGCCAGGACATATATGACTTCATTATAACATCTCCAAATTTGGAGCATTAAGGGAAAACATAAAAAGCCCACAATTACAGTCTTTTTGTAAATCTTCAGACTTCTTCTAATTAATGGTCAGCTTCAACTTGGTGGTGATGACTATACAAATCAAACCTGAAATTACTACCATAGGTCAATGGGTTGTAATTAAATTTGAAACATCTCTGGCCCATGATGAAAATGCAATACCTTCTGGTTGATTAGATACCTGGAAATGTCTGTTAGATAAAAATTCTGTCTCAAAAATCATTAGGAAAAGAATGAGTCATACTTACATGCATAAATATTGCTTAATCTCAACACAGAACTCTGTTGCATTATTAATTAATAACATGTGTTTTTCAGAAATTACTTTTAATGCTGGTTATCAAGTATAATAGTTGACCTTGAATAGATCTCTCTTTTACAAAGCTTTAAAACTGGTGTGCTCTGAATGTAAATGAACTTAACAGATAAAAGGGCTGTATTTGTATATGTGCATAACCTTAAATTTCTGAAAAACACAGACTTATAATTTCATGAAGAAATATTTTATTCTGGTAGTGACTGAATTTGTTTAATATGAAAATTCCATACTTGGTAAGATATTTAATCTGTTCAGCTCAGAATCCAGTACCTGATAAAAAAAAATATCAAAGAAATGTATTATGAAAGAGATATGGTTGACCAAGACCTTGTTATTCACTTGAAATCATCCATAGCTTCTTTTAGAAAATTATTATGGATCTATGAGCTATGATTTAAAATCTAACATTTGAAACACATAATTTTATTTGCTGGTGTGCAGCTATTTTTTATTATTATTTTGAATATGTATAAATCTTCTAGGGAAATGAGTTTCATTATTTCACCATAAGCTTGCTACGTGCTGTGTCAAGCAGTACTTCCATTTATTTGAAATGTTCGAAATGTTATGACTGCTAATAGTTAATCACTTGATGTATAAGGACAGATACCCAATTGAAACACCCACAGTAAAGCAAGCTCAGAAAATGATATTGTGCAAAACACACAAGAATTACAACTTTCTAGAACCTTAAAGGAATTAGATATTCTGAACAGCTGAGTTTTCCAGATAGCAAAAATGTACATCTTTAAGAAAAATAATAAACAAAAATATACTTTTTAAGAGTTGCAAATGCAGGAGTCATGCAGGTAGAGCATGGCTAAAGGAGATGGCAGCTATTAAGCTCCAATTATTTGTTTGCTCTCTTGTTTTTATGCTAATAGGACTTGTGGAACTTGAGGTGTATACAATAAAATGCATATATCATAATTACATAGTTTAACATTAGCAAATGTATATAATCTAAGAATGTTCAAAATACATAATATTTCCATCAGCCCATAAATTTTTCTTTCAGTTAATTTCTCTGCCACTCTCCCCAAATACAATCTCTATTCTAATTTCTAGCATCATAAGCTAATTTTTTTTATTATTTAATGACATTATATCTGGAATCATATAGGATGTGCTTTTTATGCCTGGCTTTTTTTGCTCCATGTAATGTATTTGAGATCCATCCATGTTGTTAAATATCAATAATTTGTTTTTATTTTTATAATTGTTGAGTAGGTTCCATTGTATACCACAGCTTGTTACTGCATCCTCTTGATGGGCATTTGAGTTGTTTCCAGATTGAAGCTATTACTGTGAAAGTTGCTATGACTATTATTAGATAAACCTTTTTCTGGGCACATATACTTAATCCTTTTGGTTCAATTAGGAGTGGAATTTCTGGACCACATTTTAGATTTATGATTAACTTTATAATAAAATTTCTGCTTTCTAAAGTGGAGACCATACTATTAATCCCATTGGCAATCTCATTATGAGTGTTTCTGTAGAGTTGATGGTTAAAAAGTGGGACTGTGGGTTCAGTATCACCACAGTTTTTAATTCTTCCAAGAAATTGAGAGATTCTGATTTTATGTGCAAGTTTCTGATTTTTAAATATTGTCAGGTAATTCAATTGTTTCAAATAAATTTACATACCAAAATATTCAACAGCCAGATTGTCCCTGCAGGACACAAATTTGACATTTCTGATATATCACATACTTCCTTATATTCTTAAATAGAGTAACCTAAACAGATCCAATTATTTCTTGATGACTTAGACTATTTGTAAATATCAATTATTCTTCTATATTATTATAATCTTGGATTTCACCAGAATCTATGGAGATACAAATTCTGTCTCAATACAAAGTAGCCCCCAAAGGTCTAAGATTTATTCTTTTACATCACTTCTGCTTTTTGTAATTTTTCTATCTTCAATGTTGTCATCAAGCCATTTGCTAAATTCTTTATGATATAGATATAATTATTCTTCCTATTCCTAATTTATTGCATCCTAGTCTCTTTAGCAGGAATCTAGACAATGACTTTTTCTTAAAAAACTATATATTGAAATAAAGGACAAATAAACTTTGAGTAAAGGTCTGAAAGACACTTCTGTAAATAAAGTGTGAGAATTGGGGACATATATTTTGTGACATCAATTTTTCTGCTTAGAGTGGCCTGTTTATTTCCTGGTGCTAAGCCGTCTTCCAGACAGAGGAGTTTGCAAAATCACTGAATTTGTAGATAGCTAAAGTATCAGTCTCATATCAATAATGGATTTCATTCAAGGACAAAGACACAGAGACTGACAGGTAGAAGTATAAGATGTTCTCATAAGTTTCTTCAGGAGAAAAAGCATCTCCATCCATTTAACTCCTTCACTATACAACAGAATAGGTGGCTCAGATGATAAAGAATCCACCTGCAATGCGGGAGACCTGGCTTTGATCCCTGGGTTGGGAAGATGCCCTAGAGGAGGGCATGGCAACCCACTCCAGTATTCTTGCCTGGAGAATCCCCATAGACAGAGGAGCCTGGCAGGCTACAGCCCATGGGGTCACAAAGAGTTGGACACAACTGAACGACTAAGCATAGCACATTGTGAATATTTATAGAAGCTGACACGAACCACTGGTTTTCAAATGACTATTAAATATTTTTTGGAAGTGCAGAAAATGCACCCAATTCCTGGCTTAATTTTGAAGCAATAATAACAAAGATAATTGCATGTTTACTACACACTTGGCACCATCTAAGCATTTTACATACATTATCATATCTGATCCTCATTCATCCAATGAGTATAGTTATTATTATCAGATCTGTATTCCAACTGAGGAAACTACAGCCCAAACACATTAGTACATCGACCAATTCACCCAGTTATTAGATGACAGGAGCAGAAACTGAATGCAGGAAGTTTTTTTATACAATCTATATTGTCCACAATGTTAATTACACATTTCTGTGTCTACATTTTTTTCTCTTCTATGTTGAAATTTTAAGAAAATAATTTAATTAATACCATGTTTGCAATTACTTTAATAACTTTCAATAAGTCACTGTCACAATTCCCTGCATCCTACTACAAACTATCAGAAATCACTACTGAAGGAGCAGCATATTCTGAATAGACTATATTTTAACAAGCCTCTTTATTAAAGGACAAAATTGTTAAGTCGAAGTGCTTGCCTGCATAATAGATGCCTTTGAGGTATTATAAAGAAGGCTGTGAATGATCCATTCCATTTATTTCCACAGCCATATTTGCAATATATTCACAAGTAGGCACTGACTACATGCTTAGAAAATCAAGTGATTTGTATCCTAGGTACTTAAGAAAAATTAACTTTCTATTAGAAAGAAAAGAATCTGTGCAATTGTATGTAGACACAGTACAAGCTGCATAGAGTTTCCTTGTTCTAAATAATTAACCACACATCTCTCAAAATGCTCCACCTTATTGATTTACTAGGAAGGCTTTCCATGTTTACTTGCTAGTTCACAAAGCCCTGCTGCTCTGAAACTATAATTAGGAATGAGTAGGGTTTCTAAATTTGAAATATTGTTTGCTTGACAATTAACTTTTAGTATAAATGAGTGAGTGGGTTTGAATATGCTCTTAAAAAAATACTGCTACAAGAATAAAAAATATAGGATCTTTGAATGTGGACGCTCCCCACACATAATCCAACTGAAACTCACCCCTCTTCCACTTTCTCTAGAATTGGAAAGATCAGCCCGAGGGATGCTCCTTGCTGATGGGCTTTCAATACTCATCTTGGGTTCAACCAGGCCTTGACAGGAACCTGGTCATGGAGCAGCAGGGTTCCCATTACTCATTCTGCTCTTCACGGGGTTACTGCAAAGTGCTAGACACTGTACTGGCTTCCTTGAACACAAACATGAATAAAGAACATTTTCACATTTCCCTAATGGCCTAGCAATCTCCTCTTCCCACAAGAATCACACTGTTCTCCCCTAGATTGCTAAAAATACCTCAAATTTCATTTTTTTTCCCTTAAATTAAAACACAGACAACAATGCATTTGGGAGACTTTGGGTTTAAATATAAGTTTAAAGCACTCATTTAGCAGAGTGCATATTAAAACTTGCTCTGATATCTTGACCTAATAGTCATTTTTATTTGTTTGTCAGTATAAGCTTTCAAATTGTTGTTACTGGGCAAAAGATTAAATAGGAATAGAAGATTCTGGTAAATCATGGCATTATCACTTAACAGAGAAGTAAGGTTTACAGATAAAATATTTAAGGTAAATAGATATCAGGTTAAGAGTCTCAGTGACTTACAAAATCCAAAATTCATTTTCTGAAGACCTCTGTTTATACCGATACAGACATATATAGGAATACAGAAGGCAGGACAGTTTTAGCTCATTCATTATCTAAAGCAATTGCCATTAATAGAAACAGTCTTTGAGGTTGTTCACTATATGACAGTATGTTTTGACTAAACATTCAGTGTTAGTGATAATTAAGCAAATTTAAGCACATCAAAAACTTTCAGATTTACCAGGAGTTCCTTTAGAGGTTTAGAGATACTCTACTGAAAGAAGACAAGGCCCTGTTTTCCTATCTCAAACAGGGACCCATCAGATCCCCTTAGCAAAAATCCTGAGAAAATTAACTGTATATGAGTTATATTATAAGAATGTTTTCCTACCATTTCACTGAGAGATTAATAAATTCTCTGTGGGGCTGCTCAAGTTTTAAATGCATTTCAATTTTATGCAAAAAATGAATGATACCGTTCTTCTCCTCAAGGACAAAAGAAAATGGGATATGAATTAACACATAATGGTTTTATAACATCTGAAAGGAATAACTTCCTTAGAGAAGCAACTGATACTTATTGGAATGGATTATGGAAATTTGTTTTTCTCGAGGTGGCAAACTTGTGGCCTGTGGACTGAATCTGTCCATCAGACACATTCCTTTTTGTTTGCACCATATTGTAAAACATTAAGAGATGCCATGTGAAAATTCAGATTTCACGCTTCTATTGAATGATCTGGCAACTCTATGCACAGAAAGCGCCCTGACTGCAGTCAGCTGGAGCTGAACAGTGGTTGTCCCTATAAATTGGACAGGCTCTCTCCAGTTTACCCTGATCCCTTCTATTTCCTATTACTTGCTTCATACATTTATTTTACCTGCTTGCCCTTCCTAGGTAGCTGTTTTTAATCCCTATTTCATTCATTCATCCTAGTTAGTCATAATGTACTATATTTCTCCTTGTGAAGTTCCAAGAATATATTCATTCCCTCTCCTCCTTAACCTTGACTAAATGTAGAGAATGCAGCAGAAATGCATTCAAAGGTTTCAGTCTCCAAGACATTAGAAAACAGACAGCTCAAGACAAATAGCCTGCTTAGAGTTCAAAAACTCTGGAAAACCATACATGTTAACACATTCAGCTTAGGAGCATTCAGTAAGTGTCCTCTGAGAAGAGAATATGGGTAAGAAGGTATTTTCTCCATTCCCACCCTCATATCCAAAGCTGGATACAAATGAACACAAGGTGAAATCTTAGAATCTCTAAAGGCCAAATCTCAAGTCCCATGTCACTCTTTAGTTGGAGTCAGATAATCCTTATTTGAAAAAGCAAAGAAATGAAATACTTCCCACAAAGAATCCTTTCCAGGAACAATAATAGGTCTGCACTATGATGCAGACCCTGATGCTGGGTAAAACTTATATCATCCTAACATCCAAGTTCAGGAAGTCAAAAGGAACAGAAATACTGGCACAGAACCAAAGCTGCTTCTGGCACAGACGGTTCCAGGTAGCAGTGTACCTAGTGTATTTGACATCAGGAGTGGATCATTTTTAACACCTCCTCCTCTACAATCCAAAAATATACCAGTTATAGTCATCAAATGAAAGGAATACTTATGATAGTCAATGGAGAAATACAGATGAGAACTTGGTCTCATCACTTCATGGCAAGTAGATGGGGAAACAATGGAAACAGTGACAGACTTTATTTTCCTGGGCTCCAAAATTACTATGGACAGTGACTGCAGCCATGAAATTAAAAGATGCTTGCTCCTTGGAAGAAAAGTTATGACCAACATAGACAGCATGTTAAAAAGCAGAGACATCAACTTTGCTGACAAAGGTCCATATAGACAAAGCTATGGTTTTTCCAGTAGTCGTGTATGGATGTGAGACTTGGATCATACAGAAAGCTAAGCACTGAAGAATTGATGCTTTCAAACTGTGGTGCTGGAGAAGACTCTTGAGAAAAGCTTGGACTGCAAGGAAATCAAACCAGTCAATCCTAAAGGAAATCAGTCCTGAATATTCATTGGAAGGACTGAGGCTGAAGCTGAAAGTCCAGTACTTTGGCCACCTGATGCAAAGAACTGACTCATTAGAAAAGACCCTGATGCTGGAAAAGATTGTGGGCAGGAGAAGAAGGGGGTGACAGAGGATGAGATGGTTGGATGGCATCACTGACTCGATGGACATGAGTTTGAGCAAACTCTAGGGTATAATGAAGGACAGGGAAATCTGGCATGCTGCCATCCATGGGGTTGCAAAGAGTCCGACACAACTGAACAACTGAACAACAATATGTAAAATTGTATCAGTTAAAATAATTTCAAGATTAAAATAAAATAAATATTACAGTGCAAAGAAAGAAGTAATGGATTAACACTTTCAATTACTCTAATTTTTTTAAAGGTGAAAAAATGTATACTTAATATTACTCTGTAGCAGTAGTAGATACTAATATTATAGTGTCCATTAAGTAGATTTTAATAAAATCAAAACACTTGCTCATAATTTACCACTGACATAACATTTTATTTTCTTGATTCATTTTTTTAGCTTTAAAACAAATGGCTAATAATTTTAAAATAATAAGCAATTTTAAAATGCATTATCTGCATTCCATAAAATATTTCATAATATGGACTAAAATTTGCACTTTCCAAACAAAAAAATGTCACACCTTACAGTTTGTTTTCTCTTTCACTGTATTACATTTTTAAACAAATAAAATCACAATAAGATATTACCTCACACTGGTCAGAATGGCTATCATCAAAAGGAATGCAAATAACAAATGCTGTTAGGGATATGGAGAAAAGGTAAACTTCTTACACTGTTGGGGGAATGTAAATTGGCCTAACCCCTGTGGAAAACAATACAGAGACTTCTCAAAAAACTACGGAATGAACTATTCTATGATCCAGCAATTCTACTCCATGGCATATGTATGAAAAAAAAAAAAGCACCACTTTGAAAAGACATAAGCACCTCAATGTTCATAGCAGCATTATTTACAATTGCCAAGGTATGAAAGCAATCTAAGTGTCCATCTACAAATGAATGGATAAAGGAGAAATGAGATACACACACACATACACACACACACACACACACACACACACACACAATGGAATACTACTCGGTCATAAAGAAGAGTAAAATTTTGACATTTGCAGCAACATGAATGTACTTGGAAGATATTATGCTAAGTGAAATAAGTCAGACAGACAAATACTGTATGATATCATTTATGTGTGGAAACATAAAAATACAACAAACTCATGAATGAAGCAAAAAATAATCAAATTCACAGATACAGAGAACACACTAGTGGTTACTTATGTGAAGAGGGAAGAGGGAGGGGCAATATGATGGTAGGAGAATAAAACAGGGTTTTGTGGGATTTTATGAAACCATGCTTGTGAAACTTTTGAAAATTATAAAGCACTATAGAATTTAAAGAATCTTTCCTCCAATTAAAAATAAAATAATTTGGAAAAAAATTTGTAACACAAAATTCCAAATGGTCATGCAGGATGACAGAACTAAGTTAGCTCAGGTTATTTTTCTTTGCCATAAGAGATTATGTACCTCCTTATTGCCTGTCCCTCAACAATTCTCACTGTCCCACACAAGCCTCAACTTTCTACCTCTGTCCTGCCAGGAATGCACCAGTAAGTCTGTAAGAACTGGACCAGCATTCCCGGTTAGGGCTTTGTTAAAAGTTAACTACTACTACTACTACTAAGTCGCTTCAGTCGTGTCCGACTCTGTGCGACCCCACAGACGGCAGCCCATCAGGCTCCACCATTCCTGGGATTCTTCAGGCAAGAACCCTGGAGTGGGTTGCCATTTCCTCCTCCAATGCATGAAAGTGAAAAGTGAAAGTGAAGTCGCTCAGTCATGTCTGACTCTTAGGGACCCCATGGACTGCAGCCCACCAGGCTCCTCCATCCATGGGATTTTCCAGGCAAGAATACTGGAGTGGGGTGCCATTGCCTTCTCTGAAAAGTTAACTGAGGCATAATAAAAACTTTGAATTTGATCAAAAATTTACTTGAATGAGGCAGCACCAAAATGGAAATGGTTAGAAGAATTCTATCCACAAGAGCTAGGAAGAGACTTGTATGGAGAAGAGATAGAAGCAAAACAAGAAAATTACTTGATTGGCTATTGCTTAAACATTTGCCTTATTTGGAAAAACCTAGTGAGTTCTTGGAGACAAGAAGAGCAATCCCACGTCCAAGGAGCAGCAGCTGCATGGGAGTAGGAGGGCCTAGAGGAGCTACTCCATGTTCAAGGTCAGGAGAGGCAGCCCTGAGGAGATACCCCTTGTCCAAGGTAAGGAGCAGTGGCTGCACTTTGCTGGAGCAGCCGTGAAGAGATACCCCATGACAAGGTAAGAGAAACCCAAGTAAGACGGTAGGTGTTGCGAGAGGGCATCAGAGGGCAGACACACTGAAACCATAATCACAGAAAACTAGCCAATCTGATCACACAGACCACAGCCTTGCCTAACTCACTGAAACTAAGCCATGCCATGTGGGGCCACCCAAGACGGGCGGGTCATGGTGGAGAGGTCTGACAGAATGTGGTCCACTGGAGAAGGGAATGGCAAACCACTTCAGTTTTCTTGCCTTGAGAACCCCATGAACAAAATGAACAGGCAAAATGATAGGATACTGAAAGAGGAACTCCCCAGGTCAGTAGGTGCCCAATATGCTACTGGAGATCAGTGGAGAAATAACTCCAGAAAGAATGAAGGGATGGAGCCAAAGCTAAAACAATACCCATTTGTGGATGTGACTGGTGATAGAAGCAAGGTCCGATGCTGTAAAGAGCAATATTGCATAGGAACCTGGAACGTTATGTCCATGAATCAAGGCAAATTGGAAGTGGTCAAACAGGAGATGGCAAGAATGAATGTCAACATTCTAGGAATCAGCGAACTGAAATGGACTGGAATGGGTGAATTTAACTCAGATGACCATTATATCTACTACTGTGCGCAGGAATGCCTTAGAAGAAATGGAGTAGCCATCATGGTCAACAATAGAGTCCGAAATGCAGTACTTATTAGATGCAATCTCAAAAACGACAGAATGATCTCTGTTCATTTCCAAGGCAAACCATTCAATATCACGGTAATCCAAGCCTATGCCACAACCAGTAATGCTTAAGAAGCTGAAGTTGAACAGTTCTATGAAGACCTACAAGACCTTTTAGAACTAACACCCAAAAAAGATGTCCTTTTCATTATAGGGGACTGGAATGCAAAAGTAGGAAGTCAAGAAACACCTGGAGTAACAGGGACATTTGGCCTTGGAGTAAGGAATGAAGCAGGGCAAAGGCTAATAGAGTTTTGCCAAGAGAACGCACTGGTCATAGCAAACACCCTCTTCCAACAACACAAGAGAAGACTCTACACATGGACATCACCAGATAGTCAACACTGAAATCAGATTGATTATACAGATCATGAACACCTTATTGCCAAATTTAGACTTAAATTGAAGAAAGTAGGGAAAACCACTAGACCATTCAAGTATGACCTAAATCAAATCCCTTATGACTATACAGTGGAAGTGAGAAATAGATTTAAGGGACTAGATCTGATATACAGAGTTCCTGATGAACTATAGACGGAGGTTCGTGACATTGTACAGGAGACAGGAATCAAGACCATCGCCAAGAAAAAGAAACGCAAAAAAGCAAAATGGCTGCCTGAGGAGGCCTTACAAATAGCTGTGAAAAGAAGAGAAGTGAAAAGCAAAAGAGAAAAGGAAAGATAGAAGCGTCTGAATGCAGAATTCCAAAGAATAGCAAGGAGAGATAAGAAAGCCTTCCTCACCAATCAATGCAAAGAAATAGAGGAAAACAACAGAATGGGAAACACTAGAGATTTCTTCAAGAAAATTAGAGATAACAACAGACCATATCATGCAAAGATGGGCTCGATAAAGGACAGAGATGGTATGGACCTAACAGAAGCAGAAGATATTAAGAAGAGTTGGCAAGAATACACAGAAAAACTGTACAAAAAAGATCTTCACGACCCAGATAATCACCATGGTGTGATCACTCACCTAGAGCCATACACCCTGGAATGTGAAGTCTAGTGGGCCTTAGAAAGCATCACTAAATCAAAGCCAGTGGAGGTGATGGAATTCCAGTTGAGCTATTTCAAATCCTGAAAGATGATGCTGTGAAAGTGCTGCACTCAATATGCCAGCAAATTTGGAAAACTCAGCAGTGACCACAGGACTGGAAAAGGTCAGTTTTCATTACAATCCCAAAGAAAGGCAATGCCAAAGAATGCTCAAACTACTGCACAACTGCACTCATCTCACACGCTAGTAAAGTAATGTTCAAAATTCTCCAAGCCAGGCTTCAGCAATACGTGGAACTTCCAGATGTTCCAGCTGGTTTTAGAAAAGGCAGAGGAACCAGAGATCAAATTGCCAACCTCTGCTGGATCATGGAAAAAGGAAGAGAGTTCCAGAAAAACATCTATTTCTGCTTTATTGACTATGCCAAAGCCTTTGACTGTGTGGATCACAATAAACTGTGGAAAATTCTTCAAGAGATTGGAATACCAGACCACCTGACCTACCTCTTGAGAAACCTATATGCAGGTCAGGAAGCAACAATTAGAACTGAACATGGAACAACAGACTGGTTCCAAATAGGAAAAGGATTATGTCAAGGATGTATATTTATTTTCACCCTGCTTATTTAACTTATATGCAGAGTACATCATGAGAAATGCTGGGCTGGAAGAAGCACTAGCTGGAATCAAGACTGCTGGGAGAAATATCAATAACCTCAGATATGCAGATGACACCACTCTTATGGCAGAAAGTGAAGAGGAACTAAAGAGCCTCTTGATGAAAGTGAAAGTGGAGAGTGAAAAAGTTGGCTTAAAGCTCAAAATTCAGAAAACGAAGATCATGGCATCTGGTCCCATCACTTCATGCCAAATAGATGGGCAATCAGTGGAAACAGTGTCAGACTTTATTTTTGGGGGCTCCAAAATCACTGCAGATGGTGACTGCAGCCATGAAATTAAAAGATGCTTACTCCTTGGAAGGAAAGTTATGACCAACCTAGATAGCATATTAAAAGCAGAGACATTACTTTGCCAACAAAGGTCCATCTAGTCAAGGCTATGGTTTTTCCAGTAGTCATGTTATGGATGTGAGATTTGGACTGTGAAGAAAGCTAAGCACTGAAGAATTGATGCTTTTGAACTGTGATGTTGGAGAAGACTCTTGAGAGTCCCTTGGACTGCAAGGAGATCCAACCAGTCCATTCTAAAGGAGATCAGTCCTGGGTGTTCATTGGAAGGACTGATGCTGAAGCTGAAACTCCCATACTTTGGCCACCTCATCCGAAGAGTTGACTCCTTGGAAAAGACCCTGATGCTGGGAGGGATTGGGGGCAGGAGGAGAAGGGGACGACAGAAGATGAGATGGCTGGATGGCATCACTGACTCGATGGACATGAGTTTGAGTGAACTCCGGGAGTTGATGATGGACAGGGAGGCCTGGCGTGCTGCGATTCATAGAGTCACAAAGAGTCGCACACGACTGAGAGACTGAACTGAACTGAAGTGAGCTGTTGTGTGATTGGTTGTCCTTAGATTTTGATTTCTTAATCCTGAGATGCTTATGGGATTTGGTCTTGGTTTGTTCAGCTTAGGCTGCTATCTTATAGCCAATTATTTTGCCAGTAAAGTGGGAATAGCACAGAAATGCAATTCAGAACAAGCCTGCTACAGCAAAAACCACAGGCATCCAGGCATCCTTTTCTAAAGGAAAAGATCATACTTTTACAGAGGAAAAGGGAAGGTTGGGAGGGATTGTAGTACACAAAGAGTCCTTTGGAAAAAACTGAGAGTTTGAGGTACAGTGGCTTTTCACTGGCTGAATTGTGACCATCCTTCTTTGGCTGGGCTGTTAACAGGCAAAGAGGAAATCTTCCTACCTCTTGTTGGGATAGTAAAGTTGCAAGTTTCTTTCTATGGGAGATGCAAGGTACATCTCTTCCTTTTGGGGTCTGCAGATGGGCATCAGAGCTCCTGCTTCCAACCTTCCCAAATCCAATTTAAATGAGGTTTTCTTTATTCATTTTCACAGCTGTTAAGGCATTAGAATAACTTCAGTCTAACAACTCCCTTCTTTAATTAATTTAACAGCTTTCAGATAATCATTAACTCAAACTTGTCTGATCTCTTGCCTAAATGAATTTTGGAAGAAGGGGCAAAGTTAAATGGCTGAGCCCCCTTCATTCTAACCACTAGGAGACTAAATGAGCAGCAGGACTGAAAACATTCTCCTGTGTAATAGGACGGGACATTCAAGTCCCCATCCCAAAGTACTTCTACCTCAAAATGGCCACACTATGGTCAGGAATGGAAAGGTATCTGAACCAATTTTGCTCCTGCAGTATTCATGGCACCTCACAGCACAGTACTTTTCAATCTTTATCTTGCATATAAATTACCTGGGAATTTCAACTCAATAGGTTGAGGATGGGGCCTAGGATTTACATTTCTAACAAACTCTCAGATGATGGTGATATCTCTGGTCACAGGACACATTTGAGTATCAGTGGTCTAAAACAACCATGTCTAACCTCCTAACTTTTCCATGATTCTTTAAGTTGGTCCCAAGAGGCTTGGACTATGTACTGTCTTAGTCTGTTGGGGCTGCTATAACAAAATGCTGCAAAATGCTGGGTGGCTTATAAACAACAGAAATTTAATGCTCATAGCTATGGAGACAGAGAAGTCCAAGATCAGATTGCCATCACAATAGGATCTGGTGAAGACACTCTTCCTGGCTGCAAATCTCCAACTTCTTCCTATGTCCACACATGGTAGAAGGAGCTAGGGAGCTCCAAGTGAGATTATAAGAACACTAATCTCATTCTCAAAGGGATCCACCCTCAAGATCAAGCACCTCCCAAAGGCCAAGTCTCATAATATCACTACATTGGACGTTAGAATTACAATATATAAATTCTGAGGGGATACAACCATTCAGACCATAGCTTGTTTAAAACTTGAAAGCAGCACTTAAAGGGACATAATGGAGGCATGGTGGGAGGGAGATGGATGGTGGAATAAGCATATGTCTGAGAAGCCATCTACACAGCAGTTATAAATTGTTTAGAATGAAGCTTCAGATATAGTTCATCAGCAAATATGGGTATGAATATCTGATAAAATATTATAGTTTCAAATTTAGTTTTGATTAAAGATTATTTGGTTTGATTTCTAGTGATTTTCATTAACAAAAATCAAATTATGGTAATGATTTCAGTCTTTTGTGATATTCTGAGTTAATACTAATAATCATTATAAGTGTTAGCAAATGATATTTAGGCAATTGCTAGTTTTAGATCACTCCAAATCCAATAAAAGTCCAAATTAGTTTGTAGTTTATTAATATTTATAATAAAATTACTAATATTCCAAAAAATTTTGACATAGCACTTAAATCGATTCTTGGTACTCTTCTGAGTATATACAGGTTGAAACAACTGAGCAGTTCTAGATTTTCTGTGATAAATTCCATCTGGGTAATGCAATGGAGATATTTCAAAGTCATTTCTTTGGTCCAGATTTCAGAATCAATCCGTTAGTATTCTTATGTCTTCCTTCCCTGTGAGGTAACCAATTTAAGTGAAATAAAGCGATTTTTAATGGAATAGACTGTTCAAATGACCCTATTTCCTGAAGAGGGCATTTTCATGAATATTTATTTAATCTTTTTTACTTTTCTCAGGTTTTATTTTAAATTATGTTCACCACTATAACCTCAGGAGTTGAAAAATCTATTTTTTCATGAAGGCACTGAATAATAAACATATACCTGTTGCATAAGTTTCTAAGACATTTCTATAACTTGCTTTTAAAATATTCATCTGATGCCATACAGCCATAGATGACAGATACACCTCTTCTTCCTTTAGATTTTTTAAAAATTGGGTAAAAATAATAAGGCACATAGAAGTAATATAATTGAAAGATAAAACAAATAATTATAATTATTTTAAAAGTTATCACAAGTAGGAAATATTGATATGTTCATGACGAAAAGGAGAAATATGTATATATACATATTCAGTATGTCCATATACTAAATGCAAAATTTTATCTCTCTGAAACACATAAAAAACATAAATAGTTTTCATAAAACTCTGAAAACTGCTCATCCTATGGAGTTTGTTAAATTTTTACACTAGCTTGAGCAAGAATACCTCATGGATAAGTTTTCCCTATACCTGTTTTAATCAGAATCATAAAGTGCTTTGTTTAAATTCAAGTTTGTAAGTGTTTTAAATAACCGAAAATAATTGGTGGGTAAATTTGATCCACAATATTCTGTTCCCAGAAGATTCTCATTATTTGAGTCAATGAGAGGAAAAATATACATTTTTTTCAAGAGAATTCTGATCCCTCCAAGTCCCAACAAAAAACGATAGAAAACATGAAGCCCTAGATGCTTTGATACTTTTTTTTAAATTAACATTGTTATTACAAATGGCTCTGGTTGAAGCCATCCTATCTTGCCCATACCACTGCCATCAGGAAAATCCCTTCCCCTGCATTCTATGTTTAAAATCATAATTAGCTCACCTTCTACAGGGCCAAGGATAAAAATGGCACTTAACAACAAGCTTTGTGAGAACTTTGCCGGAGAACTTTGAACCACTTTTGATTACTGTTAACCAACACTTTGAACACTTTGAACACTGGAAGCATTAACAGCTGTAAACAAACATAAAAAAAATTAAGACAGCCTGTACATAGTTTGGATGTGCTAAATTACTTATTTTTTACTCAGTTTCTGTGCTCTATATATAGGGTCATCAGATTAGATCAGATCAGATCAGTTGCTCAGTCGTGTCCGACTCTTTGTGACCCCATGAATCGCAGCAGGCCAGGCCTCCCTGTCCATCACCAACTCCCAGAGTTCACTGAGACTCACGTCCATCGAGTCAGTGATGCCATCCAGCCATCTCATCCTCTGTCATCCCCTTCTCCTCCTGCCCCCAATCCCTCCCAGCATCAGAGTCTTTTCCAATGAGTCAACTCTTCGCATGAGGTGGCCAAAGTACTGGAGTTTCAGCTTTAGCATCATTCCTTCCAAAGAAATCCCAGGGCTGATCTCCTTCAGAATGGACTGACTGGATCTCCTTGCAGTCCAAGGGACTCTCAAGAGTCTCTCCAACACCACAGTTCAAAAGCATCAATTCTTCGGCGCTCAGCCTTCTTCACAGTCCAACTCTCACATCCATACATGACCACAGGAAAAACCACAGGAAATGGCTAATGAATAATGTCTAGCAACTTGACTGGTAAATAAAAATCCATCCATAGAGTAAAACAGTTTCCTTTTTTCCTCTCATTGTTCTGTCAACTAACTATACTGTGTGATTGTGTGAATGAATGACACGACCTGCGAAAAGCAAGTGAGGAGCCCTGCTCTTCAGTTCCACAGCGACCTCATATGGCTTATGGCAGAAACACTGTCAGGGGTTTATACTGACCTGCCAATGGACTTCCCTGGTGGCTCAGACGGTAAAGCGTCTGCTTACAATGTGGGAGACTGGGGTTCAGTCCCTGGGTCATGAAGATCTCCTGGAAAAGGAAATGGCACCCCACTCCAGTATTCTTGCTTGGAAAATCCCATGGACGGAGGAGCCTGGTAGGCTACAGTCCATGGGGTCACAAAGAGTCAGACATGACTGAGCGACCACTTTTCTTTCTTTCACTTTTTCTGTCAAACAATCTGATTCTAAGAATCCCTTAGACTCTTATCATTTTACTAAAAATCTTAGATTTTAGAATAAGAAAACTCAAATGTAAATTTTTGAGCTGACATTATATGTGTGAGTCAAAAATATGCTCCGTTTCCTCATGGGTAAAAGGTAATAATGATCCCTACTTTACAGGGCTATTGTGAAAAAATCAAATGAGGTATATCATACATGAAAGTTTTGTGAGCCAGTGATGGTAACAATTATTATGAAAGCAAGCAAAAAGCTAATTTTATATCTTGGCTATTGTGAATAATGCTACAATAAACATGGATACGCATGTATCTCATCAAAAGTCTATTTTCATTTACATTGAGTATATACCCAGAAGTGGAATTACTGGATCATACAGTTGATCTATTTTCAACTTTTAGAGGAAACTCTATATTGTTTTCCATAGTGGTTGAATCAATTTACATTCCCAATCAGCAGTGCACAAGGGTTCCCTTTTTTTTACCAAATCCGTGCCAGCACTTGTCTCATGCCTTGATGATAGCCCATCTAAGAAGTGTGAGGTGACAATCTCCTTGTGGCTTTTATTTGCATCTCCCTGATGATTAGTGATGTTGAGAATCTAATCATGTGTCTGTTGGCAATTTTGATGCTTGCTTTGAAAAAAATGTCTATTCAATTATCCATTTTTAATCCTATTTTTTGTTATTGTGTTAGAACTTCAGATATTTTGGATATGTGAATATATATATAAACCCTAGATATATAGGGCTCCATATTCAAAATATGGCTTATAAAATTTTCTCCCATTCTGTAGACTGCCATTTCATTTTGTTAATATACAATAGAATATTATTCAGCCATAAGAAAAAGGGATATCCTGCCATTTGTGTGACAAAACAGATTGATTTTGAGCACAGTATGCTAAGCAAGATTAGTCAGACAGAGAAAGAACAAGTGCTGTATGATATTACTTTTATGTAGACTCTAAAATCTCTATAAAAAATAGAAAATCTGTTAAGAAAAAGAGAGAGAGTAAAATAGTAGTAACCAAGGGATGGGGGCTGGAGGGATAATATTTATGATGCTTAAGAGTACAAACTTGTAACAAGTTGTAAATCAGTTGCAGAGATCTAATGTACAATATCATGAATATAGATAATAGTATTATTGTATAATGATACACTGCAATAGATATCACTTCAATGGCAGTCATATTACAATAGATAAATGTATCAAAGTGACACCATATGCCTTACATTTATAAAATATAATGTCAAATTTATTAAATAAAAAATAACTTAAGAACCAAACAAAAGAAAGTTAATACTAGATTGGAAGATGGATAGCTTTGTAAGCCCCACTGAAACATGCAGTAGTAAAAAAATAAAAATTAAAAACTAACCCCTCAGCGAATTTTTGTCTTCATACATTTCTTTTTCTAGAAAACCAAATGCTGAGTGGACAGGCGACTCCAATACCACATAAAAAGCAGCACAGTGCCAGATCTATTTCAATGCAAAAAGAATCAAATTGCTGTTTTGCTTCACCTTGATATTCTTTTCTCAATGCTGTGTGTAAAGGCCACAGGCATTAAGTCTGGTTTACCTTGGAATTTCCCATCAGCCTTCAAAAGGAACCAAAGAACAGCAAGGTCTGAGCTTATTTCCATCATAGGTGTAAGAAACATCTGAAAATAATACTAATAAAAGAATAACAATAATAATAATAGTTTATGTTTACTGAGCACTTACAATATGTCAGGCATTGTTCAAAGAACTTTTTATGCACTAATGTATTTAATTTTCCTAATATTATCATTATCCTCATTTTCTAGACAAGCAGCTGACAGGACAAGCTTATTTTACAAAGTAACCTAGATGCATTATAAACCTTATTTCATCAAATTCTTAACATAATTGCATGGCCAAAGCCCAAGAAAGAACAGCCAAGAATAGAACTATCATACACTAAAACTCAAAGCCTATAAATGCTTTTCAACAGAAATGGACAAGACTGTTCAGAGTGCCTTAAGAAATTTAGTATCCTAACCACTGAATCTTAGTAATGACCCTTTTCTAGACATTGTTACATTCAAAACATCTCTACTTACTTCTCAATTCTCCCTAGGGGAAAATCATAGCCCTTTTTGAGAATAAAATTTTAAGGAGAATGACAAAACAGTTTCTTGGATTTAGCCAGGAATGAATCTTGGCTATTCACTCATTCATTCATTCAATATTTAATGGGTATATTGTCCTTAAGGCAAAAGACAAGGTATCACCATGTCACCAAAAAGAAAATACATACAATCCACATCCTGTTTACAGTATATAAAGGAAAGTAGGACAAAAATACAAATAATATTTAAAAGAAAGTGATGTGAGGTGAATGAACCCAGAAGCTGTAATACAGAGTGTGCTGTATGCTTAGACTCTCAGTCGTGTCTAACTCTTTTTGACTCCATAGACTGTAGCTCACCAGTCTCCTCTGTCCATGAGGATTCTCCAGGCAAGAATATCAGAGTGGGTAGACATGCCCTCCTCCAGGGAATCTTCACAACCCAGGAATCAAACCCTGGTCTCCCACATTGCAGGAGGATTCCTTACTACCTGAGCCACCAGGGTAGCCAAGAATACTGGAGCTGGGTAGCCTATCCCTTCTGCAGGGGAACTTCCTGACCCAGGAATTGAACTGGGGTATTCTGCACTGCAGGCAGATTCTTTACCAGCTGAGCTACCCAGGAAGCCCCATTCAGAGTGAAGTAAGTCAAAAAGAGAAGAATAAGTATCATAAGGCATATATGGGTAGCTCAGATGGTAAAGAATCCACCTGCAATGTGGGAGACCTGGGTTTGATCTCTGAGTTGGGAAGATCCCCTGAAGGAGGGCATGGCAACCCACTCCAGTATTCTTGCCTATAAAATCCCCAGGGACAGAGGAACCTGGCAGGTTGCAGTTCATGGGGTCGAAAAGAGTCAGACATGACTGAGCAACTAAGCACAGCACAGCAACAAGGCATATATATGGAATCTAGAAAAATGGCACTGATGAACATATTTGCAGGGCAGGAATAAAGAGTCAGACATAGAGAACAGACTTATGGACACAGCAGGGGAAGGAGAGGGTGGGATGAACTGAGAGAGTAGCACTGAAGTATATACATTACCATGTGCAAGGTATAGCTAATGGGAAGATAGATAGCTAGTGTGAAGTTGCTATAGTGCACAGGGAGCTCAGCCCAGTGCTCTCTGACAACCTAGAAGGGTGGCATGGGTTGGGAGGTGGGAGAGAGTTTCAAGAGGGAGGGGACATGTGTATACCTATGGCTGATCCATGTTGATGTATAACAGAAACCAACACAACACTGTACAGCAATTATTTTCCAATTAAAAATAAATAAAAAAAGAAAGTGATGTGTACTATGCTACTGCTACTGCTGCTAAGTCCCTTCAGTCGTGTCCAACTCTGTGCGACCCCATAGACGGCAGCCCACCAGGCTCCCCCGTCCCTGGGATTCTCCAGGCAAGAACAATAGAGTGGGTTGCCATTTCCTTCTCCAATGCATGAAAGTGAAAAGTGAAAGTGAAGTCGCTCAGTCGTGTCCGACTCTTAGCGATCCCATGGACTGCAGCCCACCAGGCTCCTCCATCCATGGTATTTTCCAGGCAAGAGTACTGGAGTGGGGTGCCATTGCCTTCTCCGGATGCGTACTATGAGACATGTGCAAATTAAAATGTCCTTAAGTCATTGCTAGTTGAAGACAGATCAGACATTCCCATGGGGAAGATAAGGTTTAGGCCTAAGCTTTGAAGAGAGGATAGACTTGAACAAGTAGAATCCAAAATGAAGAGAATTCCAAGCAAAATGCAGTATGAGCCAGAATATAAATGTGCCAAAATAGAAGTCATTTTAAGAAACCATTAACACCATTATGGCTGAAACAGACTAGTGTGTAGGGGTTGAGAGAAGGGCAATAGGGGAAAAAGAAGAGAAAATCAGAAGGGAAACAAAGGAAGATCATGAGGGGGCAGGTTAGCATGGGGAGAGAGGGTCACTGAACATTCTGAATAGAAGAGAGTCATGACATTTTATAAAATTATTTATGTGACAACTACATTAGAATGGATTGAAGAGGGCACAGCTTGGAAAGAAAGAGACCTGCCTGTGTCAACTAAAGCAAACAGCAATAGAGGAAAGAGGAGTGAATTCAGAAAAAATTGCAAAGATAGGTTCAGTCCTTTGATCACTGATTTGATGTAAGTGGGTACACTTCATTCGAAGTGAAGTTTTGAGGTTGAATAAACTCATGGAGTTGTTTATTCAATCAAAAATTATGAAATACATTTGCCTGTCTTGGCAAAGTATTATGTTAGACACTGTAGAAAAAGAGGTAAACTATTTCCATTCTTGGGTTAGCAGGAGGAGATTTAATGTCACATCCACAAAATAACGTCAAGAGGAGTAGATTTCATGGGCAAAGACATATGCAAATATGGAAACACTGAGTTTGAAGATCTGGCTGAAAATCCAGAAAATGTGTCCCATACGTAAGATTTGTCACAATCAAGCTCTATTATCTCCTTTGTAAAGTTTTATCTTGACTCATCCAATAAACTTCTTTTTTTAATGCCATCTATGACCAACCTAGATAGCATATTATAAAGCAGAGACATTACTTTGCCAACAAAGGTCCATCTAGTCAAGGCTATGGTTTTTCCAGTGGTCATGTATGGATGTGAGAGTTGGACTGTGAGGAAGGCTGAGCACTGAAGAATTGATGCTTCAGTGAGAAAAGAACAGACTTATGGACACAGGAGGGGAAGGAGAGGGTGGGATGAACTGTGGTGTTGGAGAAGAACTCTTGAGAGTCCCTTGGACTGAAAAGAGGTCCAACCAGTCCATTCTAAAGGAGATCAGTCCTGGGTGTTCATCGGAAGGGCTGATGCTGAAGCTGAAACTCCAGTACTTTGGCTACCTCATGCAAAGAGTTGACTCATTGGAAAAGACCCTGATGCTGGGAGGGATTGGGGGCAGGAGGAGAAGGGGATGACAGAGGATGAGATGGCTGGATGGCATCACTAACTCAATGGATGTGAGTTTGAGTGAACTCCAGGAGTTGGTGATGGACAGGGAGGCCTGGCGTGCTGCGATTCATGGGGTTGCAAAGAGTCAGACACAACTGAGCAACTGAACTGAATTGAACTGATGTCCTTTTCACTGCACAAATCTCAGAATACAAATATCTAAGTACTATTAAGTCTGCTTGCTTCTTACCTCTCAGATTTGCCCAACTCTCTTTACCCACCCCAAGTTACCCTAATTCACATCTCCATCTCCTCTCAACTCAATTAATGTTTCAGCCAGTCCCCTTACCTGCAGTTTTAACACTCTATAAATCTGTTCTCTATTCAGAAGCCTGAGTGGTTTTCTAAAACATAAATCTGAAGATTTCTAAAACATTCCTTCCTTTTCAAAATGGCTTTCAGTGGTTTCTCACAGCTCAGAAATAAGCTAAAAATTATTCAGCGTGACCCACAACTCTCGACTCCTGATCACCTCTCCAGCATTTTCTCTCAATATGATGTTCCTCTCATACCAGGCTTTAGTCCCACATCAGATCAACTATGCCATTCTCTCCATCACTATCGTGTCTTCTCAGATGATATTCCTTCTGTATAAACTATTATAATTCCTTTCATGTTTGTGTGAGTCTTTTTCATCTTTTAGTTACCAATTTATCTGTCCCTATACTCCATAGTATAGATCTGAAATTCTTATAATGTGATACGCTACATTTCTACAATCATAGCACTTATCATACTACATTTTCATTTTCTGTTAATTTTTCAGTGCTTGTAACCTGCTGCTGCTGCTGCTGCTAAGTCACTTCAGTCGTGCCTGACTCTGTGTGACCCCATAGATGGCAGCCCACCAGGCTCTGCCATCCCTGGGATTCTCCAGGCAAGAACACTGGAGTGGGTTGCCATTTCCTTCTCCAATGCATGAAAGTGAAAAGTAAAAGTGAAGTCACTTAGTCGTGTCTGACTCTTAGCGACCCCATGGACTGCAGCCTACCAGGCTCCTATGTCCATGGGATTTTCCACTAGACTGTAATTATCATGAAGACAGGGATTATCTTTAATTCACAATTGTAGTACTTTATATAGCTAACACCACCTCGCTAATTGCTAAGTCGCTTCAGTCGTGTCCGACTCTGTGTGACCCCATGGACTGCAGCCTACCAGGCTTCTCCGTCCAAGGGATTCTCCAGGCAAGAACACTGGAGTGGTTTGCCATTTCCTTCTCCAATGCATGAAAGTGGAAAGTGGAAAGTGAAAAGTGAAGTCGCTCAGTCGTGTCCGACTCTTAGCGACCCCATGGACTGCAGCCTACCAGGCTCTTCCATCCACGGGATTTTCCAGGCAACAGTACTGGAGTGGGGTGCCATTGCCTTCTCACAGCACCTTAGACACAGCAAATAATTGATTAGTATTTACTGAGTTAATGAAAGGGACTACATACTAACACAATTGAATACCACCATTTCTAGAAAAGAACCCTAACATATATGGTATTATCATCAACATCTCAACTGCAAATATTCATTATGTATTTGTCTAATGGGCTTCCCTGGCAGCTCAGCAGCCAAGAATCTACCTGCTAATGCAGGAGATGCAGGTTCAATTCCTGAGTTGGGAAGACCCCTTGGAGAAAGAAATGGCAACCCACTCCAGTATTTTTGCCAGGGAAGTCCCATGAACAGAGGCGACTGCTGGGCTGTTACAGTCCATGGGGTTACAAAAGAGTCAGACACAACTTGGTGACTAACAATTTGTCTAATATATCATGAACTCTTTGAAGTCAAGAACTACATTTTATAATCTCTGTATGCCCTGTATCTTCCAAGCTAACTTCAACATGGTAGGAACTAATCAATTTTTTCTAAGTGAAGAAGTGAATAAAAATAAATGCTTTATATAAACCACCTCATCTAATTTCTCAAGCAACTCTGTGCTATATTTATAGATGAGACATTTGATACTATTGCAAATTATCAATAAAGACAATTTTCTAAAATTCTAGATAGACTTAATATGGAATCCTCTGGGCAGGAATACTGGAGTGGGTAGCCTTTCCCTTCTCCAGGGGATCTTCCCAACCCAGAGATCGAACCCAGGTCTCCCACATTGCAGGCAGATTCTTTACCAGTTGAGCCACAAGGGAAGCCCTTAATAAATTCACAGTAGTTCATATCATAAACTTCCCAAAGATATTCACTCCAATCAATTCCTTTCCAAGTTATTCTGATAGACTTAAACAGAATCCCTCTAGGACAGAATATGGACCAACTTCCTAAGGACTACTTGGGGATCTAGTTAAACATACAGATTCCAGGGCCTTACCCAGAATTCTTGAATCAAAATCTTATGCCTAACAAAGTTTGAGATGTACTAAAATAAAAGAGTAAAAGAGTTCTCATTCACACTGGCCTGAAAGATTCATTTCCTATAATGTAACAAAAATTCAAACTGTAGTCCTTGACAGAATTATAATCACATCTGTTCTCGGGAATTCCTATTTTAGGATCTGGGCATATTTCAATTACCAGTTAAAGAACAAAAACAAAAAAAACCTACATTCCTTGAGCATTTCTTACATAAACATTGTTCTGTCATTATTGTATAAGGCAATCACAGTTTTGACATTATTTAGTAATGCATTGCTCCCTTGCAGAAGAATAATAGATCCTTTGATAGGACACAAACCTTGTCCTGGGAAGAAGATGTATTTATTCTCTAAGTATCCATATTTAGAAAGATGTAGCTGATGAGTCAAGTGCTGCCCAGATTAACAAGTCACCAAAAAATGAGAAAATTTAGCTTATTCAGAGTTCTCTTAATAGAGACCTTTGGATTTTTAAGTCCATCATTTAAAATGTTTTTAGCACTACTGAATAATAAAATTATCATGTTGTTATTAGGGTATATATTTATACCCTATTATATATTTATAACTAAATGTAACAATCGAACAAAGTGAGAAGGTCATTTACCAATAATAAAAGTTTTACTATCAGAGAATATACCATTTTGTTCTCTGTTTATTTGAATAGGTTATTAGGGAAATACCTCTTGGTGGCTGGAAATTCATAGATTACAAAGGTTTGCATGACTATTTTATGAACTGTGATTCCAAGAATACCATTTTGTCATTGTCTTCTCATTGACTATATTAATAAAGGTTCTTGTGACTGTAAACTCTAAAAAGCAACTCTGACTTCAACAAGAAGAGAATTTGTTGAAAGAATATTAAGATATCTCACAGATTTCAAAGAAGAGTTTTTTAAAAAAGTAAATCTCTTGAAGTAAGGGACAGAAACAAGTTGTGAAATTTCAGTAGCAGCTAATGTTGTCATCAGTGTATCTCAAAAACCAACTGAGTCTTAAGGCCCTTAAGTTCAAAAATTTTTAATTTAGAGAAGCAGAGACTTATTGACCCATTCCTCTTCTAAGATGTTTGCACTGAAATTAAAAACTTCTGTTCAATGAGAATACTTACATGCAAAGTAAATACAGAGATGATAGAATTGGAAAATATATTGGTAACACCCCAACCTGACATGGTATTTATAATCAGAATACAACAGAAATTCCTGAAAATTAGTTAGAAAATAAAACAGTCACCCCAACAGAAAAATGGATAAAAGCATAAAGAAGAGAAAATCCAAACATCCATAAAGTATGTGAGTAGATGCTCTAACGTTCTAGTAATCAAAGACACATAAATTAAAGCCACAATAGGAAGTCAATCTAAACCTATTAGTTCAGCAAAAATAAGAAAGGTGGTAATGCCAAGTGCTGGCAGTAATGTAGGGCCGTTGGAACTTACAGGTACTATTACTGGGAGTGTGAACTAGAGCAGCTATTCTTGAGAACAATCTGGCTCTACTCAGTCAAAATAGTATGTGTACAACTTCTCACTTCCAACTCTATTTTGGATATATATCTCAAAGAAGTTTGTTCAAAAGTCCCAAAGGGGTATGTAAAGGATATTCCCTGCAGTGTTATTTGTGTAAGCAAACTCCTGTGTTCATTACTCAAAGACTGATAGGCAAAAATTTTTGAAGGCACACCACAGAGTTCAACACATTAAAAGCAACAACTTGGATGTAATCATAAAAATAAAAATATAGATGGATTAAAGGCATTACTCAAAGTGAAAAATACTGAACAAAATATATTACACAATGGGACTTTATGCTAATTTAATTTACATACTGAGAAACAACAATACACATTCTGCAAGAGCACAGGCAAGCAAAAAGTTTCATGTTGTGCACATTTGAAATTTTGCCTAAGGTGAGAAAAGGAAGGAAGATGGGAGCTGGGAATGAAGATACAATGGAATCATTAAATAAAAGAAACAATGGAGGGGACTACTATGGATCAAAAACGATGATGTACCTGAGGTTCAGTTCAGTTCAGTCGCTCAGTTGTGTCCGACTCCTTTCAACCCCATGAATTGCAGCACGCCAGGCCTCCGTGTCCATCACCAACACCCGGAGTTCACTCAAACTCACATCCATGGAGTCGGTGATGCCATCCAGCCATCTCATCCTCTGTCGTCCCCTTCTCCTCCTGCCCCCAATCCCTCCCAGCATCAGAGTCTTTTCCAATGAGTCAACTCTTCGCATGAGGTGGCCAAAGTATTGGAGTTTCAGCTTTAGCATCAGTCCTTACAATGAACACCCAGGACTGATCTCCTTTAGGATGGACTGGTTGGATCTCCTTGCAGTCCAAGGGTAAGTGTAGTTAATTCCTTACCACATAGTTATGTATTTGTATGTTTTATTAATGTAAGTATGAGAAAAAATAAAAATAGAGGTCCATGTAAATACATTACTTTTATTATCTGAATAAGAATGTAGGGTAGAGACACAGAAGTTGAATATGAACACAGGTTAGTTTGAAAAGTTTGTGATCCTTTATTCCTTCTAATATTCCAATGCATTTTACAATGTTCTTTTATTAACATAATTTTCTAAACCCCACAGAACCTAATTTAAAATTTACAACTATGTACAATTCTCTTTCTTTCCTTTCTTATCTATAATCATATCTTTGCTTTCATTCTCACTGACATTTACATTCATACCATGACCTAGTTAAATTTCAACCTCAGCCTGTGGTCCCTCCATCTGTCAGCCAACAGTCTCCTCCACCCTGCATCATTCATGCACAAACTTGACAATATTTTAAACTTCATTGTCACATTTTTTTTCTTTATAAGCCTCTAATAATTTTGTTGTAATGTATATTCAATCTTTTTTCATTCAATAAACCTACTACTCTTCATTGCCACTGAGACTCTAATAACTCAAGCATAGATTATTAAGAAACTTGATTATAACTGACCCCTTGATATATATAGTCACCTAATTCATTAACATCTAAAATCTTACCACTTCTCTCTTAGCAGATGGCCTCATTTCAGACTTTATTAAGGATTTTGAGCTCCCTAAATATCCTGCATCTCAATTCTCCAAATGTTGACCACTATGCGTACCTACTCATCCTTTTTCACCTTCACAGGATCAGAAATCTGTCCTTTTATCTAACTCCACCACAGTTATAAATCCCAACCCTTTCAATTCCTGAAAAATTTTACTTCCATATTTGTCTCATTTTTCTTAGTAGCTTCAGGTTCTCCCTGTTCACTAGGTCCTGTTTCTTTCTTCAGGCTTACCTAAGTCTTCTCTCATCTTACAACTTTGCACTGAAATCATCTCTTCCATCCTAAATCTTTCTCTCTCTCTGGTCCTATGGAGGCATTTAGACACATACACTCTTACATCATGGCTTTATTTATTTATTTATTTATTTTTTTGAGAAATTGTTTCACTCTACATATTACTCTCCTCACATATACACATATATATACAGTGACATATACAGTTGATTCCTTAGGACAAACTCTTTGTGACAATGCTAGGAATGATTCTGTTTACTCTGGACTTATCCTTTCAGTATCAAAGACCTGGAAATATTAATTTGTCAAACTCTTGCCTGGGTACTTTCCACTGCTTCCTAACTGAATTCTCTGTCTCACCACTCTATCCTTCTTTATTTCTACAAAACAAATATCTGTATTCCTCTATTGCTATAAATAAAGTTCATCTCTTTAGCATGACATGTAATCCTTTAGCACAGAAAATAATCTCTCACAAAAATATATTCCCAACTCTTCTTTCCAGCTTCATCTTTTACCAGAAACTTTCTTTCTAATGTATTCCATGTCCTAGTTATATCAAGCTATTTGTTTTTTCTAAAAGCAACTTGTTACCTTTTGTTTTATTTTCATGCTTTCTACATTCTGGTCAACCTACCTAAAAGTCCATTCTCATCTCTACCTAGTAAACTCCTATTCAGCCTTTAAGACCCCTGTCAACTATTATCTTGCCTTGGGATTTTCATAAGCTTTAAGATAAATACTCACATTATTCAGGCTGTTTTCCTGGCCCTCTGTTAGCACCCTATATTTCTGCTATCACAATACTCATCACCTTTATAATAATTACCGGAAAATACTTGCTTTACCTACCAAAATGGAAGTGCAGACAATCTGTCTTACTAATCATTGTATCATCAGCACCTCAGTCACTGCCTATTATATCACATGTAGTCTATGACGAGGCTTCCCAGGTGGCCCAGTGGTAAAGAATGTGCCTGCCAGTGCAGGAAACCCAGGCTCAATCCCTGAGTTTGGAAGATCCCCTGGAGGAGGAAATGGCAATCACTTCAGTATTCTTGTCTAGAAAATCCATGGACAGAGGAGCCCTGCAAGCTACAGTCCATGGGGTCACAAAAGAGTCAGACATGACTCAGCGCCTGGACGACAACAAAGGTGTATAAAGGCTTGGCTGAATAGAGGGATAAACAAATTAGTAGTATTCATCTATATATGTCTTCCACTTCATCCATTACCTACAGAATTTGTTCCAGAGCAATAGCTAGTGCTCAATTAAAGGTTGCTGAGTAGACAAATAGAGGGGTGAAAAAAAAATGAATGAAATTTTCCACTTTCCTTTGCTAGGTTTTATCAAACCATCATCACCCTTCCACTTAAATTTGTCACTAATCATTAAAATTGGTAAAAGACTGACCTCTCTTAGCTTTATGGGCTCCTGACACATTTACAAATTGGTTAATATTAATTATAATACATAAATCTATTTTTAAAATAGTTTACTTTTTACTGTTATTATATCAGGGCATAGGAATAAATTAACTATAATCTTTCACTCATGAACACTATCATCACTGGTCTTCAACGCCTTTTAAATTTTTGTTTATTTGCTTGTTTACTGAATGTAATTCTATAAATTCATCAAGTCACCTAAGAATAGAATATAAATAGTTGCTCATATCTATCTCTGTATTATTTCTTATTCCACACCCCAATCCCCACAATGCTAGAGTAACCTCTATCCTGAATTTTATTTTTATCATTCCTTTGTTGGCTTTCATCCCCTTATTCACATATAGATGTATACTTACCTTTGAACTATATAAAAAGTATGTCATATTGTATATATTCCTCAGGGAATTTCTTTACCCCTAGAAGACTATGCTATGAAAAAGCAACCAATTTCTTTTTCTCTTATAGCTATAATTTCTTCTGGAATGGTTAAAATCTATTACACTGTAATTGTATTATCAGTTATAGGATAGCAATGTCTCCTCTCTGGTAAGTCTGAGTCCTCTTAGATATGTAATTTTTAAACACTTACTCAGTGATATAATTAGTATATTTTTAGATTGAGACTTAAAAAATGATCTAAGCTCTGAGCACATTGTCCATTGATTTATCTTTTTTTAATAAGGCATGAAATTTCAAGCATATGAGTCTGCAGCTAACTACCCAAATACATCTGGGATTACTCTACGGCTCACTAACAAAAACACATTCTCTTCCTGTCTAATTTGTTCATTCAAGAAGTATTTATTTAGCCTACATACTGTGCTCCTGGCACTGATTATAATGCCAAGAACTCCTTTGGTGTGGTCATTCTCCTGACTTATATTTTACAAACCAATCACAGAAAGCATAAAATCTTCTTATTAAGAACCCATATGCAGATGAACTCCCCAGGTCGGTAGGTGCCCAATATGCTACTGGAAATCAGTGGAGAAATAACTCCACAAAGAATGAAGGGATGGAGCCAAAGCATAAACAATACCCAGTTGTGAAAGGGACTGGTGATGGAAGAAGGGTTCAATGCTGTAAAGAGCAATATTGCATAGGAACCTGGAATGTTAGGTCCATGAATCAAGGCAAATTGGAAGTGGTCAAACAGGAGATGACAACAGTGAACATTGACATTCTAAGAATCAGTGAACTAAGATGGAGTGGAATGGGTGAATTTAACTCAGATGACCATTATATCTACTACTGTGGGCAGGAATCCCTTAGAAGAAATGGAGTAGCCATCATGGTCAACAAAAGAGTCCAAAATGCAGTACTTGGATGCAATCTCAAAAACGACAGAATGATTTCTGTATGTCTCCAAGGCAAACCATTCAATGTCACCGTAATCAAAGTCTATGCCCAACCAGTAACGCTGAAGAAGCTGACGTTGAACAGTTCTATGAAGACCTACAACACCTACTAGAACTAACACCAAAAAAAGATGTCATTGTAATTATAGGGGACTGGAATGCAAAAGTAGAAAGTCAAGAAACACCTGGAGTAACAGGCAAATTTGGCCTGGAGTACAGAATGAAGCAGGGCAAAGGCTAATAGATTTCAGCCAAGAGAATGCACAGGTCATAGCAAACACCCTCTTCCAACAACACAAGAGTAGACTCTACACATGAACATCACCAGATGGTTGACACCAAAATCAGATTGATTATATTCTTTGCAGCCAAAGATGGAGAAGCTCTATACAGTCAGCAAAAAAAAGACTGGGAGCTGACTGTGGCTTGGATCATGAACTCCTTAATGTTCAATACAGACTTAAATTGAAAAAGTGGAGAAAACCACTAGACCATTCAGGTGTGACCTAAATCAAATCCCTTATGACTACACAGTGGAAGTGACAAATAGATTTAAGGGACTAGATGTGATAGACAGACTGCCTGATGAACTGTGGATGGAGGTTCATGACATTGTACAGGAGACAGGAATCAAGACCATCCCCAAGAAAAAGAAATGCAAAAAAGCAATATGGCTGTCTGAGGAGGCCTTAAAAATAGCTGTGAAAAAAGGGAAGTGAAAAGCAAAGCAGAAAAGGAAAGATATACCCATTTGAATGCAGAGTTCCAAAGAATAGCAAGGAGAGATAAGAAAGCCTTCCTCAGTGATCAATGCAAAGAAATAGAGGAAAACAATAGAATGGAGAGGGAGGAGCTAAGATGGCAGAGGAGTAGGATGGGGAGAACACTTTCTCCCCCACAAATTCATCAAAAGAACATTTAAACGCCGAGTAAATTCCACAAAACAACTTCTGAATGCCAGCAGAGGACATCAGGCACCCAGAAAAGCAACCCAAGTCTTCAAAAGGAGGTAGGAAAAAATATAAAAGACAAAAAAAAGAGACAAAAGAGGGAGGGACGGAGTTCCGTCCCGGGAAGGAAGTCTTAAAAAGAGAGAAGTTTCCAAACACCAGGAAACCTTCTCACTGCCGAATCTGTGCTGAGTTTTGGAAGCACAGAGGGCAACATAACAGGGAGGAAAAATAAATAAAGAATTAAAACCCACAGATTGCAAGCCCTACGGTAACTCCCCCAGCAGAGAAGCAGCGCAAATGCCTGCACATGCCACTAGCAAGCAGGGGCTGGGCAGGGAGGCGTGGCATGGGCTGCATCGCTTAGAGTAAGGATCTGGCCTGAATAACCTGAGTGCTATCTGAGCGAAATAATTTGGACTAGCAAACCAGACTGTGGGATATCTACCACGCAAAAAGTCAGCCCTAACCTAAGACACCGCCAGGCCTGCACACGGAACAAAGAACTGAACAGAGATAGCTGGCTGCAGACCATCCCCCTCCGGTGACAGGCAGCCAGAACTGGAAGGGGGTAATCGCAGCCCCAGAGAGACATTATAAAACTGTAAGCAGGCTTCTTTGCTAACTAAAACTTCTTGGGGGTCTGGACTGTCAACATCTGCCTGAGAAGGTGTGCCAGTTGTACACCTAGATAACCGAGTGGCGGGGAGGCGATAAGTCACAGCAATCGCGCTCACCAAACACCTCATCACCTGAGCTGCTCAGACCTGGGAAGGGCACAAAATGCAGGGCCAACCGAGTCTGCGCCTCTGAGGACTACCCGAGTGCCTGAACCTGAGCGGCTTGGACCTGGGAGGTGAAGGCAGCCCAGGGCCGGCCACAGATGGCTCCTGGCAGAGCAACCTAGAGCCTGAGCGGTGTGGGCAGGGAGGCTACAGGCGCCCTGAGTGGGGGCAGACCCAGTGTGGCTGAGGCACTGTGAGCACACGCCAGTGTTACTTGTTTGCAGCATCCCTCCCTCCCTCCCCACAGCACAACTGAACAAGTGAGCCTTAAAAAAAAAAAAAAAAAAAGTGTCCTCCACCGTCCCCTTTGTGTCAGGGCACAAACCAGACACTGAAGAGACCAGCAAATAGAAGAAGCTATAACAGGGAACTGCCTTGGAAGCTACAGGCAATAGATTAAAACCCTGTGATTACTACCAACTACAAAGGAAGGGGCCTATAAGTCGGACCAAGGAACTAGCCAAAAATGAACTGAACCCACAATACTCACAACAAAACCAGAGAAAGTCCTAGATATATTTTTACTATTTTTACAATCATTCTTTCTTTCTTTTTTTTTTATTTTTTTTTTAAAAATTTAAGTCCTCTATTATTCCTTTAATTTTCACTTTTATAACCTATTACTTTGCAAAAAAAAAAAGACCCTATTTTTTTAAAGCAAACTTCATATATATATATTTTTGTAATTTTTTTGACCTTGGTTTTTGTTTTGTTTTCTTTTCTTTTCTTTAACATTGTATTTTTGAAATTCCAAACTCTACTCTAGATTTTTAATTTTAGCTTTTTGGTATTTGTTATCAATTTTGTACCTATAGTTTTTTTAATAATTTCTGTGACTTTTTTTTTCTCTGTTTCTTTCTCTTCTTCTTTTATATAACACTGTATATCTGAAATTCCAAACTCTACTCTAGATTTTTAATTTATGCTTTTTGGTATTTGATATCAATTTTGTACCTATATTTTCTTTATAATTTTCGCAATCTTGTTTGTTTTTGTTTGTTCGTTTTTTTCTCTCTTTCTTTTCCTTCTTCTTTTCTTTAACATTGTATTTTTGAAATTCCAAACTCTACTCTAGATTTTTAATTTTTGCTTTTATGTATTTGTTACCAATTTTGTACCTTTAAGAACCCAATCTTCAGTATCCATTTTTCACTAGGGATCGAGATTACTGGCTTGACTGCTCTCTCTCCCTTTGGACTCTCCTTTTTCTCCACCAGGTCGCCTGTGTCTCCTCCCTAACCCCTCTCTACTCTACCCAACTCTATGAATTTCTGTGTGTTACAGACGGTGGAGAACACTTAGGGAACTGATTACTGGCTGGATCTGTCTCCCTCCTTTTCATTCCCCCCTTTTATCCTCCTGGCCACCTCTGTCTCCTTCCTCCTTCTTCTCTTCTTTGTATAACTCCATGAACATCTCTGAGTGGTCCAGTTGTGGAGTGCACGTAAGGAAGTGATTACTGGCTAGCCCACTCTCTCCTCAATTGATTCCACCTCATCTCATTTGGGTCTAACTTCCTCCTCCCTCTTCTCTTCTCCATGTAATGCTATAAACCTCTCTGGGTGACCTTCACAGTAGAGAAACTTTTCATCTTTAACGTAGATGTTTTATCAATGGTGCTGTATAGAAGGAGAAGTTTTGAAACTACTGTAAAAATAAGACCAATAACTGGAAGCAGGAGGCTTAAGTCCAAACCCTGACTCCAGGGAACTCCTGACTCCAAGGAACATTAATTGACAGGAGCTCATCAAACACCTCCATACCTACACTGAAACCAAGCACCACACAAGGGCCAAAAAGTTCCAGAGCAAGACATACCAAGAAAATTCTCCAGCAACACAGGAACACAGCCCTGAGCTCCAAGATACAGGCTGCCCAAAGTCACCCCAAAACCATAGACATCTCATAACTCATTACCGGACACTTCATTGCACTCCAGAGAGAAGAAATACAGCTACACCCACCAGAACACCGACACAAGCTTCCCTAACCAAGAAACCTTGACAAGCCACCTGTACAAACCCACACACACCGAGGAAATGCCACAATAAAGAGAACTCCACAAACTGCCAGAATACAGAAAGGACACCCCAAACTCAGCAATTTAAACAAGATGAAGAGACAGAGGAATACCCAGCAGATAAAGGAACAGGATAAATGCCCACCAAACCAAACAAAAGAGGAAGAGATAGGGAATCTACCTATAAAGAATTCCAAATAATGATAGTGAAATTGATCCAAAATCTTGAAATCAAAATGGAATCACAGATGAATAGCCTGGAGACAAGGATTGAGAAGATGCAAGAAAGGTTTAACAAGGACCTAGAAGAAATAAAAAAGAGTCAATATATAATGAATAATGCAATAAATGGAATTAAAAACACTCTGGAGGCAAAAAATAGTAGAATAACAGAGGCAGAAGATAGGATTAGTGAATTAGAAGATAGAATGGTAGAAATAAATGAATCAGAGAGGATAAAAGAAAAACGAATTTAAAAAATGAGGACCATCTCAGAGACCTCCAGGACAATATTAAATGCTACGACATTCGAATCATAGGGGTCCCAGAAGAAGAAGACAAAAAGAAAGACCATGAGAAAATACTTGAGGAGATAATAGTTGAAAACTTCCCTAAAATGGGGAAGGAAATAATCACCCAAGTCCAAGAAACCCAGAGAGTCCCAAACAGGATAAACCCAAGGCGAAACACCCCAAGACACATATGAATCAAATTAACAAATATCAAACACAAAGAACAAATATTAAAAGCAGCAAGGGAAAAACAACAAATAACACACAAGGGAATTCCCATAAGGATAACAGCTGATCTTTCAATAGAAACTCTTCAAGCCAGGACGGAATGGCAAGACATACTTAAAGTGATGAAAGAAAATAACCTACAGCCCAGATTATTGTACCCAGCAAGGACCTCATTCAAATATGAAGGAGAAATCAAAAGCTTCTCAGACAAGCAAAAGCTGAGAGAATTCAGCACCACCAAACAAGCTCTCCAACAAATACTAAAGGATATTCTCTAGACAGGAAACACAAAAATGGTGTATAAACTCGAACCCAAAACAATAAAGTAAATGGCAACGGGATCATACTTATCAGTAATTACCTTAAACGTAAATGGGTTGAATGCCCCAACCAAAAGACAAAGACTGGCTGAATGCATACAAAAACAAGACCCTTACATATGTTGTCTACAAGAGACCCACCTCAAAACAAGGGACACATACAGACTGAAAGTGAAGGGCTGGAAAAAGATTTTCCATGCAAATAGGGACCAAAAGAAAGCAGGAGTAGCAATACTCATATCAGATAAAATAGACTTTAAAACAAAGGCTGTGAAAAGAGACAAAGATGGTCACTACATAATGATCAAAGGATCAATCCAAGAAGAAGATATAACAATTATAAATATATATGCACCCAACACGGGAGCACCACAATATGTAAGACAAATGCTAACAAGTATGAAAGGAGAAATTAACAATAACACAATAATAGTGGGAGACTTTAATACCCCACTCACACCTATGGATAGATCAACTAAACAGAAAATTAACAAGGAAACACAAACTTTAAACGATACAATAGACCAGTTAGACCTAATTGATATCTATAGGACATTTCATCCCCAAACAATGAATTTCACCTTTTCCTCAAGCGCACATGGAACCTTCTCCAGGATAGATCACATCCTGGGCCATAAAGCTAGCCTTGGTAAATTCAAAAAAATAGAAATCACTCCAAACATCTTTTCTGACCACAGTGCAGTAAGATTAGATCTCAATTACAGGAGAAAAACTTAAAAATTCCAACATATGGAGACTGAACAACACGCTGCTGAATAACCAACAAATCACAGAAGAAATCAAAAAAGAAATCAAAATTTGCATAAAAATGAATGAAAGTGAAAACACAACAACCCAAAACCTGTGGGACACTGTAAAAGCAATCCTAAGGGAAAAGTTCATAGCAATACAGGCATACCTCAAGAAATAAGAAAAAAGTCAAATAAATAACCTAACCCTACACCTAAAGCAACTAGAAAAGGAAGAAATGAAGAACCCCAGGGTTAGTAGAAGGAAATAAATCTTAAAAATTAGGGCAGAAATAAATGCAAAAGAAACAAAAGAGACCATAGCAAAAATCAACAAAGCCAAAAGCTGGTTCTTTGAAAGGATAAATAAAATTGACAAACCATTAGCTAGACTCATCAAGAAACAAAGGGAGAAAAATCAAATCAATAAAATTAGAAATGAAAATGGAGAGATCACAACAGACAACACAGAAATACAAAGGATCATAAGAGACTACTATCAACAATTATATGGCAATAAAATAGACAACATGGAAGAAATGGACAAATTCTTAGAGAAGTACAACTTTCCAAAACTGGACCAGGAAGAAATAGAAAATCTTAACAGACCTATCACAAGCACGGAAATTGAAACTGTAATCAAAAATCTTCCAGCAATCAAAAGCCCAGGTCCAGACGGCTTCACAGCTGAATTCTACCAAAAATTTAGAGAAGAGCTAACACCTATCCTGCTCAAACTCTTCCAGAAAATAGCAGAGGAAGGTGAACTTCCAAACTCATTCTGTGAGGCCACCATCACCCTAATACCAAAACCTGACAAAGATCCCACAAAAAAAGAAAACTACAGGCCAATATCACTGATGAACATAGATGCAAAAATCCTTAACAAAATTCTAGCAATCAGAATCCAACAACACATTAAAAAGATCATACACCATGACCAAGTGGGCTTTATCCCAGGGATGCAAGGATTCTTCAATATCTGCAAATCAATCAATGTAGTATACCACATTAACAAATTGAAAAATATTTTTGGTAGAATTCAGCTGTGAAGCCGTCTGGACCTGGGCTTTTGTTTGCTGGAAGATTTTTGATTACAGTTTCAATTTCCGTGCTTGTGATGGGTCTGTTAAGATTTTCTATTTCTTCCTGGTCCAGTTTTGGAAAGTTGTACTTTTCTAAGAATTTGTCCAATTCTTCCACGTTGTCCATTTTATTGCCATATAATTGTTGATAGTAGTCTCTTATGATCCTTTGTATTTCTGTGTTGTCTGTTGTGATCTCTCCATTTTCACTTCTAATTTTATTGATTTGATTTTTCTCCCTTTGTTTCTTGATGAGTCTAGCTAATGGTTTGTCAATTTTATTTATCCTTTCAAAGAACCAGCTTTTGGCTTTGTTGATTTTTGCTATGGTCTCTTTTGTTTCTTTTGCATTTATTTCTGCCCTAATTTTTAAGATTTATTTCCTTCTACTAACCCTGGGGTTCTTCATTTCTTCCTTTTCTAGTTGCTTTAGGTGTAGGGTTAGGTTATTTATTTGACTTTTTTCTTATTTCTTGAGGTATGCCTGTATTGCTATGAACTTTCCCCTTAGGACTGCTTTTAAAGTGTCCCACAGGTTTTGGGTTGTTGTGTTTTCATTTTCATTAGTTTCTATGCAAATTTTGATTTCTTTTTTGATTTCTTCTGTGATTTGTTGGTTATTCAGCAGCGTGTTGTTCAGTCTCCATATGTTGGAATTTTTAATAGTTTTTCCCCTGTAATTGAGATCTAATCTTACTGCATTGTGGTCAGAAAAGATGTTTGGAATGATTTCTATTGTTTTGAATTTACCAAGGCTAGCTTTATGGCCCAGGATGTGATCTATCCTGGAGAAGGTTCCATGTGCGCTTGAGGAAAAGGTGAAATTCATTGTTTGGGGATGAAATGTCCTATAGATATCAATTAGGTCTAACTGGCCTATTGTATCGTTTAATGTTTGTTTCCTTGTTAATTTTCTGTTTAGTTGATCTATCCATAGGTGTGAGTGGGGTATTAAAGTCTCCCACTATTATTGTGTTATTCATACTTGTTAGCATTTGTCTTACATATTGTGGTGCTCCCGTGTTGGGTGCATATATATTTATAATTGTTATATCTTCTTCTTGGATTGATCCTTTGATCATTATGTAGTGACCATCTTTGTCTCTTTTCACAGCCTTTGTTTTAAAGTCTACTTTATCTGATATGAGTATTGCTACTCCTGCTTTCTTTTGGTCCCTATTTGCATGGAAAATCTTTTTCCAGCCCTTCACTTTCAGTCTGTATGTGTCCCTTGTTTTGAGGTGGGTCTCCTGTAGACAACATATGTAGGGGTTTTGTTTTTGTATGCATTCAGCCAGTCTTTGTCTTTTGGTTGGGGCATTCAACCCATTTACGTTTAAGGTAATTACTGATAAGTATGATCCCGTTGCCATTTACTTTATTGTTTTGGGTTCGAGTTTATACACCATTTTTGTGTTTCCTGTCTAGAGAATATCCTTTAGTATTTGTTGGAGAGCTTGTTTGGTGGTGCTGAATTCTCTCAGCTTTTGCTTGTCTGAGAAGCTTTTGATTTCTCCTTCATATTTGAATGAGATCCTAGCTGGGTACAATAATCTAGGCTATAGGTTATTTTCTTTCATCACTTTAAGTATGTCTTGCCATTCCGTCCTGGCTTGAAGAGTTTCTATTGAAAGATCAGCTGTTATCTTATGGACTCTGTGGGAGAGGGAGAGGGTGGGGAGATTTGGGAGAATAGCATTGAAACATGTATAATATCGTGTATGAAACGAGTCGCCAGTCCAGGTTCAATGCACGATACTGGATGCTTGGGGCTGGTGCACTGGGATGACCCAGAGGGAGGGTATGGGGCGGGAGGAGGGAGGAGGGTTCAGGATGGGGAACACAGGTATACCTGTGGCGAATTCATTTCGATATTTGGCAAAACTAATACAATATTGTAAAGTTAAAATAAAATTTAAAAAAATAAATAAAAAAAACAAATTGAAAAATAAAAACCATATGATTATTTCAATAGATGCAGAGAAAGCCTTTGACAAAATTCAACATCCATTTATGATAAAAACTCTCCAGAAAGCAGGAATAGAAGGAACATACCTCAACATAATAAAAGCTATATATGACAAACCCACAGCAAACATTATTCTCAATGGTGAAAAACTGAAAGCATTTCCTCTAAAGTCAGGAACAAGACAAGGGTGCCCACTTTCACCATTACTATTCAACATAGCTTTGGAAGTTTTGGCCACAGCAATCAGAGCAGAAAAAGAACTAAAAGGAATCCAAATTAGAAAAGAAGAAGTAAAACTCTCACTATTTGCAGATGACATGATCCTCTACATAGAAAACCCTAAAGACTCCACCAGAAAATTACTAGAACTAATCAATGATTATATATAAATATATAATTTATATATTTATATAAATTATATAAATATATATAATTTATTATATATTTATATATAATATATATATAAATCATATATATATATACATATATATAAAAAATATATAAAGGATATAAAAACAACACACAGAAATCCCTTGCATTCCTATACACTAATAATGAGAAAACAGAAAGAGAAATTAAGGAAACAATTCCATTCACCATTTCAACAGAAAGAATAAAATACTTAGGAATATATCTGCCTAAAGAAACTAAAGACCTATATATAGAAAACTATAAAACACTGGTGAAAGAAATCAAAGAGGACACTAATAGATGGAGAAATATACCATGTTCATGGATTGGAAGAATCAATATAGTGAAAATGAGTAACTAACCCAAAGCAATTTATAGATTCAATGCAATCCCTATCAAGCTACCAACGGTATTCTTCACAGAGCTAGAACAAATACTTTCACAATTTGTCTGGAAATACAAAAAACCTCGAATAGCCAAAGCTATCTTGAGAAAGAAGAATGGAACTGGAGGAATCAACCTACCTGACTTCAGGCTCTACTACAAAGCCACAGTTATCAAGACAATATGGTACTGGCACAAAGACAGAAATATAGATCAATGGAACAAAATAGAAAGCTCAGAGATAAATCCACGCACATATGGACACCTTATCTTTGACAAAGGAGGCAAGAATATACAATGGATTAAAGACAATCTCTTTAACAAGTGGTGCTAGGAAATCTGGTCAACCACTTGTAAAAGAATGAAACTAGAACACTTTCTAACACCATATACAAAAATAAACTCAAAATGGATTAAAGGTCTAAACATAAGACCAGAAACTATAAAACTCCTAGAGGAGAACATAGGCAAAACACTCTCTGACGTACATCACAGCAGGATCCTCTATGACCCACTTCCCAGAATATTGGAAATAAAAGCAAAAATAAACAAATGGGGCCTAATTAAACTTATAAGCTTCTGCACAACAAAGGAAACTATTAGCAAGGTGAAAAGGCAGCCTTCAGAATGGGAGAAAATAATAGCAAATGAAGCAACTTACAAACAACTAATCTCAAAAATATACAAGCAACTCCTGCACCTCAACTCCAGAAAAATAAATGACCCAATCAAAAAATGGGCCAAAAAACTAAACAGACATTTCTCCAAAGAAGACATACAGATGGCTAACAAACACATGAAAAGCTGCTCAACATCACTCATTATCAGAGAAATGCAAATCAAAACCACTATGAGGTACCATTTCACACCAGTCAGAATGGCTGTGATCCAAAAGTCTACAAGCAATAAACGCTTAAGAGGGTGTGGAGAAATGGGAACCCTCTTACACTGTTGGTGGGAATGCAAACTAGTACAGCCACTATGGAGAACAGTGTGGAGATTCCTTAAAAAACTGGAAATAGAACTGCCTTATGATCCAGCAATCCCACTGCTGGGCATACACATTGAGGAAACCAGAAGGGAAAGAGACACGTGTACCCCAATGTTCATCCCAGCACTGTTTATAATAGCCAGGACATGTAAGCAACCTCGATGTCCATTAGCAGATGAATGGATAAGAAAGCAGTGGTACATATACACAATGGAGTATTACTCAGCCATTAAAAAGAATATATTTGAATCAGTTTTAATGAGGTGGATGAAACTGGAGCCTCTTATACAGAGTGAAGTAAGCCAGAAAGAAAAACACCAATAGAGTATACTAACACATATATATGGAATTTAGAAAGATCGTAACAATAACCCTGTATATGAGACAGCAAAAGAGACACTGATGTATAGAACAGTCTTATGGACTCTGTTGGAGAGGGAGAGGGTGGGAAGATTTGGGAGAATGGCATTGAAACATGTATAATATCACGTATGAAACGAGTCGCCAGTCCAGGTTCGATGCACAATACTGGATGCTTGGGGCTGGTGCAATGGGATGACCCAGAGCGATGGTATGGAGAGGGAGGAGGGAGGAGGGTTCAGGATGGGGAACACATGTATACCTGTGGCGGATTCATTTCGATATTTGGCAAAACTAATACAATATTGTAAACCTTAAAAATAAAATAAAATTTAAAAAATAAATAAATGAAGCTAGCTCAACAGGTTAAAAAAAAAAAGAAAACAATAGAATGGGAAAGACTAGAGATCTCTTCAAGAAAATTAGAGATACCAAGGGAACATTTCATGCAAAGATGGGCTCAATAACGGACAGAAATGGTATGGACCTAAGAGAAGCAGAAGATTTTAAGAAGAGGTGGCAAGAATATATCGAAGAACTGTACAAAAAAAATCTTCACAACCAAGATAATAACGATGGTGTGATCACTCAGCTAAAGCCAGACATACTGGAATGTGAAGTCAAGTGGGCCTTAGAAAGCATCACTAAGAACACAGCTAGTGGAGATGATGGAATTCCAGTTGAGCTATCACAAATCCTTAAAGATGATGCTGTAAAAGTGCTGCACTCAATATGCCAGCAAATTTGGAAAACTCAGCAGTGGCCACAGGACTGGAACCGGTCAGTTTTCATTCCAATCCCAAGGAAAGGCAATGCCAAAGAATGCTCAAACTACTGCACAATTGCACTCATCTCACACGCTAGTAAAGTAATGCATAAAATTCTCCAAGCCAGGCTTCAGCAATACATGAACCCTGAATTTATAGATGTTCAAGCTGGTTTTAGAAAAGGCAGAGGAACCAGAGATCAAACTGCCAACATCCACTGGATCATCGAAAAAGCAGCAGAGTTCCTGCAAAACATCTATTTCTGCTTTATTGACTATGCCAAAGCCTTTGACTGTGTGGATTACAATAAACTGTGGACAATTCTGAAAGAGATGGGAATACCAGACCACCTGACCTGCCTCTTGAGAAACCTATATGCAGGTCAGGAAGCACCAGTTAGAACTGGACATGGAACAACAGACTCATTCCAAATAGGAAAAGGAGTATGTCAAGGCTGTATATTGTCACCCTGTTTATTTAACTTATATGCAGAGGAGAAAGCAATGGCAAGCCATTCCAGTACTCTTGCCTAGAAAATCCCATGGATGGAGGAGCCTGGTAGGCTGCAGTCCAGGGGTCGCTACAAGTCGGATGCGACTGAGAGACTTCACTTTCACTTTTCACTTGCACACAATGGAGAAGGCAATGGCAACCCACGCCAGTGTTCTTGCCTGGAGAATCCCAGGGATGGCAGAGCCTGGTGGGCTGCCATCTATGGGGTCGCACAGAGTCGGACACGACTGAAGCGACTTAGCAGCAGCAGCAGCAGCAGGGTACATCATGAGAAACGCTGGGCTGGAAGAAGCACAAGCTGGAATCAAGATTGCTGGGAGAAATATCAATCACCTCAGATATGCAGATGACACCACCCTTATGGCAGAAAGTGAAGAAGAACTAAAGAGCCTCTTGATGTAAGTGAAAGAGGAGAGTGAAAAAGTTGGCTTAAAGCTCAATATTCAGAAAACTAAGATCATGGCATCTGGTCCCATCACTTCATGGGAAATAGTTGCAGAAACAGTGGGAACAGTAGCTTACTTTACTTTTTCAGGCTGCAAAATCATTGCAGATGGTGACTGCAGCCATGAAATTAAAAGAGGCTTACTCCTTGGAAGGAAAGTTATGACCAACCTAGACAGCATATTCAAAAGCAGAGACATTACTTTGCCAACAAAGGTCCATCTAGTCAAGGCTATGGTTTTTCCTGTGGTCATGTATGGATGTGAGCGTTGGACTATAGGAAAGCTGAGTGCCGAAGAATTGATGCTTTTGAACTGTGGTGTTGGAGAAGACTCTTGAGAATCCCTTGGACTGCAAGGAGATCCAATCAGTCCACCCTAAAGGAGATCATCCCTGAGTGTTCATTGGAAGGACTGATGTTGAAGCTGAAACTCCAATACTTTGGCTACCTGATGCGAAGAGCTGACTCATTTGAAAAGACCCTGATGCTGGGAAAGATTGAGGGCTGGAGGAGAAGGAGATGACAGACGATGAGATGGTTGGATGGTATCACCGACTCGATGGACATGGGTTTGGGGGAAACCGGGAGTTGTTGATGGAAAGGGAGGCCTGGTGTGCTGCAGTTCATGGAGTTGCAAAGAGTCGGACATGACTGAACGACTGACCTGAACTGATGCAGTGGTTGGTATATAACTCTTATTAGCCAGTAGAAAATGATTTTAGCATGAGACAAAAACAGGGGAAACAGCAGCAAATCTTGATGGAGTGCAGTGAGATTGACTCCAAAGAGGTACAAGGCATTTGAGTTTAACAGACTTTGGTAGCTGGCTCTGCCAGTTTCTGTCAGAGTATTTCTGAGCAAGTTACTTAAGTTCTCTGTACCTCCCACTTTGTTCATCTGTATAATGAGACTGACAATAGCACTGACTTCACAGGGTCACTATGAAGATAAAATTATTTAATATTTAAGCAGTTCTTAGAAAAATGTCTGTCACATAATATAAACCATTATAAGTATTAGATCAGATCAGATCAGATCAGTTGCTCAGTTGTGTCCAACTCTTTGGGACCCCATGAATCGCAGCACACCAGGCCTCCCTGTCCATCACGAACTCCCGGAGTTCACTGAGACTCACATCCATCGAGTCAGTGATGCCATCCAGCCATCTCATCCTCTGTCATCCCCTTCTCCTCTTGTCCCCAGTCCCTCCCAGCATCAGAGTCTTTTCCAATGAGTCAACTCTTAGCATGAGGTGGCCAAAGTACTGGAGTTTCAGCTTTAGCATCATTCCTTCCAAAGAAATCCCAGGGCTGATCTCACTCAGAATGGACTGGTTGGATCTCCTTGCAGTCCAAGGGACTCTCAAGAGTCTTCTCCAACACCACAGTTCAAAAGCACCAATTCTTCGGCACTCAGCCTTCTTCACAGTCCAACTCTCACATCCATACATGACCACTGGAAAAAACATAGCCTTGACTAGATGGACCTTTGTTGGCAAAGTAATGTCTCTGCTTTTGAATATGTTATCTAGATTGGTCATAACTTTCCTTCCAAGGAGTAAGCGTCTTTTAATTTCATGGCTGCAGTCACCATCTGTAGTGACTTTGGAGCCCAGAAAAATAAAGTCTGACACTGTTTCCACTGTTTCCCCATCTATTTCCCATGAAGTGATGGGACCAGATGCCATGATCTTAGTTTTCTGAATGTTGAGCTTTAAGCCAACTTTTTCACTCCTCTTTCACTTTCATCAAGAGTCTTTTTAGTTCCTCTTCACTTTCTGCTCCAAGGGTGGTGTCATCTGCATATCTGAGGTGATTGATATTTCTCCCAGCAATCTTGATTCCAGCTTGTGCTTCTTCCAGTCAAGCATTTCTCATGATGTACTCTGCATATAAGTTAAATAAGCAGGGTGACAATATACAGCCTTGACGTACTCCTTTTCCTATTTGGAACCAGTCTGTTGTTCCATGTCCAGTTCTAACTGTTGCTTCCTGACCTGCATACAAATTTCTCAAGAGGCAGGTCAGGTGGTCTGGTATTCCCATCTCTTTCAGAATTTTCCACAGTTTATTGTGATCCACACAGTCAAAGGCTTTGGCATAGTCAATAAAGCAGAAGTGGATGTTTTTCAGGAACTCTCTTGCTTTTTCCATGATCCAGCAGATGTTGGCAATTTGATCTGTGGTACCTCTGCCTTTTGTAAAACCAGCTGGAACATCTGGAAGTTCACGTCTCACATATTGCTGAAGCCTGGCTTGGAGTATTTTGTGCATTACTTTACTAGCGTGTGAGATGAGTGCAATTGTGTAGTAGTTTGAGCATTCTTTGGCATTGCCTTTCTTTGGGATTGGAATGAAAATTGACCTTTTCCAGTCCTGTGACCATTGCTGAGTTTTCCAAATTTGCTGGCATATTGAGTGCAGCACTTTTACAGCATCATCTTTCAGGATTTGGAATAGCTCAACTGGAATTCCATCACCTCCACTAGCTTTGTTCGTAGTGAAGCTTTCTAAGGCCCACTTGACTTCACATTCCAGGATGTCTGGCTCTAGGTCAGTGATCACACCATCATGATTATCTGGGTCGTGAAGATCTTTTTTGTACAGTTCTTCTGTGTATTCTTGCCACCTCTTCTTAATATCTTCTGCTTCTGTTAGGTCCATACCATTTCTGTCCTTTATCAAGCCCATCTTTGCATGAAATGTTCTTTTTGTATCTCTAATTTTCTTGAAGAGATCTCTAGTCTTTCCCATTCTATTTTTTCCTCTATTTCTTTGCATTTATCGCTGAAGAAGGCTTTCTTATCTCTTCTTGATATTCTTTGGAACTCTGCATTCAGATGTTTATATCTTTCCTTTTCTCCTTTGCTTTTCGCTTCTCTTCTTTTCACAGATATTTGTAAGGCCTCCCCAGACAGCCATTTTGCTTTTTTGCATTTCTTTTCCATGGGAATGGTCTTGATCCCTGTCTCCTGTACAGTGTCATGAACCTCATTCCATAGTTCATCAGGCACTCTATCTATCAGATCTAGGCCCTTAAATCTATTTCTCACTTCCACTGTATAGTCATAAGGGATTTGATTTAGGTCATACCTGAATGGTCTAGTGGTTTTCCCTACTTTCTTCAATTTAAGTCTGAATTTGGCAATAAGGAGTTCATGGTCTGAGCCATAGTCAGCTCCTGATCTTGTTTTTGCTGCCTGTATAGAGCTTCTCCATCTTTGGCTGCAAAGAATATAATCAATCTGATTTAGGTGTTGACCATCTGGTGATGTCCATGTATAGAGTCTTCTCTTGTGCTGTTGGAAGAGGGTGCTAACCGCAGCCAAGAGGAGCCACCCCACATCCAAGGTCAGGGGCAGAAGCCAGGAGGACCCCATGCCTGAAGGGTGGCGGCCAAGAGGAGTTACCCCACGTCCAAGGTCAGGGGCAGCGGCCGAGAGTACCAGGCTGCAACGGCTCAGGAACAGCCGAGAGGAGCTACCCCGCATCCGAGGTCGGGGGGGGCGATGAGAGGAGTTACCCTACCTCCCAGGTCAGGGGTGATGGCTGGGAGGAACTACCCCATGCCCCTAAGCCCAAAGCCAGGGCCAGTGGCCAGGAGGAGCAACCCATGCCCAAGGCCAGGGGTGGTGGCCGGGAGGACCAACCCCACCTCCAAGGAGCTGTGGCTACGCGGGCGCAGGAGGGCCTAGAGGAGTTATCCCACGTTGAAGGTCAGGAAGGGCGGTGGTGAGGAGACACCACTCATCCAAGGTAAGGAGCAATGGCTGCACTTTGCTGGAGCAGCCATGAAGAGATACCCCATGCCCAAGGTAAGAGAAAGCCAAGTAAGATGGTAGGTGTTGCAAGAGGGCATCAGAGGGCACACTGAAACCATACTCACAGAAAACTAGTCAATCTAATCACACTAGGACCGCAGCCTTGTCTAACTCAATGAAACTAAGCCATGCCTGTGGTGCAACCCAGGATGGGCGGGTCATGGTGGAGAGATCTGACAGAATGTGGTCCACTGGAAAAGGGAATGGCAAACCACTTCAGTATTCTTGCCTTGAGAACCCCATGAACAGTATGAAAAGGCAAAATGATAGGATACCGAAAGAGAAACTCCCTAGGTCAGTAGGTGCCCAATATGCTACTGGAGATCAGTGGAGAAATAACTCCAGAAAGAATGAAGGGATGGAGCCAAAGCAAAAACAATACCCAGCTGTGGATGTGGCTGGTGATAGAAGCAAGGTCTGATGCTGTAAAGAGCAATATTGCATAGGAACCTGGAATGTCAGGTCCATGAATCAAGGCAAATTGGAAGTGGTCAAACAAGAGATGGCAAGAGTGAATGTCGACATTCTAGGAATCAGTGAACTGAAATGGACTGGAATGGGTGAATTTAACTCAGATGACCATTATATCTACTACTGCGGGCAGGAATCCCTCAGAAGAAATGGAGTAGCCATCGTGGTCAACAAAAGAGTCCGAAATGCAGTATTTGGATGCAATCTCAAAAACGACCGAATGATCTCTGTTGGTTTCCAAGGCAAACCATTCAATATCACAGTAATCCAAGTCTATGCCCCAACCAGTAACACTGAAGAAGCTGAAGTTGAACGGTTCTATGTACAAGACCTTTTAGAACTAAAAAGGTCCTTAGAACTAAAAACATCCAAAAAAGATGTCCTTAGAACTAAAGATGTCCTTTTCATTATAGGGGACTGGAATGCAAAAGTAGGAAGTCAAGAAACACCTGGAGTAACAGGCAAATTTGGCCTTGAATACAGAATGAAGCAGGGCAAAGACTAATAGAGTTTTGCCAAGAAAATGCACTGGTCATAAGTATTATATAGGTAAATAAAAATTTTATTGATATTTCATATTTGCTTACTTCTAAATTTAGCTGCACTTTGATTCTCCCTTAAAAAACTAACAATAACAATCTGTTGGCATTCTATGAGAATCTTCTCTGTTGGAAACCATGATATTTTATACAACATGGCCAAGTTCGGTATAAGACCCTGTTCTTGATAATTATAGATTAGAATGTCATTTTGCATATATGCAAATTTCAGGTGAAGATATTATGTTGTCCCATTTCATTAATGCAATTAAGCAATGAATATTTATTGAGCTCTTTACGCAAAGAACAATGCTAGGGCTTAAGCAAATGTAAAGATACATCAGACATTAGACTTGACTTGGAGCGGCTTACAATCTACTAACAGAGGTGACTCATAGATGTCACAAGAAAACTGACGGTGAATTGTTCCAAGAGTTCAAAAAAGGGAAATATTTTACACAGATAGAAGTCACAAGAATTTCTACTGCTAAGTCGCTTCAGTCGTGTCCGACTCTGTGCGACCCCATAGACGGCAGCCCACCAGGCTCCCCCGTCCCTGGGATTCTCCAGGCAAGAACACTGGAGTGGGTTGCCATTTCCTTCTCCAATGCATGAAAGTGAAAAGTGAAAGGGAAGTCGCTCAGTCATGTCCGACTGTTAGTGACCCCATGACTACAGCCCATCAGGCTCCTCCATCCATGGGATTTTCCAGGCAAGAATACTGGAGTGGGGTGCCATTTCCTTCTTCAATTTGAGGATACAATTTAGGTAGGCCTTGAAGTATAAGCAGAATATACAAAGCAGAAGAGTATTCCAGTGTGGTAGAACAGGATTGTGTAGCTGAGTAGCAAGTTGGTTAGCCAAGTGAGCCTCTAGTATAGGCAGTAAGAATAGATAAGGCTAAAAGATAAACTAAAACTAGAATAGCCTATCATTATTAAGTACACATTATGTTCTGAATATATAGTTGTACTTGATCTTCTCAATAACCCTGTAAATATATATTAATATTATCCTATTTTATAGATGAAGACACAGAAGATGATGGAGGCTAAGAAGACCCCTACCTTCTCACACTAGCAAGTAGGAGATCTGGGTATTTTATCAAGTTAATCAGAGACTAAAGTCTGAGCTGAAATCAATAAACATACCATCTGGAATTAATTTTTAGTTAAGGTTTTCCATTTTTCATTTCAACTATTCATGTGTGTTACAATGAAAGCTCAAGGCAGGAAAGATTTGGGTTCTAAAGAAGCAAACATTACAATCCCTGATATACAAAGAAATGCTATGTGGGAAAAAGCACAAGGTCCATGCAAAAGAAATGTGTATCTGAAATGATTTAATTGTCATGAACTCCTTGCAGACTTGTATGCTGCCATGCAGAACACTGTTATAAAGAGAATATTCTTGTCAGTCAGTCATGTCTGACTCTTTGGGGTCCCATGGACTGAAGCCCGCCATGCTTCTTTGTCCATGGAATTTTCCAGTAAAGAATACTGAAGCAGGTTGCCATTTCCTTCTCCAGGGAATTTTCCCAAACTAGGGATTGAACTTGTGTACCCTGCATTGGCAGGTGGGTTCTTTACCAGCTGAACCACCAGGGTAGCCTAAGTCTTGGCAAAGTCCTCAGCCCACTTTATGGGGACTCTGCCACTAAGATACGTTTTTAGAGTTACTGCTAATTGAGTTGAGGAGCTATAAACTTTGTACCAGCTTGTTCACCAGTGATTGGATAAAATCTATTCTTACAAGGGACTATGACCTTTGACAAAATAAAGCTCTTCTATCCAGACATCCTCCAAGGTGGCTGATGGTGGGAGGGGGCCATCTGATAGCACCATTTCCTGAGAATAAGTCCTTCATTTCTGAAGAAGGACCTTCTTGCAGAAGAATCATCATAGTTTCCACCACAGACAATAGATTAACCTCCATATCTCAAAGACTTAATCCAAGAGAAGTTAGTTTCTATCTCACATAAAGTCCAACTGGTGTTGGGCACTGGGTGTGTTCTGTCTATGCCATCATTCAGGATGGGTCATTCTACACATGGATCATTCTACACATGGCCTCCCTCACCTTTAAGGCTTCAGCACCCTCTTCATTCAACCAGCAGGAGGGAAAAGAGAAAGAGGAGGATCACATAGAAGATTTCCATAAACTAAGGCTAGAAATGGCATCTATTGGTCTTGCCACATTCCAAGGGGCAGAATTTGGTCACTTGACCATTCATACCCAAGGGAAACCAAGAAGTGCAAGTAATCTACACTTTCAGGAAGAAAGAAAAACATAAAAAAAAAAAAAAGAAAGAAAAAAAAAAAAAAAAACATGCTCTGAAACAACTTGCCAGTCTTTGCCAAAAAAAAAAAAAAATACTGATTTTTCCTGCTTATTGTATGAAACAATGTGCTTCCCAGACCATTCAGCATACATGCAGCTTCTTAATAGTGAATGCGAACTCTGAGATCAGTCAGGACTAATAGCTGACCCAGAGTTAGACAGAATTCAGAAAATGTGCAAGTACATGATAACAGGGTTAAAATGATTGATCAAAGGTACACCTTTATTGTGGTGGTTTATCTCAAGTCACTGTTTTTCTTCCCCCAACTTTCTCCATCCAAAAAAATAATCCTTTAAAATATTCCATCTATTTACAGTAATATTCTACTGCAAAGAGAGTCATATTCTTCTTCTTTTGGTTAGGCTCATTAGAGTTTTGGGTCAGGAGTCTAGAGAAAAACACCAGCAGTTCTTGCTGTTAGAAACTACAATATATACTCTAGATAATTATTCAGTGAATAAAAAACAAATTGTAGTTTTCATGGCATAAACATGGTAGATACCACAATTTTATATTCATAAAATTTCAAATCTTTAATAAAACTTTATCCCAAATGTGTGGTCTTCCCTGATGGCTCAGACAGTAAAGAATGTGCCTGCTATTCAGGAGTCCTGGGTTTGATCCCTGGGTCAGGAAATTCCCCTGGAGAAGGGACTAAGTAGCCATTCCCTTCTTGCCTGAAGAATCCCATGAACAGAGGAGACTGGTGGGCTACAGTCCATGGCATCATAGAGAGTCAAACACAACTGAGCAACTAAGCACATACACATCCTAAATCTAGCAAGAAAAGGAACGATTCCTTACTTATTGGACTTATTTCTAGCTTCAGACAAGCTGGCATACAATAATATACCATGTCTGTGTGCTTATTTTTTTGAGCTATGCTATACAGCCTCTTCTCTCCCTCACTTACCTTGCTGTATTTCTAAAATAACTTTTGACACGTTTTATCCTCCATCTGTATCATTCTATCGCTTACTTCTTCCAACTGCAGCATGAAGTGTTTATCAACAAGTGAAAAAAAATCCAGGAATTGTTTCATACATGGGGACAAGCATTGAACAAAAAACAACTTGAAAACCTCAAACTTGGTACTCTTTCTGTCTGAATAAGTTTTAAAGGTCAAAATTTAGGTTCATCTTGCTACCTTCCAAACCCTTTTTAGGGACAAACCAGTTTCCCTTAAGACTTTTCAGTTTTTTTCACCTGTAGAACTGGGGTAATGATATTGTGATTTACAATGAGAAATACACATGTGGTCTTTGTCCCTGTTTCTGGCACAGACAGAGCTCCTAAAACCATTGGAATTTCCTAAGTGATGAGAGTTATAAACTTGTCTCTTGTCATTTTAATGAGGGGACTTTTGGAAAGCACCTAAGGATGGAGGCTGCTTGCTAGGCACATCACAAGAGAACCAAAGAAGTTCAATGCCCATCCCCCACACCTTGTCCTAGGCATCTCTTCCATCTTACTGTTCTTAAGTTATATCCTTTTATAATAAACCAGTGACTCTAGTAAATGAAATGTTCCTCTGAGTTCTACAAGCCACTCTAGCAAATTAAACCCATAAAAGGAGTCCTTGAAACCTGCAATCTATAGCCAGTCAGTGGGAAGCACAGATGACAGACAACCTGGCCTTGAAAATGGTGTCTGAAATGGACAGTCTTGTAGGACTGAACCTGTAACCAGTAGAATCTGATGCTATCTCCAAGTAGATAGTGTCAGAATTGAATTGAATTGTAGGATACCCAGGTGGTATTCAAGAACTATTAGTTGGTCTGGCAAAAACTTAAAAAATAAAAGACAAAGTGAAACAAACAAAAAAAACAAACAAACAAACAAGAAACCCTTCCCATGAATGAGAATTGGGGGCCAGCACCTCTTAGTTTGGGCTTCCTAGGTGGCTCGGAGGGGGGTTTAAAAAAAAAAAAAAAAAAACCCTTCTGCCAATGAAGGAGACATAAGAGACGCAGGTTCGATTTCTGGGTCGGAAGATCCTCTGGAGGAGGGCACTGCAACCCACTCCAGTATTCTTGCCTGGAGAATCCCATGGACAGAGAAGCCTGGAGGGCTACAGTCCACAGGGTTGCAGCGTCAGACATGACTAAAGCAACTTAGCATGCACACGCACCTTGTAGTCTAACCAGCCATCCTACAGAATTTCTGGGGATTATTGGTAATTAACACTCATCATGTGTTTGGTACTGTTCTTAGTGATTTACTTACTTAATTTTTATGTAACAAAACTGCATGAGGTGAAACAGTTATCCTCTCCTACCTCTCCCACTTAATAAATGAAGAAAGTGACTCATAGGAAATTTAAGCGATGTGTCAAAGACCTTACCATTAGTACAGGGCCACAGAATCTGAGTCCAGCCAGTCTGACTCCAGAAATCACACTTTCAACTAACACCCTATATACTGAATATTGACTCAAGGTCACTGAAAATATCCCTGTTGGGCAAAACCTACTCTGCTTTACAGAATGGGAACTCAAGTGACATTCATGACTTACTGGTCCCAGGCCTGTACTGATAAAAACAATCCATACAACTAATATTTTACCAGCAGACTCCATTTGTCCTCCTAGTAATTATTCTGTATGAATCCAACAGGTAATTTTAAGATTGCATTCTTTAACATTTAAGTTACTTAGTGGAAACTATAAACATAAACAAATCAAATTAATCATATTAAAAATGCTTTTTTTTCAATGACATAAAAAATCTTCGAAGAACTGAAGTTTTAAGTGAGAGAATTATTTTTTTCAAAATATAATTTTATTTTCAAAGTTCTCTTTGTGACTCCTAAGAAGTGAAAGATAAACTACAACCCTTCATTTAAAATAGTCATTTTTCAAACATTTATAAATTGGAAGTGCTTTTTATTTTCATTATTAAATAAATCATTCTTTAACTTCTCATATTTATAGCTCACTTCCCTAAGATGCTCAAACTGAAACACTCATTATAATAAATAACTCAAGAAGAAGAACTTGAAAATGTGACATGACAACGTATTTAAATTCAGAATTTCATTGGTAAAATCCCTCAGAAACTGGGTGGGACTCCTTATTTGATGCTGGCTGTAGGGAAAAATGGGCTTCCCATGTGGCTCAGGGGTAAAGAATCCACCTGCCAATGAAGGAGATGCAAGAGATGCCAGTTTGATCCCTTGGTTGGGAAAATCCCCTAGGGAAGGAAATGGCAACCTATCCCAGTATTCTCGCCTGGAAAATCCCATGGAGAGAGGAGCCTGGTGGGCTACATTTCATGGGGTCACAGAGTCAGACATGACTAAACATGTACACACTGCTACTGGGGAAAACTTAAATGAAATACTGTACAATAGTCATGTGAAGGAGACACTCTGGCTCTGTTTTTCTGAACACCTATGTGCTACATGAAACCCTGTGCTCTAACCTCTAGGATTAGAACCAGGAGTTATTAAGTCGGGGACATCTATCCTCTTGAGTGATGCCCAGTGGCTCACCACAAACCTTAACAGTTGCTATAGATGTTGGCCACAAAGAAGTTGCTTTCCTGTCTTCAGATATCCTATAGCACTTTGACTCTTCATATTAAAATTCTTACCACATTCGGCATTCTATTACTGTTTGTGAGCCTCCAAATCTTCCCTACGGCATTGGAAATTCCTGAAGAAAAACGATCAAGCCTGCTTTATCTTTGAGCCACCAAAACACCAACTAGATAGTCATCATTTATTGAATGAATGAGTGGACGGATGGTTGGGTGGTCTGTGCAGGCCTGCAGAGTGACAGTCCCTAGAACTCTACTCCAGTCAAGTTATGCACATCTTTACAACACATATAGAGTCAGCATATTCATGGGCTGAGGACTGTGAACTGATTCCTGATAACTGGTTGTTGTTTTTCAGTTGCTCAGTCGTATTCAACTCTTTGCAACCCCATGGAATGCAGCACGCCAGGCTTCCCTGTCCTTCACCATCTCCTGGAGCTTGCTCAAACGTATGTCCACCGAGTCAGTAATGCTATCCAACCATCTTGTCCTCTGTCGTCCCCTTCTCCTCCTGCCTTCAATCTTTCCCAGCATCAGGATCTTTTCCAATGAGCCAGCTCTTTGCATCAGATGACCAAAGTATTGGAGCTTCAGCTTCAGCATCAGTCTTTCCAATAAATATTCAGAGTTGATTTCCTTTAGGATTGATAGTACTGATAAATGGTACTAGCTACCATTTATTGAGTAGCCATACTGTGTCAGAAAATGTCTGAATAATCATTACAAATGTATAATCCTCACAAAAATCTTTCCAAATAAGAATAATGTCCCTATTTTGCTAATGAAAAAGGGTTAGGTACCATACAACTAGTAAACAAGTGAGTGAAGTGAGTGAAGTCGCTCAGTCGTGTCCAACTCTTTGCGACCCCATGGACTGTAGCCCACCAGACTCCTCCATCCATGGAATTACTAGGCAAGAGTACTGGAGTGGGTTGCCATTTCCTTCTCCAGGGGATCTTCCCCACCCGGGGATCAAACCCAGGTCTCCCGCATTGCAGGCAGACACTTTACCGTCTGAGCCACTAGGGAATCCCTTAGAATAATGAGTAAACAACAAACCATGGTCTAAATTCTAAATTTGTGTGGGTCTTAAAAAGTCATTTTAAAGGACAGTTTTTTTCCTCAGCATATGCTATTAGTATCATCATATTTTACAATGTAATAGACATAATGTATGACAGCTAATGCAGTGTCAGTGAGATACTTGCAGACAATAGGAGATATGCTCTGTGATTCCAAACTGTTCTTTTCTTGTCAGCAATTTAAATATTTTGTTTAGTTAATACTTTTTCTTTTTTCTCAGAACTCAGGATATCATTAACAACTCCTCCTTTCCAGAAATATGTGCATAAGCTTTACTAGTCAAGTAAGAAATAAAGTCTAACTTATCAAACTGTGTTGTATAACCCATGTTAATCAACTATGTCTGAGCTTCCCTGGTGGCTCAGACAGTAAAGAATCTGCCTGTAATGCAATCTCCCAGGCTCGATCCCTGGGCTGGGAAGTTACCCTGGAGAAGGAAATGGCAACCCATTCCAGTATTCTTGCCTGGAGAATTCCATGGACAGAGGAGCCTGGTGGGTTACAGTCCATAGGGTTACAGAGAGTTGGACACGACTGAGTGACTAACGCTTTCAACCAACTATGAGGTATAACAAAGCTTTTAGGCCTGAGGCTGAAGTGGGATTTTCCATTCCCCTCCTTAATTGAAGATAGCAAGACTCAAAGGACAGGTCCAGGCTGACTTGGTCTCCCTAGTGGCTCAGTGGTAAGGAAAGACTGGCAATGCAGGAGGCCAGGGTTTGATCCCTTGGTCGGGAAGATCCCCTGGAGGAGGATATGGCTACCCACTTCAGTATTTTCGCCTGGAGAATTCCATGGACAGAGGAGACTGGCAGGTTACAGTCCATGGGGTCACAAAGAGCCAGATGCGAATGAGTGACTAAGCACACATGTACAACCTGACTTACCTGCCATTGCCAGCAGCAGCTGACACGCAGAAGGAATTGCAGGGGAGATTCCCGAGACATGCTTCCTTAAGCCAACCAAGAGAGCCTGCGATCCTCGGCCTCAGGTAATGAAACAGGGCTGTGGCAGAGTGACTCCATCCTCCTAGTAAACTTTACTTCAGTGAAATGCTTAGATCAGGAGGAATCAGATAAATCCTTTCTCTCCCCTATGGAGAGGAGAAAGTATGGGACATAGAGGGAGACTGCCGTAGGTTCCAAGTCAGTGTCCTCCTTTATGAGCACAGGAATCAGAAAAAGAAATGAGAAATTCCCTCCCCATGCCAGTCCACAGAGCCTAAAATACTAATATGCAATGTGTTTTACAATTCAAATCTCAGTTTAGATGTCCAGAGTCTGGGAGGCCTTTCCTAAAGACAAACTCTAAGCCAGCTGTCACTCCAAATCACTGTTACATTGGCCCTATTTTATTTCCTTCATAGCATGTATTATTAACTAAAATTATTTTGTTCACGTATTTTTTCCTGTGCTTACTATATGATTTTTGTCATTAAAATATCATCTCCACAGAATAGGAGTTTTTCTTCAGGGATTTCAACAGTGTCTGGCACTCGGTGAGTATTCGATAACTAATTGTTAATGAAAAATGTGCTCTTACTCGTATGCATATACATTTGATCTCATCACCACTGAGACACTTGTTTTATGGATAAAAGTCACGTCTTACACTCCTTTTGATGTACTGATAGAATTTGTGACTTGGTGAGAATTTAGTAAATATTTGCTTCCTTGATACATTTATTCATGTTTCTCCAACAATTTTTTGATGAAATCACAGACTTTCTCCATTTAACTACTAAATACTTTTCTTAATAAGAGAAATGTCTGCTAATTTTAACTCAAACTGACAACAGTTAAATCATAAATTACTGGAAGTAAATGGATTTCTTCAGGCCACACGAGTCTTCTGGGAAGAAGGACATTAATGAGTTTCTCTTAAGAGAATAAATAGCATTTCATGAGTCAGTCTCACCTTTTATTATGAGATCATAGCCCTATGAAAAGTCTCCCCCAACAAATAATTTTTTCTGATACAATCTCAATGGGTTTTTTTTAATTAATAAAGTTTTTAGATTTACAGAAAAATTGGTCAGAAAGCATAGAGTTTCCATATATCCTCTACCCCATCCTTCTGTACAGCTTCCCCTACTACTAACATCTTGTGTTGGAGTGCTGCATTTGTTAAAACTAAAAAATCAATATTGATACAGTATTATTAACCAAAGCCCGTAGTTTATATTAAGGTTCACTCTTTGTGTTGTATAGTTCTATGGGCTTCAATAAATGCATAGTATCACATAGCCACTATTTGCAGTATCACACAAAATAGCCTCGCTGCTGTAAAAATCCCCTGTGCTCTACCTATTCATCTCTCCCTCCTTGATAGAATCTAGGTTTTAAGTAATGTCTGTTCATAAAAATCTATTGTCAGCTGCCCTGTGAGGGACTCTTCGTTCTTCCCCCGTTTTATCTTTCCTCAGGCTGGTCTGTGGTCACAGGCTGCCTCATACCACAGACATTCAGCACCAACGCAGGGCACAGCCTAAATAGCAGAAGAGCTGCAGCTCCCTGAATACCAGAGCACAGCAAAATCTTGGTAATCTTTAGGATATAAAAGCCACCTTGTATTCCATGCCTCTGTCCTTTTCTTGTGCTATATTTTTGTCACATGTGGACAAAAGTGGTACTGTTATCACACAGCATCTTAAAGAATCTTCAGTAAGATCACTTTCTCGGGTATTATTTGCTACACTTTCTCTCCCTAGTCTTGAAAGACAAGTCCCATGGGAGAACTAAACCCAGTGAGATGAAGGCCCTGACATACTGAGCAGCAATGGGGTATGGTACTAGAACTCAAGGCTCAGCAAAAGTTATCTACAAAGGGCCAGATAGTAAATATTCCAGGCTTTGCAAGCCTCATATGCCAGCTGTCTTGTTTGGGTCTGTTTTTGTATAACCATTTAGAAATGTACTAACATTCTTAGTTGGAGGCTGCAGAAAAACAGGCCACAAGCCATATTCGCCTGTAGTTTGCCAAACCCTGCTCTAGAGTCGGACCAATCCGTCAGGTCTGATTGTGGTTTGATTCTTTCTTTGTCACTAACTAAATATTTACCAGATACATTTGATCTCCCTAAGTTTCATCTCTAAAAGATGGATAATAGTTTCTACCTTAATAGACAGAATGAAGATTAAGCAAGATAATGCCTATAAAGCTCTTAGCACCATGTTTGACATTTGGTAAGATTCAATAAATGTTAAGTATTGTAATTATCGTTTCTCATTAGGACATGTTCTCCCTTACTACTGGGTCTTTATTACTGACCAAGATTGTCTGACTCCATCTGCCTTTAGGATACATTCTCTTTAAGGACTTTCCTTGTTCCCTTATGCAAATTGGATCTATATGAACCTTCTCATCCAACTGCCAAATATACCTAGATGTGCTTAGTTCCATGGAATATGATAGATATAGGCTAAGACCACTTCCAAAAAAAAAAAAAAAGTAAATAGTAACAGACAAGACAGATAGTTCCAATTAATACATTTGTGTCTAACTGTCCAATAATGAACAGACTAGTTCAATTCTGAATACCTCAATAATGCTTGAATGAACCAATTAGCAAAAATATCCAGGTGACTTATAACTAAATCTCATTACATAATTTCTTGATGAATTTAGGTATACCCAATATCTAGTCAAGGCTATGGTTTCTCCAGTAGTCATGTATGGATGTGAGAGTTGGACTGTGAAGAAAGCTGAGCGCCGAAGAATTGGTGCTTTTGAACTGTGGTGTTGGAGAAGACTCTTGAGAGTTCCTTGGACTGCAAGGAGATCCAACCAGTCCATTCTAAAGGAGATCAGTCCTGGGTGGTCTTTGGAAGGAATGATGCTAAAGCTGAAACTCCAGTACTTTGGCCACCTCATGCGAAGAGTTGACTCATTGGAAAAGACTCTGATGCTGGGAGGGATTGGGGGCAGGAGGAAAAGGGGACGACAGAAGATGAGATGGCTGGATGGCATCACCAACTCGATGGACGTGGGTTTGGATGAACTCCGGGAGTTGGTGATGGACAAGGAGGCTCGCGTGCTGCAATTCATGGGGTCGCAGAGTCGGACACGACTGAGTGACTGAACTGGACTGAACTGAACTGAACTGAATCAATTTTTCAAAGATAAAAAGACATTTTCTTGGCAAAAATTACAGTTTTTCAATTCAACAAATATTTATTGGATGTTGACTTTTTGGAAAGCATTGAGCCAGACATTATAAGGGAAACAGATGAGCAAGACACAGACATACCTGTAAGGAAGAAAGAAAAATAAGTTGGGTGCACAGGTAGGCATGAAGAAAAGTGTTGTAGAAGTACAGAAATGAGGTTTAAGAGAACATAGTCAAGAGTTTGCAGTCAGAAATGGCTCCAGGCAGCTTTCTGGCTGCTTGCCTGCTGGTTCAGTTGGTACAGAATCCACCTGCAATGCAGGAGACCTGGGTTAGATCCCTGGGTCAGGAGATCCACTGAAGAAGGAAATGACAACCCACTCCAGTATTCTTGCTTGGGAAATCCCATAGACAGAGGAGCCTGGCAGGCTACAGGACACGGAGTCACAAGAGTCAGACACAATTTACCACCACCAGCTTTTTGACTGTGTCTTGAAAGAAGGATGGGATTTCAACAGGCTGAAATTAAATGATAGGAAGTATGGCTTGTGCTAGAAAATAACTTTAACAGGAGGTAGAACTGACCAAAGTACAGGAATCATGATGGAGAGTAGCAAGCGTGGAGGTTAGAATTAGAACAACCTGAAAACACATGTGTGAATGTTTAGCCAGTCCTAACCCCTTACATCACACATAAGGAAATTGCATCTCAGAGATTAATTGTCATCCCCATGTTACACAGTTAATGGCTGAGCTGAGGTGCCCCTCAGCAACCCAGCTTCCCAGGCTGGTTCAGTTTCCATTATCTAATAGTTGAGAACACAAAATGGATGAAATTGAATATCGTACTCAGGGTCTTAGTTTTCCTCTGTTAGAAGTGATATGACACTGATAAACCTTGAGCAGCAGAGAATCCTCATCAGGGATGCAGACGTCAGATTCAACCAGCACTGTAAGAGGAGAGGTAGAGGCTAAAGGCAGGGAGACAGGCAGGGATGTTGCTGACATTGCTCCCACCTGAACCAGAGTGGTGGCACACGAATGCCTTAGATGGGACAGATATGAGGGGCACTGTGAAAGGACAACCAAACCATTGGGAAGAAAAGAAGAGCAGGAAAATGAGAGGGAGTAGTGGAGAGTAATTGCTTCTGCCCTAAATCTGTGTTATTGTTATTGTTATAAACCCATTATTAATTCCTGTTTGAATACAGAAGAGAAAGAGTAGGACAGAAAGAACCCTGTGCTCCATCCCAGACCTGTGCCGACTCTTCACAGTGTCCAGCAAGTCACTTCTCTGAGCTCGTGCTGTCTCCTGTAACAGGAGGCCTTGTCTGGATGATGTCTGATGCCCCTTCCAACTCTGTGACAGTGGTTCTAAATCTCAGCCGTGAGACGACACACGGGAGCCAAGGTGGCTGCCAGGTGGAAAGATGCTTCCACCTGGAACAAAGCTGGTGCACACATCTTTGGAGCCGGAGGGTTTGAGGAGGAAGAAGTCGCTCTCCTGTCTGAGCTCAAGGAGAATTCTGCTTGGCTGTTTGTCATTCTCCCCGAGCTCAAGTTGAACACATGGCCTGATGAGGTGGCAGAAGAGGCTCCAGAAAGGCGTGCCTTGGCAGCTTGCCTCTATGCAGCAGGGTTCAGAAATAGCACACCCAGTGCAGAAGGCTGTCCTGGAGCAGGCCCTCCCTGATGGTTCTCTCAGCAAGCTTTTGAGGTGTCACCTGCCACGGCAGGTACTCAGGCAGGGCGCTGTCTGTCCTCAGAGCTCAGGAAAAGGCTGTCTGTGAGGACAGCCCACTAAGCACCAGGCTTTCTGGATGTTGGGGGAGACCTTTTACTTTTTTGCTCCTTTATCTGTAGATTGATGTCAGGAACCTGCGACTAATGGACGCTTCACACCCAGCCCCCCCTGTCTCCTGCATCCACTCTGCCGACTCCCCAGCTTCAAACACACATTCTTCTGAGTAGCTTTTCTGCTTCTGAGCCAACGCAAGTGCCCTATGGCACAATATGATGGATATATCTTTCGGTTTCAAATAATCAATTATGCAAAATGCTTCATTAACAATAACTACTAGAGTCAATGGCCAGGGTCACCACAACGCGGTTCATCTGTGCTTGAATTCACTGACCCCTCCCACTCTCCTTGTCAAGAGATATCAAGAAACAGATTCATCAGGAATAATGGCCAGATGTTTGCTTGTTAATGATCCTTCCATAATCAGAAATGCAGTGACCACGGGACGCTTAATCTTGTCAATTTTGTGACAGAAAACATGCTTAATTTATCATCAGCTTTGCAGAAAAGAGTTCCTGTGCATCCAAACTAAACCAGAAAACAAAATAACTAGAATTTAGTCTTATTTGCACTGTAAGCCCGACCTAACTTTTGCATAGTTTGGCCAGACTGCTTCTGATTCTGGAACAGCCTAAAAGCTTAGCACTGGGGACCGGGACAAGCAGCTCCCAGACCTCACTACAAGTGCTGAGCTGAACTGACTGTTTCACTAAAATGGGATCAACGCCAGGCTCTTCAATCTGGCTGGAGGTCTCGGTCAGTGTGTGGCTTCATCTGCCTGATATGGAGACGCCTCGCCAGCTCTGCCACTCTCGGTGTTCATAATCATCTCTGCGAAGAATCATGTCCTCCACTGTCTTCTCTGACACCTAAACATCCCACAGACCATAGAGGTCTTCTCAAGACGTGTGTGTGTGTGTGTGTGTGTATCCCCTCAGAGGGTATTCACAGCTAATGCTAACCACAATGCACTGCTCTTCTCCAAACATGAATGTGCCTGGAGTCTAACTCCCACCCAGTCATTCTGTGTGTGGGGTCATCTAGTCATTGCATATAGTGCCATCAGGGTTTCCTGTCGTACTTCCCCAGTGAACCAGGCAGTGTCTAAGTGAGGGCTATCTCATAACTTCCACAGTCAATGAACTGAGTGAAGTTGGAAGAAATCCTCATAGAGGAATGAGAATTATAGAAAAGAACTTAGACACTGAGGTCCAGAACCCAGTTTGAAACTATAACTCGGCCTTCTACCAGCTGTGCAACTGTGGGAAAATTATTAAACCTCTTTGAGCCTCAGGTTCTTTGTGTACAAAATAAAGGTCTTACAAGGGCCAGGAAAAATGACATACGCAAAAAGTCTAGCACACTGCCTGGGCCATAGTAAGGACTCAATAAATGTCAGTTCCCATTTCCTTTTTGAGTGATCCAATAGAGACCAGAACCTGGAATCTCAATCTCTTTGCTTCTCCATCTCTGCCTTATAAACTCTCTCTTTCTCCTCCCCACCCAAACACAATTCCCAGCAGTTGATACCTATGTAAGAATACTGTGACGGATAAAAAACTGTTGAACCCAATAGCAATATAAGAAATACATGTCTGACCTAAGGAAAGACTCATTCAGAAAGAACGCAAACACACAAAAGTCCTGGAACCATGTTGTATCTTTGTCACTTCAGGCTGATATAACAAAACACCCTAGACTGAGTTGCTTAAACAACATTTATTTCTTCCAGTTCTCTAGGCTAGAGGTCTAAGATCAGGGAGCCAGCTTGGTTGCATTCTGATGAGTCACTTCTGACTTGTATATATCCAACTTGCAGCACCCTGCTGTGGCATTAATCCCAACATAAGGGCCTAACTCACATGACCTAATCTTACCCTGATTAACCCCAAAGGCCACACCTCCAATGCCATCATATTGAGAATTAAAGCTTCAACATATGGATTGGAGCAGAGGACCCATTAAGTCCATACCACACGTCATGTATTACTCATAAAACTGCAAAATGTAGCCACCTCATTCCATTTCATGACTCTGAAGGTGTTATATGGTTATTTTGAACAGCAGTCACTTTATTGGCTTATTATCTGTTAACAATATTGGTAATATTTTATCAATAATTTAAAGCAGAAATTTTTAAAAAGCATAGTTTATAAACCAATACCTGGAATGACAAAGTTTTCTTTGCAGAGTCAAACAAATGAGAAAGATTCTCTAATTTAGCTTTTTAACTGAGTTTTTGTTTGAAAATTATAGGAATGCAATAGATAAAGAGAAATAGAGAAAAAAAATATAATGAAAAAAGAACACAGTTCCATATTCTCTCATTACCTTTGGGCAGTGATGTCAAAATACCTCAAAATGCTATAGTCACCACTAGAACAGTTTGACTGAAGCAGCAGAAATAGCATTTTATCCCATGTGTATCCCCAAGTATGAGATTATAGCAATGGCAAACATCCAAGAGTTCTCCAACTTCTGGAAACAAGAAATATCCCTTCTATTCCTCCCGTTCAATTCACCCAGCAAGCCACTGGGAAAGCCACCTCACCTCTTTAGCCTTATCTTTTCTGTGGCTGGTGTCTATTTAGTGCTCTAGTTTTATCCATCTTATTATTGTCTCCTATCGAGGCAGCTCTCATAGAAGTTATGATGAAGGGCTAGATGCTGTGAGAGAGACAAGGGGGAGAGGGAGGATGAGAAGGAAGAAAACAAATTACTAAATACACATTTGTATGTGTAAAATCCATCAAAAAACACTAGGATTGCAGTGGGAGTACATAAGAGAAACGAACTTTTGCACTGGAGATCTATTTGGCAACTTATTACAAAACGCTAGTAGGAATTTTTGATTATACATTCACAAGCTAAAATCAATAATGTTTATACCAAATGACATTATCCTTAATGGCTATCTACAAGCCTTATCAGCAGCAATGGTATTAACTCAAATAGATCATCAGGAATTGACATATGTTTCTATCTACTTGCTCATGCCAAGGCATCTGTGAGTCATCCTTGAGCCTTGCCTCTCTTTCATCCCAATTACTGCCAATTCACCACCAACTCCACTCACCTCTACCTTTCAGACATCTCTAATTCACTCAGATTTCCCATGTCTTCATGATTTACCAGCCTAGTCCATCACCCTTTACAAAGACTTGTCCAGTATAAGTTTGACTTCTCTGTACATCTTTTCTTTCCGCTCCAAATCCATTCTCTAACAGTGGCCAGAATGACCTCTACAAAAGGCAAGTAAGTCTGGTTATGTCACTCACTATACTCAAAGCTCTTTAACTGCTTCCTGACATTTTTAGGAAAAAAAAAAAAATCAAGATCGTTAGCAAAAACCTAGAAGTTTCTGCATAACTTAGCCACTACTTGCCTCTGGAACTTTTTCTCTTGTCTCACACTTTCCCTCTCTTACTCAGCTTCTTCTCACTGACCAGCTCTCCTTTCCTCAAATATGCTAAGTGAGTTCTATCTTAGCCCTTTGGTACACATGGCTTTCTCTATTTGAAGTACACACCACCAGCCCTAGTCCCTTTTATCTGGCTAACTCTTACTGATTCTTCAACTTTAGGCTTGAATGTTACCTTCTCAGGGAGCTCTTTCCTGACTCCCAAGTACAGTTTAGGATCTCTGTTATATTTTCTCATGGCATTAGCTATATTTTCTTTAAGACATTTAGTGTAATTGCAGTTCATATAGTCATATGCATGTGTTTTATCTAATGCATATAACCACCACTCAAGTCTAAGCACCATAAGGGTAGAGACTGGCTTTTTTAGCACAGTACCTATATCTAGTCTAAAGTGTCAGTGCTTTGCTGAACTAATCAGTAAACTCTATTCACCTCTCTTTAATCAAGCAGCTATGTTCCCGCACAGCCATACTTCTATGCTAACCAACAGCTATCATTTTTGAGCACGTCTTGTATGCCAGGCACGTGCCAAGAATGTCACATATCTTCTGTTTATGGCAACGCCATAAGGTAATGCAGTTATCATCCTCATTTTATAAATGAGGCACTGAACTATTCAAGGTCATGGATTAATACAACTGAGATTCAAAGCAAACCCTTTCAGGACTTCCCTGTTGGTCCAGGGGCTAGGACTTCAGGCCCCCAATGCAGGGGGCCCAGGTTCAGTCCCTGGTCAAGGACTTAGATCCCACATGCCACAACTAAGACCCAGAATAGCCAAATAAATAAATATTTAAAACAAACCAACAGCCTTTCAGGTTCCCTTGGCTGATATTCTTAAACAATTCACTATACTGATCCTTTGCAAGAAGAGGTCAATTAAACTTTGTGGGTAGGGAGAAGGATTGTTTTTTGTCTTGCTATCTATTACTATTTCACTCTGACCAAAGGATGTAATTTTTCTCTAAATTTGTCATTTCCATTGACAATTACCCTGAGCACACCATTCTGCAGAGAGAAACTGTGTTTCCAGTTTCCAAAGAATATTAAACCACAGGAGAAAATGAATTGCAGCCCATCTCTGGCAGCTGTTTGAGTGTATTTCTTTTAAATATGAACACACAGGATTACTCCTTTACTGCCCTCAACATTCATTATCCTGCTTGGCATCCTTGCTGGCCAAAGATTGTGGATAACAGAAACAGTAGTATGCCTGTGGCAGGATTCACTCCAGAGAAAAGGAAACAGGGATATTTCCAATGGAAACTAAACACACCTAGTTTGGCTTTAATCAAAATGGAGAATGCTGTAGCTGAACTACTTATGGACAGAGCAACCAACTCTCCCGCCGTAGAATTATCTCAACTTGCACCCTTATCCATTAAAAATCCTGGAAATAGCCAACTCCTGTGTCTTATAAAAATATACCTTCAGGCCTTTGCTCCTCTAAAACTGTTCCCTTGGTGACAAGTCTGTTCCCTGGGTGATAATTGATAGATTCTTTGCTGATGTCTCTCAGACGATGGCTTTAATCTGAATAAAGGCTTCAGTTCCTTCTGAGGCATTAAAAACAGGATGCAATCATGGCTCTCCCGAGGATGAAAAATGGAGTTTTCTTGTACGCAGGGAAAGGCCCCATTCTGTGCTAAAACTTGAGGAAAATACCAGTAGAGTTGCTCTTTGGAGCAACATTTCCATGCTCTTGTCCATTTTGGCTAGTTCTGCCCTGTGTCTGGGCTCTCAGCAAGGAGTGAAATGTCTGCATCGCCAGACATGTCACTAGTGAGTACAATTTACTTAGCTTCCTCTCATCACTGAAGTGACAGTATTTCACAATCCAGGAGAGAACCTTAAGACAGCACATCCTGTTAAGCCAATTTATGGAAGAGAGCCTTATTTTTTCTATTAATCTATTTTTGTGGGAGGCTGCAGCAGCATCAATAATAATCTTTGGTGTTTCTTGCTTATTTCTAAAGATGTTTATTATCCATGTACTTTTTCTGCCTATTAAATATCAGGTGTTTCAAAGGGAAAAAATAAAGCAATTAAAAACTTTGAAGGAAGCCAAAATCATTTTTACAATACAATTATTTTTCTCTGATTTCCTGCAGATGATAAAATAGCCTAATCCACAGGGGCAGGAAAACAAGACTGATGTCCACCTAAAACTATTTAATGTTTTTCACATGAATCATTAGGAGGCAACAAAATGTCTTAATGCTACATGTGCATTTTGGTCATTGTTCTGAGAATCCTGTCTTAATTTACAGAGTATTTTAGGCAGGGAGGCACCTGGTACATATGTTAGCTTTCTAACTTAAGCCTTTTAGATCACAACTGAGGTTTTATTTTAACGGCCTCTTTCAGATGCCTTGATGTAACTTCACTTCAGTCATTGCTGCCATTAAAAACAAGATTTTAAGAGTTCATGTGTGCCATATTAATATACTAAATTTTGGCTTTTACAAAATTTATAACCTTAAAGCCAAAGATGAATATATGAATAGTCTACCCAATAGAAGTTTTAATACTTCCATTTCACTTGTGTATCCACCATGTTGACTATTCCAGCTGGTGGTTTTTTTGTTGTGTTTTCCCTCAAAATACTATAATAAGTAATTACCTGCCAACTTTCTCTTAGAGTCATAAATGAATATTCCAGGGGGACAAAGAAATACAGAGACATGGCCCCATTGTGACAATGGAAGAATTGTGACTCCAGAAGTGAAAAAAACAAGAACCTAAATTCTAAACCCAGATTCTGTTTCTCATTTCTTTGGCCATTTTTTTTCTCTCTCAGGACCTGGTTGTTCTGTGAGGTCTTTACTATCTTTTTTACTTTATTACTCTTCAGAATATCAATTCTAGTATGCTACTTTGATCCTCCAACAGTGAAGACAGTGACTTAGAAGCAGCATTTTTATAATCCCACATTATTCGGAAAGAATACATTTTATCTCCGTTTTCACTCTGCTGATGTTCCCCAAAGTCACAATAGTTAACAGACAAGAATGATAAAGATAACCAAGAAGAACACTTCAGACTCAGAGACATTGTTTATCATTTGCTTACCACTACTGAAGACTCTTGAGAATCCCTTGGACTGCAAGAACCAACCAGTCCATTCTAAAGGAAATCAGTCCTGGGTGGTCTTTGGAAGGAATGATGCTAAAGCTGAAACTCCAGAACTTTGGCCACCTCATGCGAAGAGTTGACTCATTGGAAAAGACTCTGATGCTGGGAGGGATTTGGGGCAGGAGGAGAAGGGGATGACAGAGGATGAGATGGCTGGATGGCCTCACCAACTCGATGGACGTGAGTTTGAGTGAACTCCGGGAGTTGGTGATGGACAGGGATCGCAAAGAGTCAGACACAACCGAGCGACTGAACTGAACTGCACATACAATAGGAACTTGATAAAAGCTTTATGAAAGAACTAAGAGTTGGGGAAGGGAGGAAGGTGATTTGAAACTATAACTGACTATGGCAGTTTCTATTTTCTGAGACAGTATCAATTAATTCTCTCTGAAACATCACAAAAAAACACACTGATGAGCCATTTAATTGTGGGAGAAAGAAAAGTTTAGAGGGGAGAAAGGAGAAGAATTAAATGATTTCTTTGCATGAGTAAGTACAAGCTTGAGTGTTTCCAGAAGGATTGGGAAAGTGGAATAAGTTGGGAGGGAGGAAGAGAGATGCTCCACAAGTGTGAAAATTTGATCTGCTTTTGGTTGATCCATTGCGAATCACAAAATCTCAAATTTAAATTGCTTACTTAAAGGTGCAACATAATCACTGCCCACAAGCTTCCATGAATGACTGCTAATCTCATAGCTTTGGGTCACTGATACCATGAGACAAGAAGGATAACAGGGTTATCCAGTTGTGGGGAGCCCCTGGAAAACAGCAGCAACAGATTTGTGATGATGAGATAACCCACAACTAAATGAATTCAATGGCAGCAGAAACCCGGAGGCACTGAGAAATGTAAACTACTCAAGTCATCCCGTAGAAGTAGAAAAAGACATTTCAAAAGTCAGGGTACTCCCACATAATATCTGTTAGTAGTAGTACAAACATCAACTTTTCCTCATTTAACTAGATTTCCAGCCTCCCAGACATCGATAGCACAAGTGGTATGTATACTACAAACATGAGAAGCCAGCCTGTACTATGTAAATTTTTTTTCTTTTGAGAAAAGCCAGCATAAAGCACTTTTATTGCAATAATAAAACTTGAAACTCATGTGTAGTGCAGGGGGTGGGGGTAGGCTGGGGGAGTAGGCAGCAATTTCTCTCACCAAATCACTACACAGGACAGCAAAAGGGTGAGAGGGGGCAAGGAGAAGTCAGAAACTCAGATCTGCAGGGGGAGCTGAGCATCAAAAAACAGGAGATGCTGAAGCTGTGATGACCAGCATCATTTTCTTAAGACAACACACTCAAGGATTTGTCACGATAGGTGGGCTTTCATGGGTATTAAGTGTCTACAAACAGCACCTTCAATTTAACTTTGGATTAAAGTTCTTAAAATTTAGGAAGTAGAGCTTGGATAGCTATGCAATTACAGAAATCCTGGATATTCATTAGAAAAACCACAGGATAAAAAAAAAAAAAAAGGCCAGGCCATGAAGGTTTCAGAGGTCCCTGCTGGCCTAGGGAACAGACATCTGCCTATCTCAGTGAAAATGATGTGCTTTCAAAAGGCAGAGGGTCTACAAGGAGGGTGAGGGTGGGGCAGTGGAGGCAAAGGCTCTCCCCATTCCCACTGCAATTTCGGGTAGGGCTTTCAATTCAACCCGAGGACATCCCTCAACTTGGAGAATAATTCGGCCTTCAAAAGCACCTCGAATCTGCTATGGCTTTGCAGTGCAGCAGCAAGAATGTTTAATACATAACAGATAAAACTTTTATCCAAAAAAATAAAATAAATATTCTTGCACCTCACCCCAACACCAATTCCTAAAGTTAACCCATTATTTGTGCTGTTAATACTTGACTAATACTTAATTGGAAACCTAGATCCAAAGGACTGAAACTCAATCTTCACCCCAAAACAAAAACAAACTGAGTAATTTGAGGTTTAGGGCATATAGTTCAGGTCAACACACATACGAGGAGAAAGGGGAAGAGCAAAGCTGGTGGCAGAACACATTCAGTCTGGGAAGATGTTTACACAAAGAGTGTAGTGGAACATCAGGAAGAGCTCCATATGGACTCACTGTGTGCCTCTGGAGGCGCCGGATCCCTCTGTGGCACATCCAAGAACGGGGAGCTCAGGGAGGAGGCCACTCCTGTCATTCCAGTTTTAGAAATTCCACGTCAAAGATGAGAGTGGCATTTGGTGGGATGATGCCTGGGTGCCCAGTGGCACCATAGGCATAGTCTGGGGAGATAGTCAGCTTGGCTCTCTGACCCACGCTCATCTGGGCAACCCATTCTTCCCAGCCTCGGATCACCTCCTGCTTGCCCAGCACAAACTTAAAGGGCTTGTTTCTGTCCCGGGAGGAATCGAATTTCTTTCCATCTTCAAGCATCCCGGTGTAGTGCACCACGCAGGTCTGGCCACGCTTTGGGAAGGTGCGCCCGTCTCCGGGAGAGATGGTCTTCACCTGCGCTCCCATGGCTGCCGTAGCGGCGGACGCTGGGTTGGCCGACGGGCTGCGCGACCGGCAGCGTGGACCGAGACCGGATCTCGCGGGATTCCATGGCTCTGCTGTACTACGTAAATTTTTGTTGGCTCTGTTAATTGTGGAGGTGTGGTGGTTGCTCAAGACTTTTTGTTTGGTGGGTTTCATACATCTCTTGAACTGAATAATAATTTTTGAGCTCTGTGATCTCATTTAATTCTGACAACAGGTCTATATAGTAGGTATCTGTAACTCCATTTTTTTTTAGGTTGAAGTATAATTGATTTACAATATTATGTTATTTTCAAGTATACAGCAAAGTGATTCAGTTATACCTACATGTGTGTGTATATATATATGTATGTATCTACTACTTCAGATTCTTTTCCATCATAGGTTATTATAAATATTGAATATATTTCACTGTGCTATGTAGTAAATCCTTGTTTATTTTATATACAATGGTGTTTTTCTGCAGCTCCATTTTATAAATGAGGAAACTTAAGTTCAAAAGTTAAGTAACTTACTCAAGAGTTACATAGATAATAAGTCAGGGGTTGAACCCATGCCTACCAGGCTCCAAGACCTAGGTTATCCTGTCTTTTGAAATAAGTGCAAAAGAAAGAGGTTTATCATTCTGGAAAGAAAAACAATGATGTCCCACTTGAATCAATCTCTGGTCTTGAGAGGAAGTTGGTCTGTAAAACAGAGACCTTGGTGCATATCTGTCTTATGGGGAAAACTAAGAGCCCCACTGGGATCGCAGATAAAGAACTCCTGTAATACTTTCCTGTAAAATCCAGGATGCCAAAACCAAGTTGCTGCTAAGTCACTTCAGTCGTGTTTGACTCTGTGCAACCCCATAGATGGCAGCCCACCAGGCTCCCTCATCCCTGGGATTCTCCAGGCAAGAACACTGGAGTGGGTTGCCATTTCCTCCTCCAATGCATGAAAGTGAAAAGTGAAAGTGAAGTCACTCAGTTGTGTCCCACTCTTAGCGACCCCATGGACTGCAGCCTACCAGGCTCCTCCATCCATGGGATTTTCCAGGCAAGAGTACTATTGTGGGCTGTCATTGCCTTCTCCGGAGTAGCCCTAATGCATATGCAGAATGGAAAGGAATTTAGCAGTGTGGGCAAGATCACCTTTCTCCCACCTTGAGATTCACAGTACGAGCCTGGTTCAGCTCCAGCTGCAGTATTCACTTTTCTGTATTTGTTTCTTCACCAGAAAAATGGGTGTTGAAATAGTGTCTACCTCCCAGGGTGGTTGTGAGGATTAAATGAAATAACGCAGGTAGGTTACCTGGCACCTACGCATCAAATAAAGCGAGCAATGAAGCAACAACATCACAACTCCAGCTGAAATTAACAAAAGTATCTTGGATCCTACAATATAGATTCTGTTTTCTTTTAATTAAAATTCCTCCTGATATGCTTGATCAAGAGTCTTTATAAGGGAATAACAAAAGACATTTTAGTAAGATCTTTGTCTCAGTATTTTCTATGAGGGCTAAAGGCATGGAAACCCAATGAAGATCAACTAAGTCCTTCATATGATATGGGTAATGATGGCAAAAGGAACAGGTTATTCTTAGCAATTTTTATTACCACTTATTGGTTTCAATTGCACAATTGTTTGAAGAACAATGTACTCTAAACACTGTAACCCTGAGGACTGAGGATATTGGAATAAATGTTTCCTGAGTGAATAGCATTGTTTTTTGCCAACCCAGGAAAATCATAGCAAAATCCAAGCTAATTAATATAAAAAATAAATGAATATCTCTATATAGGTCATGAAGAGGATGAGAAAAATGACACCTATTTTCTATCTCACTGACAAAGACACTTAAAAAAAAAAAAAAAAAAGACAACGGCTGGCTTCTAGGTGTGTTTAACTAATTGGAAAAACACTGAATTTTGAGCAGATTCCTCTGTCTGCTGAAGGCTACATTTTGCCACCTAGGAATACAGATGCTAACATGAATTCAAGCAATGCATTCTGCACCATCTCAATACCTTGCAGAAAAGACACAGAACATGGGGGTGATGTGGTCAGTCTTTTTGACAGATGGACTCGAAGTTAGCCATCTCATTCCCAAAGGGTTAAACCACAGTGACATGTTAAAGGGGGGGAAAGCACTTAGGAAATAATCAATTTTCACTGCTGCATGCCACTTCTAAAAGGTTGCTACTGTAATAAAATTAGGATGCCACTTTATTATTGCAGTGAAAGTAATTTTATTTACTTTTTCAGTCAACACATACACACAGGGCGGTGAGAGCAATCAGCTGCTGCACTTGTTAGCTCACTGATTAAATATGTTGTCACCTAACTCTGAACTAATTAAAGGAAATTGAAGCTGTTTGTGCATTAGCCAACATGGTATTAACTTTGTTAACTGAAGCTTTTGAGTTTACTTACTCTTTTTCTCTGCCATTTTTTAAAAAATTACTTTTCTTTTTGACTAGCAATTTTACCCAAAACCTGTTAGAGCTATCTTTGAATCTTTGGGATATATTATTTTTAATAGCTATCATATTTATATTAATTATAATATCTTTTGCCATTTGATTGTGGAAGAAACACTAGAGAACTATAGAAAACAGAAATATAAAATTAATTAATATCTTTTAACTATATTTTTTCTTACGTGTGAGCCTTACATGTGAGTGGACCTATAAATTTCAATAGAAGCAAATGTATGGATGGATTAAGGAAAATCATTAAACAGCTGACCCTAAGGATAGGGTTTTTTTCCCAAAATGCTAGCTCTGAAATATTTATCTGTTGCTTTGTTTATTCTTTATGTTACTGGAAAAGCAACTTCGGGTCTTCAGAGATACAAAGGAGAAAGTTTTCAAAGTGCTTCAAAGGAAGGAGAGAGAGAAAAAGAAACAGAAAAAGATCTAGAACAAAAGTTGAACTAGGTTGCTGTACCAAACCTGCTTTACTAAGGTTGCTTTCCCAAATGAGAAAATACCAGTAATATACTGTGGCTCAGACAGTAAAAGAAATCTGCCTGCAACGCAAGAGACCTGGGTGTGATCCCTGGGTCAGGAAGATCTCCTAGAGAAGGGAATGGCTACTCACTCCAGATTCTTGCCTGCAGAATCCCATGAACAGAGGAGCCTGGTGGGCTACAGTCCATACGGTCACAGTCGGACATGACCGAGTGACTAAGTACACAGCACACACACTTTGTACTTCTATGACGCATTTCACTTTTTCAAAACACTTTCACCTACATTATTCTGTGGAATCTAGGAGCTGACTTTTATAAATAGAAAGGACACAGTGATCCTAGGGTGCTTGTAAAAGTACCATGCCAAAAAAGCTGTCGGATTTAATTAAAGGAAAAGTGTCCAGAAGAGAATCAAACCAGTGCTAATCAAGCAGCATGCAGGTTATCTGGAGAAGACAAAGCCTGTCCATTAAATGGTTGAGAATTCAACAGTTTAAGTAATATAATAGCAATTCCAAGCAGGACTAAATGTATGGAGATCAGCTGGAACCACTTTTAGCCAAGATTGATTGATTGAGTGGTTCAGAACACCAGTCAGCTAAACAGATAAACAAAGGTTTTTCAACTTCCACTGCTTATATCGACTTTAAACTCATTGTCTCTATCTTACCAGATTTTGAGAATTATAAACCCTGGAGATGAACAACAGGGAACAAAACTGGGGAGAAAGGGGGCAATGCTTGTGGATTTTAAAACACAAAATAAGCTACCTACACAGCATGAATTAGTAAGTGAAAAATAAAATTAGTAGAGTATGAGCAACACATCTATAGTATTAAATTCATTTTTTAAGAATTATAAGTCTATGAATTGGAAAAAAAATACCTTGGGTAAGTTGCTAGGCAGTTTTTCTCTAAGATCTCTTGCAGCATTAACAGATGATTCTGTGAAGATACCTTGAAAACATGGTTTATCAGCATCTCCATCTATAGTAGCATGTAGTTGTTTGTTAGTCATTAATGGAAAAGAGAATGACCCGTTTATAAAAAAAAAAAGAAAGAAACATCTCAGGGTCTATCAAGTCTATTTTCTAAACTCTGATTGGAGCTAGACTCTCAGAATTTTCCATGAGTTTCTAGACACAATCCCGATACATTCTGGTGGCTGGCCCTTGTGTGCTGCCAACTTAATCCATCAACTGCTTTAAGGGAAAGCCCTGGAGAGCTGAGGCAGCCAAAGGTATTGGACTCTTCCAGCATAGCTGAAGAGACGTCCCCTCAATAGCTATGGAGACATGGCCCAGGACTGCTTTTTCACTAAAAGGATGTAATTGCTAATGTAGTTATTGACTTGATGGATCTGTCCCAGCTTAGCTTATTTCATTAGAGCTGTTTCCTCAGCCGTTTTAGGATGAAATTTCCTAGGTATCTTAGTACAAAGAAAACGCCTCTCTTCCTTTACTCTTTTTCCTCAACATATTATAATTGATTTGTGTTTTTTTAACAGCTCACAATGTACTAAGCTATATACCACATGGTTATGATCCCTCAGCAGTTTATATAAATATGCCCTATGGATATATATGAAAGAAGCCTCCATATTTGAGATCCCTAAGATGGCTATGAAAAGCTTTGCTGCTTTCATGAGTCAGTTATTTGGGGCCATTGATCCTCTTAAACAGTTGCTTGATCATTTCCTTGTTCATCAAAATGTGGGCAATGCAGCCAAAGAAATAGTGGCAGCCAAAAGCCTTGGATTTTCCTCTTTCAGGATATGAGTTTTGAAGTCATTTCTTAGCTGCAAAGTAGAAACCAAACCTTTACTTTTTATCTATTGGCAGAGAAAGATCTTAGTAATAACAGTCATCAGAACAGCTCATAAATGCAAGCCTGAAGTAGGTTTGCTGCAATAGCCTAAGAAGGTTGGTTTCTGCAGAGATGGCAGATTGCTTTGATCCAAATATGAGGACCCAAACTATTCATTATAACTCTAAAGATAGCATTTCTTGGAAGGGGCAAAGAAACTGAAATAAAATCACGTATGAAACGAGATGCCAGTCCAGGTTCGATGCACGATACTGGATGCTTGGGGCTAGTGCACTGGGACGACCCAGAGGGATGGTATGGGGAGGGAGGAGGGAGGAGGGTTCAGGATGGGGAACACATGCATACCTGTGGCGGATTCATTTTGATATTTGGCAAAACTAATACAATTATGTAAAGTTTAAAAATAAAATAAAATTAAAAAAAAAAAAAAAAAGACTTGTACAAACTCAGTGATCTTTTGAAATCCAAGTTTTCAGGATTGAATGGTGGAATCCACTTGTTTTGAAGTGTTGTGAAGTGGCTTATGAGTGAAAGAGTTAATGCCATGCTTCTCACCCCAGCCCCTGCCACTCTGTAATTAAAGTGGTGTCAGCCTTCCTTCCACTATAAACCTATGGTATGATTTTCAGAGGTTTATGACTCAACTATAAAAATTCACTCTAGGCTGAAAACTGGCACAAGGCAATGAAACTTGAGAACACAGTTTTTGTAGAGAAAATCATTTCAGCTCTTTTAAGGTTATGGAAACTTTTTTTTTTTTCATTTTCATGCTCACATAATGAAAATAAATCTGCTTAATATATACGAATTTTCTATGAGTTTATTGAATTTCAATAATCTATGATGGTTAGAGCTCTATAATACTTATTTTTATTTCTCTTCCTACCCCTGAAAAGAAATATTTGATCAAGCAAGTGTTGGGACTTTGCAGAATGTGGGTTGGAAGAAAACACAAGAGGGTATCTGGTCAAATTCCTTTTCTCCATGCAGTTTCCCTGATGATGTTTTTTTTTTTTCCTCTAACTTTCTTCTGCACATTACTGATAGCTTAAGACTCACTCCTGTCTTGAATTTCTCAATTATTTTATAAAATCTGTATTACTTCCAGGGAGATTAAAGGAAATTATACTATTTTGGGGCTTCCCTGGTGGCTCACATGGTAAAGAATCTGCCTGCAATGCACGAGACCCAGGTTTGATCCCTGGGACAGGAAGATCCCCTGGCAAAGGGAATGGCTACCCACTCCAATATGCTTGCCTGGAGAACTCCATGGACAGAGGAGATTGGCAGGCTGTAGTCCGTGGAGTCACAGAGTCGAAACCACTGAGCAACTAACACTTTCACTTTCATACTATTTTTATCAACCGTCTCTAGAAGAATCTGTGTTGAGGAGGGTAATGTGATTGGTGCCTCTAAGGCCAGTGATCAAAACAGTTGGTTGGCTGTTATGGATGATGAAGAACATCTCCCTTTGGGAGGCAAGAATCTATCCTGAAGCAATGGAAGCAGAAGGATGATGGGTTTTTCAGATGTAGGAGTTACAAACCTATTCTTGTAGCAGCTTGTTTAGATAAAGCCCTTCTCAAGACACACATTATTAGATGGCATTTGCTTCATAGAAATTGTCATTTTGAGAATATCTTAAAAGGTATGAAGATCCATTTATGAATTCAAAAATTTATCCCTTGAAACAGCACATATCGTTAACCAAAAAAAGTTAGATGAACTCATTGTTTAAGCATGTTTCTTTCTTATTCTTGTTAAAACTGTAAACACAATAAAAAGTAGGTATACACTATACACTGTATATTATGGTTTTGTAACTTCCTTTTCTATTTAATAATAGATGCAAACATCTCCTCATTCCATTAAAAAAAAAGCTATAAACAAAGAAATCCAGTCCTAAATCTGTTCTCTGATGAACCATACATCTTTCCATATTAACACTATTTTAATCCCAGTGATTTAAAATAATTTGGGAAATAAAGAATATACTATGGAAATTCTTCAAAGAAAGAGAAAAATCATTTTAGTTACTTTAAAGGTGAATGTACTAGAAAAAAATGAAATAAAGTTACCTATATTAGCACCTATTTTATATCAGGCAGTTTGCTAGGCATTTTACATTTATATATTATGTTTAAGGAAGCCAACAACACTCCAGTCAAAGCTGATGCTTTCTCTCTTAAAGAGGTTAAAAGAGCCTAAATTGAAGGGAGAGGGTGAGGATGAATGAAAGCACCAGATCAGAGTAAAATTCCACATTTCCTTTAAAGAATACCCTTTCTTACATTCTATGAGCACACGTATGAACCCAGGCCACAGGCAAAAAGCGTTGACTGTCCTCAGAAAGCACACAGGAGAAATTAACCCCTATACCAAGTCAATCTAGCCAGAGGCTTGCAGTGATTTATACTCTCCCTGTAAGTTAGAAGAGCAAAGAGAGAAACTGTTCTTACATTCTGGCTCCCTTTGTAAAAGCTGAATATCTCTAAATGGCAGAGTTCCATCCTGACTCATAATTTTTTTAAAAGTTGAGCTTCCTCTCCCAAGACAAGAATGGAATATTCCAGGTGATGAGAAGCATAACTAGAAGAAACCAAAGGGGTTTTGGCTTGTGTGCAGCAGGCAAGAAAAACGTTTCCAATGACCCAATTTAAAGGACTGTAACCTTGTAGGACATAAAGAAGACACAGCAGCCTGTAGGTTCTGTGATCAGAGGTGAAACAATTCAGTTTGACATCGCTCTGACTTTGCGGCCAAGACCACCAACAGAGCACGCTTGGCAATCTGCACTTAGGATCCTTGCTCAAAGGACAGACTGGACTGGAAACCAGAGCATGCAAAAATTGCTGATTGGCTGCTATGATTTTCAGCTACATCAGCACACACAGGAAGGAACACTGTCAACTTGGCCCTCACTAAATGCAATGGGCAGGGACAGAAAATGAATGTGGCTTCAAAATCTAGGGGAAAAATTCCTTCCCAATGAAGAGACTTTGAATAGCAAAAATATTTTTCTCCCAGGATGGAGTTGGGCCTTTGTTTTTGTTTGTTGTAGTGTTTTTTTTCAATGTATTCATAATAATTTGCCAAATGAGAATACAGACTTTATACATTCCCTTTAATATTATTTTTCAAATACAAAAAGGTATTCGATCAAAGGCTATATTCTGCACACTTTTACTTTCATTTCAAGCTGAAAGTTTGAACAAAACAGAATTGAGGTATAGGAACAGCCTCCTTACATTCTGAATTTCTTCATCATCTCCGCGTTTACATAATGTTTTTTCAAGTAAATGATCTGTGAGATAATAGGCACTAATAGATCAAAAATACTTTTATATCTATAAGGTCTTTTTTATTCATGAATCAATTTAAATTTGGGATCATAATTTATATTTCAGTGTTCAAACCATAATTAACACAGTTGCAAATTTGTAGAGGAGCTCTGAATAGATCTTGTTTTGTTTTGCTTTTTTATGGATACCAGCAAGAAGAAATTATCATTCAATTATTTATGCCTGAAACTATTCAGTTCACATTACTGAAAACACTACCCAAACTCCTAAACTATTAACCCCACTTCCCTGAGTCTAAACCCTCCTCCACATTTACGCTCACAATGTTTTACAAGCCGGTGAGAAAACATATGATGTTATGAGCATGATACTTGCCTCGGCCCTCCAGGATACTGTCCACTGTCTACACTGAACAGTGAACTTGTATGCTTCCTCTTCTGCCTCTTGATCACAGACCCCCACCACCTGGATCCTTGATACTGGGCTTCTCATTTCAGGCCAGGTTTCATTCCTTGGTTTCTCTTTCTAATCCTTATCAAAACTTATTTTTTACAAGTTGTCACCCTGGAAATGACCAGATTAAGTAAATTATCACCTAACTAAGATTCATCCTTCAGGTCTCCCACTAAATTCCACCTAAAACCCTCCCTTGAGCTTCAGATTGGATAACCTCTTCCTAGTATACACTTCTAAGAACCTTGTCCTTTGCAGGGTTCATGGCAAGTATCATCATAAAACTCTTCACATAATTGTTTAATGTCTATCTTTCCCACTCTTCTGTAAGTGCCTGAGAAATGTAATTTGTACCCATAGCTCCTGGCACAGTGCCTGGCATATAGCAGACCCTTAGACAATATTCTCTGCTGTAAATTCAATCGTCACCAGTGATTTAATGTTATTATTCCTCAAGTGTCTTTTAAAGGGAGAGAAAGGAAGCCTATTTATTGGGCTTCTTCATGCACCAATACTATGATAGGCTCAAAAGCACTACCTCATTGGTCTTTTCAGTAACTCTGTGAGGAATTCCTTTCATATAAATTCCTTATTCAAGGTTCCATAGCAAGCTCCAGACTCCTAAGTATTTTCACTGCATCTTTCTTTTGTTCCCAAAGAAAATAATCCCTATGATAGAGTGTACAACATTCCATTCTGGCCCTTCATTCACATTACAAAGGTGATCTTTTATGTTATTTATGAGCTTTTAACTGGTCTCAATGCTTGCCCTCCTGCTCCCTAAGATCCTTTGTCTACAGAGTAATCTTTTTACAATATAAATAAGACACACTACTTTCCTGCATTAAACCTTCCAGATTTTTCAATGCAAATAGAATAAAGTCCAAATTCCTTGCAATGGGTGGTGAGGCCTTCTGTGATCTGGCCTCTGCCTGCTTTTCAGGCCTTGTCTCTTACCACAATGCCCTTTGATCACTGTGCCTCAGCCATGCTAGTTCTCTTAATTTTCCTAGACGATACCAAGCTCATTCATATCTTAGGACTTCTGTCCTCTCCTCTCCTTCTGAAATTGTATGGTCCTGGCATTCTCATGGCTGCATCCTTTTTGCCAATCAGGTACCATAAGATACTGCAGTATCTCCCAGAAATAAGTAAGTGGTCTTTTGTGTGTGTGTGTGTGTGTGTGTGTGCAGAATTTAGAGTATATGAAATAGGTTGAAAATAGTTATTTAAAATAATTATTAAGTAATTATTTTTTAAGTAATCATTTAAGTATCATTATGTATTATATGTTATAACAGACAATTTACTATGTTATTTATTATAACTATATAAGTATAATAATTTTATGTAAAAAATTTATATATATAATGTTTTACTTATTTAAATAGTTTAGTCATTTAAAGTGTGATGAGAATTACAAAAAGATAAAGCACAGAGTAGTGTGAGGTCTGAGAACAGAGAGGTCCATATTCTGCTCTGGATAGAGAAGAGGTCAAGAAAAGAGTTCCAATTAAGTGAGGTTAAGCTGAGCGCTGAGATGTAAGTAGGAGTTAGCCAGGCCTCGGGAGTGGAAACTGGGGTGGGATGGCAAGGGAAGAATGTATAGTCCAGGCATCTATAAGCACATGTCTGTCCTATTCTCCAGCCCAGACATCCCCTCACTGTAGCATTGCCTGTTCTCTTCATAGAATTCACAGCAGTCTGAAAATACATTATTTTCCTTGCTTATGGTCTGTCCCTCTAAACCATTAAAAGAAAATTTCCATGGGAGCAGGAACTTTATCAATCTTGCTTACTACTAACTAGACTTGAATGCTTAGAACAGTGGCCATCACTTAGGTGGTAATTGATGAGTGACTTTTACATGAATATGTGAAGGTCTTGAAGCAGTAAAGGTTAAAAAAAAAAAAAAAAAGCAAGACACTAAAAGAAAAGCACTAAATCTGTGACATAAGAGAGAAAGAAATAATGGCACCAGGCAATCTGGGGCTGAGGGGCAGATGGGTAAGAAAAGAGTGGAACTGATAAGCATGTTAAGGAAGAGGGACTTTATCCAAAAGTAATAAAGAGATATATGTTTTAAGCAGCTTGTTATATGATCAGATATGTGATTGTAAAACAGCATTGTAGCTAAAACATAGAGAAGGGATTGGAGAGAAGCAAAACTGGAAGAAAAGCAGCCAGTATTGGAAAATTTTACAGTTGTCCACATGAGAAATGACAGTCTCCTGGACCAGGGTGGAGGCCACGGCAATACAGAAGAACAATTGGATTTAAAAAGTATTTGAGTAATAGAACTGAATTGATGTAATAGATAATTGGATGTAGCAAGTGAAGTGAGAGAAGTGTTTGTTCCCAATCTCGAACTATAGATGAATGATGAGCCGTTGCCTAAACAGAAAAATCACTGGAGGAAGAGCAAACTTCATGCACAGGGTGAAAGCCCAGTGACTGTCTGCCGTGGCTGGGACCCTAAGACTTCCTAGTCAGTGAGTCTAGCAGGAGGCGGGCAAAAGGTCCAGGGCTCAGGTTGGCAGGTCTGATTAAAGATAAACACATTTAGGTTTATCTGTCCACATTTAGGAGGGATCGCCATCACTGCCGGGTAATTGGTTGCTTTTGTTGTCACTGGGTATTCAAAAGGCTCTGGAACCAAGATACCTGAATTAGAATTCTGAGTCCCGTCTGCTGTTGTTCAGAGGTCTCCATCAAGTTACTTCTGCAAGCCTCAGGTTTTTTCATCTGTAAAATAAAATTAATGAAAAGACCCAACTCACAAGATCGTTTTGAAGGTCAAATGAAACAAAAGAAGTAATATGCATAAAATAGCTTTGCACAGAGTGAGCTCTTAATAATTCTTAGACATTATAGCCTTTTTTGGTACTAAAAGGCTACCAAATTCATGGACATTTGTTTAACGTTATAGAGATAATGCAAAGCCAACAAACTCCCACAGGTTAAATATTTTCAGTCTTCATCCACATATAGATCACACTGTAAAAAATCATCAACAACTACAAGTTGTTGCCTTTAACTGACACCATTTTGACATATAATATTCCATATTTTTTCTGTTTTCAGATTATACTTTTGTCATCTTTGATAAGTAGTTGTGCTGTGTGCTGGGCTTAGTCGCTCAGTCATGTTTGACTCTTTGAGACCCCATGGACTGTAGCCCGCCAGGCTCCTTGGTCCATGAGGATTCTCCAGGCAAGAATACTGGAGTGGGCTACCATGCCCTCCTCCAGGGGATCTTCCCAACCCAGAGATTGAACGCAGGTTTCCCACATTGCCGGTGGATTCTTTACCATCTGAGCCACCAGGGAAGCCCAAGAATATTGGAGCGGGTAACCTATCCCTTCTCTAGGGGATCTTCCTGACCCAGGAATCAAACAGGGTCTCCTGCATTGTAGGTAGATTCTTTACCAGCTGAGCTACCAAGGAAGCTCAATAAGTGGTTACTGGAATACAAATATGCATTAGTTAAGTAAGGAGGTGTTGATATATACTTCCAAAGCTACATATTCTAAATTTATGTCATAATTATCTTTCCAACTAACCAATGAAAAAGCATTTAAAATGTAATATATTATGCTTCCCAGAAGTACATGCTGAAATTTTCCAGTGAATAAGGTGTTCCCTTTTTACCTATAATAGTGAATATATTATCTAAAAACTTATTTAACGTTATCAGAAATCATTATCCTATTCCTCTTCTTCATCAAAAGACCCGTAGAATAGAACTGAAACTAAGTGTAAGTAGAGATAAATATGTGTGTGTGTTTGTGTCTATGTGTATATACACACACATATAATCTCATATACATATCTATATACATATGTACAGAGTAAATAAAAATGGAATGTAAATTATAAAAACAGATTTTTTTTTAATTTAAACTTTTTATTTTTATTGGAATATAGCCAATAAGCAATGTTGTGATACTTTCAAGCACACAGCAAAGTGCCCCAACCATGCATATAGATGTATCTCGATTCTCCCCCAAACTCCCCTCCCATCCAGGCAGCCACATGACTTTAAGCAGAGATTCTTGTGCTATATAGTAGGTCCTTGTTGGTTATCCATTTTAAATATCCCAAACTCCCTAACTATCCCTTCCCTCTACCACTGCCCCCTGGTAACCATAAGTTCATTTTTCCAAGTCTGTGAGTCTAAAAACAGAATGGTTTTTAAAAGATAATGAATCTTGGCCCTGGAAGGGACAGTAAAAATCACAGTTCAGAAGCCTAATATTGCAGATTCAGTATCTGAAGTCCAAAGAGTTGGAATGAATTGCTTGAGATCAGGCAATATTGTATGGCAGAATCATGATGCTGATCACCTAATGCCTAGCCCAGTTTTTCTCAATTATACCATGATTAACAGATTTACTATTGCATTTTGTTTTAAACTGATTCTGATGGAATTATGAATATGTTTGCTGTGTTCAACAACCTGTCTCTCTACTATAGTAGCTACGCAGACTCAAATCACACTTAAACTGATTACTTCCATCTCCTTTATTTAACCATATATTATAGTGTTAAAAATAAATAACCTAAGATAGACAATTAAAAGATTCATACAGCAAGTCATTGTCTACAAAAGATTTGAAAATAAGGCTGACATCTGTTACAAAGAAGGATTAATTAGGTATTACTTTAAATGATGAATTCTGGCTCCATTTCCCATGAGAACAGTTGGTAAATGTACTGTTCTAATTAGGGATTTGGATCAAAATATCATTTTATCCTAATCATGAAGCCTATTAAGATTTTTATTAATACTATCAGTTTTACTAACTATGTGTATCACACATGTTTATATGACAAGCACAAATACTTTTCCTCTGGTGAAAAAAAAAATCCTACAAATGGTATAACATTTATAATTAGGGGTTATTGATCTAGGGCTACACTGCAGCATTATAATTCCTCTTTATCATAGCACACTTTCATCATAAAATGTATTGAAAATACTATGCCATTAAAATCTGTTCAGTACAGTTCAGTTCAGTCGCTCAGTCATGTCCGACTCTTTGCGACCCCATGAATCACAGCACGCCAGGCCTCCCTGTCCATCACTAACTCCCGGAGTTCACTCAAACTCACGTCCATCGAGTCGGTGATGCCATCCAGCCATCTCATCTTCTGTCGTCCCCTTCTCCTCCTGCCCCCAATCCCTCCCTGTTAAGATCCTATAAAATGAGTGACAGAAAAAACAAGGCTATGCCGAGAGGTATGGCAGATAGACTTTAAGTCACGGGCTTGTATTCTGTATGGAGGACCAGTTCCTCCAAAACCATTTTCACAAGAAAGCTCGTGCCATGTGCCACACCTCTTATGGACTGTCTTCTTTCTACCACCTAAATCCAGTCATGTGATTTGCCTAAACTCCTACAGTGCAGCATCGGGAAGGCAGTATAAATAAGGGGAAAAACACAGAAATCAGCATATGGAGTCATGGGCTTAAATCCTGCCTTTACTACTCACTAGCTCTGTGTTTACATTGGTTACTTAAGCCCTTATATGCTTCCTGTCCTTATTTTGTCACATATTATATAAAGATAAATTATAATACACTCATTTCTCAAGGGTTGTTGTGAGAATTATATGAGCTAATTTATGGGTTTGACATCCAATGCTACTAAAAGAATTACTTATTTAATACTTATCAAATACCTCTCCTAGAATTTGTGAATAGTTGTTACACATTTTCAGAAAATACAGTAAGCCATCAACAGGTAGGGAGGAAGAATGGAGGAAGTTAAAATAAAAACATATGTATATGTGGAGATAAAAACTAAGCTGCTTCAAGATATGTACTACATGCTTACTTTTTAATGAATGTTTGATTATTTTATGAAAAAAATTATCTAAATCTTAGAGCAACCACAGAAAATTCTCTTTTTAAAATTTTCATGATAATGAAAGTGAAAGTCACTCAGTCATGTCTGACTCTTTGCGACCCATGGACTATACAGTCCGTGAAATTCTCCAGGCCAAAATAGTGGAGTGGGCAGACTTTCCCTTCTCCAGGGGATCTTCCCAACCCAGGGATTGAACCCAGGTCTCTCGCATTGCAGAAGGATTCTGTCTGAGCCACCAGAGAAGCAGAGGATGTTAAAATACCAAATCACCCCAGTAAATGATAGACACTTGAAAATGCTAGTTACCTGGGGGGGCTTGCTCTCTTGTCAATGGCATCCTCACTGCCACCACTGCCTGTTGTCACCTCAAAGGACAAGAAAGTACTAGTAGTTGAGACAGAAGTCACAGTCAGGGCTTAGAGGGGGAGTGGTAACTGCTAGAGAAATTTACTTAGATGGAAAGGAGGCAATCTTGTAAAAGGAACATGTTTGTGTTTGTGTATAGGAGGGTAATTAGATAGTTCATCTTTAGAAAAAAATCTATTGAACATACATCTTAAGAGAGAGCAGACTGTAAACAGAGAAACAGTTTTCAAAAATGTTTAAAAATTAGCTCCTTTACATATGTGCTCAGTCTAACTTATGACCATATTTCACCTCAAATTTTTAAATTTCTTAAAGCAAATTTTGAATATCTTTTATCCAGTAGGCCAGGCAAACATCTATGAAATCAAAGAAGTTGACAAACATCGATGACAAAGAAGTTTCTGGGAGCAGCAAACCTTACGTGGCCTGTCCTTTTAGAAAGGTGTTATAAGCAAAGGCAGCTGCCCCAAAGCTATTATCTCCTTATCCTCTGAGCCTGCGGTTACTGTTTTTTTTTTTTTTAATTTATCTATTTTTAATTGAAGGATAATTTCTTCACAATATTGTGTTGGTTTCTGCCATACATCAACATGAATCAGCCATAGGTATACATCTATCCCCTCTTCTGAACCTTTTTCCCACCTCCCACCCCTTCCCATCCCTCTAAGTTGTTACAGAGCCCTGGGTTGAGTTCCCTCAGCCATACATCAAATTCCCATTGGCTATCTATTTTACATATGGTAGTGTATATGTTTGGAGAAGGAAATGTCAACCCACTCCAGTACTGTTGCATGTAAAATCCCATGGACAGAAGAGCCTGGTAGGCTGCAGTCCATTGGGTCGCAAAGTTTTGGACACGACTGAAGCAACTTAGCAGCAGCAGCAGTGTATATGTTTCCGTGCTACTTTCTCCATTAGTTCAACCCTCTCCTTCCTCCTCGCCTCTTGCCCATGTTCATAGTCTAGAAAGATGGTACTGATGAGCCTATCTGCAGGACAGCAATGGAGACCCTGAGGTTGTTTTTAACAGCCACCATGCCCTCTGTCTCAGTAGTGAGCTAAATCTTTGCATTAGGACCAATTCAGATTAAAATTTTTAAAAGATATAAACAAGGCTCATTTTTAGAATTGAAAATGAAAATAACTCATAGAAATCTATAAAGATTTTTATTCTTACAATTTACAATTACTAACTTTACTGACATCTTTTTTGGGTGTTAGTTCTAAAAGGTATTGTAGGTCTTCATAGAACCGTTCAACTTCAGCTTCTTCAGCATTACTGGTTGGAAAATAGACTTGGATTACCATGATATTTAATGGTTTGCCTTGGAAATAAACAGAGATCATTCTGTCGTTTTTGAGATTGCATCCAAGTACTGCATTTCGGACTCTTTTGTTGACCATGATGGCTACTCCATTTCTTTCTAAGGGATTCCTGCCCACAATGGTAAATATAATGGTCATCTGAGTTAAATTCACCCATTCCAGTCCATTTTAGTTCGCTGATTCCTAGAATGTCGACATTCACTCTTGCCATCTCCTGTTTGACCACTTCCAGTTTGCCTTGATTCATAGACCTGACATTCCAGGTTCCTACGCAATATTGCTCTTTACAGCATCAGACCTTGCTTGTATCACCAGTCACATCCACAGCTGGGTGTTGTTTTTGCTTTGGCTCCATCCCTTCATTCTTTTTTTTTTTTCATCCCTTCATTCTTTCTGGAGTTATTTCTCCACTGATCTCCAGTAGCATATTGGGCACTTACTGACCTGGGGAGTTCATCTTTCAGTGTCCTATCATTTTGCCTTTTCATACTGTTCATGGGGTTCTCAAGGCAATACTGAAGTGGTTTGCCATTCCCTTCTCCAGTGGACCACATTCTGTCAGACCTCTCCACCATGACCCGCCCATCTTAGGTGGCCCCACACGGCATGGCTTAGTTTCATTGAGTTAGACAAGGCTGTGGTCTGTGTGATCAGATTGGCTAGTTTTCTCTGATTATGGTTTCAGTGTGTCTGCCCTCTGATGCCCTGTTGCAACACCTACTGTCTTACTTGGGTTTCTCTTACCTTGGACATGGGGTATCTCTTCACAGCTGCTCCTACAAAGTGCAGCCGCTGCTCCTTAACTTGGATGAGGTCACCCCTCCTGACCCTGAATGTGAAGTAGCTCCTCTCGGACCTCCTGAGCCCGCACAGCCACTGCTCCTTGGACGTGGGGTAGCTCCTCTCCACCGCTCCTGCTCAGTGGCAGCCTGGTGCTCTTGGTCGCCACCCCTGACCTTGGGCATGGGGTAGCTCCTCTAGGCCGCACTTCTGTGCTGTCCTGGAATATGAAGTCAAGTGGGCCTTAGGAAGCATCACTATGAACAAAGCTAGTGGAAGCAATGGAATTCCAGTTGGGGTATTACAAATCCTGAACGATGATGCTGCGAAACTGCTGCACTCAATATGCCAGCAAATTTGGAAAACTCAACAGTGGCCACAGGACTGGAAAAGGTCAGTTTTCATTCCAATCCCAAAGAAAGGCAATGCCAAAGAATGCTCAAACTACTGCACAATTGCACTCAGCTCACACACTAGTACAGTAATGCTCAAAATTCTGCAAGCTAGGCTTCAGCAATACGGGAACCATGAATGTTCAAGCTGGTTTTAGAAAAGGCAGAGGAACCAGAGATCAAATTGCCAACATTTGCTGAATCATGGAAAAAGCAAAAGAGTTCCAGAAAAACATCTATTTCTGCTTTATTGACTATGCCAAAGCCTTTGACTGTGTGGATCACAATAAACTGTGGACAATTCTGAAAGAGATGGGAATACCAGACCACCTGACCTGCCTCTTGAGAAACCTATATGCAGGTCAGGAAGCAACAGTTAGAACGACATGGAACAACAGACTGGTTCCAAATAGGAAAAGGAGTACGTCAAGGCTATATATTGTCACCCTGCTTATTTAACTTATATGCAGAGTACATCATGAGAAACCCTGGACTGGAAGAAGCACAAGCTGGAATCAAGATTGCTGGGAGAAATATCAATAACCTCAGATATGCAGATGACACCACCCTTATGACAGAAAGTGAAGAGGAACTAAAAAGCCCCTTGATGAAAGTGAAAGAGAAGAGTGGAAAAGTTGGCTTAAAGCTCAACAATCAGAAAACTAAAGATCATGGCATCTGGTCCCATCACTTCATGGGAAATAGATGGGGAAACAGTGGAAACAGTGTCAAACTTTATTTTTTGACAGAAAACAGCAAAATTTTGTAAAGCAATTATCCTTCCAATCCCTCCCAGCATCAGAGTCTTTTCCAATGAGTCAACTCTTCGCATGAGGTGGCCAAAGTATTGAGGTTTCAGCTTTAGCATCAGTCCTTCCAAAGAACACCCAGGACTGATCTCCTTTAGAATGGACTGGTTGGATCTCCTTGCAGTCCAACGGACTCTCAAGAGTCTTCTCCAACACCACAGTTCAAAACCATCAATTCGTTGTCGCTCAGCCTTCTTCACAGTCCAACTCTCACATCCATACATGACCACTGGAAAAACCATAGCCTTGACTAGACGGACCTTTGTTGGCAAAGTAATGTCTCTGCTTTTCAATATGCTATCTAGCTTGGTCATACCTTTCCTTCTAAGGAGTAAGCATCTTTTAATTCATGGCTGCAATCACCATCCGCAGTGATTTTGGAGCCCAAAAAACTGTATCCAATGTTTCCCCATCTATTTCCCATGAAATGATGGGACCAGATGCTATGATTTTAATTTTCTGAATGTTGAGCTTTAAGCCAAATTTTCACTCTCCTCTTTCACTTTCATCTAGATGCTTTTTAGTTCCTCTTTACTTTCTGCCATAAGGGTGGTGTCATCTGCATATCTGAGGTTATTGATATTTCTCCCAGCAATCTTGATTCCAGCTTGTGCTTCTTCCAGCCCAGCGTTTCTCATGACACACTCTGCATATAAGTTAAATAAGCAGGGTGATTATTTCTAGTAATTTTCTGGTGGAATCTTTAGGGTTTTCTATGTAGAGGATCATGTCATACTAGAAATAATCAATGACTATAGTAAAGTTGCAGGATATAAAATCAACACACAGAAATCCCTTGCATTCCTATACACTAATAATGAGAAAACAGAAAGAGAAATTAAGGAAACAATTCCATTCACCATTGCAATGGAAAGAATAAAATACTTAGGAATATATCTACCTAAAGAAACTAAAGACCTATATATAGAAAACTATAAAACACTGGTGAAAGAAATCAAAGAGGACACTAATAGATGGAGAAATATACCATGTTCATGGATTGGAAGAATCAATATAGTGAAAATGAGTATACTACCCAAAGCAATTTATAGATTCAACGCAATCCCTATCAAGCTACTAACAGTATTCTTCACAGAGCTAGAACAAATAATTTCACAATTTGTATGGAAATACAAAAAACCTCGAATAGCCAAAGCGATCTTGAGAAAGAAGAATGGAACTGGAGGAATCAACCTACCTGACTTCAGGCTCTCCTACAAAGTCACAGTTATCAAGACAGTATGGTACTGGCACAAAGACAGAAATATTGATCAATGGAATAAAATAGAAAGCCCAGAGATAAATCCACACACATATGGACACCTTATCTTTGACAAAGGAGGCAAGAATATACAATGGATTAAAGACAATCTCTTTAACAAGTGGTGCTGGGAAATCTGGTCAACCACTTGTAAAAGAATGAAACTAGAACACTTTCTAACACCATACACAAAAATAAACTCAAAATGGATTAAAGATCTAAACGTAAGACCAGAAACTATAAAACTCCTAGAGGAGAACATAGGCAAAACACTCTCCGACATACATCACAGCAGGATTCTCTATGACCCACCTCCCAGAATATTGGAAATAAAAGCAAAAATAAACAAATAGGACCTAATTAACCTTAAAAGCTTCTGCACATCAAAGGAAACTATTAGCAAGGTGAAAAGACAGCCTTCAGAATGGGAGAAAATAATAGCAAATGAAGCAACCGACAAACAACTAATCTCAAAAATATACAAGCAACTCCTACAGCTCAATTCCAGAAAAATAAACGACCCAATCAAAAAATGGGCCAAAGAACTAAATAGACATTTCTCCAAAGAAGACATACAGATGGCTAACAAACACATGAAAAGGTGCTCAACATCACTCATTATCAGAGAAATGCAAATCAAAACCACTATGAGATACCATTTCACACCAGTCAGAATGGCTGCGATCCAAAAGTCTACAAATAATAAATGCTGGAGAGGGTGTGGAGAAAAGGGAACCCTCTTACACTGTTGGTGGGAATGCAAACTAGTACAGCCACTATGGAGAACAGTGTGGAGATTCCTTAAAAAACTGGAAATAGAACTGCCTTATGACCCAGCAATCCCACTGCTGGGCATACACACTGAGGAAACCAGAAGGGAAAGAGACACGTGTACCCCAATGTTCATCCCAGCACTGTTTATAATAGCGAGGATATGGAAGCAACCTCGATGTCCATCAGCAGATGAATGGATAAGAAAGCAGTGGTACATATACACAATGGAGTATTACTCAGCCATTAAAAAGAATACATTTGAATCAGTTCTAATGAGGTGGATGAAACTGGAGCCTATTATACAGAGTGAAGTAAGCCAGAAGGAAAAACATAAATACAGTATACTAATGCATATATATGGAATTTAGAAAGATGGTAACAATAACCCGGTGTACGAGACAGCAAAAGAGACACTGATGTATAGAACAGTTTTATGGACTCTGTGGGAGAGGGAGAGGGTGGGAAGATTTGGGAGAATGGCATTGAAACATGTAAAATATCATGTAAGAAACGAGTTGCCAGTCCAGGTTCGATGCACGATACTGGATGCTTGGGGCTAGTGCACTGGGACAACCCGGAGGGATGGTATGGGGAGGGAGGAGGGAGGAGGGAGGAGGGTTCAGGATGGGGAACACATGTATACCTGTGGCGGATTCATTTTGATATTTGGCAAAACTAATACAATTATGTAAAGTTTAAAAATAAAATAAAATTAGAAAAAAAAAATAAGCAGGGTGACAATATGCAGCCTTGATGTACTCCTTTTCCTATTTGGAACCAGTCTGTTGTTCCATGTCCAGTTCTAACCGTTGCTTCCTGACCTGCATATAGGTTTCTCAAGAGGCAGGTCAGGTGGTCTGGTATTCCCATCTCTTTCAGAATTGTCCACAGTTTATTATGATCCACACAGTCAAAGGCTTTGGCATAGTCAATAAAGCAGAAATAGATGTTTTCATGGAACTCTCTTCCTTTTTCCATGATCCAATGGATGTTGGCAATTTGATCTCTGGTTCCTCTGCCTTTTCTAAAACCAGCTTGAACATCTGGAAGTTTACGGTTCACATATTGCTGAAGCCTGGCTTGGAAAATTTTGAGCATTTCTTTAATAGTGTGTGAGGTGAGTGCAATTGTGTGGTACTTTGAGCATTCTTTGGCATTGCCTTTCTTTGGGATTGGAGTGAAAACTGACCTTTTCCAGTCCTGTGGCCACTGTTGAGTTTTCCAAATTTGCTGACATATTGAGTGCAGCACTTTCACAGCATCATCTTTTAGGATTTGAAATAGCTCAACTCGAATTCCATCACCTCCACTAGCTTTGTTCATAGTGATGCTTCCTAAGGCCCACTTGACTTCACATTCCAGCATGTCTGGCTCTAGGTGAGTGATCACACCATCATGATTATCTTGCTCGTGAAGATCTTTTTTGTATAGTTCTGTGTATTCCTGCCACCTCTTCTTATTCTGCTTCTGTTAGGTCCATACCATTTCTGTCCTTTATTGAGCCCACCTTTGCCTGAAGTGTTCCCTTGGTATCTCTAATTTTCTTGAAGAGATCTCTAGTCTTTCCCATTCTGTTGTTTTCCTCTATTTCTTTGCATTGATCACTGAGGAAGGCTTTCTTATCTCTTCTTGCTATTCTTTGGAACTCTGCATCCAGATGCTTATATCTTTCCTTTTCTCCTTTGCTTTTCACTTCTCTTCTTTTCAAAGCTATTTGTAAGGCCTCCTCAGACAGCCAATTTGCTTTTTTGCATTTCTTTTCCATGGGCATGGTCCTGATCCCTGTCTCCTGTACAATGTCACGAAGCTACATCCATAGTTCATCAGGCACTCTATCTATCAGATCTAGTCCCTTAAATCTATTTCTCACTTCCACTGTATAATCATAAGGAATTTGATTTAGGTCATACCTGAATGATCTATTGGTTTTCCCTACTTTCTTCAATATAAGTCTGAATTTGGCAATGAGGAGTTCATGATCTGAGCCACAGTCAGCTCCCGGTCTTGTTTTTGCTGACTGTATACAGCTTCTCCATCTTCTCCATATTCTGCAAAGAATATAATCAATCTGATTTTGGTGGTGACCATCTGGTGATGTCCATGTGTAGAGTCTTCTCTTGTGTTGTTGGAAGAGGGTGTTTGCTATGACCAGTGCATTCTCTTAGCAAAACTCTATTAGCCTTTTGCCTGCATCATTCCATATTCCAAGGCCAAATTTGCCTGTTACTCCAGGTGTTCCTTGACTTCCTACTTTTGCACTCCAGTCCCCTATAATGAAAAGGACATCTTTTTTGGGTGTTAGTTCTAAAAGGTCTTGGAGGTCTTCATATAACTGTTCAACTTCAGCTTCTTCAGCGTTACTGTTTGGGGCATAGGCTTGGATTACTGTGATATTGAATGGTTTGCCTTGGAAATGAACAGAGATCATTCTGTCGTTTTTGAGATTGCGTCCAAGTACTGCATTTCAGACTCTTGTTGACCATGATGGCTACTCCATTTCTTCTAAGGCATTCCTGTGCACAGTAGTAGATATAATGGTCATCTGAGTTAAATTCACCCATTCCAGTCCATTTTAGCTCGCTGATTCCTAGAATGTCTACATTCACTCTTGCCATCTCCTGTTTGACCACTTCCAATCTGTCTTGATTCATGGACCTAACATTCCATGTTCCTATGCAATATTGCTCTTTATAGCATCAGACCTTGCTTCTATCACCAGTCACATCCACAACTGGGTGTTGTTTTTGCTTTGGCTCCATCCCTTCATTCTTTCTGGAGTTATTTCTCCACTGATCTCCAGTAGTATATTGGGCACCTACTGACCTGGGGAGTTCCTCTTTCAGTATCCTATCATTTTGCCTTTTCATACTGTACATGGGGTTCTCAAGGCAAGAAAACCTTGGCAAACCTGAGTGGCTTGCCGTTCCCTTCTCCAGTGGACCACATTCTGTCAGACCTCTCCACCATGACCCGCCCATCTTGGGTGGCCCTACATGGCATGGCTTAGTTTCATTGAGTTAGACAAGGCTGTGGTCCATGTGATTAGACTGATTAGTTTTCTGTGATTGTGGTTTGTGTGTCTGCCTTCTGATGCCTCTCACAACACCTACCGTCTGACCTGGGTTTCTCTTACCTTGGATGAGGGGTATCTCTTCACGGCTGCTCCAGCAAAGTCCAACCGATGCTCCTCACCTTGGACAAGGGGTATCTCCTCATAGCCACCCCTCCTGACCTTGAACGTGGAGTAGTTCCTCTCGGCCCTCCTTTGCCCACGCAGCCACCACTCCTTAGACGTGGGGTTGCTAATCTGAATTATATTTTTCCTATTAAATGTGGAAATATTTCAGCTAAATACTTTCACAGAAGCTATCTTCTGCCTCCACTAAAAGTAACAATGTTCAACAAATTTTTTTATAATTACAATGTCATTAAGTTGACTAGTTAGTTCTGTTATTATTTTGAATGGGTCATTAAATTTGCATTCGTAATCCTCTCAATTTCATTTTATTATGGATATAAGATTTATTTATACAAGTAAAATCAAAAGTTTGATTAAACAATTTGTACCAGCAGGTAAGATTTTCCAAAAGACAATTATGCACATTTATATTCTCATTCTCATTACATTCTCATCATTTAATTGTTAAATTGTTTCTTTTGTAGGGATAAATTTCAGTGTCTACCTGATTGCATGTTTTGTCTTTAATAGTTAATGTGAAAGTCGCTCAGTTTTGTCCGACTCTTTGCAACACCATGGACTATACAATCCATGGAATTCTCCAGGCCAGAATACTGGAGTGGGTAGCCTTTCCCTTCTCCAGGAGATCTTCCCAACCCAGGGATCGACCCCAGATCTCCCTCATTGCAGGTGGATTCTTTACCAGTTGAGCCACCAGGGAAGCTCAAGCATATTGGAGTGGGTAGCCTATCCCTTCTCCAGAGGATCTTCCCAACCCAGGAATCGAACCGGGGTCTCCTGCATTGCAGGCATATTCTTTACCAACTAAGCTATTGGTTAAAGCCCTATTAATATTTAAAATTTCCTCCGAATCTTCAAAAGTTTGTTCAACTCTTAACACTGTGATTAAATATTTCCAATTTTTTTAATAAAATGAAATAGAGAACCTGACTACAAAAAAGGGTCAATAGAATTATAGGGAAATTACAAAATCATTTATTATAGGTTCAAACATACCTAAAATTACATTTGTGATAGGCCATAAGAAGAGAAAATAAATATTAATATATTGTCACAATGATACCAGTCCCAAAATTTTGTGTATGTAGAAGATATTTGTAAATTTTGATAATTACAGCTATACTTCAAAAAATAGCATAATCAAAAAGCAGAATGCAGTAGCTTGTTTGGATTATAAACTATGCATGTACCATAACAAATTTCCTGCACATGTCTGCCCCATGAATTTCTTAATTTATGAGAAAACCATTTTTTAACCATGCACTATATAGTAATGTAATATTTGTAGTCATATTATCACTATGAAAACAAATACATCCTCAGTGTTCATCTTTAGAGATGAATTAGCAAAGGGGTTCAAAATAATGTAAGGTGTTTCTCTTTCAATATAATGAACTTCCTCACCCATCTGATGGGATTGCCCATGTGTGCTAAGTTGCCTTTCCACTGTTTTCAAATTTTTCTCTTCTTTGAATTTTGTCAATTTAATTATAATGTGTCTTGGTTTAACCCTTTTATAGGGTTCAACTTATTTAGGGTCTTTTGAGCCTCATGAATCCAAATATCCATTGCTTTCCTAAGTTTGGGAAGTTTTCAGTCATTATTTAGATAGACTCTCAGTCCCTTTCTCTCTCTCTTCTCCTTCTAGAGTTACTGTGATGCATAAGTTTATTTTACTTGTCAGTGTTCCAAAAATACCACAGGTTTTCTTCATAAATTTTTTATCCTTTTTTTCTTTTTGCTCCCCTGATGGGATAATTTTCAATGGCAATTGGAACCTAATTTTTCCTTCTGCTTTTTCGAACTTGCTGTTGAAGTTCTCTTTTGAATTATTCAGTTCCATCATTGCACTCTTCAGCTCTAGCATTTTCATTTGCTTTGTTTGATGGTTTCTATTTCTTTGTTAAACTCATTTGTTCATGCGTGCTTTTCCTAATGTTGTCTGTCTGTTTTTTGTACTTCATTGAACTTCTTTAAGAGGGTTATTCTGAATTCTTTGTCAGACAATTCAATGATCTCCATTTCTTTAGCATCAGTTATGGGAGCTTAGTTCCTATTACTGGTGTCATGTTTACTTGATTATTTGTGATTCTTGTAAACTTGTAGGTTTCTGTGCCTTTGAGTAAACAATCTCTTCTTTCAGACTTAACAGTTTTAGTGTTAGCAGGTTAAGACCCTTGGCAATCACTTCTGCTTAGGGTAGTGGATGGGTCAGGTAGTAGTATCTGCGGACAGATGGAGCACATTACAGGGATCCCTAGTTGGGTGAGGTCACTGCCTTTTCCTCTTAGGCTGAGGGAAGAGTTGCCAGTGACTGGGCTCCACAGTCGGGTAGGTTTTCTAGCTGAGCTTCTTGTTCAACCCGTGTCTCTGGGTGAGCTCCCCAGCTGGACAGAGTTGCTGGCTGTTTTCCATATTTGGATGGAGCCACTATCTGGCTCTGGAATCATCCCTGGTCAGATGGGGCCTCAGGCTGTCCTCCCCAACCTAGATGGTACCCTGTGTGGTCTTTATATTAAGGCAGGGCCACAAGCTTGGCTTTATGGTTGGGTAGATCAGGGAGGGTGCTCATAGTTGGGAGAGGTTGTAGGGTGGATTTTCTGGTCTGGAGGGGATGCTAGTACCCCATAGTTTTGTGGGGATGATGAGTATGCTCTAGGATTGAGAAGAATCTCTATCCTGGCTTCTTGGTCAGGTAAGGACACAAGCTATGCTCTGCGATTGGGTAGGGTCGGGGTCCCTGCATCAGGGAGGCTACTGGAAGTACAGCAATCCCTTAGGATCACATGCCCTGCTCCACTGATCGGTAGGGTTGTGGGCTGAGCTCTGTAGCTGGGTGGCTCCACAGGCTGAGTTTTCAGCCTCTTTGGGGTCTTTTCAGGCCCCCTGGTTATTTAGGGCCAGTTGTTATTCATTTGCTAAGTCATGTCTGACTCTTTACAACCCCAAGGACTGCAGCACACCAGGCTTCCGTGTCCTCCACTATGTCCCAGAGTTTGCTCAATTTCATTTCCATTGAGTCGGTGGACTATCTAATCATCTCATCCTCTGCCACCCCCATCTCCTTTTGCCTTCGATCTTTCCCAGTGGTCAGGGTCTTTTTCAATGAGTCAGCTCTTCCCATCAGGTGGCCAAAGTACTGGAGCTTCAGCTTCAGCATCAGTACTTCCAATGAGTATTCAGGGTTGATTTCCTTTAAGATTGACTGGTCTGATCTCCTTACAGTCCAAGGGACTCCCAAGAATCTTCTCCAGCACCAAAGTTTAAAAGCATCAATTCTTCACTGCTCAGCCTTCTTTATGGTCTGACTCTCTCATCCCTACATGACTACTGGAAAAACCATAGCTTTGGTTTCAGGGACAGAAACTATGCCTAACAGATGGACAGGGCTGCTGGCTTGGCTCCCTGCGTGCAAAAGCCAGAAGATGTCTTCCAATGCTGCAGAGTGTTGTGGCCATGATTTCTAAAGCAGTGGATCCAGATGCTATAATCAGAAGTTGGGCTGTGAATCTGCTCTCCTACCAGGGAATAGTATGTGCTCCATGGCCAGCATGGCCTGGTGGTGGCGATCCAAATCAGGCCAAACGGCAAGCTGAGCTCCCTGACCTGATTGGGTCATTGGCTTGGTTCTGCAATTTTGCAGAACTGCTGGCTGGGATCTCTGCTTAAGCCCTACTGCAAGCAGGAATGCCATTGGCCAGGTGGTGAACTGAATCCAGTAATTGAGCTCCACAGATTCTCCCAGTGATCCCTGTGAGGTAGGACCTAACTGAGCCTACCAGGAAGCAGCCAAAAATGCTAGGGAAGCTGGATTTCCACCTCAGGTTCTGTTTTTCTCACTGGTCCTGGGAGCCTTCTCAGTAGGGCACTGTGCCCCCTACCAAGGGAGAGGTGATGTGGTCAAAGTGAAACTGCTCCTCTTACTCTTATAATTCATTCATTCTCAGTCTTTGTTGTCTAGCAAGTGTTTCAGCCTCAGCTGGGTTCTTTGATTTCACAACGCTCTCCTGTCTAGGCACATGGCTAGTTGCTCTTATTTGTGTGTGCTCAGTCACTGAGCTGTGTTCAACTCTTTACAACCCCATGGACTGTAGCCCACAAGGTTCCTATGTCCATGGGATTTTCCAGGCAAGAATACTAGAGTGGGTTGCCATTTTCTTCTCCAGGTTATCTTCCCAACCCATGGACTGAAGCTGCATCTCCTGTGTCTCCTACACCGGCAGGCAGAGTCTTTACCATTGCCATCTTGGAAGCCCCTGGTTGGTCTTGTTAGGGGACTGCATTTTGATGATATCACCCACCTCCTTTAAGTTATTGTTCTTAAAATGAAATTTTAAAATACACAAAGCATTAGTTCCTTGATAGTTTTATTCTTTGTTTCATTAAAAATATTTCAGACATAGAAACCTTAATTTTTCATTTTCCTTGATTAAATTCTTAAGACTGGTTCTAAAAGCATCTTCAAATTGGACATTAGAGTATATGCTGTTCCATATCAGCTGGTTTTCTTTTTTTTAGGAAGAAAATATCTTTTCTCCTTGTTCTGATTTTTGCTTTGCCATCAATGTCAATATTGCTTTTGCTAATTCAGATTTTAAATCAACTTCTGATTTCATTTAAAGCATTCCATACAACAGTCACAACTTTTTTTCTCTTTGCATGTCCTCTGTTAAAGTGTCTAAAACAACTGTAGAGTTCAGTTCAGTTCAGTCACTCAGCCCTATCTGACTCTTTGCATAGAGAGACTCTTTCCATAGACTGCAGCACACCAGGCTTCCCTGTCCATCACCAACTCCTGGAGCCTACTCAAACTCATGTCCATCGAGTTAGTGATGCCATTCAACCATCTCATCGTCTGTCGTGGTAGTGGTAAGGAATCCACCTGCCAATGAAGGAGACACAAGAGAGTCAGGTTCGATCCCTAGGTTCAGAAGATCCGCTGGAGGAGGGAAGAGCAACCCACTCCAGCATTCTTGCCTGGAGAATCCCATAGACAGAGGAACCTGGCAGGCTACAGTCCATAGCGTTGCACAGAGTCAGACGTGACTGAAACAACTTAGTATGCGCAATATTATTAAGATAGTCTAGCAAAGCAACAGCACTACACAGAATCACATGCCAAAGTTACAATGAAATGATTTGTTTTCAGAACTTGTTTCTTGGAATGCCACTTATATATCTTAGAAAACCACCTATAAATTTTGTGCAATGTATTTTATAAGTACAAATATAATTTTTTCTTTGCAAGAATGGCTCACCATTAGCAGCAGACATGTCCAAGAACATACACTTTAAAAATGGCAACAACTGCAAGCATGACTGCTGAAATAAAAACTGTGTTTTTCTATTGTGTTCCTGTCCTTTTTCTTGCAAATTGGATGCCTGTCTTTCACTAATTCTCAGCTTCTAAGATTATCCAGACCCATGTCAGTTAACACATTATACAAAGACACAGAAATAAACATTAGTAAAGCTGCCATCCTTCCTGAAACAAAGGATGAGATTATACATTCGATTACTGATTTATTTTACTTCCAGGGTAGTTAAAATCCCGGAAAAATTTGTGTAGGGAGGCTACACATTAGTCTATCCTTCTATCTATTAGAAGGTTTGAAAGATTGGATAAGGCCACTATTTGAAAGCATGGTGGCTCAGGGGTAAAGAACTCACCTGCGGGGGCTGGAGATGCAGGTTTGATCCCTGGGTCAGGAAGCTGCTCTGGAGAAGGAAATGGCAACATTCTTGCCTGTGAAATCCCAGGGACAGAAGGAGCCTGATGAGCTACAGTCCACGGGGTTGCAAAAGAGTTGAACACAACTTACTGACTAAACAACAACATATTAAATCAGGGTAGAAAACCAGATAACCTTAAAAGCCACTTACAACCTTAAAATAATAAGGCTATACTCAATGCCAGGGATTAATTCATTAAGCCATTGCCACTAGCTGTTAAATTTTCTAATATTCTGAGCCTGCTCTGAGCCTCTGTACTGCTTGGAGCTGAGTTACTACAGGAGAAATAAAAGTCAGATTGAGCTGTCATCCCCCCAAAATTAACATATGCACCTAATTGGCTTAGGTTTTATTATTATTATTCATATAATTAAAATTTGTGTCTATAGAAACTGTGACCATTATTTTTAAATTACTATTTCAGAAAAGCAAGTTATCAAGATTAAGGTTGTGACACAAGTAAGGGAAATTCATAAAGTGTGCAGAAATTACAGCTAAATCCAAAATGGGCATATCAGTACATAAGCAGGAACACATTTTCAAGTTCTTGATATGCTTGGCCTCTATCCCATACCACTAATTGTTTCTCAGCTCAAACAGGCAAAATCGCTAGCGATTTGCTCAGCAATAGGTGAAAAGACATGTTTCTTTTTTTCTTTCCCTATGGAAAATTGTCTGCATTGTACTGCAATGCTGAGCAAGTTATTCTTAGCAGCATGTCCCCTCAGACATTTTATGGCAGCGTGGGGAATATTAAATGTATGATTAATAAATAATTACAACTACGTGTCGTATCTTCAACCCACATTCAAAAGGAATTGTGACTGTGTGAGGCATTTAAGAGAAGTTCTGAGAACAATATATTTATACATTTTAATTTAGATTTATTCCAATGTTAAAGTATAAATATTTAGATATACCATGCCTACTTTACATATAGAATTATTTTAACCATTATCAGCATACAACTACCTCCAGGGAGAAATGCAGTAAAGAATTTAGCAGCAGGAAAACACAATAAACAACAATTTAGGACAGAAGGTAAAGAACATTGTAAACATGGAAAATCTGAAATTAGAGAAAGAATTTTTAATTAGGTAGAATGTAATCACTCAGCTGGAATTTGTCTGCATTACCAGTACAGGAGCATTTTGTTACTGTGGCGGAAAGGGCTTTCAGATATTTCATGAACAAACCAAGCAGAAAACCCCATCTCAGTCTTATTCACTACCTCTCTACCTAAGAGAACAATATAGTGTGAGCTTAGCTTATCTATCCTTGTGCAGGGATATAATATTGGAATGATTATATCACTGGCAGCAGGGTATAGTCTTCGTGAGCTTAGGCCCTGAATTTTCTGGAAAAGTCCCAAATTCCTACTTGATCAATTCTAGGTGCTATCCTTAGGTTCCAAAATTATGATCACTGTGACTTTGAAACCCAAATCTGTGGCTGATGAGAAAACACTTCTAGCTCCAGCTCAACCACTCAGCTTGTGCCCTAAAATGTTTCTAAGCAGTTTGGGTGGCAGTCCCAATCTCCCTCTTTATGCAAAGGCATGACTGGGAAGATGCCAAACAGCCTATCATTCCATGGCTTAACCAGCATTAAGCAGGACAGCCTAGCTGTTAAAAACACAGATGGTACCAGTGTGATTGGATTTGAATCCCAGCTCTGCTAATTCCCAACCCTGTTTGAACCTGGGCAAACTAATTAACCACTCTGTGCCTCAGCTTCTTCATCTGTAAAATAGCCTGACGACAATAGTAATTTCTCATGGAGTTGTTATAGGAGGCTTTGATGAGTTGACATAAAGCACCAATAAGGAGGAGGGGTATGGGGGGGGGAAGGAATGGGAGTTTAGGATTAGCAAACTATTATATATAGAATGGATAAACAGCATTCTACTGTACAGCACAGGAACTATATACATTCAATAATATCCTGTGACAAAACATAACAGAAAATAAAATGAAAAAGAATATATAGGTATAATGGAGTCACTTTGCCATACAGAAGAAATTAACACAACATTGTAAATCAACTATACTTCAATAAAAATTTTTTGAAAAGAACCTAAGCACAGAACAGTAAATGTGATAAGCATAATGGTTAAATAAACACATGTGAGAAAGGACTGCATATGTTCAAATTCTCTATTAATGCAGTTATTCAGCTGTCCTTCCCTCTTTATACTCCAGCTCAGAGCACCTTAGGAGAAGGGTTTTGCTCTATATAATTATGAGAAAGCAGATTACAGAGGTTAAGAAACTTGTCCACATCTTACCTGACACCCAATATTTATAATCTTAGTATGTCTGATTTCAAATCTGTGCTCTCTATACTCTGCTTACCCAGAGTCCCCAGAGATTTTGCAAGATGGTTATTACTTATTATAATATGTTTTGGTCCCAAATTTGTTGTCTACAAAAATATATAACACGTATGATTTTTGGACATGCAGTGATTGAAAGGCAGTTTCTGGTTTACATTCTCACAATGAAAAAATAGCAGTTCCAGAATCAGATTCTACAGCAAGGCCTGCTATGTTCATAATATCAGCTCTGTCACTACCTAGATGACTTCAGGCTTAACATCTCTGTGCCTCAGACTTCTTCTCTGTTAAGTGAGCAGAGTGTCAAGTGTTAGCTGCTCAGTCGTGTCCGACTCTATGCAACTCCATGGACCCATGAACCTACGAACCCTACCAGGCTCTTCTGTCCATGGAATACTCCAGACAGGAATACTGGAGTGGGTAGCCATTCCCTTCTCCAGGGGATCTTCCCAACTCAGGAATTGAAACTGGGTCTCCTGCATTGCAGGCAGATTCCTTACAATCTGAGTCACCAGGGATGCCCCATAACGGTACTTAATTCAAAGTATTATTTAAATATTTAATTAATTGATTTTTTTAAAAGCCTTAGAGCAATGCCTGGCACATAGGAAGCAACATAGAAATGCTTCTCATTAATATACTTACCATTACTACTATTACTTGGGAGGCTGGGATGAGTGGCAGAAGAGATATTTAATAATACTATACCAATATAATCAGGACTATATATACATATATAGCCTACAGAGATGGGTAAATGTGTTTCCAGTTTTTTTTCAAACAGAAAATCACTCTTCTTGCCAAAGGGATTTATTACTCCTTCCTCACGAACCATTGCTTTAGTGTGCAGAAGGACACTGATCCCCAAACAAGAGACACTTAAAAGGCTCAGCTTAGAGATACAGAGGGATCCCAGGTGGCACAGTAGGAAAGAATCTGCCTGCCAATGCAGGAGATGCTGGTTCAGTCCCTGGGTCGGAAAGATCCCCTGTAGTAGGAAATGGCAACTTGCTCCAGTATTCCTGCCTGGAAATCCCATGGACAGAGGAGTCTGGTGGGCTACAGTCCATAGGGTCACAAAGAGTCAGACACGACTGACCATACATGCATGAACCCAGAGATACAGAAAGCTGGGGATTATACAGACCCAACTAACAATAAACAAAAATGTTGAAAGGAGGCAAAGCCTTCCATGGAAATGAGCTGTTAAAAAGTCAGTATCTAATAACAAGTCTTTGAGTAAGTATTATACATAACAAACTCAAATTTAGTGGAATAGATCTGACTAACTTGGATGAATTGAGGACAGCACCATGGGGAGAAGGAGGTGAAGACAGACTGGGACTGAGGCATCCCTTTGGCTACCTCTCTTCAAAGCTTATGATAACCAATGAATGAAGAAGAAAATGACATTGATATCAGAAATCTTACTAAGCCTTGAAAGTTTGTTGTTATATATGCAAACAGTATATGGTTCTTTGTATAGTATGGAGCCTTAATTTTTTCCCATATTTGTAGACCTCTAAATATAAAAGTCCTTCAGGGATTGTAAAAGAGAGTTGCTTAAACTGGCTGGACCCCCCACTCAGCTGTTAAATTTAAGATTCTGGTGTTCAGAGTGTACAAAATTGGTAGTACTTACAATATTTTCTCTTAATAAGGTTTATTTCGAAGTGGCCCCTCTTAGATTTGTCTTGGTAGGGTTTCAGTTTCCCATTTGCTTTCTCCTTTGTTTTCAGTAGAGGGAAAAACTCAAACAGATTTGCTGAGAGCCCCAGTGAATGGGTCACTAAGAGGATTGTAGATTTTAATAGACTCTTCTCTTGCCTTCCCACGCAGCTAGCTATTTCCTAAAACCCTAAGTTCGAAGGATTTGAAATAGAACTTTAAATATTATAGAGCTAAACCATCAAAGAGTTTTAAACCTGCCACTGGATGAAGGACAGAAAGAAAGGACCATCTGATCTAAAGCCATGAATTCTTAGCGCTGACGATGGCTCCCCTGGAGCAGAACAGAGAAAAACAGAAAAGGAAAATGCTTAATTGAACCAAAATAAGCTACTATGACATACATGGAAATCAAAGCTTCAAAATGACAAATTAAAATAAAGGGTAAAGAAAGCAAAGGTGATGTTAACTTTCTTTCCTGAAGCTGCTAACTTATCTAGGGCAATGGATTTCAGATGCTGGAAAAAGTGCTGGTCCATAATGATGTTTTTAATGTTCTCCTACAAAGTGGACAACATTAAAAGATTTAAAAATTAAAAGATTTTTTTTTATTAAGGGTAGTTGTTTTTTTTAAAAGGGATTAATACTTATTCTAGGAGTATGTTCTACCTATGTGCTCAGTCACTCAGTCATGTCCAACTCTGTGACCCCATGGACTATAGCCCGCCAAGCTCCTCTGTCCATGCGACTTTCCTGGCAAGAATACTGAAGCAGATTGCCGTTTTCTTCTCCAGGGGATCGTCTTAACCCGAGGATGAAACCCACGTCTCCTGTGTCTCCTCCACCGGCAGGTGGATTCTTTACCATTGAGCCACCTGGGAAGCCCATTCTACATACAGTTTTGTATTAAAATACCATGTAATTGGAAGAGGTTGTGACAAAATATGGTAGTTCATTTGTTCATTTCAATGCCTTAATGATTAAAATTAACAATCAACAACACTATATTACCCACCTACCCCTCAAAATTCTGATCCATAAAAAAAAAGTCTGAGACCCAACAATCTGAGTCAGTTCTCTTCCAGAGGGTACATTAGCATTACCTTGGAAGTAGTTTACAAGCACAAGCCCCCTCCCCACCCCTTGTGCTATGAGCTCTCAGAAGGAAAGTGGAAGGAGAGGGACAGGAGATGTGTATTCTTATATAAGATTCTGATACAGACCCTAATTGACATCCACATTCTCACGGGAGAATCCTCAACTCTCATCCCTGGAAGACCCATATCTTTTTATTTTGTGTTTTTCTTGAATTTATTCACCTCTATGGACAGGGGACAAATAGTTTACAATGGATTTTCCTAAATAAGAGAAATCATATTTTAGGAAACAAGTTTTTATGCTCCACATAAAAAAGCTCTTTGAAGGAGAAGCTTCAAGGAAACCGCAATTCTTTTCATAAAGAAATCATAATATTAAGACTCTAGGGATATAGCAAATATATTCTTGACTGTGGTGGCAAGCTAAATAAAGTCCTTGAGCTAATTTTAATGGAAAAATTTCTACACACACACCGAATAAGTAGACATACTCTATAAATATATATTTCTTGAGTTCTAAAAAAAAAAAAAAAAACACACATGGAGGAATGCTAAAATATATATTCAAACTATGCAAGATGGGTGAAAGTGTAAAAGTAAATCCAGTTTTCTTTAACACTGTGAAGCAAAATAAAATGTTTAAAACACTGAATTCCTCTCTGTCCTTGAGGAGATTGCTCTAGTACAATCTTTTTGCTCTAGTCTAGCTCATTTCCTCACTGACTGTATATTCAAAACAAATTTACTTATTTAGCCATTGATTTCCATGAAAGACTTTGCCTCCTTATGGTGCTATTAGAACTAATGCTATGCCCTGACCTTCCTCTCACTCCACCCTACTGCCAGAACAAAATATGTCTCAACTTTTCCTCTGCAAATTCTACTCATGCTCTAAAGCCTATCTTGTATATACAAGCACAGAACACTGAGCATATGCTCGGCACTTGCTAGGCTCCAAAAGGCCATAAGGGGCAATTTGAGGTTTTAAGGAGATTTGGTTTTTAGGTGTGGAATATGACTTGGACGAAGCCTTGAATATAAAACAGGGAGATTCTTTAGGAGGCTGCTGTAATTATCTAGGACAACTATTATCAAAGCATGGCCTCCAAATTATCAAAATCAGAATCACCTGAAACTGCAATTTGTTAGAACTGCAAATGGTCACGCCCCATCCTAGACCTACCAAAGCACAAACTACAGGTTCCATCCCAGCAACCTGCACTGTAGCAGGGCTTCCAGGTGATGCTCATGCACACTGAAGGATGTGAGCCACTGACTGAGTACTGGGAAACAAGATTAGTGGAAATGGCTTCAGAGAGCAGAAAACACACTTTCCAGCTACTACTGAACTGGAAGACATGATGACTGGTTAGATGACAAGGAAGAAATCAAAAAAAAAAATTGAAGGTTTATGATTTGTGTGACTGATGCCTAGTGGAGCCTTTGAGAGATATAGAAATATAAGAAAATATAAGATTAATGGTACAGCATAGAAAATAAATGCTTATTCTCTATTCTCTCTGTGTGCACGCATGCTCAGTTGTGTCCGACTCTTTGCAACCCCACAGACTGTAGCCCGCCAGGCTCTTCTGTCCGTGGAATTTCCCAGATAAGAACACTGGAGTGGGTAGCCATTTCCTTCTCCAGGTGATCTTCCTGATCCAGGGATCAAACCCACGTCTCCTGCATCTCTTGCAGTGGCAGGAGGATTCTTTACCACTGAGCCACCTCAGTTCAGTTCAGTTCAGTTCAGACGCTCAGTCGTGTCTGACTCTTTGCGACCCCATGAATCACAGCACACCAAGCCTCCCTGTCCATCACCAGCTCCTGGAGTTCACTCAAACACACGTCCATCGAGTCGGTGATGCCATCCAGCCATCTCATCCCCTACTCCTCCTGCCCTGAATCCCTCCCAGCATCAGAGTCTTTTCAAATGGGTCAACTCTTCGCATGAGGTGGCCAAAGTATTGGAGTTTCAGGCTCAGCATCATTCCTTCCAAAGAACACCCAGGGCTGATCTCCTTTAGGATGGACTGGTTGGATCTCCGAGCAGTCCAAGGGACTCTCAAAAGTCTTCTCCAACACCACAGTTCAAAAGCATCAATTCTTCAGTGCTTAGCTTTCTTCACAGTCCAACTCTCACATCCATACATGACCACTGGAAAAACCATAGTCTTGACTAGATGGACCTTTGTTGGCAAAGTAATATCTCTGCTTTTCAATATGCTATCTAGGTTGGTCATAACTTTCCTTCCAAGGAGTAAGAGTCTTTTAATTTCATGGCTGCAATCACCATCTGCAGTGATTTTGGAGCCCAAAAAAAATAAAGTCTGACACTGTTTCCACTGTTTCCCCATCTATCTTCCATCTCTCAGGGGCAGCGGCTGAGACAAGCTACTGCACGCCCGAGGTTAGGGTGGCGGCCAAGAGAAGCAACCCCACATCCAAGGAGCAGCGGCTGCATGGGCAAAGGAGGGCCGAGAGGAGCTACTCCATGTTCAAGGTCAGGAAGGGCGTCCCTGAGGAGATACCCCAAGGTAAGGAGCAGCAGCTGCACTTTGCTGGAGCAGCTGTGAAGAGATACCCCACGCCCAAGGTCAGAGAAATCCAAGTAAGACGGTAGGTGTTGCAAGAGGGCATCAGAGGGCAGACACATTGAAACCATAATCACAGAAAACTAGCCAATCTGATCACACAGACCACAGCCTTGTCTAACTCAATGAAACTAAGCCATGCCATGTGGCCACCTAAGACAGGAGGGTCAAGGTGGAGAGGTCTGACAGAATGTGGTCCACTGGAGAAGGGAATGGCAAACCACTTCAGTTTTCTTGCCTTGAGAACCCCATGAACAGTATGAAAAGGCAAAATGACAGGATACTGAAAGGGGAACTCCCCAGGTCAGTAAGTGCCCAATATGCTACTGGAGATCAGTGGAGAAATAACTCCAGAAAGAATGAAGGGATGGAGCCAAAGCAAAAACAACACCCAGATGTGGATGTGACTGGTGATAGAAGCAAGCTCTGATGCTGTAAAGAGCAATATTGCATAGAAACCTGGAATGTCAGGTCCATGAATCAAGGCAAACTGGAAGTGGTCAAACAGGAGATGGCAAGAGTGAATGTCGACATTCTAGGAATCAGCAAACTAAAATGGACTGGAATGTGTGAATTTAACTCAGATGAACATTATATCTACTACTGTGGGCAGGAATCCCTTAGAAGAAATGGAGTAGCCATCATGGTCAACAAAAGAGTAAGAAATGTAGTACTTGGATGCAATTTCCAAAATGACAGAATGATCTCTGTTCATTTCCAAGGCAAATCATTCAATATCATGGTAATCCAAGCCTATGCCCCAACCAGTAACACTGAAGAAGCTGAAGTTGAATGGTTCTATGAAGACCTACAGACCTTTTAGAATTAACACCTAAAAAAGATGTCCTTTTCATTATAGGGGACTGGAATGCAAAAGTAGGAAGTCAAGAAACACCTGGAGTAACAGGCACATTTGGCCTTGGAATAAGGAATGAAGCAGGGCAAAGACTAATAGAGTTTTGACAAGAGAATGCACTGGTCATAGCAAACACCCTCTTCCAACAACACAAGAGAAGACTGAGCCACCTAGGATGCATCATATCTGAAATTTTAGACATTCAAATGGAGATGTCCAGAATCATAATACAACAGAGAGATCTGAATATAGGAAGAAGGATTAAGATAAAAGTGATCTTAGGAGCGATTAAAGTTGAAGAGCTAATTTAAAAAAACAAAAAAACAGGGAACAGAGGACATCACCCAAAGAGAGAGTATGACAAGTGAAGGAAACTGGAAAGATGGGAAAAACTGGAAACTGGAAAAAAGGAAGATGGAATCTGGAAAACACTAACATTTAAAGAATAGACGGGTGCAAAACTTGGGAGAGAAAAAACAGAATCATGATATTTTAGAAATTCAACAAGGCAACAGTTTTAAGAAGGAGGAGTTGATCAACAGTTTTAAATGTCACAGGGAGATTAAGGTAAGAGAAGAACTATATCCATTACATTTGGAAATGAACACAGTTGTGACTTTGCTAAGAAAAATTTCAATGGTGATGAAACGAGATTAGGGTAGGAGAAAAAAAATGAATGAATTAGGACTCTGGTTTCAGCCACAACTTGTAAAAAGTTTAGAATTCATTGCTCTTATCCTTATAACAACAAAAAATAAGTTGGACAAACTGAAAATAAGTGACTTTTCTTGGACCCAAAAGAAAACTGACACACTTCCAAAATCTGGAGAAAGGATCATCCAAGAAAAATGAGCCTGCTGTGTTTACCTGAAGTAGAAGCCATTGGAGCCATCAACTGATTGGAATACTTAAAAGGTTATTTTGGCAAATCACTGGAGGATGAGCATGGACTAGCATGAGTGTGAGAAACTCCTGGGACCTTCCAGAATATCATGGGTTCTCCTTCCAGGTGATCATCTAGCAAAAATCCCTCCCTGAATCAGTCACGGAGAGTGTTTTGATCACTTCCTCTTCACCCCACTGGTGAGGCAGGGGTTCGCTCTAGGATTACAAGAATGGCCAAACTCACAACCGACACGGGATAAATGAGCTTGACAGCAATTTATGAGTCACATCTAGTCACAGCCTGAGAGAGGAGGACACCATATGCATTAAAGGAACACATGGGGGCTTCACTTGGGAACAGAGTGAAAAGTGAAGGACTGTGGAAGGCAAGTTTTATAGTAGCAAGAGGAGAAGGTGCACCTCAGTTTCTACATAAAGGTGTGGTTGGCTTGTTTAAATAATTCTGTAATCTGGCATGGAACTGAAACTCACTACTCACGGATTAAAACCACCTGTATTTAGTCCATTTGATAGGGAGGATGGTTAAGCAGAGGGTCATATCAAAGGAAGCAGAGTGAGGCGAAAGTAACCACAAAGGTTTCTATTTTCTGTAACTGATGTATTGACACTTGGGCGTTGCTGACCTTGGAGGAACTGCCAGTCTCAGGACTAGCCACTTTTTAGTCTAGGCTAGGACTTGCCTGTGAGTACACTTTTCATTTGCAAACCAAGTCTAAAGAGGCCTTACAAATAGCTGAGGAAAGAAGAGAAGCTAAAAGCAAAGGAGACAAGGAAACATATACCCATTTGAATGCAGAGTTCCAAAGAATAGCAAGGAGAGATAAGAGAGCCTTCCTCGGTGATCAATGCAAAGAAATAGAGAAAAACAACAGAATGGGAAAGACTAGGAATCTATTCAAGAAAGTTAGAGATACCAAGGGAACATTTCATGCAAAGATGGGCTCGATAAAGGACAGAAATGGTATGGACCTAACAGAAGCAGACTATATTAAGAAGAGGTGGCAAGAATACACAGAAGAACTGTACAAAAAAGAGCTTCATGACCCAGATAACCATTATGGTGTGATCACTTACCTAGAGCTAGACTTCCTGGAATGCAAAGTCAAGTGGGCTCTAAGAAGCATCACTACAAACAAAGCTAGCAGAGGTGATGGAATTCCAGTTGAACCAATTGCAAATACTAAAAGATGATGCTGTGAAAGTGCTGCACTCAATATGCCAGCAAATTTGGAAAACTCAACAGTGGCCACAGGACTGGAAAAGGTCAGTTTTCATGCCAATCCCAAAGATAGGCAATGCCAAAGAATGCTCAAACTACCGCACAATTGCACTCATCTCACATGCTAGTAAAGTAATGCTCAAAATTCTACAAGCCAGGCTTCAACAATATGTGAACTGCGAACTTCGAGATGTTCAAGCTGGTTTTAGAAAAGGCAGAGGAACCAGAGATCAAATTGCCAACATCCATTGGATCATCAAAAAAGCAAGAGAGTTCAGAAAAACATCTATTTCTGCTTTATTGACTATGTCAAAGCCTTTGACTCTTTGGATCACAATAAACTGTGGAAAATTCTTCAGGAGATGGGAATACCAGACCACCTGACCTTCTTCCTGAGAAATATGTATGCAGGTCAAGAAGCAACAGTTAGAACTGGACATGGAACAACAGACTGGTTCCAAACAGAAAAAGGAGCACGTCAAGACTGTATATTGTCACCCTGCTTATTTAACTTGCATGCAGAGTTGCTGCTGCTGCTGCTAAGTCGCTTCAGTCGTGTCTGACTCTGTGTGACCCCATAGACGGCAGCCCACCAGGCTCCCCTGTCCCTGGGATTCTCCAGGCAAGAACACTGGAGTGGGTTGCCATTTCCTTCTCCAATGCATGAAAGTGAAGTCTCTCAGTCGTGTCCGACTCTTAACAACCCCATGGACTGCAGCTTACCAGGCTCCTCCATCCATGGGAGTTTCCAGGCAAGAGTACTGGAGTGGATTGCCATTGCCTTCTCCGTACATGCAGAGTATATAATGCGAAATGCTGGGCTGGATTAAGCAAAAGCTGGAATCAAGATTGCTGGGAGAAGTATCAATAACCTCAGATTTGTACATGACCTCACCCTTCTGGCAGAAATTAAGAAGAACTAAAAAGCCACGGAGAAGGCAATGGCACCCCACTCCAGTGTCCACCCCCTGAATTTATTACACTTCAAGCCATTAATCTCCCACTGTACTCACTCCAGGACCAGGTATCAGACAACCAGGAATAGTCCCCATACGCCCAAGTCTGCAGAAATTATGCAAAGTAGCCAATTATGTTTACCCTGCCTTACCTGTTCCTTCCTGTGGAAACTACAATAAAGATTCCTGACAACATCCTCCCCTGGCTTCCTGTCTGCTGATCGACCTTGGTAATTCCCCTTGTGGCCCTGTGTAATGTGCTATGCTTCCTACTTCTGGGGATCTGTGAGTATAGACGTTCTTCCTTCACGACAGTCATATCATGTCATGTGTTTACCATACCTGAATAAAACAAATCACAGCTACCTCGAAAACAAAGGAATTTGGGTTAAGACATTCAAGGTCCTCCTGGTTTTACCAGATGCCAAGACAGCACACAGTTTTAACTTTGGGCCTTACATCTCAAACAGGGGGAAGAATAATCATTAAGAACTGTGTCCAGACCCTTATCAGGACATATACCTGTGCTCCAGAGGAAAATATTTGGCCAAAGCCTATCCCAGTTGGGAGAAGGGCATTTTCCCACTCCAGCACTATCTAGCCTTTTTATTTCATAAAAAGGTGGGAAAAATTCAACAAGAGTCAAGATTCAAGAGGATAGGGAGCGGCTGGTGGGAATGCAAACTAGTATAGCCACTATGGAGAACAGTGTGGAGATTCCTTAAAAAACTGGAAATAGAACTGCCTTATGATCCAGCAATCCCACTGCTGGGCATACACACTGAGGAAACCAGAATTGAAAGAGACACATGTACCCCAGTGTTCATCGAAGCACTGTTTATAATAGCCAGGACATGGAAGCAACCTAGATGTCCATCAGCAGATGAATGGATAAGAAAGCAGTGGTACATATACACAATGGAGTATTACTCAGCCATTAAAAGAATACATTTGAATCAGTTCTAATGAGGTGGATGAAACTGGAGCCTATTATACAGAGTGAAGTAAGCCAGAAAGAAAAACACCAATACAGTATACTAAGGCATATATATGGAATTTAGAAAGATAGTAACAATAACCCTGTATACGAGACAGCAAAAGAGACACTGATGTATAGAACAGTCTTTTGGACTCTGTGGGAGAGGGAGAGGTGGGATGATTTGGGAGAATGGTATTGAAACATGTATAATATCATATATGAAACGAGTCACCAGTCCAGGTTCAATGCAGGATACTGGATGCTTGGGGCTGGTGCACTGGGACAACCCGGAGGGATGGTATGGGGAGGGAGGAGGGAGGAGGGTCCAGGATGGGGAACATGTATACTTGTGGTGGATTCATGTTGATATATGGCAAAACCAATACAATATTGTAAAGTTAAAAAGTAAAATAAAAATTAAAAAAAAGAAAGAGGATAGGGAGAACTAAATCCAGGGAAAGTGGTAGGCAAAAGAAGGAAAAGTAAACAAAAAATGCTATACCAGTTGAGAAACGCTTGTAAAAGACATAAACCTAAGACACAAATCCATTAAAACATCGAGACTTAAATGTACGATTATAGAATACCTCTCTCCCCAACACTTCACCATCACACCAACAGGGCTCCAATATAGAGACAGTGGATTACAGCTGAAAGAACTGCAAGACACAGGCTCTTTCAGAAGGAGGCGTAAGGAAATCCCAAAGTCAAGAATGGAGACAAAAGCAGGTCACTAGAGAAATTGAAGCCTCTGGCACCTATAGTTACAAAAAACATTAAACACACCCCACTCCCAGCCAGATCACCATATATTCTTACACTAAAGTACCTCAATTCCTATTACCTGGTACAAGATGTCCAGCTTTGGACAAAAAATTACAAGGCATGCCAAACACAGCAGAGGAAAAAAAAAAAAAAAAGAACCGGATCTGTTATGACGCAGATGTTAGTATCATCCCACAGGGACCTTAAAATAACTACAATTAACCTTTTAAGGGATCTAATGCTAAAAGCAAACAAAACTCTGGACCATGCCAGAGATGGAAACTCTTAAAAATAATCAAAAAGAAATGCTACAGATAAAAATCTTTGTAATAAAGAAAAAGAGTGTTTTGAGTGGCTGATCAGTAGGCTCAACATAGCACAGGAAAGAATCATTGACTGTGATGATAATTCATCAGAAGCTTCCCACACTGAACTGCAATGAAAATAAAGAGACTTGTGAAAAATAGGACAGACATCTAAGAAATGTAGGACAATTTCTAAAAGTGTAACTTAGTCATAACTGGAATATCACAAGAAGAAGGATATAAAACAGTAATGGATTATAACCCAGAGTATAAGATAAATATCAAGTCTGCTGCTGCTGCTGCTGCTGCTAAGTCGCTTCAGTCGTGTCTGACTCTGTGCGACCCCATAGACGGCAGCCCACCAGGCTCCCCTGTCCCTGGGATTCTCCAGGCAAGAACACTGGAGCTGGTTGCCATTTCCTTCTCCAAAGCATGAAAGTGAAAAGTGAAAGTGAAGTCGCTCAATCGTGTCTGACTCTTAGCGACCCCATGGACTGCAGCCTACCAGGCTCCTCCATCCATGGGATTTTCCAGGCAAGAGTACTGGAGTGGGGTGCCATTGCCTTCTCCAAAATATCGAGTCTACACTGATAAAAATGAATGAATAAGTTAATAATTGTGGAAAAACAGATAAACTATTTATGCAGAAGAATTCCATATAATTGTATAGTTACTCCACTCTCAGGTGGATGGAGCATAATTTGTCAGTCCTGAAGAACTGGCTGTCCATTGAAACTTTCTTCCAAAGAGCACACATGTCAGGGGGAATAATCGACTTCCTACAAATTGTGGTAACAATCAGATATCCATATGCATTAAAACAAATTTTCATCCATGGTTTGTACCATATCCAAATATAATTCAAAATGAATCACAGACTTGAATGTAAAACCTAGAACTAGAAAACTGTAAGACAAAAACAGAGGAGAAAATCTTTGTGACATTGGGTTAGGCAATGGTTCTTTAATACAACACCAAAACTACAGTCTATATAAGGGACATTTTATTTTTATAAATTCAAATTAAAAAATAACCTCAAAAATGGAAAGACAAATCTTATACTGAAGAAATACTTGTAAATAATATAATTCTTAAAACACATGTATTCAGAATATACAAATTTATAATTCAATGGTAATAAAGTGAAAAACCTAATAGATTAAAATTGATTTAAAAATTTGAATAAGCCCTTTCCAAGTTAAATATACAAATGATAAATACAGGAAATAATACTCAACATCAAAATACACTCAACCACAAAAAATACCACTAAAAACCCACTTGAATAAATCTAATCCAAAGGGCTTTCCTAGAAATCCAAAAAAGAGGAGATATATGTATACCTGTGGCTGACTCAGGGGCTTCCCTAGGGGCTCAGTGGTAAAGAATCTGCCTGCAATACAGAAGACCTGGGTTCAATCCCTGGATGGGGAAGATCCCCTGCAGGAGGACGTGGCAACCCTCTCCAGTACTCTTGCCTAGAGGATCCCATGGACAGAGGAGCCTGGTGGGCTGCAGCCCATAGCTTTGCACAGAGTTGCACACGACTGAAGTGACTAAACACACATTGCACACGTTACACACGACTAAGTCACACTGCACACTACTGAAGCAACTAAGCAGCAGCAACATGGCTCATTCACTTTGTTGTACAGCAGAAAATGACACAGCAGTGTAAAGGAACTTTACTCCAATTTTAAAAATGTCTGAATTATATATATAAATAGTGGAGGCTTTTCAAAAGTTGGAAAGAATGTGGAGACAGTGGAATTCTCATACACTGCTGTTAGGAATGTAAAAATGATACAATCACCTTGAAAAAAGTTTGGTATTTCCTGAAAAAGGTAAGCAAAAACTTACTGTATAACATAGCAATTCTACTCCTAGATATCTCCCAGGGTAATAAAAACATACGGCCAAAGACTTGTACATGATATTCATAGAGGCATTATTTATGACAGCCACACCCTGGAAAACATCCAAATGTCTATCAGCAGGTGAATAAACTATGGTATATCTGTACAATGAAATACCTCTCCAATATAAAAAAAGAACACACAAGCAATACATGTAAAATAACAATGAATCCCAAAACACTGTGCCATCTGAGAAAAGCTAGACACAAAAAACTACATATTGCACAAATCCAAGTATTTGGAGTCTCTAGAAATTAGAAAACTGTGAAGACAGAATCAGGTCAGTGATTGTTTGGGGCTAGAAGTAAGAATGGGATTAACTCTAAAAGGCATGAAAGAACTTTTTGGGATAATGGAAGTATTCATAAAACTAGAGTGTGGTGAATGTATACATTTATTAAAACTCATAGAGACCTATATACTTAAAATTTAGTATATTTTAAGTATAGGTAAATTTTACAGTCTGTAAATTGTTTCTCAATAAAGCTGCTTTAAGAAATAGTGAATATTTCCTAAAGAAGTAGAGGTTGTACTTACTTGAAAATTGACTATGAAAGGAAAGAGATAAGGCATTAAATATTAAACAATCTTGATAGAGATTTATTTTCTCTTACAAAAATGAGAAACAGTTGAGCATACATAGTATAAAGGAGCCAGTAAATGATGGGAGACTAAAAACATAATGAAAAAAATATAATGGATCCAGACACTTGAAAGCAAGTAGATGGATTCACTTAGGATGCAAAGGCTTATTTCATTCTCTATGCTGGGAGAGAAGGTGGAAAAGTTGGATAAAGTTATAAAGATAACAAATGGTGGTGATGGGGAAAAAAAACAGCAGCAAGTTAAGAGTTTTATCCCCCAGTGTCAATTCTCACTTAGAATTAAATGGAAAGAATATATTCCTTAATTGTTTAGTTTCTTCCTAATGGTAATAGATTCTCCAATTAGTATGAATAGTATGGTATTCTTTTTAGCTGAAGTGTACTTACATTTGTAGTTATAACAATAAAACTTAGCAAAATAATCTTCATCATCAATCAATTCTAAGAGGTGTGTACAGTTAGGGGTCTTAGTACGGAAGAATTTAGAAAGCCACATGATTTCAATGGAAAAAGAACTGATTAGGATCTATAGGATTGCTGGGAACTTGAGGCTCACCTGACCTCAAGTAAATAATTGCTGGAAGTAAAGAATTGCTTCCATCATTCTGTTAGGTATTTTCTTCAGCTCTAACCCATAGCACAAGGCAGATAAGAGTAAGGTGGTGGTTAGGTGGATCTATTAATGTTCTCACAATTTCCCAAATGATTTCTCTGTAACTGCTTTCACTCTGGTTGATTGCTCCATCTTCCTCACCTTTCTCCGCAGGTGGCCCTCGCTTCAATCTACCACCTCCAGTTCTGTCTGCCACTGCTGCTGCTGCTAAGTCGCTTCAGTCGTGTCCGACTCTGTGCAACCCCAGAGACGGCAGCCCACCAGGCTCCCCCGTCCCTGGGATTCTCCAGGCAAGAAGTGGGGTCTGCCACTGCAGTTTACCTCAAAGTCCTGTATATGTCTCCTCCATTGGGAGTACAGTGAGTAGAGATGCAGTATTGCATCTCTGGGGTCGCCTTGGAGTGTCTGTATTACTGCCGAGCAATTAGTCATGCTTAAGTTTCAGTAAGTGAGAAATAATTTTAAATGATTACCAGTAAGCTATTTGTTAATAAAATCTTTTCTAAAATATTAGTAATAACCGTACATGTTAGATCTCATTTTTAATTTAGGGTTTTATGTCAAAGAGCTAAATGATATAGGACAAGTAACTTAATATCTGTGAGCCTCCATGTTTTCACCTGTAAAATAAATGGGTTGGCTTAAATACTTTAAAAAATTAGCAATTTTTTTTTCAATTACAAGTGAACAAAGGGACTAAGGATAAGTGTTTAAAAAACCAAAATAGGTAGATGGTTAAAACAGAGAAGACCCTGAGAGATGGGATGGAGAGGGAGGTGGGAGGGGGGGTTCAGGATGGGGAACACATGTACATGCATGGCTGATTCATGTCAATGTATGGCAAAAACTACTACAATATTGTAAAGTAATTAGCCTCCAATTAAAATAAATAAATTAAAAAAGAGAGCAAAGAAGAGATCCTATTTGTTTATTCCTGGATCTACTATTGCAATTTCATAGCACAGAGAATCAGAAATGTAAAATTGATTTTTAATGTAAATTTTTGTAGCATTTGATGTTACTGAAAGAGAAAACAGTTTCTAGGAAAGAAAAGTCAAACATGTGCAGTGATTTTAAAAATATGTCAAAATCTGTATAATTCCCTATATCCTAGGGAATTGAAAATTACTACACAAGAAGACAATTACACTCATGATAAATCTCTATTTCACATACATGAAAAAAATAAAAATTTAATATGCCTCTCTAATATCTCAATTTTAAGTGCTCTATAGCTAAATTTAGCTACAGAAATGCTATCTTTTTTACTTGATGTTGGAGCTAAAAACTATGCAGTTTGGTTGTTTTCTCTGAGAAAGATTGGCCCAGGATGATAATAAAAGACAAGGAAAACTTGTCTATAACAGAAAAAGATTAACGAAAATCTAGTGAATTGCTTGAAGGAGTAAAACCTAAGCTATAGTGTAGATAAAAGTGGAGATAGTTGACTTCTTCAAAGTGAAACCTAAAGGCAAAGGTAGAAATAATGGATACATAACATAAAGAATATTTTTTTTCTAGTCTTCACTGTCCCACAATGAAGCATACAATTTCAAGAAGGAAGTCAGCTTTGGGGACTGGGATTGAGTGGTAAAACCAGGGGCTTCTCTGCTGGCTCAGTGGTAAAGAATCTGCCTGGCACTGCAGGGGACACAGGTTGATCCCTGATCTGGGAAGATCCCACGTGCCACAGACAACTAGGCCCATGAGCCACAACGACTGAGCCTGTGCTCTAGAGCCCAGAGGCCATGTGCCTGAGTACCCTGCAGCCTGTGCTCCACAGCAGGAAAAGCCACCACAATGAGAAGCCCAAGCACTGCATCTAGAGAGTAACCCCTGCTCGCCGCAGCTAGAGAAAGGCCTAAGCAGCAACAAAGACCCATCGAGGCCATAAATAAATCAATAATAAAAAAGAATGGTGAGACCAGCTGCCAAAGAAATTTTAAAAGGGAGTATTATGGTAGACAGAAGTTGGTTTCCTTTACAAGACACTGATTTATGATAAAGTTCATGACTAGAAGACTACGTAAAAGCTACTGACCTCATAAGGCTTTAATATGAACTTTCTCTCTTTTTTTTTTAACAGAAACTAACCAACTTATTCATCTAATAAGTATTTAATAATAATTTACAAAGGAAAAGTGAATTTTCCATCAAGGTCTTGTAGAGGATTGACAGTAACATCTACTAAATCTTAACTACTACTTGCCAAGCACTGTTCTAATGCTATGGATTTACTCACTGAATTCTCAAAATAACCATTTGAGATATTACACTATTCTCATTTTACAGAAGCAAAAACTGGTACCCAAAGATATTAAGAAGTCCACCTAACTCATAAATGAAAAGGCCAGAATTTGAATACCAATGGTATGGTCACCAGATCATAGCTTCATTCATTATAGGTATACCAGTCCTTTCATGTACATTTTTTACTGAAGTCATCTTTTTTCCAATGATGTGTTTATTCCAATATGGTGAAAGTAAAAAGGGGAGCAGGAAAAATTATCTCAGCATCTGGATCACTGTCTCCTAGCTTCTTTGACAAACTTCATTAATCTTTGAGAATCTTCCTCCTGGTTATGGGATTTTCAATTAACCAGCATGAATACAGAGAAGTGTCTTGACTAAACTAAGTTTATTTATACCTGCAGTGTTACAATACAGTATGGCAAATGATTTTTAGCATTAATCAACTCTAATCCCACAAAAGAAAATATACTATCTACTAAAAAAAGACCTTTTACAAACAAAAGTTATGACTTTCATTTATTTCTACAAGAAAGACTGAACTGGTAATTATCTGTCTACTTTAAAAAATCTACTTTAAAGAAATAATCAGAATTATGGAAAAGATTATGGAAAATGTGAGAGTTGCAAAAATTCAAAATTATCTAAATGGCCCCATAGAAAGACAATGGTTAAATAAAGAATTGTGGATCTATAAATAGATTTTCATCTATTCATTGAGAATCATATTTTAAAAAACAGTCCATGTCATCAAAAATTCTTATTGTATCATACTGGGAGGAAAGGATCCCAGTACATGCAAAAAAATGAATTAGGAGACTATACGCCAATATATCATCACTGGTTATATCTTGATTGTATGATTATAGATGATTTTAATATTCTTTTTAGTGTTTCTGTTTTCCAAATAATCTACAAAATACATATACTATGACTTTTATAATTTTAAAAAATCCATATTAAAATAGAACTTCATGGTTAACTTTTTGAATAATAAGATGATATTTATACCTGGGAGAAGGAAATGGCAACCCACTCTGGTACTCTTGCCTGGAAAATTCCATGGATGGAGGAGCCTGGTAGGCTACAGTCCATGGGGTCACAAAGAGTCAGACACGACTCAGTGACTTCACTTTCTTTCTTTCTATAGTTTCTTTTGAAAAAGGAAATGGCAACCTACTCCAGTATTCTTGTGTGGAGAATCCCATGGACGGAAGGGCCTGGTGGGCTGTGGTCTATGGGGCTGGGGTTGCAAAGAGTCGGACACGACTAAGCAACTAACACACACACACACACACACACACACACACATGTATACCTGCCGACTTAAAAAAAAAAAAGCACAATGTGAGAGTTGTGAGTTAAACTTTATGTGGAGCAAAATGGGGATTGCAGCCCAGGAGCCAGCACCTCAGATAGCTCCAAGAACCTGCCCCAAATAAGCAAGGGGGAAGGTAACTGTATATGTAATTTTGATGAAGGGTAACACATGCAATCAAGTACATATTTTTTTACTGAAGGTTTCTGCTAGTCATGAGGAACAGTCATCACTGTGAAGGACTTAGTGCTCTTCTAGAGTATGAGATACAAAAATTGGGCTTATAAAATGGGCTCCAGAAAATATCTCATTATCAGAAGACCTGTGCAGCCATTTTTCCCCCAGGATAGAGTGCCTCATTTCTGCTCCCCACTCTGAACTCCTTTCAGGGCATGTTGAAAATCAGCAGCTACAGCAGCATATGATTTAATCCTTGTAGAGGTAGACGGCAAATGTCAATGGCAAGTGCCAATTTGTAGTTGGCATACCTTACACATTTTCTGGAAGTAATGAGTATATGTATGGAGTATTTTAACATGCTATTTTATTTAATTGCTAAAAGAAACCAAACAGTCTTCGAATTCCAGCTCAGATCAAATGACATATATTGGACTCATTCTCCTAGCTGAACCAAAAAACTGATTAAAATACATGAAATAATGGTGTTTAAAGATACTAGATATCAGGTAGTGGAGAATATTGATCCTTGAGGGACAGGAGTCAAATGAGGATATCCTTAAAATTTTCTCAGCTTAGTGCCTTGAGAGGTTTCCCAGGCATGACACAGACTGGGTGGGAGGAACCCAAGCAAAAGACAATAGTTTCCTGAGGTAAAAACATGGATTTGTGAGCTCAGGGCATACAAAGTTAAACTTCACACTGAGGAAACCAGAAGGGAAAGAGACACGTGTACCCCAATGTTCATCGCAGCACTGTTTATAATAGCCAGGACATGGAAGCAACCTAGATGCCCATCAGCAGATGAATGGATAAGAAAGCTGTGGTACATATACACAATGGAGTATTACTCAGCCATTAAAAAGAATACATTTGAATCAGTTCTAATGAGATGGATGAAACTGGAACCTATTATACAGAGTGAAGTAAGCCAGAAAGAAAAACACCAATACAGTATACTAACGCATATATATGGAATTTAGAAAGATGGTAACAATAACCCTGTGTACGAGACAGCAAAAGAGACACTGATGTATAGATCAGTTTTATGGACTCTGTGGGAGAGGGAGAGGGTGGGGAGATTTGGGAGAATAGCATTGAAACATGTATAATATCATGTATGAAACAAGTCGCCAGTCCAGGTTCGATGCACGGTACTGGATGCTTGGGGCTGGTGCATTGGGACTACCCAGAGGGAGGGTAGGGGAGGGAGGAGGGTGGAGGGTTCAGGATGGGGAACGCGGGTATACCTGTGGCGGATTCATTTTGATATTTGGCAAAACTAATACAATATTGTAAAGTTTAAAAATAAAATAAAATTTAAAAAAAAAAAGTTAAACTTCATGGGACAGAGGACTTTAAAAATGCTACACAGAGGAGGAACTCTAAAGACTCATAGTGTGTAAGAAAAGAACCTAAGTCCTAGGAAGGATTAGAAGGGACAGGACCAAACTCACTGGGATATTGTCTATTCCCACGAGCCAAGCTGAAAGACATCAAAACTTATAGGGCACTGAAGGAATACTCATAAGGATTTTTTTTCCTCAGTAGTGGAGGAAAATTGCTGTTGTTTAGTTGCTAGGTTAGGTCTTTTGCCACCTTCATGGACCCTAGCCCTCCAGGCTCCTCTGTCCAAGGGATTACCTGAGCAAGCACACTGGAGTGGGCTGCCATTTCCCTCTCCAGGAGATCTTCTCAACCCAGGGGTCGAACCCTTATCTCCTGCATTGCAAGCAGATTCTGTACCGCTGAGCCACCAGGGAAGCCCAGAGTAAAATTAGCCCCAGACTAAATGCTGCTGTATCTCCATATAGCAAATCTTAAAAGCAAGACCAAAAGGATGAAATGGTTTCAAGTGACTGTATTGCATTCCCAGAACACACCTTAAGAATACCAGGGATTGAACCCAGGTCTCCTGCATTGCAGGCGGAGTCTTTACCATCTGAGCCACAAGGGAAGTCCAAGAATATTTATAGCAATACAAAAATATTCAGCACACAATGAGGTAGCATAGGAGAAAACCTAGATGGCCTGGCTGTTGCAACGGCTTTTAGATATGCCAAACACTGCTGCTGCTGTTAAGTCGCTTCAGTCGTGTCCAACTCTGTGCGACCCCATAGATGGCAGCCCACCAGGCTCCACCGTCCCTGGGATTCTCTAGGCAAGAACACTGGAGTGGGTTGCCATTTCCTTCTCCAGTGCGTGAAAGTGAAGTCGCTCAGTTGTGTCCGACTCTTAGTGACCCCATGGACTGCAGCCCACCAGTCTCCTCCATCCATGGGATTCTCCAGGCAAGAGTACTGGAGTGGGTTGCCATTGCCTTCTCCGAACACATGATTCTTAAAAGAAAAAAATCACTAAGCTGAACTTTGCTAACATTAAAAGTTTGTGATTTGCAAAAGACACTCTTAGGAAAATGAGAAGACACTACAGACTGGAAGAAAATATTTGCTAAAGATATATCTAATAAAGGACTGTTATCCAAAATACACAGGGAACAGTTAAAACACAACAATAAGAAAATAAGCAACTCAATTTAAAAATGGATGAAAGATATAAAGACAGGAACAGTCACCTCACCAAAGAAGGCACAGCATATTAAAATATGCTCACTGTAATAAATACATCCTTGCATGCGTCCTAAATCACTTCAGTCATGTCTGACTCTTCGCAACCCTATGGGCCTTAGCCCACCAGGTTCCTCTGTCCATGGGATTCTCCAGGAAAGAATACTGGAGTGGGTTTCCATGCCCTCCTCCAGGGGAAAACTAGCATATATGATACTATAATTGCAGACTTGCGTCATTGTACATTATACTAAACCCATAGAAAGTACATCAAGAGTGAACTGTAATGTAAACTATGGACTTTGAGTGATAAAAAATGTATCAATGTAAGTTAAGCAGTTAACAAATGTACCAGGCTAGTAGTGGATGTTGATAATGGGGGAGGCAACACTTACGTCAGGGGAGGGAGTATAAAGAAATTTCTGTACCTTATGCTCCATTTCACTGTGAGGCCAAAATTTCTTTGGGAAGAAAAGTTTGTTTAAAAAATCCTCTGCCCCCAAATATAGACATGTGATTGGCTTTTGTGCTTCTATAGCATAAGGTCTGAGTTAACTTTAACATGTGATGAAAAGCATCTGTTAACAAATCTTTATACTGGGGTTCAATTTACAATTATACCTGAGATTCCACTAAATTTCAATAATGTAAACCCTATATTTTTAAGGTAGTCACCAAAGGTAAAAGACAAACAGGCAAGATTCACCTTAGCCATCAGAACTGTTTCCATGTCTAAATTCTCTACAGCTGTAGCACTCATTGCTCTAAAGTATTCCAGGGTGGGCATGTATACTCTGAACCAACAAGTGATAAATCTAAATTATATTAAATTTTTGCACTTATAATCAGTTTGACAAGATGGGAATCCATGTATCCCCCTGGTTAAAAATAATTAATATGGCCCAAGGTAAATTAAAATAGGTCCTTCACAGATTGAAACCCATTATATAAGACTCTTTAGAGAAGAGGTGATGACACTAAGGCATTCAATAGAAATTTTACCTCCTCCACTAGCCTTAGGCTTCAGGCCTCATAAACACCATAATGGCTAATTTCAAATTTAATTAAATAAAATGTAGCACCTTTCAATCATTGGACAAATATCAGGGTGAACCACAGTAAACAGGTTGACTGTATTTTTTTTTTTAATTTTTGACTGTTGATAGTTTCAAGCCCCACTTTTCCCCCTTCTCATATAATTTCCACTCCTGGGAAAGCCTGTGTGCTCCCTTCTGCAATGCTTAAGCCAGATGAGCCACAATCTTTAGGCAGGAGCCATTCCTCCAGCCCCATCCACTAACCACAACAGAAGGCAAACCCAGTCACTCCTACCTTGCTCTCTGAACCATTTCAGAGAGCTCCTTGGGAGCTTGCAGCTGTCCTCAGGAAGACTCATTATATGAATAACAAATCTCTTCATATCCTCTTGATGCATTTGTGGCATCCTCAATATCAATATTCAACTAAATAATGTGTGGGAAGTTGAGCCCTTTTCCCATGGGGTAATCAAAACAGGCACCAAGCCAATATTCTTAAAATTAGTAAGTAAAGAGAAAGAATCAAACACCCATGCTGCTTTTTCTCTATCAGTTATGTTCCAGAGCAACCAAATGCAGGAGAAATGAAAGAATGAGAAGCATCATCATTCTACAACTCTAATGGAATATTGGGTTTAGACAACAATCATCAGTGACTATGAAAATCATTAGATAAAAGATTAATGGGTAACTTTGTAATAGACAGATTAGGTTGGAACCACCTGAAGTGACTGATCACCTTAACAGCCCTAAAAGAGAGACAACTAGCTGTTATTTGTATCCTTTTGAACACAACAGGAAGCACACAGCACAATCTGTTCAATATTCTTACTAAAATCATGATATGCATCTAATCAAGCCTTTAGATTTAAATGCTAACTATTAGAAAATGTGGTGGATAGAGGAACCAGCTAAATGTAACCATGAAACTCACATTAGTAAAATATGGTATATGGAAATTTCATCACAAAAATCCATGAGTTCTTCCCTAAAATGCCACTGAAATGGGAAAAGAACTAAAGAAATGGGAATACTAGACCAAATTACCTGCCTCTTGAGAAATCTGTATGCAGGACGAGAAGCAAAAGTTAGAACTGGACAGGGGACAATGGACTGGTTCAAAGTTGGGAAAGGAGTACGTCAAGGCTGTATATTGTCACCTGCTTATTTAACTTATATGCAGAGTACATCATGTGAAATGCCAGGCTGGGTAAAGCGTAAGCTGGAATCAAGATTGCTGGGAGAAATATCAATAACCTCAGATATGCAGATGACACCACTTTAATGGCAGAAAGTGAAGAGGAACTAAAGAGTCTCATGATGAAGGTGAAAGAAGAGAGTAAAAATGCTGGCTTAAAATTCAACATTCAAAAAACAAAGATTATGGCATCCGGTCCTATCAGTTCATGGGAAATAAATGGAGAAAATGTGGAAACAGTGGCACATTTTATTTTTTCAGGCTCCAAAATCAACACAGATGGTGATGGCAGCCACAGAATTAAGACTCTTGCTCCTTGGAAGAAAAGCTATGACAAATCTAGACAGTCTATTAAAAAGCAGAGACAACACTTTGCTGACAAAGGTCCTTACAGTCAGAGCTATAGTTCTTCCAGTAGTCATGTATGGATGAGAGAGTTGTACCATAAAGAAGGCTGAGCACCAAAGAATTGATGCTTTTGAACTGTAGTGCCGGAGAAGACTCTTGAGAGGCCCTTGGACTTCAAGGAGATCAAACCAGTCAATCCAAAAGGAAATCATCCCTGACTATTCATTAGAAAGACTGATGCTGAAGCTGAAGCTCTAATATTTTGGCCCATCTGATGCAAATAGCCAAGTCATTGGAAAAGACCCTGATGCCGGGAAAGATTGAGGGCAAGAAGAGAAGGGGGTGACACAGGATGAGATGGTTGGATGGCATCACTGATTCAATGGACAGGAGTTTGAGTAAGCTCCAGGAGATAGTGAAGGGCAGGGAAGCCTGGCATGGTGCAGTTCACGGGGTCGCAAAGAGTTGGACATGACTTAGTGATTGAACAACAGCAACTACAATAGACAAGACGTATTAATAAACCTATTGCAATGTGTGGCAGAGAAGGCAATGGCACCCCACTCCAGTACTCTTGCCTGGAAAATCCCATGGATGGAGGAGCCTGGTAGGCTGCAGTCCATGAGGTCGCAAAGAGTCGGACACAACTGAGTGACTTCACTTTCACTTTTCACTTTCATGCATTGGAGAAGGAAACGGCAACCCACTCCAGTACTCTTGCCTGGAGAATCCCAGGAACGGGGGAGCATAGTAGGCTGCCGTCTATGGGGTCACACAGAGTCGGACACGACTGAAGCGACTTAGCATAGCATAGCAGAGCAATGTGTGGATTTTGATTCTGATTCAAGCAAATCCACTGTAAACTGTTTTGAGTCAATCAAGGAAGTTTGTACACAGAATGAACATTAATTGATATAGAGACTAACTGCTAAATATAGTCAATATGATGAGGATATGGTGGTTATGTTCTTCTTAAGGGCTTAACTGTTAGATACACATACAGACTTGTGGGAAAGGGAATGTAATGTGAGGAAAGAAGAGAATGTTAGAGATACATACTACTGGAAGATATCAATGTCTCACCTGAGACCTAATAGACATGAGTAAAAAGGGAAGATAAGTGTACGCCACACAAAACAAAAAGCACATGGGAAGCTGTGAATATCAGAAAGACCACAATCTGAGAAACTGAGAGGCATAATACGGATTGCATTGTAGAGCAGTAAAAAAGTGGGAACACTGAAAGGTAGTTGGAAGCTATATCATGAAGGCCATGAGTATTATGGTTAGTAGCAATAAGAATCCACTGAGAGATATTAAAAAAGAGAATGATATAATGATATTTTGCTTTAGAAATGTGACTTATTTTGTTATATGGAATGGATAGGTGGGTAAGATTTCAGGCAAGGTGACAATAAGTTAAAAGGGTTTTGAATGGTAGATATATGAAGTGACAGTATAATTGATGAGAAAAATTTCAACAAAGTGACTGTGTGTGAGGGGCAGGGTGTGAAGGAAACAATATAGGCAGGGATGATACCAGATTTCTAATTTGGGGAAATAAAGAATGGCATCGTCTCTAGACTGAGATTGGCAAAACCAAATGAAAAGCTGGTTTGGAAGAAAAGATCATTTGCTGCCTTACTGAATTCAAAATAACCTCAATATACCTACGTGGAGAGATGGCCAGTAGTCAGTGGACATAACGAATTGGAAACTTTGGGATATATATTTGACAATCATCAATATGTACAGTGTACTTAAAACTGTAGGAATGCATGAGAAAGCCCTGGAAGAATGTGTATGGTAAGAAGAAAAGTTTAGTGAACAAACCCTAGGAATATATAACTGAGAACTAAGGAGAAGGAGATTCATTTTTAATCATCTGATTCCTAAAGCCTTGCACTTAGAAACTGCCACTATTTTGTTAAGCTAACCAAATGCTGCTATTATGTCTTACGTGCTTATGTTTATTATTTTTAATTATTATAAAATATGTCAGAGATTGCAAGATTATACTACTTTTTTATTCATTTTCCTATCAAGTATAGATTTGCTATTAGAAACCATGCCACTATGAATTTTTTTTATATGTCTCCTTGGGCACAAACACCAGAGTGTACTTAGGAAATATATGTAGAAGTTGAGTACATATGCAAAAAGTTTTCCTAGGGTATATATCTAGATGTAGGATTCTAGGTCAAATTTTGGTCAGTGTTCAATTGTAGGAGACAGAAACAACAATTATTTTAAGGAGAGAAATACACAACACAGTATTAAATGCCTCAAAAATCAATGAAGAGGCTACATGAGTGGGCTCCAGACTTTTAAGAATGACTCAGAACAATGCCACTAGAAGAACCCACTAGAAGTCCACCTTGGCTACTGTCAGAAAGGTTGAAAATCAGGAAGCCATTATTGGAACTGTTGAGTTGAGAAATAAACCACTATCGCTGAGACCCCAGGATCAAGAAACCACAGCCTCTGAACTACAACTGTCTGTCAACTCTGATGAAAATAGTGACCTGACATTCAGTGTTACTGTAAGAAAAACCAAACAAACTCTGCCTGACAACCAAAACATAAATTTAGGAATTGCCCCCATATCATTTCGACTCCCTGAGTATTTCCCAACTGTATTTAATTAACAGAACCACATGTTTCTGGTGTTCTAACTTCTCAAGAGTCTGAGAAATATTGATGTTAGCTCTCAAACTTTTAACAAAAGAGAGGAACCTGGCGGGCTATGGTCCATAGGGTTGCAGAGTGAGACACGATTGAAGTGACTTGGCAGCACACACGCACAGTCGACCAACTTGGGAAGCAATGCTGGGGTACCTTCATTGTATCCACCACAGAGTATCTACGCACCTTACACTTGGCTACATACTGTGAAATTGATCTCTTAGTTAACTCCAGATACCATAACAAAATAGACTGGGTGGTTTAAATGACAAATTTATTTTTCATGCTTCTGGAGGATAGGAATTCAAAGATCAGGGTGCCATCCCATCTGGTTCCTAGAGAGAGCTCTCTTTCTAGCTTGCAGACAGCCAACCACCTTCTCTGCTGTGACCCCATGTGACAGATATCTTGTATTCCTCTTCTTTGAAGGACTCTAATCTCATCATGGAGAGATTAGGAGACCATCAATGGTCCCTCCATTCTCACCATCTCATCTAAACCTGTGTCTGTTGGTTGCTCAGGTATGTCTGACTCTTTGCCACCCCATGGACTGTAGCCAGTCAGGCTCCTCTGTCCATGGAATTCTCCAGGCAAGGATATTGGAGTGGGTTGCCTAATTACCTCCAAAAGGCCCCGTGCTGGGCTGTGCTATATTTGACTCTTTTCGACTCCATGGTCTGTAGCCCACCAGGCAACTCTGTCCATAGGGATTCTCCAGGCAAGAATACTGGAGTGAGTTGCCATGCCTTCCTCCAGGCCAAAAGGCCCTACTCGCAACTATCATCCCACTGGGAATTAGAGCTATAACATATGAATTTGGGGAAACTCATTCAGTCCTTAACCATTTCCTGTATGGATTTATCAATATATAATCTCACCACTAGTGTATGGGTGCTTCCACTGTTCAACATCCTCTCCACCGATTAGTATTTTCAAGGTTTTTTTCATTTTTATCAATCAAATAGGTGTAAAATTGTATTTCATTGTGGTTGTAATTTGCATTTTTTGATTACTAGTTAGGCTGAACATATTTTCACTTGTTTGTTGGACATTTTAATTTCCTTTTAAGTTTAGATACCTTGTCTTTTTTATATTGAGTTGTTAATCTTTTCTGTAATGATTTATGGGAGTCTTGGTAAATTCTGCATCTTAATCCTCTCCTGGCTATATGCATTGAAATTATCTTCTAGTATATAGCTTATGATTTTACTTTTCTGTTACTTATGGCATCTCTTCATAATATACTTTTTTACATTTTAATTTTTATGTAGTAAAACTTAATTTCTTCCCTTTATAGTTTATTTTCTGTGCATTCAATTTATTATACTCCTCTCCTAGAAGTGTTAAAAGATATTTTTCTAACAGAGAAGTTCTTTATAACTTCTTAAAGGTCTAAAGATTTAATTTGCACAGTAGGTTTTATTAATCTTCTGATATTAACTTGTGGGTATGGTGAGAGATATGAATCTAATATATATTTTATTCCTTATGGGTCATCATTGTTTGAGTACCGTTTTTTTTTTCCAGCTAGATCAACCTTTCCCTAGAGTTGGAAATGCCACCTCTGTCATATATTAAGTTTCTGAGTCTGATTCTGAGATCTCTATTCCCTCAACTTGTCTATTCCAGCACTGCACAAAACTGTCTTGATAGCTTGATAATTTTTTTTGCCTTAAAATCTATTTTGTCTGATTTTTATATATACTAGCTTCATTCTGTTTAATAGCTGTCTGTTATACATTTTTCATTGTTTCACTTCCAATTTTCTGTATATATTTAAATATGCACTTAAAAAAAAAAAAAAAGACAGTTTGCTAGATTTTTTTAAAAAATTCAAGTCTGGCAATTTCTTTTTCACCTGGCAGGTTAATCCATTCACATTTATTGTGATTGTCAATGGTGAACCCAAGTTTCTGTACCTGATGCACAATAACATCAAACAAATCAAAACAGCGTTTGGAGTAAAGAAATGTTAATTTTAAGGGCCAGACAAAGACAAAGAGCCAATTACACATGTGTCTGTTAAACAGAAGGCCCAACACATGAGTAAACACTGGAACCTGAAAAATGTTGGAACTAAAACCTAAAATGTGATGATAAATGTTTTATTACACTAAAGAGCCACAGTACACTCTAGCCAGCATGAAAAACATGGCAAAATTCATTGGCATCTATTACTCCAACTATTTTTTGCTTTTGTCTTTGTCCTAGTTACTTTCTTAAGAGTGTACCCACAAGTTATAAGCATCAAGATGCTTATAACCTACAGATGATAAGCAGGAAGTTATCTATTTGTCAGAATATTTGTAAATGTTCTGCCAAGACATAGGACTTAAGTCTGAAAGCTTTATCTCCCTCTTCACAAACTTTGGTTCCTCTCTCAGTGGAGGATCTGCTTTCCAGCCTGCATGGGGACCTTTCTTTGTCTGCTCCTGCTCTTTGACTCTTTAGATTTTGGATCTAACACCTCTGTTCACTGCTCAGAAACAAGTCCTTAATTGGCCACTTTACCCTATTATAATACAGCTTGTGTCGGGAAAGCTTATTATAGCTGATAGCCAAGAGTTGACTGCATCTTTATTTTAATTATTTGTGTAATTTTGGGCTGCAATACATGGAATAAAATAAATGCGTATCTAAATAGATGCTTTTTAAAAAGCCCTTCATTTCCTCTGTATTTCTTAAATTGCTACTGGTTCTTTGCATTTCAACATGAAAAACATCCAGAGAGCTGAGAACACATGATACGCACTACTGCTACACACTTTCAGAAATTAAATGTGTACCCCTGCATCATTTAGCTGAGTCAGTAATGGGTGAGGGGGGGTGGCGGTGGTTGGGGGAGCAGGAAGTGCAAATTGTGTGGCCACCATTAGCAGCAGCCATTAGCAGCCAGTCACCATCACTGCCAAAACTCTGTTTCTTCTTTAAGGCTCTTCTCTGAAATCTGAAACTCAAATGACATTTGCTAAACTGCAAAGCTTTCACTAAGCCTTGGCTCAATTTTAGTGTGAAATCTAGCTCTCCAAATTATGTGTGGATCTAGGCTAGATTCCAGCTTCTTACACTCTATCTCTATCCATCGTCAAGAATCTTTCTCACTACCAGTGTCTCCTTATGGGGAAAACCCTTTGGCTTGACTGATTCCTTCTTGTCTAATTACAAGAGCCAGGTGGCCTTCCTCCCAGACTTAATCTATTTGCCAATTCTTTCTGTCATCTTTTGAAGATGACAAAAATAGGGGAATCCCTTCTTCCTACAACTTTGGAAATGTTTAGGTATTTTTAAGAAGGTCAGAGTGAAGATATCTGGGATCTCTAAATCTTCTCCCAAACTTTTTATGTTCAGGTATTTAGCTAGTGCTACAACAGCAGTGAATCCTTTGAAAACATTTTAAAACTAACAATATAACTAGTTTTTGAGGTTTCACTTATATTTAAAATGTAACAACAAAGTTGAAAAAGAAGAACTGCAACTAAGTATAAACTAAAAAAATATTCAAAACTGTTTTTATTCTCCTAGCTTCTGAGATTTGTAGTAAGAGTGAATATTAAAAAGAATAAAAATATCATTGTGCCTTTAAATTGTGCCTAGAACCCAATGTGCCAGCAAATTGGAAAACTCAGCAGTGGCCATGGGACTGCAAAAGGTCAGTTTTCATTTCAGTCCCAAAGAAGGGCAGTGCCAAATAATGTTCAAACTACCACACAATTGTACTCATTTCACATGCAAGAAAAGTTAACGCTCAAACTTCTCCAAGATAGGCTTCAACAATACATGAACCAAGAACTTCCAGATGTTCAAGCTGGTTTTAGAAAAGGCAGAGGAACCAGAGATCAAATTGCCAACATCTGTTGGATCATAGGAAAAATAAGAGAATCCAGAAAACATCTACTTCTCCTTCATTGATTACACTAAAACCTTTAATTGTGTGGATCACAACAAACTGTGGAAAACTCTTCAAGAAATGGGAACACCAGATCACCTTACCTGCCTCCTGAGAAATGTGTATGCAGGTCAAGAAGCAAGAGTTAGAACGGGACATGGAACAGTGGACTGGTTCAAAATTGGGAAAGGAGTAAGTCAAGGCTGTATATTGTCACCTTGCTTATTTAAATAATATGCAGAGTACATCATGCAAAATACCGGGCTGGATGAAGCACAACCTGGAATCAAGATTGCCAGAAGAAATGTCAATAACCTCAGATATACAGATGACACCACCTTAATGGCAGAAAGTGAAGAGGAACTAAAGAGGCTCTTGATGAAGGTGAAAGAGGGGAGTGAAAAAGCTGGCTTAAAACTCAACATTCAAAAAACTAAGATCATGGCATCCGGTCCCATCACTTCATGGCTGGGGAAGCAATGGAAACTGTGAGAGACTTTATTTTCTTGGACTCCCAAATCACTGAAGCCGTCAAATTAAAAGACGCTCCTTGGAAGAAAAGTTATGACCAACCTAGACAGCATATTAAAAAGCAGAGACATTACTTTGCTGACAAAGGTCCATCTAGTCAAAGCTATAGTTTTTCCAGTAGTCATGTATGGATGCGAGAGTTGGACCATAAAGAAGGCTGAACGCCAAAGAATTGATGCTTTTGAACTGTGGTATTAGAAAAGACTCTTGAGAGTCCCTTAGACTGCATGGAGATCAAACCAGTCAATCCTAAAGGAAATCAGTCCTAAATATCCATTGGAAGGACTGATGCTGAAGCTGAAGCTCCAATACTTTGGCAACCTGATGTGAAGAACTGACTCACTGGAAAAGACCCTTGATGCTGGGAAAGATTGAAGGCAGGAGGAGATGGGGACGACAGAGGATGAGATGCTTGGATGGCATCACCAACTCAATGGACATGAGTTTGATCAAGCTCCAGGAAATGGTGAAGGACAAGGAAGCCTGGCATGCTGCAGTCAGTGGGGTTGCAAAAAGTCAGACACAACTGAGAGACTGAACAACAATAATAAGAGCACCCAAGAACTGCATTGAAACAAAATCAACACAAAAGGTCAGCATTAATCACGAGACTGTGATTCTGACTGTGACAATTTCAGGCAGGTATGTTAAACAAAAGGCTTCCCAGGTGGCTCCCTAGTAAAGAATCCGTCTGCCAAGCAGGATTCCTGGGTTTGATCCCTGGGTTAGGAAGACACCCTGGAGAAGGAAATGGCTACCCACTCCAGTATTCTTGCTTTGGAAATCCCATGGACAGAGGAGCCCGGCAGGCTACAGTCCACGGGGTTACAAAGAGTCAGACATGATTTACAACTAAACAACAATAAAACACCATGTTAAAGAAAAACAAAAAGAAATGTTTAATTAAAAATATATATTTTTCCTTTTAAGTACAAATAAAACTTTAATAAAAAGGGTAATTTTGAAGCACAGCTGATACACACTTGGCACTTAATACAACTTAAACTTTGTAATAAAAGAATAATTATTTTAGCTTTTGGGGTTTTAATTTTTTTAACAGAAGAGTAAAATACTAACACAATGACGTTCTCCTCCCAGAAATTTCCTGGGAAATTTGATTGCCATCAACAGACCAACAATTCAGACAAAATCCCTCTTTCTGCTATAAAGAAAACAATTGTCTAAAATGTTTCTGTAATTCTCAAATTGAGCTAATTGCTTCTCTGCTCCATTTCATTTATCTGATTGTGTTTGAGTCACACTTCCTCTCTTTCATTTTCCAACCCCTTAAGGTTGACTGATATCTTAGTCTAGGAGAGGCCATACTGCAGTAACAAAAACATCTTCCTCAGGTCACAGGAAGGACTGGCACAGTTGTGTGTGGCAACTCTGAGATCTAGGTGCCTTTCATCTTATAGCCATGTCATCCAATACTTGCAGGCTCTAAGGTCGTCACAGCAGGAAAATATGGGGATGAGGTGGCTTCTGGTTCTATATCCTGCAAGAGGTACACTCACATTTCATTGGCTAGAACCAACATATGCAAGGGAGGCTGGGAGGTGTGCATAGGCAGTGGTTAAGCGCTCATCATTTCTGACACTAATGTGAACTTCTGCAACTATGCTTCTTCTTTTAGCTGAGATTTTCTAATGCTACAGTTTTGCTCACTCTCAAAGAACAAGGTCTCAGGGGTGGGGGAAGGAGGGGACTTTATTCCAATCTTAGCATCTCTTGCTTTTGGAATACATTCAATTTCCCAACAATCTGATAACACAGTTTTTAGTAAATGTTTATTCTTTCAGGATAATTTGGGTGGGGCTGAGGATAGGGGGTGGGGTGATATCTTGCCTGGCTGCCTCTTTTGTCACGGACAAAGAGAATGACAAGCGGAGTCCAGGCATGGAGGGGCTCTTTTAATTTATGTAAAGAACTTGTCATGTGAGTCTAGTTGTATGGATGCAGGAAAACTAAAAAAGACAAAGTCCTGATGTGTCCATTCAGAATGCACACTGTAAATCTACCACATGTTATTACTTGCCAATATATATTTTTCATGTTTTAATAAATCACGAAATAGCATTCACAATCTGACTCACTTAGAAAAAGTAGAAAATAGTTGTCATGCTCTTCCAGAGAATGAATTCTCATCAGTCAGCCTAGTGACCAGCTTAAGCAGAAATGAGTATGAAACTGCCAAGACAGTACAGAAGAAAATGTGTGCTGTCTATTAAAAATGTCTTTCCATCATGCAAGCAGCACACACAACCACCAATGGAAGATATTCAGCCTGAATTAAAACAGATGTCAGCCCAGAACGGACAGACTACAGAGAGAGAGAGAGAAAAAAAATAGCAACAAATTAAATGGCTACAAGGTGAGACCGTGACATTCCCCAAGCAGGTTAGAGCAGGTGGTTTACCTATGCAAATCATCATCACTGGAGACCTTGGTTCACATCTAGAAGATGAGAAAATTGATAAAGAATAAATCATAGTAAGGAAAGAAGACCCTCCTGCTACACGTAAAAGAACCTATGTAATCCACTGAACCCCAGGAATCCCATTAAAGCCACAACCCTGAAAGGTGTTTCAAAATACACTATTGCATCTAGCTATAGTGAGTTTAGTTTGCTTAAGCACTGGAATTCTTAATAGCATCCAAAAGGACATAGTGTTTAAACACCTACACACACACACACACACACACACACACACACACACAGGAAAGGTTACACATTTAAACTTAGTGGTTCTCAACCAGGGGTGATTTTTCTCTCCTAGGGGACATTTGGCAATCTCTGGATACATTCTGGTTGTCCAAGCTGTATGATGCTTCTGAAATGTAGTGAGTAGAGGCCAGGAGTGCTGCTAAGCATCCTACAATGCACAGGACAGCTTCCCATTATCTAATTCAAAGAATCACCTAATTCAAAATTTCATTTGTGCTACTATTGAAAAATCCTGATGTATACATTAATGACAGTTTCTCTGGGTAATAAAATTAATAGTTATGGTTGTTTCTTCTTTGTGCTTCTCTATATTCTGGATTATTTGCAGGAGCAGGTGCTTGCTTTGTTTTAATCCCGAAACTCCATTTGGGAAGGAAAGAACAATTATTTTAACATACTTGAGTTAATTTGAGTGAATTTAAATCTGGAGATATTTTATACAGAAAATCTTGGGAACCTTAACTGTTATAGAGAGATGATAGATAGATTTCTATTATGTGATCTTCCAATTCCAATGAATTTGTATTGTCTCCACTCATATCTATTCCTCAAATTTTCAGAATTTCATGATTATAATTCTAAAATTGAATTTCCTATTCATTATTTTTACAATAAATCCATAATGTGGAAAGGATTCAATTGTCAAATGGTGACTGGCCTGATGAGAAATTGGGAAAGACAATTCCTTGTCATCCTAACCATCTCAGACATTATAGAGTATCTATCCTATCATCTCCACCTTCCAGCCACTAAAATGCTAGTGCGGGCCCTTCTGTTCAGTCATGTAACAATGAAAAATTCCCATATCTCTGAATACCCCCTTAGAGGGGCTATAAGCAACCCCAGCTGAGAACTGTTTGACTAGTTGGGACTCTGACGGCTTCTTCCAAACATGAATCTTTGATCTCCCACATACCAATAGAAAACCTCTTCTTGATCCTTTCGTTTTAATTACACATGTTCTTAAGTACAGAAATCAAGGTTCTGTACAGACACCTCATGTTGAAGAAATGTGATTTTATAGATATACTTGGGTTTTGACATATTAAACCAGAGTAAATTCAAGAGAAAACAAAGTAGATGATAACACAAAGGTCTAAGTGTAGCCAGTGGAACTAAATATATTTAGTACGATTGCAAAGAGCATTTTCATAAATTTGACATTTCTCTTTACTATTAATGTCTTCAATTTCTGCCTGCTTGCCTCTAATTTCCAAGTTCTAAAGTAATTGCTAAAAATAGCCAAAATTTCCTAATCACCATGACATATTTTCATATAGTTGATCAAGTGCATTATTGTTCAAAGAGTTACTATTTTGCAGTACTGCTACAGGATATCAACTGTTTGCTTTTCTCTGAGTACAATACAGCATCTAAAACACTTTTCATACTTCAAAATTTTACTTTTTATAAAACATTAAGCTAAATTTTTATTCCATGAGAATTATGTATTTTTAGACAAATTGTAATTGCATTGATATTTAATGTCCTTGAGTTTATTTTATTAAGGTATAATAAAATACCTTATTTTATAAGGTATAATATAAGGTATAATAATTAAGGTCATCTATTTCATATGTCAGCTGACATATAGGGGAAGCAGTGAAAGGCAAAAAAAAAAAAAAAAAAATTGAGCACCTAAATTGAGAAACTGGATGTATACTAAGCTGAGATTTGGAGTGAACCAGATTAAGCTAGAGTTTCAAGCAGAAGAGAAAGAGAAGAAACTGAGAATGGTCCTTAAAAGGACGTACTAGTAAGCAATGAAGAGGTTACTTAAGTCAATAACAGTGGCATGTCCGATAATCAGGAAGTTAATTTGATTTTAATCCAAAAACACTCATGGTGTTATGACTGAAGTCCACAGCTTTCACAGAGGCATATAATTTAAACTCTTTTGAATTTATAACATATAGGACAGCATGCTATGAATAACTTAAGAAAAAAATTACTTGCTTCTTGAATTTAGAAACACTTCTACTGAGGGCTGTACAGTAACTTTTTTTTACTGTCTATTGTAGGAAATTTCAAATATATACAATATTAGAGCATTTGTCGGAGAAGGCGATGGCACCCCACTCCAGTACTCTTGCCTCGAAAATCCCATGGACGGAGGAGCCTGGTAGGCTACAGTCCATGGGGTCGCTAAGAGTCGGACACGACTGAGAGAATTCACTTTCACTTTTCACTTGCATGCATTGGAGAAAGAAATGGCAACCCACTCCAGTGTTCTTGCCTGGAGAATCCCAGGGACGGGGGAGCCTGGTGGGCTGCCGTCTATAGGGTCGCACAGAGTCAGACACGACTGAAGTGACTTAGCAGTAGCAGAGCATTTGTATGACGAACTTTCATGTATGTATCATCCAATTTCAACCAATATCATCACAAGGTCAACCTTGCTCTTACACTACATTTCAATTTTGGCTAATGCTTATCTTACAGGATAAATTTAGGAGCCACATTCCCAGAAATCCTGAACATAACCAGGATAATAAATGGATTTTCATCTTCAGTCTCTATGTAATAGCTTCAGAAAGATTAATATCCCAGATAAAATCAAATTTCACACACCCATCTACTTTTTATTTCTCAAAAAAACTCCACCAAAATGACAATAAATGAACTTTTTTTTTTAACATTATCCCAAAATAACTAGGAGTATGGGAGAAAGGACAACAGCATAAGGGTTTGGAAGTCAGAAACAGGTGGAAGACTGGCATACAACTGAATCCTAAATGGGATCTGGGCAAAGCTGAAAACTGATCTCACTTAATTCTGAGTCTCTGAAGAGTTTTAGGGAAGGACAGCTCCAAATCCCAGAATGCCAACAGGTGTCTTTCATCTTCACACAGGTGAATAGAGGATCGTTCTCTGCAGAACGTGACCAACCTAAGGAAAAAGCCCTATAGATGGAGGTGTCAGGGTCTTCACAACTAAACTGTTCAGCCTCATCATCCTACAGCAAAGCTTATGGAAGACTAACCTCTTTCATAGTCTCAGAGCTCCCCAAGATTTTAAGTCGCTGACTTTTGAATATGAGACAAATGAGTAGAACCAGGCATCCGAGAAAAACAGTCAACAAGAGAAACTGATAACAAAATAATCAAAGAGGAAAAGCAATTGGGAGTAAAACTGGATCCAGAGCAGAGAACTCTTAAAAGAGAAAAGAAAAAAAAAAAGATCATCAGTATCCTCAGAGAGACAAAAGAAGGTATCAAAATCATGAAACAAAAACAGAATATTGGTTTTTTAGGAAACATTTTTAGAGCAAAAGGAAAGCTACTGGAAATGAAAATATGATAACACATATGCGAAACTCAATACATAACAATGAATACATAGGCCACAATGGAAGCAAAAATATTAAAAATTTTAAAACAACTAAAAAAAAATAATATAATGAGAGGATTAATCCAGATGAGTGAGTCAATCCTAAAGTAAATCAGTCCTGAATATTCATTGGAAAGACTGATGCTGAAGCTGAAACTCCAATACTTTGGCCACGTGATTCAAAGAACTGATTCATTTGAAAAGACCCTGATGCTGGGAAAGATTGAAGGCAGGAGGAGAAGGGGACGACAGAGGATGAGATGGTTGGATGGCATCACCGACTTGATGGACATGAGTTTGAGCAAGCTCCGAGAGTTGGTGATGGACAGGGAAGCCTGGTATGCTGCAGTCCAAGGAGTCGCAAAGAGCTGGACATGACTGAGCAACTGAACTGAACTGAGAAAGTGTTAGTCACTCAGTCGTGTCTGACTCTTTGAGACCTCATGGACGGTAGCTCGCCACGCTCCTCTGTCCATGGAATTCTCCAGGCATGAATACCGAAGTGAGTTGCCATTCCCTTCTTTAGGGGTTCTTCCCTACCCAGGGATCAAACCTGGGCCTCCTGCATTGCAGACAGATTCTGTACCATCTGAGCCACCAGAGAGGACCTGATGATCTAGATGACCCAAACTCCAAATAATAGAAACAAAAGAAGACAGAATGCTGACAGAAACCCGATCCAGGGAAATAATGAAAGAAAATGTCCCAGGACTAACTGAGAAGCCCAACAAGTGTCAGTAAAAAAAAAAAAAAAAGTAAAAATAAAGCCATCTCACTGAACATCATGAAATTTCCAAACACCAAGGTAAGAGACAAAATCCTAAAAGCTTCAGGGGGGTGGGAGTGGGGGAGAGTTTATACACAAACAAACAGGAATCAAAGTAGCCTTGAATTCTATACAGCAACATTCCAATATCTCAAGATTATAGTGAAGCTCTGGATAAAATTCCCTAGTCTTTATAATATAAATATTGAAATCTACTCCAACCAGAATTATAATACAGCTGTAGTCAAGACTATGGTCTTTCCAGTAGTCACGTACGATTGTGAGACCTGGACCATAAAGAAAGCAGAGTGCTGAAGAATTGATGCTTTCAAACTGTGGTGCTGGAGACTTTCGAGAGTACCTTGAACAGCAAGGAGATCAAACCAGTCAATCCTGTAGGAAATCAACTCTGAATATTCATTAGAAGGACTGATGCTGAAGCTAAAGCTCCAATACTTTGGCCACCTGATGTGAAGAACTGACTCACTGGAAAAGACCCTGATTCTGGCAAAGATAGAGGGCAGAAGGAGAAGGTGCAACAGAGGATTGGATGGCTGGATGACATCACCAATGCAATGGAAATGAACTTGAGCAAACTCCAGGAGTTGGTGAGGAACAGGGAAGCCTGGTGTGCTGCAGTCCATGGGGTTATGAACAGTCAGATACCACTGAGTGACTGAACAACAACATATTAAGAGGAGGAGAGTTGAGTAGGAGGGGAGAGAGATGACAGTGAGGGAAAACAGAGTAAAATCTTTGCTTTCCATTGCAGGGAGTCAGTGCTTGCATGCGTTCTCAGTCGCTTCAGCTGTGTCCAACTCTTTGCGACCCGATGGACTACAACCCGTCAGGTTCCTCTGTCCGTGGGATCCTCTAGGCAAGAATACTGGATTGGGTTGCCCTGCTCTCCTCTAAGGGATCTTCCAGACCAAGGTTTGAACCTGTGTCTCTTGCATCTCCTGCATTGCAGGCATATTCTTTACCCAGTGAGCCACCTGGGAAGCCCACAGGGAGTCAGTAGATAATGCCAAAATAATGAAAAATCAAAAAGTAACAGTATAAGCATGTTGCTGCTGCTGCTGCTAAGTCGCTTCAGTCATGTCCAACTCTGTGTGACCCCATAGACGGCAGCCCATTAGGCCCCTCTGTCCCTGGGATTCTCCAGGCAAGAACACTGGAGTGGGTTGCCATTTCCTTCTCCAATGCATGAAAGTGAAAAGTGAAAGGGAAGTAGCTCAGTCGTGCCCGACTCTTAGCCACCCCATGGACTGCAGCCTACCAGGCTTCTCTGTCCATGGGATTTTCCAGGCAAGAGTACTGGAGTGGGGTGCCATTGCCTTCTCCCATAAGCATGTTAACAGGAGGTAAATACCACATGCACACACATATGTGCTCCAGATAGATAATGCAGACAGATAGATAGATATTTAAAAGATATAAAAGCGATTTCTTTGAGGAAGGGAAAATGAATGAGAGAAGGAAGAGGAAGACTGTTTTTTCATAGCAAATCTTATTTAATGAATTAATTTATTTGATTCTTCAAATTATGTGGTTACATTTGAGGCATCTATAACTCTAAAATTTTAAAACTGCAATATTGATTTAAAAAAATAAAGCCTTGTTCAATGTTTCTGTGTTACTCTAAGTTGATACTTGCGTATATTTCATTTGGATTGACTCCTCATATAACCAAAACACCCTATTGTCTAACCCTCCAAGTACCCAGCAATCCTGTGTGTGAGAGAGAGCTGTCACAAGGCTGATTTGAGAATGAGCTTTGACAAAAGTTTTGAAAGTAAAATAGAAAAGAACTGATCCACATAGTTTTCATTATGTTTACTGGACACACAAATGTTTAATTAACTAAATGTGGGGACAAAGTAAGACCTTCCTGATGGCTCAACAATTTCGCATCAGAAGAGCCTACAAAACACAGAGATAAATTGTTGGATTGCTTACAGTCAGGATCTTACATCTGTGTATGCTCTGTCTCAGGAGTAGCTAAAGAGCAATACAGAGCTTTAAAAACCACTAATAGGTATTCATGAGATGATTATTTTCAGCCACTGGACACTTAACATGAAAGGATAACACTGACCTAGACACAGCCCTACTCTAGGTTATGTGCTGAGGAGAAGCAGATATCCGAACCCCTTGTGATTAAATCATGTCAAGTTGTTCATTTCCTCTACCTAATTTTTAAATTGCCAACATATTCCTAATAGATCTAACCATCTTCCTGTGCACCGAGACCCATGCCTGAATTCTTCGTTGTCACTATCATCACCACCTCCACCATAAAATACTAAAAATATAGACATTTAGAGATGAGTAAACTGTAATATGGGCTCCCCTGGGAGCTCAGAGGTAAAGAATCCATCTGCCGAAGCAGGAGACACAGGTTCGATCCCTGGATCAGGAAGATACCCTGGAGAAGGAAATGGCAACCCACTTCAGTATTCTTGCCTAGGAAACCCCATAGATAGAGGAGCCTGGTGGGCTACAGTTCATGAGGTCACAAAGTGTGGGACATGACTGAGCGACTAACCACCAACAAACTGTAATCTTGTCTTAGTGAAAACAATGTTTTGAGAATCAAACCTGTTTCTATTCACTGGATCTCCTATTTTGGAATTTGTCTGATGCATGTGAGAACACTATGTTTTCTCAAATAGATTAACATTTTAATATTTGTTGAGTGTGCATACTAAATCATAAATATGCACAGAGAAAATTCCTTGTATATACTTCAAAAGAAATGCAAAGATATCTAAATGAGTCAAAAAGCAGGGCACAAAAGTAACAATAGAATACTTCATTATTTTTGTCACCAGACATTCCAATCGTTAATATTATACTGGAAAACATTAATCACCTTAAATTGTATCTCTATGTTAATATTTAAGTTAATATAATCAACATCACTTCAAAGAGTTTGTAATTTATGTAGTTCTCTTACAGCTGGTTTAATTTTCTTTAGTCTTCTAGACTGTTGCAAGCTTTGAGCAATCAACAGGAAAAAAAAAGAAAAGAAATAAAGTTGTTTCCAAATACATCCCTTTTAATTTATTTTAGGCTTGTTTTTCAAAAGGTAGTAAGCTATTTTCATCCAGTTAAGACTCCTTATATCACCATTTATTTGTGAGATAAAAAATCAAATCTGAGTTTAATGTATATTTCTAATTTCCTTATCTTTTAAAAATTGTAACAGTTGGAGTTACAATAAGCATGACTAAATTATCTGTCATTGGATGGGGAGAGTTCTGGGGGTTTTTTTGGTGAAAGTCACTCAGTCGTGTCCATCTCTTTGGGATCCCATGGACTGCAGCTCACCATGCTTCTCTGTCCATGGAATTCTCCAGGCAAGAATACTGGAGTGGGCAGCCATTCCTTTCTTTTGGGGATCTTCCTGATCCTGAGAGTGAACCCAAGGTTCCTGCATTGCCGGCAGATTGTTTACCTTCTGAGCTATCAGGGAAGACATTTTATTTCTTTCAGTTCAGTTCAGTTCAGTCGCTCAGTCGTGTCCGACTCTTTGCGACCCATGAATTGCAGCACGCCAGGCCTCCCTATCCATCACCAACTCCGGGAGTTCACTCAAACTCACGTCCATCGAGTCAGTGATGCCATCCAGCCATTTCATCCTCTGTCGTCCCCTTCTCCTCCTGCCCCCAATCCCTCCCAGCATCAGAGTCTTTTCCAATGAGTCAACTCTTCGCATGAGGTGGCCAAATTCAAGTAAACCAGGAATACTCAAAGAACCAATATAAGCACTGAAGAGTTACAGTTTCACTTGACAAATGCTCACAAACTATTCTTCCCTATAATTTATTTTGGAGTCCTGTCCATATGTAGTAGGCAGAAGTCAGTTGATCAGTAAAATATATTTATTCTTATACAGATTATATCTATTCTTGCCTGTTTTTCATTGTTCTTCTAGGCTCTATGAGAGAAGTTAAGCAATATCATTTTCAAGTGTCCTGTTTCCTACAGTATAATTTGGATCAAGATTCTTAAGTAGTTTAGACTGCTGAAGACCTCAGAGACTGTATAGAAGACGTTTCAGAGGGGCAATGAAGCTAAATTATTATGCACAAACTCTTGTCAATCATTAGTTAAAGTCATTTCAGAAAGTGATTAACTCTCAAATTTGTCTTGCCTGCCCCTGATCTGAGAAATGTTCATGCCTTCAAAGTATTTGAATTCATTTCAATTCCCTTTCACTAAATTTGTTTTTTTTTTTTTTTATTCAAGGTAAAGGTATTTTTTCTTAACAGAGAAAACATAAGCAATGTTGTTTCTGTTTCTTCAACATCTGTTGTTCATCACTCAGTGGTGTCCAACTCTTTGCAACCCCATAGAATGTTCATGAACCCCCATGCTGCTAAGTCACTTCAGTCGTGTCCGACTCTGTGTGACCCCATAGACAGCAGCCCACCAGGCTCCGCCATCCCTGGGATTCTCCAGGCAAGAACACTGGAGTGGGTTGCCATTTCCTTCTCCAATGCATGAAAGTGAAAAGTGAAAGGGAAGTCGCTCAGTCGTGTCTGACTCCTAGCGACCCCATGGACTGTAGCCTACCAGGCTCCTCCATCCATGGGATTTTCTAGGCAAAAGTACTGGAGTGGGGTGCCATTGCCTTCTCTGATGAACCCCCATAGACCCCTCTGAATGTTCATTGGAAGGACTGATGTTGAAACTGAAGCTCCAGTACTTTGGCCACTTGATGCAAAGAGCTGACTCATTGGAAAAGACCCTGATGCTGGGAAAGATTGAAGGTGAGAGGAGAAGGGAACAACAGAGGATGAGATGGTTGGATGGCATCACCGACTCAATGGACATGAGTTTGAGTAAACTCCGGGAATTGGTGATGGACAGGGAGGCCTGGTGTGCTGCAGTCCATGAGGTCACAAAGAGTTGGACATGACCGAGCAACTGAACTGAACTAAAGGAGTCTGGATCCCTCAAGGAGGAGAAAGGGACAATTTTTTTTTTTTTTTTACATTGCTTTGTCTTAGTCACATGTTTTTTCTTAAACTCTGAGTTGTTATGACAACAATCTTTAAGACTAACTTCCCTGTAGCTCAAACAGTAAAGAATCTGCCTGCAGTGCAGGAGACCTGGGTTCAAACCCTGGGTTGGGAAGATCCTTTGGAGAAGGGAATGGCAATCCACTCCAGTATTCTTGCCTGGAAAATTCCATGGACAGAGGAGCCTAGTGGGCTACAGTCTGTGGGGTGTCAGAGTCTGACAACAATTACTACTGCTTCTTTAATCCCAGAGCTTATGATTACACAACAAAATAACTCATCTTGCTCAAGGGCACGTTTTTCCTTAAGCTCTATGTGAAAGAAAGTGAAAGTGAAGTCGCTCAGTTATGCCCGACTTTGCGACCCCATGGACTGTAGCCCACTGTAGCCCAATTTTCTAGGCAAGAGTACTGGAGTGGGTTGCGATTTCCTTCTCCAGGGGATCTTCCCAACCCCAGGTTCAAACCCGGGTCTCCCATATTGTGGGCAGATGCTTTACTGTCTGAGCCACCAGGGAGTATATAACAACAATGTAACTTGCTCAAGTACATGTTTCTCCTTAACTAGACTGTATGTTGTGGGAGTAGGTCTGGTAAGATCTTTCTATTGTTGGTTCTAATCTTATTCAATTAAGATGTATGTTGTGGGAGTGGGTCTGGTAAAAGTATAAAAGACTAGCCAGTGGGGCACTCTCGGACCCCCTTCTGATGTCTGTGTCAGAACCTTTCTCCGTCCTTTTTCACTGTAGTAAAAGTTCCGCCACACAAAAGCTCTGAGTGATCAAGCCTGGTCCCTGGTCCTAAAACTAAATTTTCTTCATCAGAGATTACAAACCCCTACATCATTCACTGTGAGCTATCAAGATGAGACAGGGAAAGGAAGGAATTCAAAGGAAGCCATGTTAAAAACCAGGATGCTACTGTAGGTAACAGAGGATCAATTCTACTGAGAAGCTTGGGAAACTGCATAGAATCCACCTCAGAGGACCAAGGAAGCTCACTTAATGGACACAATCTTGTAAACCATTAGTGAAGGCTTATACCAAAGAAATCAATTCTAAAAATTGTCTGGGCTGCCCATTGCAAGCCAAGAACTCTCCACCAAAAGTCTCAGGCAAAGAGCTGCAGGTATTTACAGTAGGAGGCTCTTGGGTCAGCTCTGCAAGCATGGGGACTATATGTGTTCAGTGGAAATGGTCAAGTATATGGACAGCATCTGCTTCTACACACCAAAATGACTAATATGTCTCTATAAAAAATACCCATTTTTGGACTTCCCTGGTAGTCCAGGGGTTAGGATCCACCTACCAATGCAGGGGACATAGGTTTGATCCCTGGTTCAGGAAGATTCCTTATGCCACAGGGCAACTAAGCCTGTGCACCACAATTATTGAACCCACATGCCCTACAGCCTGCGCTCTGTAACAAGAGAAGCCACTGCAAGGAGAAGCCCTCACACTGCAACTAGAGAGTACCTACCACTTACCTTAACTAGAGAAAAGCTGGCTTGTAGCAAGGAAGACCTGGTACAACCAAAAACAAATAAATATGTTTTTAGTCTTAAAAAAATAAAAATGGAAAAAGACACCCATTCTTTATTTTAATGATCTTTCTCTATATTATTATTAGGATGCACTTTCAAAACTCCAAGTCCTATTTCGTGCATGCGTGCTGAGTCGCTTCAGTTGGGTCTGATGACTTTGTGCAACCCTCTGGACTGCAGCCCACCAGGCTCCTCTGTCCATGGGATTCTCCAAGCAAGAATACTGGAGTGTGTTGTCACGCCCTCCTCCGGGGGATCTTTTCAACCCAGGGATCAAACTCACGTCTCGTAAGTCTATTTGCATTGGCAGGTGGGCTCTTTACCACTAGCACCACCTGGGAAACCCCCAAATCTTATTAAGCCATCCTATATTATAGCTCCAGATCACAGAATCCCACTATATTTCCTTTATTTTTGAAAGCCATATCTTTAGTGTTGATGGTAAGCACCTGAGTGAGTCAAATGCTCTCATTACTCAAGCATGATGATGTCATCACTTCACAGCTTCAGCTGATAGGTAAGGGTCTCAATGTCCTCATCCTTAAGCAAGAGTAATATTTATTTGAATTAAGATAATAGTTATATTTATTTATTAGGTTGCAAAGAGCAAGGCAGGCTATAGTCCATGGGGTCACAAAGAGTCGGAGACAATTTAGTGACTAAAAACAACAGGGCTTCCCAGGTGGCACTAGTGGTAAAGAATCCTCCTGCCAATGCAGGAGACTCAAGAGACATAGGTTCATTCCCTGGGTTGGGAAGATTCCCTGGAGAAGGAAATGGCAACCCACTCCATATTCATGCCCGGGAAATCCCATGGACAGAGGAGCCTGGCAGGCTAGTTCTTGGGGTTAAAAAGAGTCAGATATGACTGGGCACGTACATGCAAACAACAAAAGATCAAGGAGGTTAATATAAGTAAAATATTTAACATCTTCCTTATAAAATAGTAAACGCATTAATTATTATATTAGCAGTATTAGTAATTACTGGTTTCACTAAACTTCCACATTTTCCTTCTTAAGCGAAGTTACACCTTGAATACAAGTTCCCTTAATCTTTAAAACATTCTAGGACAGGGTTTCTCAGCTTCAGTACTATTAATATTTGGGATTGGATTAATTTCCAAGGTTGGGCACTTTCCTATACACCATCAAGTATTTAGTAATATCCTTGGCCTCTACTCCTGTAGCACTCTTGCCTCAAGTTAGGACAGCTAAAAATGTCTTCAGACACAGTCAAATGTCCACTGGGATTCAGGATCAAGTTGCTAGGAGAAAAACAGTACATGGCATATAAAGAAGTAGTCAATAAATATTTGTTGAAAGAAAGGAAAAAAAGAAAAGGAAAAAAAAATAATGGAGAAAGAAGGGAGGGAGGAGAGAAGAGGAAAGGAAAAGCAGAAGTCAAGGAGGAAAGAGACAGAGAGAAACAGAGATGCCCTGCAATAAGTGGCAAGAGTTTATCATAAGTACTGACTTTTCCTGAATGAAAATATCAGTAGATGATCTGACAGTTAAAATCCCTCAATGTTACTGCTATGCACTGCCTCTATGCCAGTTTTATAATCAGATTCAGGGATACAAAGCCCATGTATTGTATTTGACCTGTATATGCAGTCTTTTGTTACTTCTATTCTTTTCCCTTTTACTCTTTATCCAAATGTTCTGCAATCTGCCTTAACCTTCAGGTTCATGAGTTTTTATGATAGGTGAATGTTGTCTTAACAAATGATAATATTTGATCTCTTCTGTTTAGCATTCTGTTATTTTTCAACAGTCTGTACCTGGCCCTGTCCAACATGGTAGCCACTAGCCATTAAACTTACTATGTAGAAAATAACATAAAAATCTGATTAATCATTTTTATTTGATTACATGTTTTACTGATAGTATTTTAATATATTGAGTTAAATAAAATATATTGCTAATATTAATTAACTTGTATCTTTTTACTTTACTAATATGTACCCAGAATTAGCCAAGTTGAAGGCACATTCCTCCAGACTGCCAGCTGTAACCAAGACTTCTTTTTTTTAGTTGGAGTAAAGTTGCTTTGCACTGCTGCCAGGGTCCAGCCCCGGCTGATCCAGGGTATTCGAAGCGGGGACGGCGTTGGCGAGGGTCAGGATACAATAGCTTCAATTAGATATTAATTAAAGATATAAAGAGTAATAGAATAAGGATAGCTCAGTAGGAAAATTCAGTGGAGAAAAGAGGCTGAGTAGCTTGGTTTACGCGGGAGACCAATAAAACTTCAAGACAAGAAGTTTGCACCACTTACGTAGGCCGCAGGGGTCCTTCTGTTCTCCCGAAGGAGAGAAGACACTGAGGCCTCCCCGGTCGGATCTTAGAAGCCCAGGCATAATTAGTAAGCATGGTGGGTTCCGCACTCCAGATGGAGACTCAGCCAGAGTGAAAGAGAGAGAGACATGGGGAGACCAGTATTTCGAGAAACTGATCCCCATTCTTTATTTTCCAGAGTCTGTTTTTATACACTGAGATGTTATACAAAAGTCACGTGGGGACAGCAGTCCTGACTTTTATTAAAGTCAGGTGCTTCACACAAATGTATACAGAGGTCTTAGGGGTGTTACATCATCTTCTGGCCAGGGGGGCCTGCTTTCAATTTACGACCCTCTCCTTGTGACAGTGGTCAGTCAACCAGAACACTTTTTTCTCCAAGGGTGATTATTCTTAAAACAGACGCCACCCAAATAAAGTTACATTCCTATAGGGTGAGGGTGTAGTGGGTTTTAGTTAAGGAAAGAATTTACTTAGCCTAAGGTCTAACGTGATTAATATCAAAGGTTAATACTTATTTCTTCTATATATTCATTAATGTGTGTAAGGGCAGGGGATGTGGAGACTTAGCAACAAACATTGGCTCAACAAATGAAAAACCCTTCACCAATACAATTTCTAATCAGCCCATTATACTTATACTAATAGTTTTCTAACTTTTCTAAGGAACCTGTTTTTAGAAGATTTAAAGCATCTCGTGCCTCTCACGGTTGGGAGGCTGTGAGTGATCACATGTGGCCAGACAAGCCTGTCAGGCAGGCCAGAGAACCTTCAGAGGAGTTTGTAGGTTAAAACACTCTTGTCACGCCCAGGAGTTTTTATTAACTGGAGCTCTAAATTAACTCCTTCTCCGAAAGAGGTGGTGGGGGACAGCCCCCCGTAAAGTCAGAGGTGTAGATGAGCACAAAGTAGGCAGGGTCTGGTTATGGGGTAGATGCTCGAGGATCTCCTGAGGCTCGATCCTGCCTTTGCGTATGTCGAGCCTCCTTCCTCATGACCTTTGTCACGGGCGGAGTACCTCACTCTGGCCCCCAACACACTGCTATGTCAGTTTCTACTGTATAGCAAAGTGGATCAGCTATATGTATACGTAAATCCCCTCTTTTTGGATTTCCTTCCCATTTAGGTCACCACAGAGCACTGAGTAGAGTTTCCTGTTCTATACAGTAGGTTCTCATTAGTTACCTATTTTATTCATAGAAGTATACATATGTCAATCCCAATATCCCAATCCATTCCCACCCACCCCCCACCAGTGCCCAAGACTTTCATCACCAAGTGTGCCCAAGACTTCTGATATCAATTAAAAGGAGTTGCAGTCCAAACACAAAATCAGAAGGAAAACTGCCCTCGCTTTAGGCATGAACTGCAAGTTCAATGAGTTTCCAAAGCCACTCTGTTTTGATAACTCGCTAAAAGGAAACACAGAACACACTGAAGGCTATTATACTCACAGTTATGGTTTTATCACATTGTTCAGTTGCTAAGTAATGTCCTACTCTTTGCCACCCCATGAACTGTAGCACACCAGGCTTCCCTGGCCTTCACTGTCTCCTGGAGTTTGCTCAAACTCATGTCCATTGAGTCAATAATGCCATCCAACTATCTCATCCTCTGTTACCCCATTCGTCTCCTGCCCTCAATCTTTCACAGCATCAGGGTATTTTCCAATGAGTGAGCTCTTCATATCAGGTGGCCAAAGTATTGGAGTTTCAGTTTCAGTATCAATCCTTCTAATGAATATTCATTGATTTCCTTTAGGATGGACTGGTTTGATCTCCTTGCAGTCCAAGGGACTCTTAAGAGTCTTCTCCAGCACCACAATTTGAAAGTAACAATTCTTTGGCTCTCAGCCTTCTTTACAGTTCAACTCTCACATCCACACATGACTACTAGAAAAACTATAGCTTTGACTGCATGGACCTTTGTTGGCAAAATGGATGTCTCTGCTTTTTCATACACTGTCTAGGTCTGTCATAGCTTTTCTTCCAAAGAACAAGTGTCTTTTGGTTTCCTGGTTGCAGTCACCATCTGTAGCCATTTTGGAGGCCAAGAATATAAAATCTGCCACTGTTTCCACTTTTTCTCCCCATATTTGCCAGGAAGTGATGGGACCAGATGCCATGATCTTAGTTTTTTGAATGTTGAGTTTTAAGCCAGCTCTTTTGGAGAAGGGAATGGAAAACCATTGCAATATTCTTGCCTCAAGAACCCCATGAACAGTAGGGTTTTATTATAGGGAAAGGACATAAAGTGAAATCAACCATGAGAAGAAACCCATAAGGAAAAGTCTAGGACAGTTCCAAATGCAGTTGCCATGGTTGTTGCACAGGATGTATGGCAATCCACACAGAGCACTGCCAACCAGAGGTGCTCACCCAAGCTTCAGTGCACAGAGTGCCCAGACTCCACTCCAAGGCTATTAGGTGTGGCTGGTCCCACCTGAAGATCTGATGTTGCCAGCCCCCACCCTAAACAAAGACACAGAAGCTATGACATCAGATATGGTATAGATGACTCCTACAAGCAAGGACAAAAGCTAAACCTCTCTTAGGGCAAGTCCACTGCGGCTACACTACTAATGTGACTACCAAATATTGTTAAATTAACTATGTGGCTCAAGTACTGTTCCATAACCTGGCCTTCCCAGGTGGTGCTGGTTGTAAAGAACCCGCCTGGCAATGAAGGAAACATAAGAGATGTGGATTCTATTCCTGAGTTAGGAAGATCCCCTGGAGTAGGAAATGGCAACCCACTCCAGTATTCTTGCCTGGAAAATTCCATAGATGGAGGAGCCTGGCAGGCTATGTCTATGGGGTTGCAAAGAGACAGATATGACTGAGCACACACGTGCACACACACACTGTCCCATAACCAAAATTCTTATATATCCTATTTTCCTAAATCTCACTAATATTTTTAGATTCATATAATTAAGATGTGTCATACTCTGTCACCTTAAGTTGTGAGGATTTTTCTGGTATTTTCTTTTTTTTTTTTTTTAAGTATGACCTATTGGCAACTTTCTCCATTGTTATTCCCCTTTCTAGGTCAGTTTGCAATAACTGAATATATTTACATGTTTTAGAATGCCTGATCTATTTTCAGCTGATCAGCCTGACAGACCTCTTATTAAAAGAATTTTCTCCATCCTTGGAGTTACATTTTTCCCACAATGAGCTCATCATTTTGGCAGTCTTAAACAGTTGTCCAGGAAAACGTTGACATCATCTAGCAACCAAGTTCTTAATTGAATATTATCTTCCTTTCTCCTCCAAGGAGAAAGAACCCAATTCTTCACAGACCCTAGATGCGCTCTCTAGGTCTTTCTCAGAAGCTTTATTCATCCTATAGTAAAATTATAATCATGTTCAATTACTTTCACCAAGTCTCCTGTGTAATTTCTCCAAAGACAAAGTTCTCTTCCCAGTCAGCCATTTCAGAACTACATACAAAGTCTCTCTAGATCAATACTTTGTTGATTGGATATAAAATTTGGGGTTTATTCACCATTTATTCAATACTTGTATAATATTAAGCAAGACTTATAAAAAGAGAGAAAGTTTCTGCTGTCAATGAACTCTTAGCTTGTAATGGAACTTGACCCAAAAAAATGCCTTACATGAAAAGTGAAAGTTGCTCATTCATGTCCGACTCTTTGCGACCCCATGGACTATATAGTCCATGGAATTCTCCAGGCCAGAATACTGGAGTAAGTAGCCTTTCACTTCTCTGGGGGATCTTCCCAACCCAGGGATCGAACCCAGGTTCCCTGCATTGCACACAGATTCTTCACCAGAAGAGACACATGAGAAGCTCAAGAATACTGGAGTAGGTAGCCTATCCCTTCTCCAGCGGATCTTCCTGACCCAGGAATCGAACCAGGGTCTCCTGCATTGCAGGCGGATTCTTTACATGGTCAATGCATTTTAAGATCATGACAGGCAATCTGAAGACAGACCAAGAACTAAGCTGCTCAGTCTACAGACTATCGATTCCCTGAGGCATTCATTTCACACCATTATTAATCTATACCTTGTCAGAAGAAAAAGAAAATATTAATTTTAAAAAGACCTCAATTAAGAAATACCCATTCTTAAAGAATGTGTGCTGCAGTAGAGGGGACACAATTAACTATGTCTTTGCAATTGGGATTTTTAAATCCTGGATCTTAGGAGGTAAAAATGAGCCATTAATTACATTTATTTTTGGTTCATCTTCTTATATTACTCCATTCTGTCATGGGTCATATACCAATTAAAATGTATGCATGGTGTTTTTATGAACACATTAAGTGTAGATGACAATCACTAATGCAAAACCAACACAACTAAGTTGTTCTGCTGTGTTTAGCTCTGGAGGTGGGCACTGTATGAGATTCTGCAGCCTCAAGCAGTTCTGTTGATGGCTTTCTGTCCCTGGCAAAACCACTGAGGATGACTTTAATAGATGCTACATCTGCACATATGCTGTTGGTTGTCCTTCCTTCACGCTTATTGTACCCTAGCTGACTTTGCACATCTGTCATAATTTGGTGAATAATAATAAATATGCTTATGCAATAGGGGATGCTACAAGGCACCAACAACAGAAAATTCATTATGCAGCTGAGATTGGGGAAACAATCATAGGGTATCAGGGACAACCTCATTGTAGCCATCTTATGCTAGATAAGGAGTTGGAAAAGATATGTCTTGACCTAATACTTCTCCTCCCTTACTGAAAATCTTATGGAAATTTCTTAACTTTTCTGCCTCAATCATTCATCTGAAGAGAATAGCTATAGGGAATAATTATATCTGTTTCAGTTACTTCAGAGTGATTCTAAGTAATAATTGAAGGGTTTTTTTTTTAAGTACTTTAAAAAGATTTTAGTTTCTCACAAGTCTGTACAGACAACATTTTCTTTAAGGTTTTATCAACCACAGTCTCATTTTTAATTTCCTTAAATGAGATGGTTTTCCATATTACCATACAATAATCGGTGCCTTTCAAGGGACAAGTTTGAAATTTCTATTACTGGTTCATAAGCCTGAAGTTGTCTTCTGAAACAGAAGTCATAATGTTTTGATCACCCATCAAAGAATATTAAGGCAGCAGTTAAGAATCTTCTCAACTGTGCACACTAATCAGGGAAATCTCCGAGATTTAGCTGCAAGTGAAGACCACAAACTGTTTCAGGAAACTTTTTATGTCTCTTTTTTCTTGGCAACAGGTGGGTGTACTTTTCCTTTCATTACTAAGGCATTCCCTGACAAATAGCTGTATTACCATCAAGTGGTATAATCATCTTCTACCATTGTTCGATGCCCACGGAAATGCTTTCTGCTGTTGACTCACTGCAAATTAACTCGATAGTGCTGAAATTAATCACCCAGATTCTTTATCTCTATTTAGAAAAACAGGGAGTCCTTGGCTTTTTGTCAGTGGTACCATCAGGAACCCAACTTTTACATCATTTATAGTTCTTTGTAATTGCCTTAAAAAGTCTAATTAGTATACTGGATTTTGTTTTCCAAGAGTTTGCTTATTTTTAATGGGTTTACTCTCTTGTTAAATGGTCTAAATGACTTTCCAAGAAGACCAGCTCTCAACAGAGGCAGACTGCTTATCAAAAAAACGACTACTAATCCAAAATGTTTTTTCCCCATGACTTTAAAGTTTAAATATTTAGTGTTGGGTTTTCACCAATTATAAGCAATTAAGCTACATTAGTAGTGAAATTTCAAATCTCTTAACACATTTTGCATGATTTTAAGATTAAATATTTAGAAATGAACTTTGGGCAATCTAAGTAAATGTGTTCTGTTGAAAATTAAAATGTCACTGTTTATTCAAGAGATATTTTCCAAATACAGTCAAAATATTAAATAGTAATAATATCTTATACCTAAAAAGTACTTCAAAGTATTTTTATAGGCATTATTCATATTAATCAATCTTAAATATGTCAATAAATAGTGGAATACACATCTTTGAAGATCCTTATGTAAAGATAAATATTCTCTTCATGTTTCTTTTTAATGAATATTTTTACAGTTCTTTACAAACTGGATAAAATGTGTTGGGAATTCTAATGACTTGCTTAAATGAAATCATTTGATTCCATACATTTTCTACAGAAAAATAAGAAAAAGACCATGGAAGATACTCTATGGGATAGTACTCACACCATCTAACAAGATACAATATATGGTTACTCTGTTTTAAAGAAAGAAACAAAGAAAGGTGCTCTCTTAGATCAAAAAAGTCAACACACTCAACAGATGCCTTGTGGAGTATTCATTGGGTGTCTCACTATTTAGATCCTGGGGATACATTAGTGAACAAACAATAATCTCTGATAGACTATAATTTATATTCTAGTGTAGAGATAGCAATAAACAAATATATACATATAAAATAGAGTCTGGGGTAGTCCTAAGTTCAGGATAAGAGGAAGGTACAGGGCTACAGAGAAGAGGAAACACCCTTTCAGAAAGGCCACCCAGGAAAGACTCAACGAAGTCAGAGATGACAGGACACCTGACGGAAACAAGGGAGAAAGATGTGTGGATACCTGGGGTCAGTGCATGCTGGGACAAGGAGACTAGCACCTGGGCCTCATGGCAGAGTGTTGGGCAAATTCTGGGAACAGAACTGAGGTACATGTCACTAGAATACAAGGAGAAATCCCTCATGTTAGAGTTTGTGTTACAGTGACTGTTAGATTTCCACATCATGGTCTTAAATGCCTACTGCCTAACACAATTAAGAGTAAAAGCTTTGCACAAAATGCATAGACATACTGAGTAAAAGTCAATATGATCAATATGTGGACCACACTTAGGTTAAGAAGAAAAAACACAATCGTGATTTATTAAACAAAAACCAAAGTATTGTTGCATTTTTTCTGATGCCTTAGAAAATTACTTAATTATATTTTCTATGTCAAATCAAAAATCTAACTTACATTCCATATGAAAGCAAAAAAAAAAAATGCTTACAAATCCATTCACTTCTTGTGGGGAATTAGAATACAAACTTCACAGCCTGATAAAACTAGACTTTCATTCTTAAACTCCCTTTACCTTCAGAACCACCAGAGAAGCCCCTAAACTCCCCTGGACACTATTAATAAAGATGATCTCTTTTGAGGTATGTGCTTTATAACAACAGATAAGAGGCTCTCAATTATATATTTTTGCCATTGGAATTTCCATAATCCTGGATTTTATAAAATTAAAACAAACCACTTTTATTTTGTTTTTTAATATTTTAATTTACATTAAGAGCTTGTTATTTTTATAATAATTTATACAAATTTATTCTGGCATTGGGGATGGATGGATAGATAAATTGTGAGATGGATTAAAGTATGTATGCATTAATTATATGAGTACATCAATTGGGCATGATAACTACAACCAAAATAATTAAGATAGTCTTATATTATTTGCTCTGGAGGTTAGTTTTTATGAAATTTTTGTCATATAACTAATCAAAACAATATTTAGCAGTAAAATGAGATGCAAACAAAAAAATCTCCAATTTAAGAGAAAGGCACAGATGTGTAATTCTGTCACGTACTAGCTGCATGACCTGAGCAAGTTACTCAGCTTCTCGGAACCTTAACTTTCTCTTCTGTAAAACAAAAACTGTAACTCCTTATTGTTTAAAACATACACTATCAAAATCCATGGCACAGTACCAGGCATTTAATAGGGTGCTCAAAGATTAACATCTGATTTATAAGTAGTAGCAGTAGTTTTTATTATCATCACTACTACTAATCATTTGTAAGTCTAACTTAATTGGTTGGAGAACAAACAATCTATGTCCCAGGTGAAACTATAATACGTACTTGACCTGCCAGGATCTACTGGTTACTTTAGAGAGAGACTCGATCAATCTTGCACTCTTAACTTACCACATGGCAGATGGTAGTATGTGATAACGTTACTCCTGAGAGTTATGCTATTTTGCTGCACCACTGATAGTGAAAAGCAGTGACCAACATCTGCAGAATTAGAAACTCAGTGAAGAAAAATAGGGAAAAGTTTATTCTCACACATTTTGGTTTAATAATTCTATTATAACATAAAGGAAACTTCAATGATTTAATGTTCCCCCAGCCAATGATGGCAACTCACTCCAGTATTCTTGCCTGGAAAACCCCCTGGAGGTCTACAGTCCATGGGATTGCAAAGAGTCGGACACAACTGAGCAAATAAACCACCAGCCAATGATAGTATACTTTTATGACTTACTTTTGAGAAAATCACATTAACAAAATATACAATTATAAATTATGTAACGCTTCTTAAAGAACATATGTTCATCACAATAGCTTTGAAAAAAATAATACATACATGCACAGAGTCCAGAATAATAATGGGAATAATAATACCTTCAAGGCGACATCTCAAATTCATGACAGGAAAGACAGCCTGTCCAAAGAACGTTTTTGAGCCAATTGATAACTGTCTAGAATACAGTGAAGTTGATTCAATACTTCACAAAGAAAAATAGGATAAAGTTCCAAATAATCAGAAGTAAAGCAGCTCATACCTTTACTGTAACACTCTGCTCCCCCAGAGTCCTCAAGGCCATCAACATGGGGTAAGACACAGCATATTCTGAATAAATCACCCCCACTCCATTCAAGGTCAAGAGACTAAAACACTGGTTTTTCCAGTGGTCATGTATGGATGTGAGAGTTGGACTGAGCGCTGAAGAATTGATGCTTTTGAACTGTGGTGTTGGAGAAGACTCTTGACTCATTGGAAAAGACCCTGATGCTGGGAGGGATTGGGGGTAGGAGGAGAAGGGGATGACAGAGGATGAGATGGCTGGATGGCATCACCGACTCAATGGACATGAGTGTGAGTGAACTCCGGGAGTTGGTGATGGACAAGCAGGCCTGGCCTCCTGCCATTCATGGGGTCACAAACAGTCTGACACGACTGAGCGACTGAACTGAACTGAACCAGAAACTCACCTTTCCTTTCTCCAATTTAAACTCTTAAGTCCTAAAGAGGCTCTCTGCCTTAAATACCCTTGGGGACTTACTTCATCAGGCCCTTTATCCTCGGGTGTGTCCATCACCACACTCTTAGAACAGACAGCTACATTCTAATCATGGAAAGAATCCTGACATCATTTTTTCTAATTCCACCAATCCACACAATTGTTGAAACTCTTCCACTCTCAGTTCAGTTCAGTCACTCAGTCATGTCGGACTTTTTGTGACCCCTTGGACTGCATCAGGCCAGGCCTCCCTGTCTATCACGAACTCCCAGAGTTTACTCAAACTCATGTCCATTGAGTCGGTGATGCCATCCAGCCATCTCATCCTCTGTCATCCCCTTCTCCTCCTGCCCCCAATCCCTCCCAGCATCAGGGTCTTTTCCAATGAGTCAGCTCTTCACATCAGGTGGCCAAAGTATTGGAGTTTCAGCTTCAGCATCAGTCCTTCCAATGAACACCCAGGACTGATTTCCTTTAGAATGGACTGGTTGGATCTCCTTGCAGTCCAAGGGACTCTCAAGAGTCTTCTCTAACACCACAGTTCAAAAGCATCAATTCTTCGGATCTCAGCTTTCTTTAAGTCCAACTCTAACATCCATACATGACTACTGGAAAAACCATAGCCTTGACTAGACGGACCTTTGTTGGCAAAGTAATGTCTCTGCTTTTTAATACGCTGTCTAGGTTGGTCGTAACTTTCCTTCCAAGCCGTAAGCGTCTTTTAATTTCATGGCTGCAATCACCATCTGCAGTGATTTTGGAGCCCAAGAAAACAAAGTCTGACACTGTTTCCATTGTTTCCCCATCTATTTCACATGAAGTAATGGGACTGGATGCCATGATCTTAGTTTTCTGAATGTTGAGCTTTAAGCCAACTTTTTCACTCTCCTCTTTCAATTTCATCAAGCGGCCCTTTAGTTCTTCACTTTCTGCCATAAGAGTGATGTCATCTGCACATCTGAGGTTATTGATTTTTCTCCTAGCAATCTTGATTCCAGCACGTGCTTCATCCAGCCCAGGATTTTTCATGATGTACTCTGCATATAAGTTAAATAAACAGGGTGACAATATACAGTCTTGACATACTCCTTTTCCTATCTGGATCCAGTCTGTTGTTCCGTGTTCAGTTCTAATTGTTGCTTCCTGACCTGCATACAGATTTCTCAAGAGGCAGGTCAGGTTGTCTGGCATTTACATCTCTTTCAGAATTTTCCACAGTTGATTGTGATCCACACAGTCAAAGGCTTTGGCATAGTCAATAAAGCAGAAATAGATGTTTTTCTGAACTCTTGTTTTTTCGATGATCCAGTGGATCTTGGCAATTTGATCTCTGGTTCCTCTGCCTTTTCTAAACCAGCTTGAACATCTGGAAGTTCACGGTTCACATATTGCTGAAGCCTGGCTTGGAGAATTTTGAGCATTACTTTACTAGCGTGTGAGATGAGTGCAATTGTGCAGTAGTTTGAGCATTCTTTGGCATTGCCTTTCTTTGGGATTGGAATGAAAACTGACCTTTTCCAGTCCTGTGGCCACTGTTGAGTTTTCCAAATTTGCTGGCATATTGATTGAAGCACTTTCACAGCATCATCTTTCAGGATTTGAAATAGCTCAACTGGAATTCCATCACCTCCACTAGCTTTGTTCATACTGATGCTTCCTAAGGCCCACTTGACTTCACATTCCAGGATGTCTGGTTCTAGGTAGTGATCACATCATCACGATTATCTGGGTCATGAAGATCTTTTTTGTACAGTTCTTCTGTGTATTCTTGCCACCTCTTCTTAATATCTTTTGCTTCTGTTAAGTCCATACCATTTCTGTCTCTTATTGAGCCCATCTTTACATCTCCCACCAGGGACTTCCCTGGTGGCTCAGACGGTAAAGTATATGCCTACAATGCAGGAGACCCGGGTTCAATCCCTGGATTGGGAAGATCTCCTGGAGAAGGAAATGGCAATAAAGAAGCCTGGTAGGCTACAGTCCGTGGTGTTGCAAAGAGTCGGATGGGACTGAGTGACTTCACTTCACCTTCATCTTCCACTCTACCCTCTGCAATTCATGGTTCCATGATCAGCAAGATCATCTTCCCTTCATCTTCTAGAAGTCTGGTTCTCCCCATGGACCCTCCTTCTCCTGTAGCTCTTTGAAGTGGCAGCTGTTACTGACCCCTAATCTGAATGTCACTAAGCTACAAGTGGGGTAAATATCAGCCTCAGTCCTCATTGCTGTTTTCAGACTGTTCCCTCCCTAAAATAACCTGCTTTGAATACACTGTCAGCAGATTACATCACTAAATATTCCCTATTTTTCTGACATATCAAATGTTCTAGATCATTTTTGATAATTTCTCAAAAAGTCCAGCCCCTGAGTCTCTCTTCACAATACTCTACCTTCCTGCCAGTAGTCATGCATGGATATGAGAGTTGAACCATAAAGAAGACTAAGCAACAAATAATAGATGCTTTCAAACTATGATGCTGGAGAAGACTCTTGAGAGTCCCTTGGTCAGCAAGGAGATCAAACCAGTCCGTCCTAAAGGAAATTAATCCTGAATATTCATTGGAAGGACTGATGCTCAAGCTCAAGCTCAAGCTCCAATACTTTGGCCACTTCATGCAAAGAGCAGACTCAGTGGAAAAGAACTTGATGCTGGGAAAGCTTGAGGGCAGGAGGAGAAGGGGGTGATAGAGGATGAGATGGTTGGATGGCATCATAGACTCACTGGACATGAGTTTGAGCAAACTTCAGGAGATAGTGAAGGGCAGGGAAGGCTGGCATGCTGCAGTCCATGGGGTAGCAAAGAGTCAGACACAACAGAGTGACTGAATAACAACAGCAGTGAATAGTCTAAAAGGGTTTGCTAGGACGGCTTAACAAAATACACGGGACTGGGTAGCTTAGTAAGCAGAATTATTTTTTCACAGTTCAGGAGGCTGAAAGTCCAAGATCAAGGTGCTTACAAAATTTATTTCCTCTGAGACCTCCCCATGGCTTACAGATGGCCACCCACCTGCTGTTCCCTTCCACATGGTTTTTCTATGTGCACAAACCTCTCTAAGGTCTCTGTATGTCCTAACATCCCTGATGACCTCATTTTAAAAAGATAACTTCTTAATTATCTCTTTAAAGATTCTACATCCAAATACAGTCACATTCTGAAGTTTAAGGAGTTACAGCTTCAAGACATGAATTTTGAGGGAACACAATTCAGCCCATAACATTTGTGGATGATCCATTTCATACTTGTCTTCTCTTTTGTGTGCTTTCATGTCTTTTAATGATCCTGTCACTAAAGATAGATCCTTTAAATATTTACATCATATTATGTCATTCACCTATCTGAGCTACTCATTATCAAGACTGCATAGAGGCTTTGCTATAACGGCAACTCTTTCATAATTTCAATTTATTGCTTCCAAACCTCTGGTGATTCCTCTTCCCAGCCTACTCCTAAAAATATTTCAGTCACAGTAACCCTTTAGTCCCAGTAAAAAGATTCCTATCACCTACCCCTGCCCTTTGATATCACGATTCCCCTCTTTTAACTGCTTATATTACATGGTTTCTCTTCCCCTCCTCTCCCTTCATTGAACTAATTTGGAAATGCTATAATCCTGGTTAAATCCAACTCTCACCATTCTGTTCCTGCATACCTTACAGCTGAACAAAACTAATCTCACTCTAAATCCCTCAAGAGGGCCCTTGCTGCTACCAGAACAGTTATGATCCATATATATTCACTCCCCAACACTCCAAGATGACCATGACACCTGTTCTCTCTTCCCACCCTCCAATACCTCCTCACTCTTAAAGCCCTTGTTACTAACCTCACTGAGATAATTAAAGGATTCAGAAAGTCCTGGCACCATGACATCTGTGTACCTATGTCCATCTAGACTCAGGTAGAGTCTGTCTTCCTTCCTATTGGCATAGATAAACCATCCATCTTTATAATCTTGTACATTAGATCCCACCCCTCACTTTAGCAAGTCAATATTTAACATTTTCTGTCACTTTCTCCTTTATCATCAAATTCTTGTTTCCTTCTGTCCCATGTCCATCAGCATAGCTTGTGTGTGCATTTAATTTCTCTCAAAACAACAATTCTTTAAACTTTCTTTCAGCCTCACTTTCTCTATCAGATACCATCTCATTTTGTTCTTCCCTCCTAACAAAATTTCTTGAGATTTCTCTAAACTGTCATTCATTACACTCCAGCCCCATGGCTCTTGCTCTTTCTCAGGCATGCTCCTAACTTAAGAGTCTTAACCTAGCCAGTTTTTCTCCCAGAGAAAAGTCACTCACTTCCTTCCTATCTTTACTCAGATGTTATCTTCTCAATGAGGTCTACAGCAATCACCTTATTTTAAACTGCAGCATACGCCTGCCACTTGGTATTCCAGTTCCCCTTCACCAACTTTCTCTACCTTAACTTTAATAGCACTCATCACTTTTGGCATACTACATAATTTATGTATTATATTGTTTTGGGGATTTCTGCTTTGGTTTGGTTTTTAAATCTATCTCCTTCCGCTAGTATATAAACTCCACAATGGGATGGATATTTGTCTTGATCAGTGATACATCCCAAGTACTTAAAATAGTTCCTAGTACATGAGAGACACTCAATAAATATGTGTTCAATAAATGGATGAACAAATCCAACAAAAATTTAGATGTTAAAAAGATAAACTTATCAAATGCTGGAAGAAAATTGCGTGTTGAGTAAGGTGACAGTGGGTAGGGGACTTGTATAGAAAAGGCCTCTCTATTATATCTCAAAACCCTAAATCCACAAAAAAGATAAATAATTTGAATATATTAAATTTTTTTTTAATTTGCCCAACAAAGCACCTTAAACTAAAACAAATCTCAAATTCAAAAAACAATTTGATCCTCATATCATGGATAATGGTTAATCCTTATAATATATAAAGGCCTCCTAAAAATTAATAAGATAATCTTATTATTTTATAAATCCAATAGAAAAATAGATAAAGGCTAGGAACATACAATTGATCAGTTCAGTTCAGTCCCTCAGTCATGTCCAACTCTTTGTGACCTGATGCACTGCAGCACACCAGGCTTCCCTATCCATCACCAACTCCCAGAGTTCACTCAAACTCATGTTCATTGAGTCGGTGATGCCATCCAGCCATCTCATCCTCTGTCTTCCCCTTCTCCTCCTGCCCCCAATCCCTCCCAACATCAGAGTTTTTTCCAATGAGTCAACTCTTCGTATGAGGTGGCCAAAGTATTGGAGTTTCAGCTTTAGCGTCAGTCCTTCCAAAGAACACCCAGGACTGATCTCCTTTAGAATGGACTGGGTGGATCTCCTTGCAGTCCAAGGGACTTTCAAGAGTTTTCTCCAACACCACAGTTCAAAAGCATCAATTCTTCGGCACTCAGCTTTCTTTATGGTCCACCTCTCACATCCATACATGAGTACTGGAAAAACCATAGCCTTGACTAGACAGACCTTTGTTGGCAAAGTAATGTCTCTGCTTTTTAATACGCTGTCTAGGTTGGTCGTAACTTTCCTTCCAAGCCGTAAGCGTCTTTTAATTTCATGGCTGCAATCACCATCTGCAGTGATTTTGGAGCCCAAGAAAACAAAGTCTGACACTGTTTCCATTGTTTCCCCATTTATTTGGTGTGAAGTGATGGGACTGGCATCTGGTCCCATCACTTCATGTGAAATGGATCCAACCAGTCCATTCTAAAGGAGATCAGTCCTGGGTGTTCTTTGGAAGGACTGACGCTAAAGCTGAAACTCCAATACTTTAGCTACCTCATATGAAGAGTTGACTCATTGGAAAAGACTCTGATGCTGGGAGGAATTGGGGGCAGGAGGAGAAGGGGACAACAGAGGATGAGATGGCTGGATGGCATCATCGACTCAATGTGCATGAGTTTGAGTGAACTCCGGGAGTTGGTGATAGACAGGAAGCCTGGCATGCTGCGATTCATGGGGTCGCAAAGAGTAGGACACGACTGAGTGACTGAACTGAATTGAACTGAACTGATGGGACTGGATGCCATGATCTTCGTTCTTTGAATGTTGAGTTTTAAGCCAGCTTTTTCATTCTCCTCTTTCACTTTCATCAAGAGGCTCTTCAGTTCCTCTTCACTTTCTGCCATAACAGTGGCATCATCTGCATATCTGAGGTTATTGATACTTCTCCCAGAAATCTTGACTCACATATACAATTTATACAGGACTGGAAATAATAATTGTTTTTAACCATATGAAAATATGCCCAACTTCTCTCATAATACAAATTAAAACTACCATGAGATACTATATTTATGAATCATATTGATAAAATCCAAAAGCACTTTGTAGATGTGCTCATACATTGCTGCTGAAAGTACAAATTGGTACAAGTTCTTTGTAAAGCAATTTATCAAAATCTGACAAAATCACAAATGAATAGACCTTCTGAATTAATGATACCACTTCTGAAATTTATTCTGTATGAATCTATTTGCATATTATGAGGTCTGTAAAAGATAATTCATTGTAATACACCATGCATTATTAAAACGCTGGAAAGTGTTCATCAGTAAGACTTTGGTTAAATAAATGATATCTCCACCAACTGAAATACTTTTCAACTGTATAAAAGAATGTAAAACTTTATATTTTGTTGTGACAGAAACTCTAAGATACAATGTTAAGTGAATACTACATCAAGCAGAACATCAGTATCTTATGTTTAAAAAACAGAAATAAGAATACACATAAATACTGGCATTTGCTTACATGTATAAGAGCAAACACTAGAAGCACACCCAGTAAGTCCCCTACGTATGAATCTTCAAGTTGAGAACTTTCAAAGATGTGAACATGCATATGGTTCCAGCAAGAAACCCTCCCTCCTCCAGTCAGTAACTCTTCTTGCCTGTTTACTCCGTGCTAGCCCCTGCATGCCAGCTGTTGTAGGGTACTACTGTACTTTTCAAAGTACTGTATTGTAAGATTAAGGATGTTTTATTTGTTTTTATGTATAATTTAGGTGAAAAGTGGTGTAAATCTAACACAGTACATTGTTACATAGCCAGTTGTGTTAGTTGGGTGCCTAGGCTAACCTTGTTGGACTTCTGAACAAACTGAATTTACAAATGCACCTTCAGAATGGAACCTGTTCATATGTTGGGGACTTTCTCAAAAATTAATATAAGTGTTACCTGTAGAATAAAGAGGTGGAAGTGTTAGTTGCTCAGTCGTGTCTAACTCTTTGCAACCCCAAGAACTGTAGTCCATCAAGCTCCTTTGTCCAGGGGACTCTGTAGGCAAGAATACTAGAGTGGGTTGCCATTCCCTTCTCTAGGGGTTATTCGCAACTCAGGATTGAACTCAGGTGTCCAACATCGCAGGCAGATTCTTTACCATCTGAGCCACCAAGGAAACTTTTCACTGTGTATCTTTCTGCACTTTGTATATTATTTTTCAACTATGATAATGTATTATCTATCCTAATAAACACATTTTAAAAATAGTTGCAGATAAATAGCTCATAAGAAAATCATATCAATGCTACATCATTGAAATTCCAACTAACTTACTTTTATAAACACCTTGACTAAACACTTTATATATACCAAATATGAAAACAGACAAAAAGAACATTTCTCCATTTTGACTACAGGATGAGTGTGGCGAGGGAAGAACAGGAACTGGTAAAGAATTCATTACTGTTATTTATTAGATACTGCAGGCCTGAAAACATGTCAGGAATCCAAATAAAACAAGGCAAGAAGCAGTATTAGCATCAAAAACAACCACTCACAGTGAGCAATACCACTTGCAGAATGAATAAACAGGTGTATAGCCACTTAAAGTTTAATTTCCACATAATAGGAACAAACAGATAAATAAAAGAAAGGCCTTCCCACTGAGACCAAGAAAAATTGGACCACAGAGGAGCAGCACAGCACTATTGTTAAAATAACAATCAAGATAGTGGGTGATGAAAACAGAAGGAAAATACAGAAACTGAAGGTAATCCTCCTTATATTTTACATCTATTAATTCCTTTATATGTATAGTTCAAGGCCCTCAGATGAAGGAAGACTCTGATGCCAAAACTCCCACCTTTGGGTACAAAAGTATCTTGTTCATAAGTGGTAAGTACAAGTACAGACAAATAGATTTCTCCCACTAATAGCTCTAACAATAGTCTTCACCAAAAACTGGGAGATCAAAGGGGTATAACCAAATGAACTGAAAATGTAATTGAAGATATATGTAAGAATGAATGGAATTGGGAGTATTCTACCTAAAGAAAAGAAGGGTAAGAAAAAAGGTGAGTAGAATCAGCATCAGTAAGAACACATTATTTAATTACCAAGCATTTCAGACTTTGGGAATCAGAAAATTAAAAAAAAAAAACAAACACTCCCTCCAGGGAGCTTTGGAGATGGGACATGCACATTAAAACCAAGTTTATAAACTTGTTGCTTGAGAGTCAGTCCAGCACAGAAATATATTTTATTATAGAATGCTATGTCAATACTAAATATGCTAGCCACTTTCATATAAAAATCTGGATTTTCAGTTTCTTTTCAAAACTGGGGCACAGAGGACCACCAAGCATTGAGAAGTAGAAGTGTTAAGGAACCCTGGGATGTCTTTTACACTGAGAACAGAGGAAGCACCATGTGAGAGAAACCACCAGGGGCCTGGAGCCTAGAAAGCTTACAACAAGATGAAGCACAGTGTTGAGGCGTATAGTAGACAGCTTGGGCAGCCATCACAAAATACCATGGGCTGAGTGGCTCAAACAACAGAAATTTATTTTCCTATAATTCTGAAGGCTGGAAGTCCAAGAACAGGGTGCCAGCATGTTCAGGTTCTAGTAAGAGCTGTTTTCCTGCTTTGCAGAGAGCCCTTCTTGCTGTGAACACACATGGGGGGTAGTCAGCTATCTCTCTCCTCTCTCTTCCTGTGCTTATAAAACCATTAATCCTATCATGAGAGCCCCAAGACCCTCATGACCAAATCTAAGCCTGTTTACCTCCCAAAGGCCCCACCTTCAACTGCAGCCACATGGATAGCAGGGGCAAGGCTTCAACATATGAATTTGTGTGTGCTTGTGCACGCTCAGTCGTGTCTGACTCTTGGTGACCTCGTGGACCGTAGCCTTCTAGGCTTCTCTGTCCATGGGATTTTCCAGGCAAGAATACTGAAGTGAATTGCCATTTCCCACTCCAGAGGATCTTCCCAACCCAGGGATCGAACCCAAGTCTCTTGAGTCTCCTGCATTCGCAGGCAGATTCTTTACCCCTGAGTCACCTGGGAAGCCCATGAATTTATGGGGGTGACACAAACATTTGGTCCATAAAAGGAGCAGAAGTAAACCATTTGCTGAGTAAGAAATGTGAAAGTTAATGGAAATGTGGTTAGAAGAGATATGACATTTCAATGATCTCTTCCACTCTTTTGTATTTCAAATTCAGTGTAGTTAAAAATCTTTCTCCACACAGCGTTTCCCTTGTGGTTCGGTGGTAAAGAATCTGCCTGCCAATGCAGGAGGCACAGGTTCGATCCCTCGTCCATGAAGATCCCACAGGCCCCAGAGCAACTAAGGCCATGCACAACTATTGAGTCTGCACCCAGAGCCTGGGAGTCAAAACTACTGGGCCCATGTACTGCAACTACTGGGCTCTCATGCCTAAAGCCCTGCTTCCCAACAAGAGAAGCCACCACAATGAGAAACCCATGCACCATAAAGAAGACCCTGCTCATTGCAATTAGAGAAAGCCTGCCCACAGCAACAAAGATCCACACAACCCAAAATAAATAAAGAATTTTTTTTTTTAAACTGTCTCCTCTCAAAACTTCACTCTCTAATTTACAACTATTATACCACCAAAAATCTCATCTTGAAATCTTTCTAGAAAAGGTAATATATATTCCATTCCATACCAATTATGGACATAAAAGTCAATTTCACAAAGTACATAAGAAAATTGGTTCTGCTAATTTACCTTTCATTAAAAATAAATAAATAATACTTTTAGTGAGCAGAGACTTAGAATCTGGCCAATAATTTGAGATATTAAATTAGTTAATTAATTAATTTAGTGATGTTAAATAGTCAAATGAGGTCACAAGGTCTACTTTAAATTAATTACCTGTGCACATTCTTCAACAATATGGAAGCCTTTCATTTATTTTTCAAAACAGCTGTTAAATACTTAATTTTTTAAAACATGCTGCTAAAAATCTTCTTTTGCCCATGAAAGTCACCATATTTACACTTCTGTTATCCTTCCTTTCAGCTTCTTTTGAAAGCAGGTGGCTTTTGTTTCATAATTAGCAAATACTAAAATAGATCATCAAAATGCAACTTTGTCAAGCTCCTAAAAGCTCCTATATCAGAATATGGTCCAATCCATACTGGTAACAGAGCTGATACAAGACTGCTCTGCCCAGAGATGGGGTCTCGCATAGCTCTGCAAACCTAATGTTCCCTTCACAGGTCCTTCAGATCAGATCAATCAGATCAGTCGCTCAGTCATGTCCAAAGCTTTGCGACCCCATGAATTACAGCACACCAGGCCTCCCTGTCCATCACCAACTCCCGGAGTTCACCCAGACTCACGTCCATCGAGTTAGTGATGCCGTCCAGCCATCTCATCCTCTGTCGTCCCCTTCTCCTCTCGCCCCCAATCCCTCCCAGCATCAGAGTCTTTTCCAATGAATCAACTCTTCTCATGAGGTGGCCAAAGTACTGGAGTTTCAGCTTTAGCATCATTCCTTCCAAAGAAATGCCAGGGCTGATCTCCTTCAGAATGGACTGGTTGGATCTCCTTGCAGTCCAAGGGACTCTCAAGAGTCTTCTCCAACACCAGAGTTCAAAAGCATCAATTCTTCGGCGCTCAGCCTTCTTCACAGTCCAAATCTAACATCCATACATGACCACTAGAAAAACCATAGCCTTGACTAGACAGACCTTTGTTGGCAAAGTAATGTCTCTGCTTTTGAATATGCTATCTAGGTTGGTCATAACTTTCCTTCCAAGGAGTAAGCATCTTTTAATTTCATGGCTGCAGTCACCATCTGCAGTGATTTTGGAGCCCCCAAAAATAAAGTCTGACACTGTTTCCACTGTTTCCCCATCTATTTCCTATGGTCCTTACTGTCCTCAAATCTAAAGCTGGGTTTGGAACCAGGAATCTGATAAATGCAGGACAATCTTATCTTTGCTGCATTAGGCCCAAAGAAGAATCATAACCTACGTGAACCACTCTACAGATCTGAGAGTCACTTACTTGCCACAGCTCCACCACTAGCTCTTTGGCCACTTGATCTCTGAACTTCACTTGCCTAATCTCCAAATGATAAATCTTCACTTCCCAATAATAATGCCTGTCTCTTAGAATTATTATAAATTAAATTCTTAGTACAATGTCCAACAAAAAAGAAAGCACTTAAGGCAGGTCAAAAAGAGACAGATTACATGAATTTATTCTCTCTCCCTCCTAAACCATACCATAATGGAGTTGTTTTAAGGCACAAAGCCACAAGGACAAAGAGAACAGAGAAAAGGAAGGAAAGTTTAGAAGTCAAAAAAGTAAATGATAAGTAATTGGAACTTGACAGCAGACTCAGGAAGGCAAAAGGCAAAGCAGGCAATGAAGGAAGTGAAAAATAACCCCATTTAAGACTATAACTGTGCCCCATACCCACACACCACCCCATCCCACCCCACCCCTGTCTGAGGCATAGGTGAAAACAAAGCCAAAACAAGAAGTCTGGTAAGAAGTCTTTTAAAGAACAGGAATCCCGCCCACCATTATAAGACCAGATCACCTGGGTGATGGTTTCTCCGCAGGGCACATTCACATCCTGAATGCTGAGACTTCAGGCTGCTTACCCTTGTACTTCACAAAGGTGGAAAGTCAGGCTTAAAAATAACTTGTCAGACAGGCGATTAGAAGAGCTTTCTCAGAAGAATATGATGTCTACCTTGACAGATAGGGATCAAAACAAACAAGTAAATGGAAAAGTCACCTCAGAAGAAATAAAAGTCACTAAAGCAGGGAGAAGAAATTTTCAAAATATTACTAAGACTATCAGAAATAAAATAAAAAAATACTGCATCCATGAAAAAGAGAACAGAATGCTATTTTTAAAAATGAGCATCAGGAAATAAAACAGCTTTCCAGTCTCCTCTGTAACACAGTAGGTAAAGACTGAGTACTCTCCTTGGTAAGGATTTCCAGAATCAGTAACAATCACATTTGGTGTTTTGGGCTCCCACATCCAGATTTCACATCCTTTTTATAAATGCATCCCCCTGCCCCCAATTCCCTATTCTGATTTAGATATCCTTTATCTGTGCACTCAACACCCTGTGCATACATCTTTCATATTTCATACGGAATATACCCTAATTTCTATTTGTTGTCAATCTTCCATATTCGAGTGCAAAGTTTCTCCAGGGAAGGGACTGGGTGTTACCAACACATAGCATAGTGTCTGGCATATAAGTAGGTGCTCAGTAAATGTTTTGAGCAGATAAGTAATTGGATAGGGGAATTGTCATCACACCAGTTTGGTATGTCCCCAAGGCTGATCATTCCAAAAACCCATTATCAGCTCTGCTGGACCCCCACAGTAAACTCAGATAAGACACTTAACTAAGGAAAGAACCAGAAAAATGTTTGAGAAGAGAAAGAAAGGATGAGTGGGATCTTCCCTTCAGTAAAGAAGGTCAATTGAACAAATAATATATAATTTTATACAAAAAAAAAAAAAAAATACTCTATGGAGCACCTATGGAATTAAGCTTCTGATTGCAAAGGCAAATGCTCTATACTATAGTTAAACTCCAAATATCCATTTATGTATTCTAAAATATGAACAGTGGTCATATTTGAAGTTATTTTCTTCTTTTTGCTTGTCTTTTCCGATGTTTTTACAGTGTGCAGGTATTACTTCAGTTCAGTTCAGTTCAATAGCTCAGTCATGTCCAACTCTGCAACCCCATTGATTGCAGCACGCCAGGCTTCCCTGTCCATCACCAATCCCCAGAGCTTGCTCAAACTCACATCCATCAAGTCAGTGATGCCATCCAACCATCTCATCCTCCGTCGTCCCCTTCTCTTCCTGCCTTCGATATTTCTCAGCGTCAGGGTCTTTTCCAAAAGAGACCCAGGCATGCATATTTCTTACAAGCTACACAGATGATTCCAATCCTCAGGCAGGTCTGACAATAGCCATTTACAGAACATATGAAGACTCATTAGAGCCTTCAGGCAAGAACTAGGACTCTACCCAGTAACTGCTTTCAGTGACTTAACTCATAACTTGTAAGTAGAAAAGTAATCATTAGTTCAGTAAGAGGGGTAGATGACACATAAAGAATAGGATTTCTCCTGGTGCTTGAGCAACATTAATCCGGATCCAAAGTATCTATTAAGTGAAGACAATGAGTAAGATAGGATTTATCAGGCTTATTTCAAGTTTATCTTGCTTTTCTGTATTTCTAACTCCTAAGGAGTAATTTCTTAGAAGATTAACTCCATTAAAAACCCACCCTCTTATCCTTTTTGCTAGCAATTCTCTCCAAAGTACATAAAAGCCTATTTCAGTTTTTAAGAAGCTAGTTAATCAAATGGATATTCAAGTTCATTTCTTTGGTGTCCTTTGCTAAGAGTTGACACTCAAATAAGGGCTTATAGCACATGCATTTGAGCTATTAGCCACGTCTGCTAACCATTTATCTTCCTTCTTTTTTCTCAACTCAAAAGCTAAAATTCTGTTAGCCTGTCACTTTATTTTTATTCACTAAAATATTACATTCAAATCACATCACTATTATATTAATGTAATAGATGAGCTCTGTAATTGAATGTGAATACTATCACTTTGCACCCTTCTAGAGTTATTAATTTCAGTGTATTCACTGTATTTTCGAATAGGGCTGCACAGTAAATAATACAACAGAAAGAGGCTTTAACCTATTCCCAAAGCCTATATACAAGGATATAAAGCCAGTGGTGTATTAACTTAAAAAATAGATCAATCTTATCTTGCAAAGAGAAGATAAAAGGTAGTTCTGTCATTAAAGACAGCCATGCTTGAGGCTGTAAACCATACTTGAGAATATAAAGAGAAGCCTGCAAGTATCTGTTAAATTTAGCTTTCCGTCCTTGAAGAAAGTCTTCAACCTGATAGACATTTTAAAAACAAAAAAGCAGATTTAATCATCCAGGCATTTCCTCGTGTTAACTAGGCAGAGAAAGCATAAACCCAATAACAACAACAATAATTATAATATCATTTTACAGCACTTTACAAAGAGCTTTAATACACATGAAAGTGAAAATTAACTGAATTCTTAAGTATGGCCATTACACTATCCAGATATCCTAAAGGCATGTAAATGGAGAACGTAACAGTATTCATCAGAAGAGTAACACCATAGTGCCTCAAATCAGCAAGAAAACTCAGAGTGAGAATTAAATATCTGCAGAGCCATGTGAGGAAAACATTTGAATAATACAAGAATTACCCTCAAGTTTTCAAGAAAGAAACTCAGCATTATTTGCAAACCGTATACAAACCTGGTTTAAAGGACTAGCAAGTCGATTTTCAACTCTGTGTACTCATGTTGGTTTGCACCCTCTGGACTTTCCACTGCAATCTGAAACTGGCTCCAGGCGATTTAACAAAGAAACAGACCTGTCCAGACTGGTGGCATGCACGCGCATGCTCAGTCGTGCCGGGCACGTTTCCACCCTGTGGACTGTAGGCCGCAGGTTAAAAGGAAAGGGGACTTACCTAAGAGGCTTGTCGTGGGTGGCGGTAAGACGGTAAGATCTCCCCACTCGTCTGGCAGGATCTTAAGTTTGAATAGAGGCTTTAATGGGGTTCAATCAGGTACAAAGTCCAACAATACCTGACTGACGGTCTCAACAACGTCTTACTCTCTCAAGGCTTCATCCATGAAATGGCTTGGGCTGTGGGAACGGAGGGGCATCCTAGATGGCTCAGTGGGTAAAGAATCCACCTGCCAATGCAGGAGACCCAGGAGACGCTGGTTTGATCCCTGGGTATGGAGGAGGGCATGGCGATCCACTCCAGTGCTCTTGCCTGGAAACGCCCATGGACAGAGGAATCTGGCGGGCTACAATCCATATGGTCGCAAAGAGTTGGACACAACTGAAGCAACTGAGCACGCGGGCGTGGTAACGGAGGGCAAAATGTACATTTCCAGGACAGGGGAGGGGTTAGGAGCCTCCAGTTGCCTGGATCCAGCTTACAGGTCAACAGGCGGTCACATCCTCTCAATGACTTCCCTCAGCACTTCATCGCTCCTGACTGGCTCTTAAAATTTCACACCCACCCATCCTCCACAATGTGCCCTGTTCAGTTCAGTTCAGTTCAATTCAGTCGCTCAGTCATGTCCGACTCTTAGCAACCCCATGAATCACAGCACATCAGGCCTCCCTGTCCATCACCAACACCTGGAGTTCACTCAAACTCATGCCCATTGAGTCCTTGATGCCATCCAGCCATCTCATCCTCTGTCGTCCCCTTCTCCTCCTGCCCCCAATCTCTCCCAGCATCAGGGTCTTTTCCAATGAGTCAACTCTTCCCATGAGGTGGCCAAAGTACTGGAGTTGCAGCTTCAGCATCAGTCCTTCCAATGAACACCCAGGACTGATCTCCTTTGTGGTTGGATCTCCTTGCAGTCCAAGGGACTCTCAAGAGTCTTCTCCAACACCACAGTTCAAAAGCATCAATTCTTCAGTGCTCAACTTTCTTCACAGTCCAACTCTCACATCCATATATGACCACTGGAAAAAACATAGCCTTGACTAGATGGACCTTTGTTGGCAAAGTAATGTCTCTGCTTTTCAATATGCTATCTAGGTTGGTCATAACTTTCCTTCCAAGGAGTAAGCGTCTTTTAATTTCATGGCTGCAGTCACCATCTGCAGTGATTTTTGGAGCCCAAAAAAATGAAGTCTGACACTGTTTCCACTGTTTCCCCATCTATTTCCCATAAAGTGATGGGACCAGATGCCATGATCTTAGTTTTCTGAATGTTGAGCTTTAAGCCAACTTTTTCACTCTCCTCTTTCACTTTCAAGAGGCTTTTTAGTTCCTCTTCACTTTCTGCTGTAAGGGTGGTGTTATCTGCGTATCAGAGGTTATTGATATTTCTCCCGGCAATCTTGATTCCAACTTGTGTTTCTTCCAGTCCAGCATTTCTCATGATGTACTCTGCATATAGTAAGATAAATAAGCAGGGTGACAATATACATCCTTAGCATATTCCTTTTCCTATTTGGAACCAGTCTGTTGTTCCATGTCCAGTTCTAACTGGTGCTTCCTGACCTGCATATAGGTTTCTCAAGAGGCAGGTCAGGTGGTCTGGTATTCCCATCTCTTGAAGAATTTTCCACAGTTTATTGTGATCCACACAGTCAAAGGCTTTGGCATAGTCAATAAAGCAGAAATAGATGTTTTTCTGGAACTCTCTTGCTTTTTCCATGATCCAGCAGATGTTGGCAATTTGATCTCTGGTTCCTCCGCCTTTTCTAAAACCAGCTTGAACATCTGGAAGTTCACGTTTCACGTATTGCTGAAGCCTGGCTTGGAGAATTTTGAGCATTACTTTACTAGCGTGTGAGATGAGTGCAATTGTGCTTTGAGCATTGCCTTTCTTTGGGATTGGAATGAAAACTGACCTTTTCCAGTCCTGTGGCCACTGTTGAGTTTTCCAAATTTGCTGGCATATTGAGTGCAGCACTTTCACAGCATCATCCTTCAGGATTTGAAATAGCTCAACTGGAATTCCATCACCTGCACTAGCTTTGTTCGTAGTGATTCTTCCTAAGGCCCACTTGACTTCACATTCCAGGATGTATGGCTCCAGGTGTGATGAGTGATCACACCATCATGATGATCTTGATCATGAAGCTCTTTTTTGTACAGTTCTTCTGTGTATTCTTGCCACCTCTTCTTAATATTTTCTGCTTCTGTTAGGTCCATACCATTTCTGTCCTTTACCGAGCCTATCTTTGCATTAAATGTTCCCTTGGTATCTCTAATTTTCTTGAAGAGATCTCTAGTCTTTCCCATTCTATTGTTTTCCTCTATTTCTTTGCATTGATCGCTGAGGAAGGCTTTCTTATCTCTCCTTGCTATTCTTTGGAACTCTGCATTCAGATGCTTATATCTTTCCTTTTCTCCTTTGCTTTTCGCTTCTCTTCTTTTCACAGCTGTTTGTAAGGCCTCCTCAGACAGCCATTTTGCTTTTTTGCATTTCTGTGCCCTGAGCGGTCAGCAAAGGGTTTCACTAGCAGGAAGGTGGCTCATTTGGCAATTCTCAGGCTGCACTGGAGGCAGATTCCACAGAAGCCATATGGGCACATGCAAGAGAAAATGCAGGAAAAGATAATGCTTCCCAAAATAAGTAACAGTGTTTTTCACCAAAAGGCCCGTGATTATTTGAACCGCTGATTTATTAAGCCCCCTAGGATGGGGGTGGGGGTGGGGTGGTCAGATCACATAGCTGTCACGTGTTTCCCCATGTGATTTAATAAAGATAAGCAGACTCATTAGGTATGAACAGACAACATTCTGTTCCTATAATGGCACAGGTGCCTCCTTTCCAGACAGTACTAATGTCCAAGGCCATCCAGTTTTGGAGGACAGTATTTTTCATTAGAGACATTTCATTAGAGGCATTTCATTGTTCAGTAAAGACAGGCTTTGCTGACTATCATTTAAGGTTTGCTGGGTGAATTCAGTGAGGGCTTTGTATGTGGGCTGTAACATCCTCAGGCCAATGAAGGGAACAAAGACAGTAGCCAAGTGACTGTAGCAGTGGAAAACAGAATGTGCTCATCCGGCCCAGAGGAGAAGGAGGGTGACCATTTTTGTTACTTGGCGGGGGCGGGGGGGGGGGGGGGGGGGGGGGGGGGGGGGGGGTGGGGGGGGGGGCGGTGTGCCGGGAGCCACCACGGGAGATCCCACCCATGACAAAGGTCATGCGGAAGAGACCTGACAGGCAAAGGCGGATCAGGCCTCAAGGGACCCCCTGAATCTGCTCGAGCATCCACCCCAAAACCAGAATCTGTCTGTTGTTTATTATATTATGCCTTTCACCAACTCTTCTGACATTAACAGGGGGCTGTCCCCAACCAGCTTTCTCTGGAAAAAGTCAACTTAGGGCTTTAGTTAATAAGTCTCTTGGACATAAAAGAAATACTTCTATTTTAGCCCCTCTGTTGGCATTCTAGCTTGCCTGACAGGTTTAGCCATACTCTTGCAATTAACACACATGATTGTTCACAACTCCTCAACCTTGAAAGGCACGGGAAGCCAAAACATTCTAAAAGTCCTAATGAGCATAGAGTCCTTTAAGGGATGAAAAATTATTAGAATAGATAGTACTGGTAAAGGGCTTCATTATTGAGCCAATGCTTGCTGCCGAGTTCCCATATCCCTTATCCATTGTGCACCTGGAAGTGCATTGGTTAACATAGTTGGAATGTAAGAAAAACAAGTAGCAGCCTTGGAATTAACCACATCAGACCTTTGAGCTAATCGGTTCTTTCTTTGTTGTGACCCACTGCACCTTTGCTCCATGAGAATGTATCTTTATTTAGTACTTTCTGAGGCTGGGAGAAATAAAGAAGAAACACTTTAAGGGAAAACAAGTTTTCTGGTTGAGCAACCTTTATCAAAAAAGGGTCATAAAATGTCCACAGGCCTCCAAGGCCAGAAGATAATGTACACAACATTGTTTATGAGGAAGGTGTGCAGAAAAAATCCTGGTTTTGATAAAGACAAAACAGATGTAATGTTTGGGCTGACTTTGTATGACTTTGCATCTTTCATTTCCCTCTATGTACAAGTCAAGGTATAAAAGGTCCTTTTGAAAATAAAGTTATGGGCCTCACTCACCGAAGCTTAGTCTCCCCGTGTCATTCTTTTTTTCCTTTTCCCTCCTTTTCTCTCTCTGTTCTTCTTTCAGGATGACTCCTTGGAACACAGGAGCTTTATTGGCTTTCTGTGTTTATCAAGGAAGATCAAGCCCTGCTCTCCGCTTTGCTATCCTTATCGCCTAAGCCCTCATCCTGAGGGTACTCCTGGATCCTGCTGGGGCTGGACCCTGGCAGGGCGGAGGGGCGGGGGGGTGTCTCCCCAGTCCCCAGGGAAGACCTGGATAGAGCACAGTGGCCCAACCACCCTGGTGGAAGCCATGTCCAAAGATTTGTGCCATACAACCACTGGTTCCTTTTGGGCTCTCCAACAAATATCTGGGTGTCACCACCAGTCAATGCCTAAAGGTCACTATCCTTCCATGCGATGGCATGACCACACTGTTCTGGTGGTATCCATCCCATATTCCTAGTACAATAGTGTTGGTTCTGTCGAGAGTGATTCATCTGTTTCCAGCATGGGGATGTCAGGTGTTCAAATGTCAATAACCCAGCGTGAGCCACAGGAAACTATCCTAAATCTGAGTGTTAGTCACCCCTGATGATAGTGGTGGTATTTTTTGGACCCTTCTGGTCAGCAGTTTGATGGGTTGCCTGTGTAGTTTGACTGAGAAAAAGAATACCCATGCCCAGAGTTGTTGATATCCGTGCCACAGGCCAGGTCTTCAGATCACGTATTGGTAATGCCAGATGAATTAAGAGTACTAGTCCTAGCTTGTTCTACCTTATGTACTGTTTTATGGCCTTCCAGTTCTCTCCCCAGAATGGCACTGCCACCACAGTAATCCTGATTCGCTAGAAAGGGGCCGCTTTCCACAATACCCAACAGTTGGATTGATTCCTTTGTTGGGCATACATGTGGGCTCACTATATAAAAGTATTTCCATTTTTTTGTTCATCCTGTGACCAGTAAACAGAGGCGCAGCAGACGCCTAAGGGCAAAAGACAGATATTTAAGAGAAATCTTGATGGGAAAGTCTTTTCCTTTTAAGAATTACACATGTGGCCTGATCCTTAAGTGACTGCAGCTTTAAGAATTTGACCTGGTTGCACATACCATACATATTGGCCAAGGGAGGCAGCACTGTCAGGCATGTGGAGATATGCTGAAGGTGGGATGTTCTAGATCAGGACCCTCCTGTTTTCCCATCTTTCAATGGTGCATGTTCTATTCCAGATACAGCATGTTTCAGTAGGTCCAGCTTACAGTGGCACAACAGGATCTCAGTGCCCAACCCATACCTTTATAAATCACAAACACATCTAATTTAAATGGTAGCCCAGCTTGGGAGATGATTAGAACTTTTACCCATTTCGTTAGTATTTTTCATTTGTCAAAGGTGATTTATCGCTCTGATCCCCAGTCCCACATATGCCCTTTCTTTACCAGGCAGTGTGAGGGATGGAGGCATCAAAACAGCAGGGAGTAAAAGTCTTCCCAAACCCCCACATCCACAAAGGCTTGCACTGCATGCTCTTACAGATTGGATAGGCTTGCATCTTGTCAATCGTTGTTTGTGGGACAATGCAGGTTTCACCTGATCATATGACTACCAAAAACTTTATGGTTGTGCCTGTGCCTTTAGTTTTTTGAGAGTTCATCACCTAGCCTCTAGGTTGAGCACTTCTGTCTTTGCAAATGGCATGTTAAGATCTCCAGCGTCTTATCCTGCTCTCCCATCTTGTTTGCCAGGCTTATAGCTGGCAGAGTAGTGGACAGCCACACATCGTTCTCTAATAGCAGCCCCTCTTCCTGCTTTCTGACTTGGGCGTCAGCCTCTAGTCGAGCATTGGTGGCTGGCAGCCAGCCCACAGTAGAGGCCAGCCCCCTGCCCAGCCATGTGCTTTCCTTCTTTGCTGTGTCTGTGGATCCTGCACACACATAAAGTCCATAATCATCTGACTAACATATGGGCCACCCCTTCCCACACAGAGCTCAGTGGCCAGCTCCAGTCTTCCCCAGCTGATGTCTCTTTCTCAAGGCTCACGTCTTTGGTCTCCCGATTGGCTCACCAATTGTTGGTTCATCAAATTTAGGAGCTACCCAAAGAAAATCTGAAACTAGCCTCCTACACAGAGAGCAAGGAGAGACCAAAGAATCAGGAAGATCAATCTGAATTGGTAGGTGGCAGGTTTAATAAGCAAGGGAACTTGTATACAAGGCTTTTCTTGGGTGGCAGAAAGCTGAGTGGGTCTCCATACCTGTTTGCCACTCTTATTTAAACTTTATATAAAGGCTTTAATGGGGTTCAGTCATATACACATACAGATGGTCTCAACTGCAACTTTTCTTAAAACTATATATCCTGGATATTGCTCTGGCAGAGTACATCATGAGAAATGCTGGGCTGAATGAAGTACAAATGGAATCAAGATAGCCAGGAGAAATACCAGAAACCTCACATATGCAGATGACACTACTCTTATGGCAGAAAGTGAAGAACTAAAGAGCCTCCTGATGAAAGCAAAAAAGGAGAGTGAAAACGTTGGCTTAAAGCTCAACATTCAGAAAACTAAGATCATGGCATCTAGTCCCATCACTTTATGGCAAATAGATGGGGAAACAGTGGCTGGCTTTATTTTTAGGGGCTCCAAAATCACTGCAGATGGTGGTTGCAGCCATAAAATTAAAAGACGCTTACTCCTTGGAAGGGAAGTTATGATCAACCTAGACAGCATATTAAAAACTGCCAACAAAGATCCATCTAGTCAAGGCTATGGTTTTTCCAGTAGTCACGTATGGAGGTGAAAGTTGGACTATAAAGAAAGCTAAGTGCCGAAGAATTGATGCTTTTGAACTGTGGTGTAGGAGAAGACTTGAGAGTCCCTTGGACTGCAAGGTGATCCAACCAGTCCATCCTAAAGGAGATCAGTCCTGAATGTTCATTGGAAGGACTGATATTGAAGCTGAAACTCCAATACTCTGGCCACCTGATGTGAAGAGCTGACTCATTTGAAAAGACCCTGATGCTGGGAAAGATTAAAGGCAGGAGGAGAAGGGGACGACAGAGGATGAGATGTTTGGATGGCATCACCGACTCAATGGACGCAAGTTTAGGTAGACTCCGGGAGTTGGTGATGGACAGGGAGGCCTGGTGTGCTGCTTGTCCATGGGGTCGCAAAGAGTTGGACATGACTGAGCGACTGAACTGACTGATTGATGAGATAGAATGGGCAGAGCATACATTCCAAGGGCAGGAGAGAGTGCAGGGAGCCTCTGATTGCCCAGGTCCAACAATAGGCAGTAAAATCCTTTGAGTGACCTCCTCCAACAATTGTGAACTCCTTATGGTGAAAAACGATACTGTTTCCTCCTCTTTTCCTTAAAACCCAGCATGGTGCTAGATATGTAGAGGGAGCTCAACAATATTAAGTGAATAAACTAATATTCTTTTTCTTTAAAAATTTCACTTTATTTTTTTCTCATTTTATTGAAGTATAGTTGACTTTTATTAAACCAACTAAGGTTTTCATATATATAGTCAGTCTAGTACAGCATTACTAACAATTCCCACACCACAACTCTTCTGAGTAAAACACAGGCAGTGGTTAGATAAAAACATGATGTATAATTTTCCCCTTTTCTTTGATGTATAGAAAAAGAAAAGCTGCAGAACAGAGATGAAAAAAAACAAAAAGCTTGGGTCCCTCCTTGATGCAAAGTCATCCATAGATACAGTATGATCCATAATGACTTTGAGGAAGCTGAAAACTGAATGCTATGCAGAAATATAAGAGGAGGAAGTACTGTTTTATGCAATGACATGGATTAATTTCAAAACACATATAGACAGCAAAGGAACCTAGACCAATGACGAGTCAGGTAGCCTCTTTTTGCTTATTTTCTGATCTCTAAAGGGGTTAATTATGATACCTACCAGAGTGAAGAGGAACTAAAAAGCCTCTTGATGAAAGTTAAAGAGGAGAGTGAAAAAGTTGGCTTAACGCTCAACATTCAGAAAACGAAGATCATGGCCTCCGGTCCCATCACTTCATGGGAAATAGATGGGGAAACAGTGGAAACAGTGTCAGACTTTATTTTTGGAGGCTCCAAAATCACTGCAGACAGTGACTGCAGCCATGAAATTAAAAGACGCTTACTCCTTGGAAGGAAAGTTATGACCAACCTAGATAGCATATTGAAAAGCAGAGACATTACTTTGCCAACAAAGGTCCATCTAGTCAAGGCTATGGTTTTTCCAGTAGTCATGTATGGATGCAAGAGTTGGACTGTGAAGAAGGCTGAGCGCCGAAGAATTGATGCTTTTGAACTCTGGTGTTGGAGAAGACTCTTGAGAGTCCCTTGGACTGCAAGGAGATCCAACCAGTCCATTCTGAAGGAGATCAGCCCTGGCTGTTCTTTGGAAGGAATGATGCAGAAGCTGAAACTCCAGTACTTTGGCCACCTCATGAGAAGAGTTGACTCATTGGAAAAGACTCTGATGCTGGGAGGGATTGGGGGCAAGAGGAGAAGGGGACGACAGAGGATGAGATGGCTGGATGGCATCACCGACTCAATGGACGTGAGTTTGAGTGAACTCCGGGAGTTGGTGATGGACAGGGAGGCCTGATGTGCTGCGATTCATGGGGTTGCAAAGAGTCGGACATGACTGAGTAACTGAACTGAACTAAACCAGAGAGGTTTTATGAAACTTCAGTTGTCTCTGGGGAATAGAAAGCACAAAATAAATATTAATTGCCATCAAAATAATTAATATTATGTCTATGTGTATGGTGTTCCACTAGACTGTAGGAAGATAAAGGAAATTGGTTCCTGCCTAAAAGAAATTTACGATCCTATAGAAAAGATAAATAAGTGATTGACGTAACTATTATGTGCCTTGATTTATTAATGTCCACCTCATAGATTTTGAGAATCAGAGATTATTCCCTAAAGTATAAACTCCATAAAAGCAGGGATTTTTTCTGTATTGTTTACCCTTATACTTTTTGATATAGAGTGTCAAGTGTTCAGCACCTATTTGCTGAATGAATTAATTTAATGATGCATATAAAACATTTAAACAATGCCTCATACATGGCAAACACACAAACTTTAGCTATTATTAAGGCACTTAATATATAATAATAAATAAATTATATAAAGTATAAAATATTGAGTCAAAATAACCATACAAAAAATATGAAATTACTGATAGGAATGATTATTTCTATCTCAAAGGACCCATGCAACAACAGAAACCTAGTTAAACAAATTGTGTATTCATACAATGGAATACTACAAAATAAAGCAAGGAAAGTGAAAAATACTGCTACACATAGTCACATGGGTGAATCTCAGAGCCATAATGGTGAGCAAAAGAAATCAGACACTAGGGAACATATACTGCATGATTTAGGTGTATATGAGGTTCAAAAAGCCAGGTCACTGAGTATTTTATGGTATTATCAGGATACTTGCCTTTGGGAAGGAGAAAAAGTACAGGATTAGAGGCACACAGGTACAGTTATGACACTGGTAATGTTTTATATCTTGATCTTGAACAATAATGATTGTTCATTCTGTATGTATATTTATGTTATTAATAGACAGCTTTGTTTTTGCTGTAGTAACAAGAACTCCAATATCCCAGTGGCTTCTAACAACGAAAGTTTTATGTTTCTTTCTTCCATTATATGAGAGCTACAGTCTACTGGGTTCATTTAGGCTCAGCTCAGCTTGGCTTCATTCCAGGAATCTTCTCTTCCTGGACCCAAACTAAAAATGTAGCCATGATACGTGATTTTTTTTTTTTTTCACATGGCGGGGTTCAGAAACTCAAGGGTGACTAAGGCAACTTTGTTGTATTAAAATCTTTGGCTTAGATATGGTGAACAGCTTGTTCAAAACTTTGTTTCTGATCTATTTGATCAGTCATCTCCCCATGCCTTGAGTAGTTACTCATGTGTATTCAGTCACAGCCAATTCTTCATGACCCCATGGATTATAGCCTGCCAGGCTCCTCTGTTCATGGAATTTTCCAGGCAAGAATACTGGAGTGTGCTGCCATTTCCTACTCCAGGGGATCTTCCTGGCCCAGGAATCGAACCCACGGCTCTTGCATCTCCTACACTAGCAGGAGGATTCTTTACCACTGCCATGAGCCATACCCATAGTTCTCTGAGCCATAGACTAATTTTGAGATAGTTTCAATATTTAGCAACTTTCAGTGGGAATACACACTTGGTCTCTATGCTGAGCTGTTTTTTCCAGCAGAAAGCATTATTTAACAGATGTAATTGAAATCCCAAATCAGTTTATTTTGAATTTATCAAAAGGAACATCATCCTGGCAAGGTGGGAGGCAGGGAAGTTATTTGGAATAGGACCCTCCCTGAGATAAGACAGCTTTTTCTACTGGCATTGGGGAAGCTGTGTGTTGTGAGAGAACCTGGGAAACGACCCTGTGGCAAGGAGCTGCCAGCAGCCTCGAAGGGCCAAAATACCCTCCATCTGGAAGTCGGGAAAAGAGGGAAACCTCAGTCCTACAATTGCAAGGAACAGCAACTACATGCTTGAGGAGAGAATCCCAAAATCCAGAAACAAATGTAGCCAGATGGACACCATGATTGCAGCCTTGCAGAGGTCCCAGTGAGGCATGCCTGAACTTCTGACCCACAGACACCATGAGATTAAAAAATGTTTGTAGTTTTAAGTTGCTAATTTGTAGTAATTTGTTTTACCACAGCAGAAAGAATAATAGACCTTTCATCCCATAATCTCTGCATGGCCTGCAACGGTCTGCAGGTTGTCCAGTGCAGGAGTTCTCAAATTTCTGCATCGTACACATTCATGCATTTATCCATTCATTCATTTGTTCCACAAACATTCTGGACATCTACTCTACACTAAGTATTTAGAAACAAGGGACACATTAATAAACAAAAAGACAAAACCCTTTACCCTTAAAAGCTTATGTTTTGTGTTAATGTTATCTGTTATTCTTACATTTTTTTTACATAGGTAAATTATTATACCATTTCTAACTCTCAACTTTCTTTCTTGTGTTAGTTGTTTATCTTTGGCTCTGATGTGATTTCCTCCCAGAAATGCTTATTTTTAAATTCTTTTCCTCTTTAATTTGAAGATCTGTTGTTTAAAAATATATTTTTTAAAATCCTAGTATAAGAATTGAAGGTAGTTTCTTTAGGATTTCAAGGATTAATTAATTATAATTCTCTAAGTGTATGTTGGGGAAGGGTAAAGGAACAATGACATGAAAATGTTATAAATATCTCTTTGATATGAATATTCATTAAATGATGTAGTTCTTGCCATGTTTCAGTTACTTGGAAGCTGCCAGCATAAAAAGAGGCACTTCTGTCAAAAAAAAAAAAAAATCCTTTATAGAAAATGAACACAAAAGGTGGTGATTTCTGTATTTAAACAAACTGGAACATCAAAAATAGAAAGCCCAGGTATATGTAACTCTCATAATATGTATAGTATCTTTTAGATCCACAGTGTATTGGCCCATGATTAAACATAATACTAAAACAGATGAATAGCAAATTCATAGTTCCCTGATTATAATATTATGAGTAGTTCTAATTCTTTTGAAAATTGTGTGTATTGAATTGTTTAGGTAGTCACAACAGGGATATTATGAACTTAATCCACAATTAGCAATTCAATTTAAATTTATTGAGCCCTTAGTGTATTAAATATGGCATTTTAACAATATTAAGTATAAATATTGGTTATGACAATTTAACAATTTCTGCTATAAATCAGGCAACTTTATTGAAAATCGTTTCCACAACAAGTCTTCATTGAAGACTACTAAATACTCTATACTCTATGTCAGGCTCTGTTCTAGTGCTAGGAACTATTGATACAATAATGGGGGGGAAAACTCCAAGTCTCTTGGAGTTTATATTTTACAGAAAATAGACAAATTACATACATTCAGCTGGAAATTCAGCTAATAATAAAGATATGAAGGAAATAAACCATACCTGGGGTTAGAAAATAGTGAGTTGTTTTTTTTTAATAGGGTTTCCTTTTTTCAAGACTTTTTGATGTGATCCATTTTTAAAGTCTTTATTGACTATTGAATTTGTAACAAAATTGTTTATGTTGTATGTTTTAGTATTTTGACCCCAAGGCATGTGGGGTCTCGGCTCCCCAGCCAGGGATCAAACACCCACAACTCCTGCCTTGGAAGGTGAAACCTTAACCACTAGTCCACCAGGGAAGTCCCAGAAAATAGTATTTAAAAGAGCCAGGGAAGGACTTTCTTTGGCAATAATATTTAAGCTGAAACCTGACAGATGAAAAGGAAGTGCTAAGAAGAAAAACAATGTCCCAGCCTCTGCAAGAGCTTAAGTGAAGACTTAAGACAGGAAAAACGTGGAAGACCAGTCTATCTCAAGCCCAAGGAGGAGTTGGGATGAGTAGTTGAGATAAGATGGGAAGTTACTTGAAGTTACTGGATTGCTTCAGTAACTGGAAGAAGTTACTAGAGAATGACATAGTCCAATTTAGACTTCGAACAACTAATTCTTGTAGCTCTGTGGAGAATGGATTAGACAGGGGTAAGACTGGAAATTGAGAGATTTCTTAGGAGACTGATTTCCACATAAGCAAAGATGGAAAATTAGACTAGGGTGTAGGCAGTGGAGAAAAGATGGATTCATATACTTTGGAGGTAAAACCAACAAAACTTATATTCAGATGTTTCCTTAAAAAGATTGCAAGTTAAGTAAATTGAAAATAAGGTAGTGAGTGAATACATTTAAAACAGGAGGGAGAAGATTTTGAGGACAAAAGGAATGAGAGAAGTATACACTAAGTAATAGCCTAGAAGTAATATATTAAAGTGGTCACATTTATAACTTTAATCACATGTTCTGTTCTGGGCCTCTATTTTCTTAAAAAGATATCAAGCTGGGCAGAGAGGAAATGCTCTGAAGATTTTTAGCCTTAAATGCTTCAGCCTAGGCCACTGAAAAAAGATAATTTACCCAATGAAACTAATGAAGCAAAATTTAACTAACATCATTTTAGTGAGAAATAGTTCTCATTCTGGCTGCACAAATTCCCTGCGTAGTTTTTAAAACTATATGTGCAGGCTCCACTGGAATGCTTCTGATTTAATTAGTTTGAGGTGAGACACAGGTATTTTTTAAAAGCTCCACAGAGGATTCTGATGAGCAGCCAGAGTTGAGCCCTGAGTTAGAAATACAGCTAAAGGGAGTGCCCTGGTGGTCCAGTGGTTAAGAATCTTCCTGCTAATGCAGGGGACCTGGGGTCAATTCCTTGTCCTGGAAGATGCAGCGAGGCAAGCAACTAAGCCAGTGCATCTCAACTACTGAAGTCCTCATGCTCTAGAGCCCTTGCTCTGAGACAAGAGAAGCCATCACAAAGAGAAGCCTTGGCACCACAACTTAGAGAGTAGCCCAACAAAGATCCAGCCCAGCCAAAAATAAATGAAAAAACTGTAATAAAGAAGTACAGCTGAGGATGTCAGGTCAATAAATCTATTTCATTCAATGACAGATTAATAGAGAATGGGCTGAAGGAACCCTCCCCCAGATAAGGAATACAGGCCCATTGTTAAAAAGAAACAGTTTGAGACTACAAGAAAATAAAAGTCAATTTTCTTCGTGTTATTTTTTTTTTAAGCCAGGAGAAAATTTTTTCCTCACCTTACTTGTGAAGAACACAGACACCCATATAGACATCACATGTATTTTTAAATGCATTTATTTCTACTATGAACATCTCAGAGGGAAGAGGTTAACAGCTCATAGTTGACTGAAAGGAACATAGAAGAGGAAGAAGGGAGTACCAATCTAGCCCAGACATGGAAACAGGCAGAAAAAAGTGAGTTGAAGCAGAGAAATGATCACAGGTGATAAAGGATTCAGTTACCTATGGAGGGAAAAAAATCAGCTACCAGAATACACCTAGCAACAGTTGCTTTTCAACTACTCCTTGGACTGGAAGTTTCCAAGATTTAACCCTTGAATGAGTCACAGAATTACCCGAGCAGAACTAAAAGCCAAATAACTATTCTCCTAAAATAGAGACCAGAAACTTAATTTTCAACTGCCTTGAAGATTCTTTGTTGCTGGAAGGTGCATGGGTAATTGAAGGCAAGAGGACTTACATGACTTGTCCTAATCATTCCGTTCATTTGTGGTCTCACTGGAATCCAAACCAGGGTTTTACACTGTTGGGTTTTTACTTAGTTTCATTTACACTTTTGCATTCTGCTGCTGCTAAGTCGCTTCAGTCGTGTCCGACTTTGTGCGACACCATAGACGGCAGCCTACCAGGCTCCCCAGTCCCTGGGATTCTCCAGGCAAGAATACTGGAGCGGGTTGCCATTTCCTTCTCCAATGCATGAAAGTGGAAAGTGAAAGTGAACTCGCTCAGTCGTGTCCGACTCTTAGCGACCCCATGGACTGCAGCCTACCAGGCTCCTCCGTCCATGGGATTTTCCAGGCAAAAGTACTGGAGTGGGCTGCCATTGCCGTTTCCCTTTTGCATTCTACCTCCCCTGAAAACGGAGAAAAAAAACACGTAGTGCAATTTCCAAATCTCCACGTTTGGAGAGCTTTAAGAGTTGCAACTGTCCAGATGAGGCAGTAGGTGCACGGTGCCGCCCAGAAAATTCTGTGTAATAAAAAAATCTGGGAGTTGGACAAGACAAAACATGGATTTTCAGTTTTAAGTGGGCGTGTCCGTGTCACGAAGGGCGTGAAAGCAAGAGACTGGAGAATCTGAGAGAAGGAGAAGGAACGTACAGAACCATGGAATGTGGGTGCAGGGGATGGAAAGGGGATTCCAAGACACCAAAGGAGCAGGAAAAAGAGCAGAGTACAGATCATTGGTATCTGGCTGACATTCGCCCGGCGACCTGCCAAAACCGGGAGGCACGAGCGCGCACTACAACTACCATAAGGCCCCGCTTCCTGGAGCCCGAGACGCGGCGCGCAACGCACGCCGGGAGTCGGCCCAAGCCGCCAAGATGTCGCAGCCCAAGAGAAGAAAGCTTGAGTCGGGGGGCGGCGGCGAAGGAGGGGAGGGAACTGAAGAGGAAGATGGCGGAGAGTTGGAGGTGGCTGTGCCGCGACCCCGGAGGACTAGGCGGGAGCGGGACCAGCTGTACTACCAGTGCTACTCGGACGTATCGGTCCACGAGGAGATGATTGCCGACCGCGTCCGCACCGATGCCTACCGCCTGGGCATCCTGCGGAACTGGGCAGCGCTGAGAGGCAAGACCGTGCTGGACGTGGGCGCGGGCACCGGCATCCTCAGCATCTTCTGTGCCCAGGCAGGGGCCCGGCGCGTGTACGCGGTGGAGGCCAGCGACATCTGGCAACAGGCCCGGGAAGTGGTGCGGCTCAACGGGCTGGAGGACCGGGTGCACGTCCTGCCGGGACCGGTGGAGACGGTGGAGTTGCCGGAGCAGGTGGATGCCATCGTGAGCGAGTGGATGGGCTGCGGACTTCTGCACGAGTCCATGCTGAGCTCTGTGCTCCATGCGCGGACCAAGTGGCTGAAGGAGGGCGGTCTTCTCCTGCCGGCTTCCGCCGAGCTCTTCGTGGCGCCCATCAGCGACCAGATGCTGGAGTTGCGCCTAAGCTTCTGGAGCCAGATGAAGCAACTCTACGGCGTGGACATGAGCTGCCTGGAGAGCTTCGCCACGCGCTGCCTCATGGGCCACTCAGAAATCGTGGTACAAGGCCTCTCCGGCGAGGATGTGCTGGCCCGGCCGCAGTGCTTTGCTCGGCTGGAGCTGGCCCGCGCCGGCCTGGAGCAGGAGCTGGAGGCCGGGGTGGGCGGGCGCTTCCGCTTCAGCTGCTATGGCTCGGCTCCCATGCACGGCTTTGCCATCTGGTTCCAGGTGACCTTCCCCGGAGGGGACTCGGAGAAACCCGTGGTGCTCTCCACCTCGCCTTTTCACCCCGTCACGCACTGGAAGCAGGCGCTCCTCTACCTGAACGAGCCGGTGCAAGTGGAGCAAGACACGGATGTTTCCGGAGAGATCACGCTGCTGCCCTCCCAGGACCACCACCGTCACCTGCGCGTGCTGCTGCGCTACAAAGTGGGCGACCAGGAGGAAAAGACCAAAGACTTTGCCATGGAGGACTGAGCGCGGTCTTCTCTCCCAGCTACCTCCCAAGGCGGCCAGACCGGCGCGGGAGAGGCGGAGGGTTGGTCGGCGGAGTAAGGGAGATTTCACGTGCAAGTAGGGGGCATTATCTTCCGTCTCCCTTTTCCCCCAGGGCTCCTGGGGAGGGAGAGTGACTTCAGTCTCCCTTCCAGGAGATTCTTCTGGCGGTATTTATTAAAAAATGTTTTCAATCCCCTGCCACGACCGAAACAGCGTGTTTATTAAGGCCTCTTTAAACCTCAAAAGCACGTGGTACCAAGCACTCCTTTTTCTATTTCTTTTGTTTCGTGTAAATAAAGGGGGGAAAGGGGTATAAAAACATCAGTTTGTGAAGGCTCCATTCACATCCCTGACACCTCACACCCTAAGTCTAAAGCCAGGGAAAGGGTAAAGGGGTTTATAGTTACACCTATGTATTTCCAATAAGACGGGATATCACTCCAGAGCCATATTCTCTCATTTTCTGAATTCCCTGTCTTCCCAGGTGCCTCTAGACTATTTTGTCCTCATTTTTTTTTTTTAATAAGTTTTACTACTGGTAACGTGGGGGAGGTGAAGGAGGATAAAGTTTAAATAACACCTACTACTTCCTTAGGATGCTAAAGTTGATGACACCTTACTCCATTAAGTGAAATAAACTTCATATGTACTAGTACAGCATACCTAAGAAATCTAGAAAGTAGTTTGGGAGAAAAAGACCTGAAACACAATAAGGTAGTATGGACTTTTTGTCTTTACTGTTAAGATTTAACCAAGAAAATTTCATGCAAGTTCCATAGTAAAAATTTTGTATGCTTCTTTAAAACAAACTTATAGAGGCGATTTCTTCTGAACTTGGTCCAAGGGCTTATTTATCACCTTGGGTAAATTATTTAAGTAATGAAAATATTTTCCCAGCTTGAGAATTAAAATCCCTCATTCAGAGGGATGTGATTTGGCCTACTTATATCAAGTGAAAATTTTTTTGTTAGTGTTTTGTTGGTTTGTTTTCTTTTTATTTAGGTCAGCTAAATGTGAAAGTTGTGAATTTAGGAAAATCATTTGTAATGTGAGTTATGTTATCAAATTTATTTTACCCATGTTTCCCTCCTTATCTCTGGCAAATAAAGCACTGGCATTCTCTATTTTTATAGATGAAGTAAGAAGTCTTGTGTACTGTTTGAGTTATAACTTTTGCCTTTCTAATATTGTTCTTAAAAATGGTGTGATAACCCCTACAGAGCATAGCTTAAGGATAATCAATTATGCTTAATGTATGGTTTCTTTACACTAGTAGCTTTTGTATGCTAATAGAAAACAGGTGTGAAAATCTGGTCTTCGGAAGCACTCTAGCATAGTTCTGTTTATTGTAACAGTTTTTTCTTCTTTATTCATTACGTATTAAAATACTTAAGTATAACTAATTTGCTAAAATTTGGTATCAACACATGAGATCTGCCCTTAGTAAGGGAACTATACATGTACAAAGTCATCAGCTTTACAAGATCCTTGACTTGCAATACATTTACAGTTGTCACCATTGTTGGTATTAGGATAGTTAGCTTAAGCAAATGGTACAGTCATAGCAACTTAGGTCTAGTTTAAACTAGAGTTACAGATTAGTTCCTTGTGTTGCTGCTGCTGCTGCTAAGTCGCTTCAATCGTGTCTGACTCAGCGACCCCATAGACGGCAGCCCACTAGGTTCCTCTGTCCCTGGGATTCTCCAGGCAAGAATACTGGAGTGGATTGCTGTTTCCTTCTCCAGTGCATGAAAGTGAAAATTGAAAGTGAAGTCACTCAGTCATGCCGGACTCTTAGGGACCCCATGGACTACAGCCTGCCAGGCTTCTCTGTCCATGGGATTTTCCAGGCAAGAGTATTGGAGTGGGGTGCCATTGCCTTCTCCGAGTTCCTTGTGTTAGGGTCAACTATATTTTATGTTGAACATTTATTAGCATTTTAGTGTACAGTTTTGAGTGAATTTCCAGTGTTTATTTTAACTTCCTACCACAATCTCTTTGTTGTATGAGTACTTGAAAGCATTCTTCCAAATTCCATTTTTTAATATATGTCTTATACAAGTATTATACAGTTCTCATTACCAGTATAAGCACAGAAAGGGACACTAGTTAAAACTTTGGTTAACTATAGAAGTAAAGGTAAGTATTTTATAATTAGTATTAAAAATTCTTTTTGTAACTGTTTCCCCCAAGTAAGATGGATTGTCATAAAAATACAGCTATACAGCTAAAGCAGTTAAGAGGCAACAGTGTAGTGGTGAAAAGTCATGGACTGTGGAGCCAGACATCTCATGCTACAATCTAGGCTCCATCACTCTTAACTGTGTGACTGTGGGCAAAATACTTAATATCTGTTTTTTCCTCTACTGCTGTCATGCAAATGGGACAACAATCACATTTGTCCCATAGAAATGTGAAGATACAGTGAGTTAATACACATAAGCACGTAGTACCTGGTACATAATAAGATCCTTGCTGTTGTAATTATAGAAAATTAACATGCAAACCTGGAGCACTCAGACACACAGAAAATGTACCACAGAATAAATGAGGCAACGTTTTGATTTTTTTACAGGTGTTTGAAAGTGTGAACATGGCTGTATATGATAAGCAGTGTGACACTGGACACCACATGATCCAAAGGAAGCCCAAACCCTGGAAGTGATGATACTTCGAGAAGGATGAGATTGTGAGATGCACCAACATTCAGGCACTGTCCAGACTCTGTATGAACTGGTACTGAATCCTTAGGGTCATTTGGGCAACAGGAAGGACCTACCAACCCTACGGAGAGGAAAACAAGATTAAGTTTTACCTGCTTCCCTCAAATAGCTTGCATTTATTTAGCACAGTGAAACTCTCCAGCTATTTCCATTAACTCACTGGACCAGTGGACATTTATTGAATATTCAGTATATTAGTCATTGTGATAAGCACTTAGGATAGAAGCCAGTAAAACATAGTTCCTATCTCCAAGTAGGTATAATATGTTCACAGAATAAACCAGTAAATAAAAAATAATGGGCAAAAGACTAGGATGGTGTAGTTGTTAGGGTGGGCAGGTAACTATCTGCACCTTACATACTAGGAAAAAAGTTAACACATTTTGAAGAATTTAGCGTAAGACTATACAGCTAATTCTTGACAATTGAACACAAGTTTTTCAATTCCTAACCCCCAAACAATCCCAAGTTTAAGGAAGTCCCACTGGAGCTCTATCTCATGGGCCTCAAAGAGCCACCTTCACTATATAGGATCTTCAGCTTGACAGATCCTAGACACTCAACAAAGGATTCCCTGTTGCCATTTCCCTGTGTGTGTCCATGTGTTCTCTGTCCTGTCTGACTTTGCAATCTCATGGACTGTAGCCTGCCAGGCTCCTCTGCCCATGAGATTTTCCAAGCAAGAATACTGGAGTGGGTTGCTATTTCCTCCTCTAGGGCATCTTCCCCAGCCAGAGATCAAACCTGTGTCTCCTGCATTGGCAGGTGGATTCTTTACTGCTGAGCCACTTGGGAAGCTGCTTCCCATTCCCTAACAGAGCAAATGTGGTTCCCCCAGGAAGTTGAATCCTCAACACAGTAGCAGAGGTAGACAGACTCTACCATTCTACTTGGTACTTGGTGCTGGAGAGCAGAGAGACCTCTGACCAGTCACTCATTTAATAAACACCAACTAGCTAACATTTAAGTTCTGTGACAAGCTGCTGCTGCTGCTGCATCGCTTCAGTCATGTCCAACTCCTGCGACCCCATAGACGGCAGCCCGCCAGGCTCCCCCATCCCTGGGATTCTCTAGGCAAGAACACTGGAGTGGGTTGCCATTTCCTTCTCCAATGCATGAAAGTGAAAAGTGAAAGTGAAGTCGCTCAGTCGTGTCTGACTCTTAGCGACCCCATGGACTGCAGCCTACCAGGCTCCTCTGTCCATGGGATTCTCCAGGCAAGAGTACCGGAGTGGGGTGCCATTGCAGATCTTACTTAAAAACCTGGGGTGCAGCAGGGAATAGAAATTGCCTTCATCAATAATTTCCAGTCATTCTTTAGCTTGGAAACATTTCATTCCAACTAAATCTTACCCCTGCTGAAGGATGAGAGGCCAGCTCTCTTACCAATTTCATCCTTAAAATTTTTCCCAAGTGCAAAAATGCGTCTTATCATCACATAGATTATGAATTCCTCAACGAAAAATTGCTATATGGTGTTAATTCCAAAAATAAATCTGTGTCCTCTATATAACTGATTTGTTTCAGCTAATGGGCACAATATATTGGGTATATGTATTCACACTGGCTACTGGAAAGCTGAGACAAATGTATGGCTCAATGTGATTTTTTGTTTAACTTTGTATCTAGCTTCATTTCCATAACCCAGTTTTTTTTCTTGATTTATTCCTCCCATAATAAGTATTAATGTTTTGTTGAAATTTATATATCTTTTTCCCTCCTTTAATACATTTTGGCATGAAAATATTTCCCTACGTTTTGGAATAGCTGCAGAAATTCTGAGGGTGGGAGGTTGGAGAAAAGTCTAGAGGACTCTGAGGTATGTCCCCTTTCTATGAATTGTGTCCAAAATTGTTCGCATGGATGTATAGCTGACTGGATCTCATCTTTGTAGCCAATCTACAGCATTTTACATTTTGTAGAATCAAGATTTCTGAATGTGTGACAAACTCAGAAATGTGGACAATCTTGAGGACACCTTGAATATTCTGCAGCTCTTTGTAAGCTCAGAACAGGCCCTCAATTCAGTTCAGTCTCTCAGTCATGTCTGACTCTTTGCAACCCCATGGACTGCAGCACGCCAGGCCTCCCTGTCCCTCAACAACTCTCCAAGCTTGTTCAAACTCCTGTCCATCTAGTCGGTGATATCATCCAACCATCTCATTCTCTGTCATCCCCTTCTCCTCCTGCCCTTAATCTTTCCCAGCATCGGGGTCTTTTCCAATGAGTCAGTTCTTCACATCAGATGGCCACAGTATTGGAATTTCAGCTTCAGCATCAGTCCTTCCAAAGAATATTCAGGACTGATTTCCTTTAGGATTGACTGGTTTGATCTCCTTGCAGTCCAAGGGACTCTCAAGAGTCTTCTCCAATACCACAGTTCAAAAGCATCAATTCTTTAGCACTCAGCTTTCTTTATAGTCCAACTCTCACATCCCTACATGACCACTGGAAAAACCATAACTTTGACAAGTTGGACCTTTGTTGGCAAAGTAATGTTTCTGCTTTATAATATGTTGTGTAGGTTTGTATAGCTTTTCTTCCAAGGGGCATTGTACATTGTTGTTGTGTTAGTCACTCAGTCATATCCAATCCCTTGAAACGCCATGGACTGTAGCCCATCAGGCTCCTCTGTCCGTAAAATTCTCCAGGAAAGAATACAGGAGTAGCCATTGCCTTTTCCAGGGGATCTTCCCAACCCAGGAATCCAGGTCTCCTGCACTGCAGATAGATTCGTTACCATCTGAGCCACCAGGGAAGCCCTGTAGATTGCCAAACTCCTTCCAAAAGTGATTCAAAATATTTTAAAGTGATGATAAGGAAAAAGATGACATAATGAGACTATTTCTCAAATATCATGCATGCTTGTAGGAGAATATTCAAAACAAAGAATCTGAACCTAACTAAACAGAATTTTAACAAAAATTAAGATATCAACAGTGGCATTGGAACTGTGCTCCTTGGAGAGCTTTGATAATTAAATTCATCATATTGATAATAATAACTTTGGGGAAAGACTGGTGAGATTTCAGTTGGATAGCTTTTTAACTCTAAAAACAATCACTTATAACAGAAATTTAAAATACAGAGAGCTGGGGTGGGGGAGGAGGGCAGAATTACTCTTCTTTCTATAGGCTGTCCCCTGCAAGGAAAGGACAGAGAAAGGAGAGTGGGATGGAAAGAAATTCTCCCCCCAAGTTTTTAAATGCTTTATAGGCATTCCTGCAATCACCTGAGATATGTATTTTTTAAAAAACAAAAAACTTCACATTCTGAAATATTATGCATTAAAAATAACAAACTTAAGGAAAAATTAGGTTAGATAGACCATCATAATGTATGTAATTTTGTAACCAAGAGCACTAACACTAATTCTATTAAAAATATTAGCAGTTTAGAAAGATGTTAACCATAATGAATGAACATTGCAGTAAATAAGATAGCTTGATGAAAGAGCATGAGGAAGTGACAGAGACGAAGTGAAATGCACAGAGATAGGCAGAAGGCTTAATAAACATTTCTAGGACATAGAACATGTGACTGAACAGAGCCAAAAGCAATTATATTCCATGTGATACATTCCTCTCTGACTAGCTGCATTTGGTTGCGTCTGTGTACTTTGTGTTAGGTGGTTGCTACCTGGTGGTGGTAAATATTAATGATGGGAAAGATCACAAATGAATCAATCGATTTCCACATTATATTTTGACATTGTTCTTCTACCTACCAATCTCATTCAAGTTCATTATTTTATAGAAACATGTACTGTAGCATAATATTTGATCCTTTGTTCAGTTTCCAGAAATTATAAAGTACTTCAAAATTCCATTGGATTTACAGATATTTTCAATGCAGTTTTTCTTAAAGGAAAATGGAACAGAGTGGGGGGCTTACGAGTGACTATAACCACCCTTTAGCACGAATCTATTTATTTTATTATTTTGGTCACCAGGAAAGATCAATCACAAGGGGAAATAGAAAATTCTGGCCTGTGTAGAGTGGAAGGAAAATAACTGAGTATTCAGAAGGTGATTAGATAGTGGGATTTGAGAACAACAGGTGTTTTTCCTGAGCCAAAGGTCAACATACATATCATCTTGGGGTCAAAGAGACCTGAAAGTTAGTGAAAGAAGTGCATAAGTAAAGGTTAGGCTCCTCACATATACACTTTGCCTGCATTACAGTATCCTTAAGCATTTCTGAAGTCATGGGCTCAGAACATAACCAACATTATTTTGATCTGTTACAAATTATTGCTTGTTTTGATACTTGTCCCTAATCACTCTTTTCAGCTTAGATTCTAATCCTATTCAAAGACTCTTCTCAAATTTATGAACAAACCCTTCCAACCTCCATTATCTCAAGTGATGTGCATCTTAGTAATGGGCGGTATGGGGTGGGCTGATATTCAGTTCAGTTCAGTTCAGTCGCTCAGTCGTGTCCAGCTCTTTGCAAACCCATGAATTGCAGCACGCCAGGCCTCCCTGTCCATCACCAACTCCCAGAGTTCACCGGAACTCATGTCCATGGAGTCGATGATGCCATCCAGCCATCTCATCCTCTGTCGTCCCCTTCTCCTCCTGCCCCCAATCCCTCCCAGCATCAGGGTCTTTTCCAATGAGTCAGCTCTTTGCATGAGGTAGCCAAAGTACTGGAGTTTCAGCTTTAGCATCATTCCTTCCAAAGAACACCCAGGACTGATCTCCTTTAGAATGGACTGGTTGGATCTCCTTGCAGTCCAAGGGACTCTCAAGAGTCTTCTCCAACACCACAGTTCAAAAGCACCAATTCTTCAATACTCAGCTTTCTTCACAGTCCAACTCTCATATCCATACATGACTACTGGAAAAATCATAGCCTTGACTAGATGGACCTTTGTTGGCAAAGTAATGTCTCTGCTTTTGAATATGCTATCTAGGTTGGTCATAACTTTTCTTCCAAGGAGTAAGTGTCTTTTAATTTCATGGCTGCAGTCACCATCTGCAGTGATTTTGGAGCCCGAAAAAATAACATCTGACACTGTTTCCACTGTTTCCCCATCTATTTCCCACAAAGTGATGGAACCAGATGCCATGATCTTCGTTTTCTGAATGTTGAGATTTAAGCCAACTTTTTCACTCTCTTCTTTCACTTTCTTCAAGAGGCTTTTTAGTTCCTCTTCACTTTCTGCCATAAAGGTGGTGTCATCTGCATATCTGAAGTTATTGATATTTCTCCCAGCAATCTTGATTCCAGCTTGTGCTTCTTCCAGCTCAGCGTTTCTCATGGTGGGCTGATATTAGACCTTTAAAAAAAATTTTTTTTAAGAACAAAAATATTTGTTCTTAAATATAATAGTTTTACCAGCAGCAAAGCTCCAAGTGTTTTTTTTAAAAAGGTCTAAAAAGGGCTGATATTAGACCTTTTTAAAAAAAAAAAAGGGAGCAGGATGAATTATGCTGTGAATCCGTGGGGAAGAAGTCGTCTTTGCTCCGCGGAACTGGAGGGGCTCTGCCTGGTCGGGTGTGAGATCCCTCCAGGCTTCTCAGCAGCAACCAAATAACCTGCGCGGCCAGGAGCGAGGATGCAGTGTCTGTGGTGACCCAGGATGTAAGAGGGCTGCTGAACACACCTGCTTCTTTAAGATGCTCTCTGAAAAATCCCCAGGAAGTTTTGATTGTGACATGGCAAAAAATCAAGGCTGTAAGCCCAGAAAACATGATCACCTACAGCAAGAACCATGGGGTTGTAGTCCAGCCTGCCTACAAGGACAAGATAAACATCACCCAGCTGGGACTCATGAACTCAACCATTACCTTCTGGAATACCACCTTGGAAGATGAGGCGTGTTACAAGTGCCTCTTTAATACCTTTGGTTCTGGAAAGATCTCAGGAATAGCCTGCCTCACTCTCTTTGCCCACAGTATTCCTTCACTATAAACTATCTGAAGATCACCTAAATATCACTTGCTCTGCCAATGCTCGCCCAGCCCCTATGATCTCCTGGAAGGTCTTTGGGTCAGGGATTGAGAACAGTACTGAGATCGTGTCACACCCCAATGGAACAACATCTGTCACCAGCATCCTCCAGATCAAAGACCCCAAGACACAGGTGGGGAAGGATGTGATCTGCCAGGTGCTACACCTGGGGACTGTGACCGACTACAGGGAAACTGTGAACAAAGGCTTTTGGTTTTCAGTTCCACTGTTGTTAAGCATCGTCTCCTTGGTAATTCTTCTGGTCTTAATCTCAATTCTACTCTACTGGAAACGTCATCGGAACCAAGATCGAGAGCCCTAGAGGAGTCACACAGAACCCTGACAGTTATTTCCTGGTCTACTTGAATCTGACTCAGGAGGCAAGCAGAAGAAAGAGGATCATTCTCCAAGGAACCTAAAAGAGCAAAAAAAAAAATGGGAGTCAAAGGCCTAAGAATTTCAAGACTTTCCACTGCCATGTAGGCCACCCAGTGCTTCTGTGAGTTCCCAGAGGAAGTCATTTTACCTCTCAGGTCTGTTGTAGGACTTGGTTTTGTAAAACGATGCAGTGTTGTGCTGTTGAAAGGATACTGGACTTGGAGCCAGGAGCCACCGCTCGGAGGTTGACTTTGACTCCAACTGGTGGTAACTCTGTGTTAATCATATCTCAATGAACTTTCACATTCGCATCCAGAAAGTTAAGAAGTTGGACCAAATAATTTTCCATTCTGCTCTAAAAACAGATGCAATTCCAGGGGGAAAAAAAAAAAAAGGATAAAGAGAAAAGAAATGAAAGAAGAATACAGGAAGGTAGGGACCAAAGAACTTTTCTGAGACTGCCTTTTGCCTTTCTGTGGACATGCCATCTCTTCTTCCCTTCTTTGATCCATAAGTCTATTTCCTCATCACTGGGTATCTTGTCTACTGCCTGCTTATTGTTTTTGCTATTAACTGGTCTTTCTAGAAGTCTCAGTTTCACTGCTCTTCTTCACGTACTTCTGTGATATTTACCACAATGGAAGTGGAACTCAATTTATTGTGAAGTAACATTGGCAACCTTAACTTGGCTTATCTGTTTTTATAGCAGACTAAAACATTGTTAGTCTTAGACAGCAGCTTGCATTTTTTAAAAAGCATGCATTTCTCATCCATTTGTCTCATAATATGACCCAGCCCTATTTTAATCATTCTAAATTCAACCTAGTGTAATGAAATATATTATGAAAAGAGGTGTTTAGAAAGTTTTATGAATAACAGTCAGTTAATTCAAATGCTTTGCCTCCCCCAACTTTTTTTCTTATAAAGTAACTTATCACAATAGCAGAGGAAGCATGTATGGCTGTACAAATTCCTTTGTCATAAACATATTGTTCTAACTAGTGGAACAGTTTTGAACTCTAAATCATCATTGGACCAAGCTGGTGACTTTTTCAGTATCTTTTGCTTTCTTGTCTGTATCCAGTGACTTAGGAACTAAAACTTAAGTTGTCTTTATTGTTGTATTGAATATATATATATTTAGTAAACTTTTTGTATGTTATTTAATTATGTATTATTTCATATATTTGTATTAATATACTAAATAATTAAAAGTGTCTAACTAAAAAAAAAAAAAACACTTGGAGCTTTGCTGCTGGTAAAACTATTATATTTAAGAACAAAGTATAGAATTTTTATTTTAAATATTTTAGATTAACTGTGATGCTAAAGAAAGAATTAAGAATCCCAAATGTAAAAAAAAAAAAAAATTCACTGTATGCATTCATTGAAGCCAGACCTTCACCAGAAATTTTCCTAAAATAACAAGCTCCTTATTTTAATGTGAACTCATTCTACCATTATTTATCACCTGATGAATTATAAAAATAGGAAATATTTAAATGGTTAGATATGTACAGTAAAAGAATTAAAAAGAGAGGATTTGGAAAATCCACAGATTAAATACATGGTCCCTGAATAATTGAGAATTTAGTCAGAATAATTAAGAGAAAACATAGAGAGAATGACAGTAATTACAAGGGGATTTTAGTATGAAATGAAATTGGAAACTACCAGGAATGTTCAGTTTGTAATAAATAGAATTCAATATTAGCTAACTTTGCTTTAATCCCAACCAGGGGAATTTTATAGAGTCCAGACATTATTATAAAATAGGTTCACAATAAATTAATTCCATGGTATTGGGTCCAAGAAAAAATAGGCCTCAGAATGGTGTTCTGTGTATATGGAAGATAGAACTGTTGAGTTATTCTAAGCAATAAGACAAGATTCTTAAAGTAAAACTAGATCAATAAAAGATATGGTCATTGCACTACTCCCATAAGAGTGATGTTATTTAAGACATTAAAATGATATATTATTCAGTGCTAAAATATGTGATATGGTTGTTAGGGAGATATAGTTTTTCATTTTTTGATTCATTATCTGATTTATTTTATACCAGATGACAATGTATTCATAGGGACATATAGTAAAAATAGCATATGCTGAAAACTTTATGCCAGCTACTACTTCTCAGCATGTAGAATGCTTTTATGAAATAATTGCATATTAATCATGCTGTGCAAAGTCCCATTAAAATCAATGATGTATTGACTTTGTTTATTTCACATGAGTTATACATAATAAAATAATGTTCTGTAAAGAGTGGCTTTCATCCTGAGGAAAACTTCGTATCATTAATTTTCATGTAAAAGAAACTCCTTCTTTTGTCAGACTTGCCACAGCATACATAGAGATAAACAGTCATGATACTTACATAAAGATTCTTTATTAATTTTTAAATCATTTTTGAGTGCCTAACATGTGCTAGATGCACTTTAAGTACATTATTTTATTTACTCCTTGAAATAGTTCTGTTAAGTGCTTCTATTATCAGTCCCATCTTACAGATCAGAAAACAAAGGCCTAGAGTTGGATGAATTGCCCAAGGCCATATGGAAACTACTGGCCAAGCGTGGGACTCATCACCTAAGCTCTGAGTACCACCTATACTACTACACACACAGCCTGTCCACGATGCCTGAGTCCTCGAGTGAAGGTAACTTCAGTAGGCACTTAAAATATAGACTGATTGTTGTCTTAGGCTGGGGTCTCCAAAAGCACACTTTGAGTCAAGGATGTATGTAAACATGTTTATCAGGAAGTATTCCCAGAAAATGCTAGAAAGTATTCCCAGAAAATTCTAGAAGGGCAGCAGGACTAGGAAGGGAAGAGATCTGGCTAGACTGTGATATTAAGCCAAGTCCCAAGAGTAAGAACTTTGTTCCAATCCTGCAGAAATGCTCTGGAGACAGCATGAATCACACATATGAAAGTGAAAGTATTTGTTGCTCAGTCCTGTCTGACTCTTCGGGAGCCCGTGGACTGTAGCCCACCAGGCTCCTCTGTCCATGGAATTCTCCAAGTAAGAATACTGGAGTGGGTTGCCATTCCCTTCCCCAGGGTATCTTTCTGACCCAGAGATTGAACCCAGGTCTCCTGCATGGCAGGCAAATTCTTTACTGTCTTAGCCTCCAGGAAAGATCACACATACTGCTCACTGTATAGGGACATGTGTGATCTATGCTGCCTCCAGAGCAACTCTGCACCATTCAAATCTTCTCACCCATCAGACATTGGCTAATGATTGCCTCTGTTGTTCAGTTGCTAAGTTGTGTCTGACTCTTTTTCACCCCACAGACTACAGCATGCCAGGCTTCCCTCTCCTTCACTATTTCCCAGAGTTTGCTCAAACTCATGTCCATTGAGTTTCTGATACCATCCTACCATCTATCTCATCCTCTGCCAGCCCCTTCTCCTCCTGCCCTCAGTCTTTCCCAGCATCAGTGTCTTTTCCGTTGAGTCAGCTCTTGGCATCAGGTGGCCAAAATATTGGAGCTTCAGCAGCAGTCCTCCCATGAATATTCAAGGTTGATTTCCTTTAGGAAATGACTGCCCCTAGAGAGACATAAATTCTTAGGCATCTCCCAACTCTCATGTGGGTGGGCATAACGGTATCCACAGCCTAAGGGCAGTTCCCCAGCTAAGGGTTGCCAGTGCAGCAGATTGAGTCAAGGTTCTACAGGAGCAGATGTACAAAAAGAAAGGGAAAGATACAAAATGACATAAGTAGAATAAATGGATTGTTGATAGGATATTGATACTGTCATAAATATATTTTCTAAGATTCCTTTACATTCTAAATAAATAGTTACATATTTGCCTTATGTCTATATTTATCATCAGATCTTTTAAAACTGCATGAAGAAGGACAAAGTTGATATCCCATTCCCCACAGTTTAGAATGTATCCTTCTACTACATAGACTCATGTATATATATTTATGTAGTTTTTTACAAATATGTAGACATATTATTCATATTACTCTGAAAATTATATTTAGGTTAAAATATATATCCTAAATATTTCTTGAAGTCAATACATGTGTAAATAACTTATTAAGAGTAATACGAAAATATACGGTATACATAATTTATAATTTATTCAACCTATTGAATTCTCTATTGATAAGCAATAGTTGTTTGCAATTCTTTGCTACTATAAATTATACTTACCCTTCTTTCTATTCTCTGCCTAGTTAATCTCATCCAGTCCCATTACTTTAAATAGTGTGCCATCTATGCTGATGACTCCTGAATTTATATTGTTATCCCCTGACATCTTTACTGAGTTTGTACTCATATATACAGCTGCCCAATTGTCATCTCCACTTGGACATAGCAGGCATAACCTAAGTGAACTATTTTATATATACTATGTATGTATATTGGAGAAGGCAGTGGCACCCTACTCCAGTACTCTTGTCTGGAAAACCCCATGGATGGAGGAGCCTGGTGGGCTGCAGTCCATGGGGTCGCTAAGAGTTGGACACAACTGACTTCACTTTCATGCATTGGAGAAGAAAATGGCAACCCACTCCAGTGTTCTTGCCTGGAGAATCCCAGGGACGGGGGAGCCTATATATATTAATTACATATATAATTTTACCATATGTAAGCATGTTCTTACATTATGCTTATTTTTTTTCAGAACCAGTATATGTTTATTGGACATATTTTGTTTAATAACCAGAACCTCTCACTACCCTCTGTACAACTTTATCTTTACTCAAGTTTATATGCTCCTTGAAAACATGACAACAGCTAAGTCATCATATCAGATCATGATCACCAGTGAGTGTTTATTGAATGCTCATTGTATGAGAGTACCATTTTTGATTGGGGTATATCAAGGAGCATAGGAAAAGGTCCCTGGTCTGAGGAGCTGAGTCTGAAGTGGAGAGCAAGCATCTCAACTTCCTAAAGACAACTAGTATGACAATGCAATCTACTTTCAATAACAAATGAAACACACAGACAATTGCTGTTATAAGAGTATGGTCACTGCACGATGGGAAAATCAGAGCTTCTCACTGAAAACAGGCATAGAATCAGAGGAATGTCGATCTTGCAGATTCACAATTACGTCAAGATCCTTCCTGAGGGACCTTCTACCCAGAACGTTCTTTCATTAAATTGCATGTTCCACTCTCTCTCTCAGTTCTCTGCACAAATGTAACCTCTTAAGAGGCTTTCCTTGGCCACTGTGAGGTTAAGAGTCCTCTTCTCTACCATAGGTAACACTTCCCCTTGTTACTGAAATTCAGTTGTTTACTTGTGTATTGTCTTTCTCACAACATGAGATTCGTGAGCAATGTAATCTTGTCTCTCCTGTTCATCACTGTCTATCCACTGCCTAAAACATTTTCTGGCACAAAGCAGGTATTCAATAAATATTTGTTGAGTAAATGGGCCTTGTAAACCAAATGGAACTTACCAAAAAATGGCAGAGTAGTCATTCTAGGCAGGGACAATGGCATGAGAAACAAGTGCTCCTTAGAGAGTTATCTTCAATTATGATACATAAATGGCTTTCTACTCTCTACATGGAAACTTCAGTAATACCTGAGATACCAGTAATATCACTGGTAGACAGTGAAAATAATTGAGCTTGCCACTGTTATAATAGTTCATAGTCAGTTTATAGCCTTGGGCCTTCTCCTAGGTCTGCCAATTTCCCATGACCTCACAGAATAAAAGTTGTCAAAGAGGAGTTGACTGGAGTCCCTAGAAATAAAATTTTGCAAGGCATTAGACAAATAAATATGTTGATGGGATTTTCAAAATGATTGGCTTGTTTTTTTAGAGTTTCTGTGAACAAAAGAGAGAGACTGAAGTTTATGACAAAGGATAAAAACAAAACCAAGGTTTAATTTGTTAAAGATGATAACAACTTTTGTTTTTTTCTTCAAAACTGTATTTTGATGACCAGTTTAGTCAGATTTCTCCCCAACTACTGTTTGAGGAGTGTCTTCCAGTCTTCTCCTCCCTGACCAGACCTGAGTGGACAAGATCCTACAAAACTGCCAGAAGCCCACTGAAGGAGCTACAAGCTTGAGAGCTCTTCATTTACTGTCATCATCAGTGCTGTTGAGTCTATGCTGTGAGATCATCCCTGATCTAGGCCATTGCATTAACAGGAGACTGCATTTCTTCGTTTGATGAAGAAAGCAAGCAGGATCTTCTCAATTAGTGCTCTGAGTGGTTAAAGCTCACTGAAGACATGCTTTATGATAGACTACAGTAAGAGTCAGCTACCACAGAGTGAGGCCACATACCAAGACATTTTGACAGGATTTTACTAACCATTTTGGGAAAAAAAAAGTTCATCTATTTTACATTATTTTTTTACATTAAGTATTTTTACAGTATTTTTTTACATTAAGAAAGCAATGCAGGCTGACTATGGCAAATTTCCAACTGCAGGAATCATAAGAGAAAAATAATATATTACCCATAGTTTCACCCCCTAGAGTATTTTCCATTCCGACTTTTATGTATGCCTGTTTTTGAACTTTATAAGAATAACATCATGCTATCTAATACAACTCTTAATTTACTTGTCACGCCACCACGTTTTATCTTCCAAATACCACTATTACTACCTGAAATTATTTTATTGATTTCTTTACTGCTATATTGACTTTCTCCAGATAAAAACTACATTTTATAGACAGAATTCTTTTCTCCCTTATGCACTCAAGAAATGAATTAATGAACAAATGTCAAATTAATATCTTTATAAATATGACCTCAAATACTTGTGTTTTCACATCTTTAAGATTGTACTCATGCTCGGTTACTCAGTCATATCCAACTCTTTGCATGCTGCACCTTACCTAGGTATAGTATTGGATTGTTTTTATTCTATAACACTCTGTTTCTTCTCGTTCTTCATAAGGGAAGAGTGTTTTTGTACTTTAAGACAGAGTTCCTGGTGAACTGATTTTACAAAGGCCTTAGATCAACTTGGCATCCCATATGTTAGAAAATTCTATTACTAAAAGGAAATCAAAATACTGTATCCCCAAAAGAAGATGGAATATTATTAATTAAACAATAACTTTGAGACTAAGTTCTATTTTGCAAAATAATAAAATATCTATGTATAAAATAAAATTGAACATATTATTGTTCCTCAGAAAATCTTAACCAATTTATAGCACGTTTTATTGGGAAGAAATTCATCCAAAACTGCAATGCATATGCCAAGTTTGGCTCTAATGTGTTAAAACTGCTTCAGTATAATGTTTGTGGTCCATCCACATCTAATCTATCCATATGAAATGTGATATTATTATAAAGTGTAATTATTTCCAGAAACCTTAAAATAAGTGTTTCTAATTAAACATTTGTCTCACAATATATTAACTGTAGGTCACTTTATCTGAGAAAAATTAGGCAATATTTTAAATAGATCTTGACAAAAATGCATTAAATCTGTTTTTTAAAGTGTTTTATTACCTGTAAGTTTCAGCCTATTTATGATTTTAAAATAGCCAAGTTATAAACCCCTGAAAATTGGAGTTTATAATGGAAATACTGACAGACCCTTAACTTCTAGGATGAATGTGCAGCTGTAATAACATTTGCTGTTGCTGCCTCAGATGTGCTTATTTCAAATATAAAACTGGCTGACCACTTGCTGAAGTATTTTCCCATTTTTAAAATCTTAGAAAATTCATTTCTTGTTTTGGGATCCCCTTTTATCTCAAAAGTTATTATAATAAACAAGATGGAGGCCCTATCCTTCTACTTTCTATTTATACATTATCTCCTTGGTTATCTTGTCTTCTCCCATGGCTGGTTATCACAAAGCTTTCCTGTATATGGCATCTCTACCCACCAGTTAGTTATTCAAGCCAGAAAATTAGAGGTCAGTTTTAACTCATACTACATCTTCACCACATCTAATTGATTGCAAATACTGAGGGTTTTACTGCTAAAATGTGTTTTGAAACCATTTATTTTTAATCCCCAGGGCCATCACTTTAGTTAATGCTACTAAAACTTCAGGCCAAGCTGATTACAATAGCCTCCTAACTTGCATTTCAGGATAATCGATAGTTGGTGGAAGAAAGTTCTTAATATTTATAGAATTTCAGCAAATAAAGCAGTAGAAATGATAAAATTAGAAAATCACCATTTCCCAACCCACAATAAAATAACAGATCTCTGCAATGATTATCTATAGTTGCTAAAACAAGGAGGGAGTGGTTAACAGAATTTTATATTAAAGGAATGAGGCTGACATGATCAGAACTATCAGTTGTACTAATCATTAAAAGTGGGAAAACCAGTTGCTATGTGTCTTAAAACATGATAAAAGCAACAGGAAACATGCTTGCCTAAAATGTTGAATCTGAATCTAGTTAGCCCTCTAGATTTATGGAAAATAAAGGGAATGAAGGAATAAGTTAGCACTGTGAAGAAACAGTCAGACAAATCCTGAATCTAAGAAGTCTACAGAAAAATAACCCCCTGATTTCTCCAACAAATCAATGTCGTATGTAAGGCACTGATGATGGGATGGAGGTGGGGTTGGGATTGTTATGAAATAAGAGTCTTAAAATACATAACAACTGAACACAATATAAGTATTTAACTGGATCTGATTCAAACAAACCATTTTCAAAAATCACATTTGAGGCAATGGGGAAATTCAAATAAGAACTGTATCAAAAATATTAAGAAATTATTATTAACTCCCTAGGTATGAAAATGGTAATGAGGTTATTTCCAAGAAAAGTTCTTACCAGAGAGACATAATGAATATGGGTGAAATGACATGATATATATATATATATATGTATATATATATTTTTTTTTTAATACTCAGGAAAATGAAAGGAGAAGCAAAAGAAGAAAGAAGATTGGAGTATTCTGATAAGGGATTTAGCAGGATAATGAGTATATAGGTTTCATTATACTATTTCCTTTATGTTGTGTATATTTGAAATTTTCCCTGAAAGGTCATTTTTACAAAGTCATTTAGGTTCTATAAAAAAGAAAGGTGATGATTCAGCAAAGGTGATCATGATAAAATATACAGATTTGAGATATATTTAAATTAATAGGCATTGTTAATTAATTGGAGGAAGAGGTGAAAAATAAAGAGAAATCAATGGTGACTCCTTGGTTTTTGATTTGAGCAACTGGATAAATAATGGTACCAGATCCTGTGGATGAAGGCATGGTAACCCACTCTAGCCTTCTTGCCTGGAGAATCCCCATGAACAGAGGAGCCTGGCAGGCTACAGTCCATGGGGTCGCAAAGAGCCAGACACAACTGAGCGACTAAGCACAGCACATAGCACGTAGAGGAGCAAGTTTGGGTATGGATTAAAAACCTAATTTAATTTCAGACACTGAGACTTGTAATGGTTTTCTACAGATGCTGTAACAAATTACCACATACTAATACTTAGCATGTTAAAGCAACACAAATGTATCTTCTTACAGTTCTGAAGGTCAGAAGTTCAAAATCAGTCTCACTAAGCTAAAGTCCAGGGCTTCCCTGGTGGTTCAGATGACAAAGAATCTGCTTGCAATGCAGGAGACCCAGGTTCAATCCCTAGGTCCAGAAGATCCCCTAGAGAAGGAAATGGCAACCTTCTCCAGTATTCTTGCCTGGAGAACCCCAAGGACAGAGAAGACTGGCAAGCTACAGTCCATGGGGTCACAAAGAGTTAGACACTTCTGAACAGCTAACATACATAAGCTCAAGTCCGGCCTTCCCAGGTGGCGCTAGTGGTAAAGAACCTGCCTGCTGATGCAGGAGACATAACATATGGGTTCGATCCCTGGGCCAGGAAGATACCCTGGAGAAGGAAATGACAACCCACTCCAGTATTCTTGCCTGGAAATCCCACGGACAGAGTAGCCTGATGGGCTACAATTCATGAGGTCACAAAAAAGTCGGACACCCCTGAAGCAACTTAGCAGGCAATCTGAAGTCAAAGGGTCAACAGGACTGGTTCCTCCTCCTCTTCCACACCACCCCCTTTCTCCTCCTCCTCCTCCCTTGTCCTTTTCCTCCTCTTCTTCCTCTCCCTCCCCCCACCCCACCCCTTTCTCCTCCCTCCTCCCCCTCCCCCTGAGTCTTAAGATTAATGTTTCCTGTGTTTGTTTGGCTCATGTGTCAATACCCAAATATTTTCTTTTTAAATCCTAACAACCTTAAATTCAAATATCTACATATCAGGTGCTCAGTTTCTCAGTCATGTCAGACTCTGACCCTATGGACTGTAGCCTCCCAGGCTCCTCTCTCTCCATGGGATTGTTCAGGCAAGAATATTGGAGTCGGTTGCCATTCCCTACACCAGGGGATCTTCCTGACCCAGGGATCCTATTGGGAGATTTCCTTAAAAATCTGGAATTTTGACTTGAATGATCTGGAAATACTGGCCTATAATTCTCCTTGCTAGCAATCATTTCGGGTGAAGATGAGTAGCAGGTATTTCTGTCTCCAGATCAGACCTCTTTTGTAAGCTATCGACCAAACCTTCAACTGTTTACTAACGTTAATCCATCCATAAAGATTGCTTTTCTGGTTTCCACTATTGCTAAGGAGAAGTCAGAACAAACACTTCTTAATCTTTTGCAGGCAACCTTCTTGCCTTTCTTGAATACTTGGAGGAATTTTTCTTTGCAGGGCATACATGCTGAGCACTAAATCCAGTGACACTCAATTTGTAATGAAAAGATTTATCATCTTTGTCATGATCAGAAAAGATTTCCTGTATCATGATCTCTTTATCATCCCTACCATCAGACTTGTTTCCAAAATAGGAAATATTGTTGGAATTTTTCCAGATTTACTTCACTAACTTTCTAAAACACTGAATCACTCCCTTTGGAAGAATTTTTTAATGTCAACCTATAATGTCTACTTTCAATTTTATTCAGTTTATACTGTTTCTGAAAAATGTTCCATATAGTTTGTGTAATAAGTTTGAAACGAATCCCTAGTCTCAAGTTGCTTGCCTGTTTTATTCACTATGGTACATTTCAGTGGCCTGGACTCTAAGTCTCTTCTTATTCCTACATCTTTCCTGGAAATGTCTTCACTTCATGTTTGATGTGTATGTTACATAGTGCATGGTTTATTAAATATCTTAATATTACTTTACAATAAGTTGCTTTATTTACTTCAGATATTCCCTTTTCAAAGATAGGGAATATGCCACCTATAAACATTCAATAAAACTAATTATATAGGGAATTTATGAGCAATTTATGGATGGGGTTGTTACCTAAATAAGTACTTGGTGTTAGCAGCCATATAACAGTTGTCTTGTTCCTTTCTCTCTTCTTTAACCTACTAGTCAACAAACAAGAAGATACTTTTAATCCTGTATTTATCCTTAACATTCTAAGAACTCCCAGTTAATTTTTTTTCTTTAATAGGTAGAGTGACTTTTCTAAGGCAATTGTAAGGTATATCAGTCACAGATATCTAGAGAAACAGAACCAACAAGATATGTACTTATAGATCTATCTCTAACTCATCTATCTATTTATCATTTATAGAGAAAGAAAGAGGGAGGGATTCATTTTAAGGAGTTGGCTTAAGCAATTGTGGAGGCTTGGCAAGTCCAAAATCTAATGCGGTAAGCAAATGGGTTGGAGATTCAGGCAAGAGTTGCAGTTCAAATGCAAAGTTAATCCACTGGCAGAATTCCTTCTTGCTAAGGGGGATGTCAATCTTTGTTCTGTTAAGGGTTGCAGGTGATTGGATGAAGCCCGTTCACTTTACGGAAGGTATTTGACTTTAAAAGTCCACCAACTTAAATGTTGTCTTCGTCCAAAGAGCACCTTCACAGAATACATCCAGAATAACGTTTAATCAGATATCTGGCCTCTGTGGCCTAGCCAAGATGACACACAAAACTAGCTGTCACAGAAGATACTTTTTATAGGTGTTCATATTTATAAAAGTAGGTGGCATATTTGGGTTATTGGAAAAGAAGATCTATCCTTTGGTGAGTCGTCTGTTTGTTTACTGTTAATGTGAACTGACTGGAATCACAGCTATTTTAAACCAGCATTATCACAACACATTACAGGAACTGCATATGCTGGAAAAAAAAAAAAAGTGGGCAGTAAAACATATTGATGAATAGTTATTGACAGCTTTTATCCAGACAAGCATTTGCAAAAACAGCGAGTCCATATTTTTGCAAGAGGCTTTCTTATTGCAAGCCTGCATAGGCCATAGTATAAGTATCGTCTAAGCTCAGGAGAAACATGAGCTGAATATGCAAGTGTTTCTCCAGTGTTCACAGATAGCATCTGGATATTTAAATATCCATATTTTGATACACATATACAGAAAGGGGGATGTATAATTTTGCAGAAAGCATTTGCTTAGGGCACCATAATATTTTTTTATTAAAATGCTTACTTTACGTGCTTGGTTTTTTTCCCCAAAAGAATGGAGGAAAATACGTATTTTTCTTCTAGAACTATTTAACTACTACATATTTCTACCTTTATAATGATTTGTTTTCAGTTTTGTTTTGTTTGGGGAGTCACTCCACAGATAATAGAATGTTTGTTAACCATATAACATTCTGCATTTAGCAGCAATACCTTGAAATATTCTAAATTTATTTCATAAATCTACACTCAGGGAGGGATGAACAGTGCTATAACTTGGCACTGCAGAAGTTAAATCACTAATTTCCCATCTATGCAATATAATTATCCTCTAATTGACTGATATAATTTTCTAGTTACTACCAATAGAATCACTACTGGTTCAGACTTATTCACCATTTTTTGCAAAATAACTACCATTTAAAAAATTCATTTCTGTGCACATGCCACTTCACTACTGGTTCAGACTTAGTCACCGTTTTTTGCAAAATAACTACCATTAAAAAAAATTCATTTCTGTGCACATGCCACTTTTTGTCCTGAGAAGGTGCTCATCCCTCTTTTAAACTCTGTTTAAAACTATCCCTCTTTCCAAAAAGAGAAATCTTGGAGTGATTCTGCCTCTAATAGTTGCAGCTCAGGACCTCTCCTGTAAGCTTGCAGGAATGCTATGACATTGTATATGTGTGCAATGGTTATGCACAGAGGTTGGCATGACCACATGCAGCTTTGTGTCCTGAATGAGCATTACTTTTGCTGGGCATTCAGAGTGAAGGTTGGTGTGTCATAAAAATTTTTCTTTAAGGCTCAGGAGATTCAACTAATGTAGCCCCTGGGTGCTAAACCTGAGATGCTCTTGTTTGACTGAAAGCTGAGTGGATGGCAGACAAGGACTCAGTCCTTGGGAGGTCCTTGGACATCTTATTCAGTGGTTCTTCATTATGTCTACCCATCAAGTTCTTTCTTCTCTTTTCACTTCTTGAGAATTTTACTGTAATTAGTTCCTAAACCTTAAGCATCTCATGTACTGACCACCCCATCTCCAAAACCACAAATGTGTTTCTCACCTCTGAAGTTCCTTCTATGGCCCATGCCCCACGTATTCTGCCCTTCAGTTCAGTTCAGTTCAGTCGCTCAGTCATGTCCGACTCTTTTCAACCCCGTGAATTACAGCACGCCAGGCCTCCCTGTCCATCACCAAACCCCAGAGTTCACTCAAACTCATGTCCATCGAGTTGGGGATGCCATCCAGCCATTTCATCCTCTGTCGTCCCCTTCTCCTCCTGCCCCCAATCCCTCCCAGCATCAGTGTCTTTTCCAATGAGTCAACTCTGTGCATGAGGTGGCCAAAGTATTGGAGTTTCAGCTTCAGCATCAGTCCTTCCAATGAACACCCAGGAGTGATCTCCTTTAGGATGGACTGGTTGGATCTCCTTGCAGTCCAAGGTACTCTCAAGAGTCTACCATTTTAAATAGAAGTACAAGCTTACCTGAAACAGTCCCAGGATAGCAAAGAAAAGGAGGAAAAACTAAAATGTTAACTTCTCATCTTAAAAGAGATTAAGTATTCTTGTTCTCTTACAATGTCTATGTAGGGAAATAAAATGATTTATTAAATGGTGTTTTCTCTGGAATAATCATAAACAAATGCTTCTCCTAAAATGATTTCTTAGAATTCTCCTTGCAGTGCTCAGCTATGATCAGCTTCCTTGGTGCCCTCTTAAATAGAACAGGTTATCTTTTCTTCCTCATCTTTTACCTGGTCAGGCAATGAGATTCTTGCAGAGTTGCTTGTTCTGAGCTCTGGAAGAGACAGTTTCTCTGAGAAAACTGTTTGGGCTGGAGGAAGAGGATGGCATCTCTCACTACAATGATGGAGGAGAGAGATGCAGTCTGCTTTCAATTCCTATTAGACTTACATGCCATTATGAAGGGGCTTCCCAGGTGGTGCTAGTGGTAAAGAACCCACCTGCCAATGCAGGAGACGTAAGAGACGCTGGTGGATCCCTGGGCTGGGAAGATCCCCTGGAGAAGGGTATGGCAACCCACTCCACCATTCTTGCCTGGAGAATCCCCACAGACAGAAGAGCCTGGCAGGCTACAGTCCATGCTGTGGCAGAGTCAGATACAACTGAAGCAACTGAGCATGCATGCCATTATGAAAGCCAGAGAGACAGAGGGAACAGGAAGTGGGTAGATACAAATGGAATGAAGGAAGGGAAGAAGAGAGAAAAGAAAGAAAGCAGAATAAAATAAATAATATAAAAACAGGGTAAAATGCTATGTGTTTCAGATTGAAGAATCCCTTCTTTTTCTTTGTATCAGGAGATCTTATACACTCTGAAGACCTCAGCCACTGCCACTGTCCTGATAATTCCCAAATCTCCATTACCAGCCTGTCCAGGACTATGAAGAGCTTGTGGTTTTAACCTGTTTGCAAGATCACAAGTTAGGATACTATTTTCATGGATGCTGGCAGAAGACTTCTGGATCAGAAACAAAAGACCTTATTGCTCACAGCACAGCAAGGTGAGTAAGCTTCATGTTCATGCCAGTCCTCTTTTCCCCCTGAAAATCCATGGGACATTGTTTCAAAGTCTAGATAGATGCTGCAGATGCAGTGGGCTTGCACTACAGCTAAGAGACACAAACTTAGGAAACCCCAAACATTTCTAATGAGATGCAAGCAAACCTGACTGACCAAATTGTGCTCCAGGGGGAGATATTTTCTTTATCACACTCTGAAGTAAAAAAGGGAACATTTCATGCAAAGATGGGCTCAATAAAGGACAGAAACAGCATGGACCTAACAGAAGTAGAAATTATCTTAAAGAGGTGGCAAGAATACACAGAAGAATTGTACAAAAAAGATCTTCAAGATCCAGATAACCATGATGCTGTGATCACTCACCTAGAGCCAGACATCCTGGAATGTGAGTCAAGTGGGCCTTAGGAAGCATCACTACCAACAAAGCTAGTGGAGGTGATGAAATTCCAGGTGAGCTATTTCAAATCCTGAAAGATGATGCTTTTAGGAATCATCCAGTATGCTAGGAAATTTGGAAAACTCAGCAGTGGCCACAGGACTGGAAAAGTTCTTCCAGTATGCTAGGAAATTTGGAAAACTCAGCAGTGGCCACAGGACTGGAAAAGTTCTTCCAGTATGCTAGGAAATTTGGAAAACTCAGCAGTGGCCACAGGACTGGAAAAGGTCAGTTTTCATTCCAATCCCAAAGAAAGGCAATGCCAAAGATGTTCAAACTACTGCCCAATTGCATTCAACTCACACGTTAGCAAAGTAATCCTCAAAATTCTTTAAGCCAGGCTTCAACAGTATGTGAACCAAGAACTTCCAGATGTTCAATTGGATTTTGAAACGGTAGAGGAAACAGAGATCGAATCACCAACATCCATTGGATCATAGAAAAAGCAAGAGAATGCCAGAAAAACATCTACTTCTGCTTCATTGACTACACTAAAGCCTTTCATTGTGTGGATCACAACAAACTGTGGAAAATTCTTAAAGAGATGGGAATACCAGACCACCTTACCTGCCTCCTGAGAGAAATCTGTATGCAGGTCAAGAAGCAACAGTTAGAACTGGACATGAAAAAGCAGACTGATTCAAAATTGGGAAGGGAATACGTCCAGGCTGTATATTGTCACCTTACTTATTTAAATTATATGCAGAGTACATCATGTGAAATGCCAGGCTGGATGAAGCACAAGCTGGAATCAAGATTGCCGGGAGAAATATCAATAATCTCAGATATGCAGATGACACAACTGTTATGGCAGAAAGTGAAAAGGAACTAAAAAGCATCTTGATGAAAGTAAAAGAAGAGAGTGAAAAAGTTGGCTTAAAACTCAACATTCAAAAACTGAAGATTATGGCATCTGGTCCCATCACTTCATGGCAAATATATGGGAAAACAATGGAAATTAACAGACTCTATTTTCCTGGGCTCCAAAATCACTGCAGATGGTGACTGCAGCCTTGAAATTAAGTGACACTTGCTCCTTGGAAGACAAGCTATGACCAAACTAGAGACAATACTAAAAAGCAGAGACATTACTTTGCCAACAAAGATCCATCTAGTCAAAGCTATGGTTTTTCCAGTAGTCATGTATGGATGTGAGAGTTGGACCATAAAGAAAGCTGATGACAAAGAATTGATGCTTTTGAACTGCGCTGTTGGAGAAGAGTCTTAAGAGTCCCTTGGACTACAAAGATATCCAACCAGTCAATCCTAAAGGAAATCAGTCCTGAATATTCATTGGAAGGACTGACGCTGAAGCTGAAACTCCAATCCTTTGGCCACCTGATGTGAAGAACTGACTCATTGGAAAAGACCCTGATGCTGGGAAAGACTGAAGGCAGGATGAGAAAGGGACGACACAAGATAAGATGGTTGGATGGCATCACCAACTCGACGGAGATGAGTTTGAGTAAGCTCCAGGAGTTGGTGATGGACAGAGAAGCCTGGCATGCTGCAGTCCATGTTGTCGCAAAGTCAGAGACAACTGGGAGTGACTGAACTGATACACAAAGTTGAATAAAAATATGCTTTTTATTTCTGGTGTTTTTATATTTCGCTTACATTTACAGACAAAATTTTGGAGAGACTAAACACATATATTTAGACCAGCTATTTTATTAAAACTTTCAAGGGAAGAGGTCATTTATTTTTCAACACCTCCCTTGCCAAAGGGGATATTCTATAAATAATGTTTACTAGCCAACCAGTTACTTTAGTAGCAAACTGACTGCATATATACACACACACACATATATATATATATATATATATATATATATATGAATTGTGTCGCTGTTTTTAAATTTAGAACAGGATTACTCAGTCTTGGCACTATTCACATATCCTTGGCTGCATAATTCCTTGTTGTGGGGGGCCATCCTAAACACTGTAGGATTTTTAGCCACAGTTCTGGTTTCTACCACTAGGTCTCATTAGTATCTCCCCAATCCAGTTTTGACAACCAACATTGCCTCCAGATATTGCCAAATTCCCCTGAGAGACAAAAATCCCCCTGGTTTGTGATTCACTGATTTAGTGCCAGTGCTTGACACTTTTTATCTCCAAAAAAAGAATTCAAATGGAGTGAAAGTTGTGCACAAATTTCTCTAAAGCTAATATTTAAGAATTACTAGAAAAGTACATTCCAGCAAGAAAACAGGCCACTGTAGTAAAAATGGGATAAGATGCCTCACAGAACATACATATTAATGAATGAAATATTATTTGTTATATAGAACAAAACCAGTGAACAGTATGATGCTTCAAAAACTGTTCTGTGGTAAACCGCATGAACCATATCAACCTTGATTGTGTTTCTTGAACCCATAGAAAAGATTTATACCTTCTCCCCTTTTATAGAGTAATCTAGGCATATATCTAGAATATTGTTTTTTCCTTATTTAGAAGATTGTTTTTTCTAGCTCTTAAAATTCTTATGGCATTTTTATTGCCATAATCAATGTTTATTTATTGTAATGCTAATAAATGTTTGTGAGTTCAGTTGATCTTTTCCAGCAGGATGGTTCAAAAATAATTTTAACAATTGAAGTTTGCAAAGAGATTGTCATCATATTGTCCATTTTTTCTTGGTATTTTGAAAAAATGTTTTTAAATTTGCTGTGATATTACACCCTAGAAAGTGACTTGAGTGTTCTGCAATAGCAGCTTTTCATTTGGGTTATGAGTATTAGCATTCACTTACAGCATTAACTCTAGTAGTTTCAAATATGCCATTATGAGCCATTTGGAATTTTAAAAGCATTCATAAATAAATGCATGGTAGAGAGTTCCAATTGGTTGGATAAGTAATGTACACTTAAAAAATTAAAATGATATCAAAATGCATATACACATTGATTAAATAGAGTAAGTGTATTTTGAGTCATTGAAATACATTCTTCATCATACTGAGTGAAGCTTTCAGAATTGTTGCTTTTACATTGTAACAAATAGCAAATAGTACCCTAGAATAGCAAATGCCAGTAATAAAAGTGAAGATTTTAAATAGAAAAAAAATGTTAGTTTACTAATTTCATGAAGAGTGGAAATCTAAAACCTATTGCCATTTGGTTCTTAAGAAGCCTTATTGGACATTGAAGCAAAAATTATACAAAGGAATCAGAAATTTTTATTACTTTTTATTCATCATGCATAATATGTGAAAAGAATTAAATTAGGCCACATAGACTGAAAATTAATTTAGTATGGCTACTATGGCTCCTATATTTTAAATTTCTTATATATTAAGAGACATTATAAAAGAATAAATAGCAAATACATATATTTTCCAAAAAATTTCAACCCACCTCCCCTCCTCCCACAATTCAACAACCCTGAAGTCTGTGACAATCACTTTGCTACCTCTCCTTGCCAAGATTTCCATTGTCCCTTTCAGAGTATGTAAATGCTTTACTTCTGTGCCAAGTGTGACCATGGAAATCTGTGTCAGGCCTCCTAACCTCCTAGGCACACATGCAGCCTCCATCATTTGAGCTCCTGCCTGGCTCTGGTGTACTAGTGAAAATGAAAAACAGAACTCCTTTAAGGTATAGCGATTCCTGTGCTCTCCTAGGCTCAGAGTCTAGCCTCCTTCACCATCCTTTTACATGCTCACTTCCATTTCCTCCCCTTCCAGAGCAGCCCCATCTCGTTCTCTAACAAAAGTTTTAAGATGACTTCAGATAAGAGTAGCTATTAATTATCACCAAGGCAAGAGAAGGAAGAACCAGGAGGTTTAGCTCCTCTTCCATTCTTTCTATTATCTTCTAACAGTGAGAATAAATCAATATTTTAAGCTTATAAATTATATACATTTCCTCTACCCATATTTCTTTGTTCCTCACAAAACCCTGTAATACATGCTGCCATTTCACAGATACAGAATGACACTGAGAAAGTCTAGTTATCTTGCCCAAGGTCACAAAACTAGAAGAGGCAGAATGGAGACTGAAGCCCAACTCTGTGTGACTCAAGGCCCCCAAACTCTATAAGTGGAGAAGTCAAAGAAAAACAAGGTGCTATTACTGGGTTTAACTGCAGATAACTATAGAACAATGATTTCAATCTAGTGTTTGGTGTCTATGGTAGGTAGACTCATAGCCCCACGAAGATGCCTACATCCTAATTTCCTGAGCCTGTCAATATGTTAGGTGATAGGGCAAAAGGGAATTAAGGTTGCCAAGAGAATTAAGGTTACTAAGCAGCTCACCTGAGATAGGAAGATTATCCTGGATTATCCAAGAAGGCCCCCTGAAATTGTAATAAGAGTCCTTAAACAAAGGAGACAGAAAAGTGAGCATCAATCATGTGATGTGAGAAGAATTTAACTGGCCACTGCTGGCTCTGATGATGGGGTAATAGTAATGTTAGTCGCGTCCAGCTCTTTGCATCCCCATGGACTGTAGCCCACCAGGCTCCACTGTCCATGGGATTCTCCAGGCAAGAATACTGGAGTGGGTTGCCATTCCCTTCACCAGGGCATCTTCTTGACCCAGGGATCAAACCTGGATCTCCTGCATTGCAGGCAGATTCTTTACTGTATGAGCTACAGGGAAGTCCCATGATGGTGGAAGGGGCCAACAAACCAAGAAATTCAGGTAACCTTTGTGCTCAGTCGTTCAGTTGTGTCTGACTCTGTGACCCCATGGACTGTAGCCCACCAGGCTCTTCTGTCCGTGGGATTTACCAGGCAAGAGTACTGGAGTGGGTTTCCATTTTCTCCTCCAGGAGATCTTCTGGACCCAGGGATTGAACCTACATATCTTGGGGCTCCAGCATTGGCAGGCATATTCTTTACCACTGAGCCAGTTGGGAAGCCTTTAGAATCTAGAAAAGACAAGAAAACAGAAGCTCCATCAGTTTCTAGAAAGGAATTCAGTTACGCCGAATCTTTTATTTTGGCCTAGTGAAATCTACACTTCTAAACTCTGAAACTGGAATTTAATGCATTTATGCTGTTTTTAACCACTAAGTTTGTAATATCTTGTTATAGCAGTCATAGAAAGATATTATAAGATCTGTATCAATTTTATATTATTAAAACATTCAACCAGTCCATTCTGAAGATCAGCCCTGGGATTTCTTTGGAAGGAATGATGCTAAAGCTGAAACTCCAGTACTTTGGCCACCTCATGCGAAGAGTTGACTCATTGGAAAAGACTCTGATGCTGGGAGGGATTGGGGGCAGGAGGAGAAGGGGACGACAGAGGATGAGATGGCTGGATGGCATCACTGACTCGATGGACGTGAGTCTGAGTGAACTCTGGGAGTTGGTGATGGACAGGGACGCCTGGTGTGCTGCGATTCATGGGGTCGCAAAGAGTTGGACATGACTGAATGACTGAACTGAACTGAACTGAACCACAATTAAACAATAAACCAGAAAAAGATCAAAGAAATCAGCATTCCATTATTACTAAGAAATTCTCAGCCCAAAGATATATTGAAAACCATAAATTCAAAGTTTCCAAAGGTTTTTTTTCCCTTATAGTCACCAGGCATATAATTATTCAGTAAACATTTACAGGGCAGCTGTTATTAACTTGGTGTTGAAGAGATGGTGGGAGGCAAAATAGACGAAGTTTCTGTCCCTCATAGATTTATGAACAGAATAGACTCAAGAACTGATTCATTGGGTGTTCACTTTATATCCAAATTGGTCAAGTCGAGTTACAAGAAGTTCACAGTCAAGTCAACAGTGGATCAAGGCTAGATGACGTGGAGTCAGGGTCAGCCAGAGCCTCTCTTCTGCTTCACCCCTGTTGACTGCAGAGCACAGCCATGCTCTTGTTTTCTCTTTTCCTGAATCATTGTCCAATCTCTCCTTTCATTCTCAAAACTCACCGTACAGGGGATTTGGCCCTGACAGCCTCTCCTTTTCCTTACTGCCTCAATTTTATTTAAATATTTTTACCAATAATCACTGAGGGGAAAAAAAGGCATTTGCAATAGCATCAACAACAAAAGTAAGAGATAAATTTTCAAGCTTACAATGTTCTTACCTCAGAGGCTTTGACTCATTTTCTGTAACTGAAAGCATTCCCCTGCTTTTTTCTGAGAGATGTCCAGACAGTAACTGGAGGTATAATTAAGGCCTAAATATGGATTTGAGGTAGAACAAAAGCTACCCCCTTGACCTCAAGTGGGCATTTGCGTTTCTGAGGTTGTCCCATAAGATGACACCCAACTCACTAGGGTGCCCAATAATTACATCCTTTGGGCATTTCCCCTGTACCACACATCAATTAAAGGGCAATTCTAGGAGACCTATGTCAATAAAACTGTTTTTCAAATTTATTTTGATGACAATAAGAGGATGAGGTAGATTTCAATTTGTGATCATGGGCGCTCATAGTTGAAACACGAGTTTCATAAAAAATATGTATCTTTTATACTGAACTATGAACTCTGATTTTTTTTAAATTCTATCTCTTCTTTTTTGAATGCTGTCTGAATCACAACCTGAAGTTTTCAAAATGCTGCAATGAGCTATCATGGGGAATTTGTTACACAATGTGACGGGCATAGCTATCACAATCAGAAACTCTGGAAATGAGTCTTGGCTCCAACTCCTTCATAGCTGGGTGAGTTCATTCTAGTTACTTAATGTCTCTGATTGTGCTTCCTGTTATCTAGTTTGTGGCAGTTAATATTTCAGAAGAGAGTGGCTGTGTCCCAAGGATTAAATCATGTAATGTACAATATTAGCTCCATGATGGCACAGTTGCCATGTACTTTGTTCACCGATGTGTACAGTGGTGTACTCAAGTCAGCTCTCAGAAGTTCACAAGAGATAATTCTGTACTTTTTCCCCAACTCTTCGTTCAGTGACATCCTGTGGCTAATTTGAAATCAGCCATCATGGGAGAATTTATACAGAGAAAATTTATACACCTCAACCCGTTCTCCACCCCAGCCATTATTAAACATATACTAGCACACTCCTCCATGTATTCTGAGCACCTAAAATAGTGCCTGACCCAGTGGCTCTTAGTAAATATTCATCAAATGATGAAACAGATAGATGAATATAAAACATTTCATAACAACAACTAATAGCACAATCAGGAAAGTGAAAGTGTTGGCCGCTCGGTCATGTCCCACTCTATGGGACCCCATGGACTGTAGCCTGCCAGGCTCCTCTGTCCATGGAACCCAAGGATCAAACCCAGGTCTCCCAAATGGCAGGCAGATTCTTTACTGTCTGAGTCACCAGGGAAGTCCCAAAGCACATGTTAACAGAATGTGCCTCAGGGACTGCTTTGTTGAAAGCAGAGATACCTAAGGATTTGCCTTTAAGGAAGATCTTGCCAATAAAAGAAATTGTGTGGAAGGGTCTTATTCCCTGCTCTGTCATAGTATAACCAACGAGTTGAATGGTTAAGCCCTTATGATTTCCTTTAGAGCTTTCCCCTCCATTCTCACCTTTATCTCAGCTGCAAGTGACTGATTTCTAAAATGTCAAAAATCAAATTATGATGCATAGCAGACAAATTCTATATATAATTTGTATACGTTTTCTTCCAATAGTGATGATGAAGAGGTGGGAAGTTTGCCACCCAGTGTTAACACTTTGAGAATAATGGAGAAATAAAGACCACTTCCTTTAAGCAATGTATATTTTATGATTAAAAAATAAAACAGAAAATAACAACAAAGCATATTATCACCTTCTCCAAGAACTTCTTCTATAAATCTCCAGGAAAAGAGTGGGTATCCCTCTCTTACAGACTTCCATGGTATAATGTATGGGCTCAAGTGTGTATTCTGTATATTTATCATATACAGCATAGTATGCTGCTGCTGCTGCTGCTGCTGCTGCAGCTAAGTCGCATCAGTCATGTCCGACGCTTCATGACCCCATGGACTGCAGCCTACCAGACTTCTCCATCCATGGGATTTTCCAGGCAAGAGTACTGGAGTGGGGTGCCATTGCCTTCTCCGACAGCATAGTATAATTGCCTATAATTATTTGTCTTCCCCAACTTGAGTAACTGAAGTTTAATGACTTTTTTTGTTTATAATCTGACACCCAGAATAATTATTGTGCCTTCCAGAATGTATGGCAAAAAATATAAGTTAATAATGTTTAATATATACATTCATGGGTTAATGAATAGTTTTTTATCTCTCTTAGTTTTTTTTCTCTTAAAGATAAACTCAAGATTTTGGAAAAATTAAGCAACTAACAACAACAAAAAGATAATGAATGAAGCTTAATTTTTGAGACCAAACCAGTGTTCACTGCTCTTCAGATGTAATGATGAGATGCCTAATGGACACTCACTATTCAGTGTTTGTTCCAAGGTGGGAGGGAGGACAGGATTCCACGTGTAAGCTAACTCTGGGAGAAAATTCAAAGCCAAATGAGTAGAAATGGTAATCTCTTCAATATTTATTTCATAGCCAGTACTTCTACTAAACAGACACTTCGTTGAGTTGCTTTAGACTCTACTGAAGCACTGGTCTTCCCTGGTGGCTCAGTCAGTGAAGAATCCACCTGCAATGCAGGAGACCCTGCTTCGATTCCTGGGTGGAGAAGATCCCCTGGAGAAGGAAATGGCAACCCACTCCAGTTTTCTTGCCTGGTAAAGCCCATGGACAGAGGAACTTGGAGGGCTACAGTCCATGGGGCTGCAGAGAGTCAGACAAGACTTAGCGACTAAACCACCACACCATGACCACTGAAGAATTATGTCTACTACTTAAATCTCAAGGAACCAGTAATATTTGACTATATCTCATTTGGGAACCAGTTATACCTATCTTTATTGTTTGAATACATTTCATTCAAGGATTGTTTATACTCATTTATATTTAAACATGATTGGATATGATCAATAGAAAGTTCAACCATGTATATTCTCACCAACATATAGTTGAAACGATACATTCAGAGATCAAAATGCAAAACGAATAACTAAACAAAACATAACACTAAATTTCACACAGCTGAACTGGTTTACTTGCCCCAGCATTTGCTTGAATAGATGTTTAAAAAAAGGCATAATTTTCTGTGCCCCTTGGTTTCTGCCAAATCATAGCAGCCAATAGTCACAGTAAATCAATGCATATTCTTTCCCTAAGTCCCTTAGGTGCTGTTGAATTGTAATAAATGCAACTCTCCACTTCAGTGAGCTGGGCTGTGGTCCAAGAGAAAAGAAAATCTTGAATTTAGAATCTTGGCTTATCCACTGCTTAGCAAGACGTTCCAAATTTTAATGAAGATTCAACTAACCAATACATGTAAATAATGAAACCTAACTTGTTTTCACTGGACAAGATACACCATACTAAGTTTGGGAAAGAATTGTTTTTGGTCTTGTTAGAGCTCAGGCTGTTGTGCCATGACGTGGACACGCCTTTTATCATTCATCACAATACTATGTGTCTTTGAATAGGTATTTCCTATTGCTGCTATGGTGATTTTTAAATGTTTAAATTCCAGATTCAGTAATATTTGTGTAATAACTATGAACTTAGGAAATATAATATACTCTCTGGTACAGTTATATCCCCATCAGATAGCAGAATCTATAGATCACTTGGGAACATGGACAGGGCATTCCATAAATAGGCACAAGGTTTCTTTTTTGCTGCTATTATTGTTCTAAGAGTTTTGTTTTTTTTTTTAATACACTAACAATTTTTATCAGAGATTTTTATAGAAATCGATTTTTAGTTTTCATTCATTTGAAATAATACTTTTGGACTTAAGAAATATTTTATGAGACTTAGAAGTTTAATTATTATCTTAAAATTATAGTTCACATTCATAGAGATAATTAAACAGTAAATGCTTCATCATAAAGCTCCCTATAATTTTTCCTATAAAAAAAGATTTTATCTCTTTGTGTTGAACGAGTAAGACAACTGATACAAAATTTAATTAAATTTTAAAACATGCTAGATATGTAGGGGTGGGAATGGTTGCAAGGGAAGGTAAGAACTGGATGTCAGTCCATGAAACTAGACTCTTTTCCAGTTTCATAACACTATGCACTGAGATTTATTTTAGCAGATAAAAAGAAAAAAGAATGGAGCCCATTTATTCAGTGATTGTCTTTGAGTCTTAGCAGCTATCACGGACAGAGTTAAAATATTCTAAAGAGCAAGAATTGGGGGTTATTTTTTTCTTCCCCTAGAATCTCTCATTTACCCATTTTTTGATTATTGATTGGGTGTCTGGCACTCTTTTCAACACTGACAAGGCTCTGATGGACTGTGTTTTCCGGCAATGGCAGCAGCACTCTCCCATTGCACAGGTGCTCCTCCAAAGTGACCTGACCATTGCTCTATCAGCAGGTGGAGTCTAATTCTTCTCTTCAGTTGGGCTGGTCTTAGAACTCATAACCAACAGAAGGCAGTTGAAATGAAATTGCATGGATTTGAGGCCAATTCACCTCATATGTCTTCAGCCTAGTTCCCTTGAAATTCTTGCTCTCAGGGAAGCCAACCAATGTATAAGAAGTCTGACTACCTTGAGGAACCTGGTGGTGACACTGTGCATAGGCCCTCACTCAATGGAGTTCAGTTTCCTGCCATTCTCACCAAAACAGCAGATGGTAAATGAAGCTGTTTGATTCTCCAGACCAGCTGTTCTTAGTCAATGCTACAAGGAGTAGAAAACCATCCAGACATATCCTGCTTAGATTTCTGACCTACACAATTATAACATAATAAAATGGTTGTTAGTGTAAGCCACTAGGTTTAGGGACTGCTATGCACCAATATTTTATATAACTAAAATAATAATAATAATGGCTAACATCTACTGAGTTCTTCTTGGGCCTTAGGCACTTCTTTAATCCTCAGGTAAGTATTAACATTATCTCCATTTTCTACAGAAGCCAAAATAAACCAGCTTAAGATCAGAGATCTTGGAAGAGATGAATCTGCAATTAAAATGCGAGGCCTTCATTCTGAGCTGCATCCCCTGCCCTCAGTTCAGTTCAGTCGCTCAGTCGTGTCCTACTCTTTGCGACCCCATGAATTGCAGCACGTCAGGCCTCCCTGTCCATCACCAACTCCCGGAGTTCACCCAAACCCATGTCCATTGAGTTAGTGATGCCATCCAACCATTTCATCCTCCGTCGTCCCCTTCTCCTCCTGCCCTCAATTTTTCCCAGCATCAGGGTCTTTTCAAATGAGTCAGCTCTTTGAATCAGGTGGCCAAAGTATTAAGAGTTTCAGCTTCAGCATCAGTCCTTCCAATGAACACCCAGGACTGATCTCCTTTAAGATGGACTGATTGGATCTCCTTGCAGTCCAAGGGACTCTCAAGAGTCTTCTCCAACACCACAGTTCAAAAGCATCAATTCTTTGGTGCTCTGCTTTCTTTCTAGTCCAACTCTCACATCCATACATGACTACTGGAAAAACCATAGCCTTGACTAGACGGACCTTTGTTGACAAAGTAACGTCTCTGGTTTTTAATATGCTGTCTAGATTGGTCATAACTTTCCTTGCAAGGAGTAAGTGTCTTTTAATTTCATGGCCTGCCTTCAAGGAGCTCATAATTCAGTGGAGAAATAGACTTATGAAAAATTACAGTAAAATATGACAAGTATCATAATATAGGCTTTATGAGATGCCATGAGAATTTAGAAGAGAGAGAATATAATTTTTTTTAAGAGTGAGGAAGAGATGAGGAAGAAGGGAAAGGATTCACAAAGACTTTTAAGAGGAAGCAGAATTTGATCATGTACAGATCTGGTGTTTGTGAGAGAAGAACCCTGGGTTTCTTTTCTTCTTTCTTCTCTCCCTCTCTCTTTCTCTCTCTCTATGGCAGATAAATACAGCTGAAATAAGAAAAAGTAAAGGTATATAATAAAAAATTTGAGGAGGCAAGTCGAGAGTTAACATAGGCTATTTCATTCCATGCTAAAGCTTTTGTATTTTTTTCCTATATATGATAAGGAATCATTGGAGAAATTTTTATGAGGGAAGTAGCAAAAGTAAACTTGCATTTTACAGTATAATTCTTTTTTTAAATTAAAAAATTTTTTTAATTGAAGGATAATTGCTTTATAGAATTTTGTTGCTGTCAAACTTCAACATGAATCAGCCATCAGATCAGATCAGATCAGTCACTCAGTCATGTCCGACTCTTTGCCACCCCATGAATTGCAGCACACCAGGCCTCCCTGTCCATCACCAACTCCTGGAGTTCACTCAGACTCACGTCCATCGAGTCAGTGATGCCATCCAGCCATCTCATCCTCTGTCGTCCCCTTCTCCTCCTGCCCCCAATCCCTCCCAGCATCAGAGTCTTTTCCAATGAGTCAACTCTTCTCATGAGGTGGCCAAAGTACTGGAGTTTCAGCTTTAGCATCATTCCTTCCAAAGAAATCCCAGGGCTGATCTCCTTCAGAATAGACTGGTTGGATCTCCTTGCAGTCCAAGGGACTCTCAAGAGTCTTCTCCAACACCACAGTTCAAAAGCATCAATTCTTCGGTGCTCAGCCTTCTTCACAGTCCAACTCTCACATCCATACATGACCACAGGAAAAACCATAGCCTTGACTAGACGGACCTTTGTTGGCAAAGTAATGTCTCTGCTTTTGAACATGCTATCTAGGTTGGTCATAACTTTCCTTCCATAGGTATACATATATCCCCTCCTTTTTGAACCTTCCACTTCCCTACCCATCCCACCCCACTAGGTTGATACAGAGCCCCTGTTTGAGTTTCCTGAGCCATACAGAAATTTCCCATTGGCTGTCTATTTTATATATGGTAATGTAAGTTTCCGTGTTACTCTTCCCATACGTCTCACCCTCTCCTCCTCTCTCCCCATGTCCATAAGTCTATTCTCTATGTCTGTTTCTCCATTGCTGCCCTGTAAATAAATTCTTCAGTACCGTTTTTCAAGATTCCATATATGTGCATTAGAATATGATATTTATCTTTCTCTTTCTGACTCACTTCACTCTGTATACTAGGTTCTAGGTTCATCCACCTTATCAGAACTGACTCAAATGCATTTCTTCTTGTGGCTGATAATATTCTATTGTGTATTTGTACCATAACGTCTTGATCCATTCATCTGTTGATGGACATCTGGGTGGTTTCCATGTCCTAGCTATTGTAAATAGTGACGCAGTGAACAATGGGATACATGTGTCTATCAATTTTGGTTTCCTCAGGGTATATGCCTAGGAGTGGGGTTGCTGGGATATATGGTGGTTTTATTCCTAGTTTTTTAAGGAATCTCCATACCATTTTCCATAATGGCTGTGTCAATTTACATTCCCACCACAAGTGCAAGAGCATTGCCTTTTCTCCACACCCTCTGCAGCATTTACTGTTTGTAGACTCTTTGATGATGGTCATTCTGACCAGTGTGTGGTGACGTCTCATTATGGTTTTGATTTAAATTTCTCTAATAATGAGCAATGTTGAGCATCTTTTCATGTGTTTGTTAGCTGTCTGTATGTCTTCTTTGGAGAACTGTCTGTTTAGGTCTTTTCCCCACTTTTTGATTGGGTTGTTTTTCTTGTATTGAGTTGTATGAGCTGCTTGTCTATTTTGGAAATTAATCCTTTGTCAGTTGTTTCATTTGCTATTATTTTCTCCCATTCTGTGGCTTGTCTTTTCACCTTGCTTATAGTTTCCTTTGCTGTGCCAAAGCTTTTAAGTTTAATCAGGTCCCACTTGTTTACTTTTGTTTTCATTTCCGTTACTCTTGGAGGTAGGTCATAGAGGATCTTACTTTGATTTATGTCATCAAGTGTTCTGCCTATGTTTTCCTCTAAGAGTTTTATAGTTTCTGGTCTTAAATTTAGGTCTTTAATCCATTTTGAGTTTATCTTTGTGTATGGAGTTAGGAAGTGTTCTAATTTCATTCTTTTACATGTAGCTGTCCAGTTTTCCCAGCACCATTTATTGAAAAGGCTGTCTTTTCCCCATTACAGTATAATTATGGTTGCAGTGTGAAAGATGAATTGGATGGAATTTAGAAGTAGGTACTCAAATATATATTTTATATGAAATAATAAATGGATTAATTTATTTTTAAGAATTTTTATTGGAGCTGAGTAGCTTTACAATGTTGTGTTAGAAAGAGAAAACAAATATTGTATATTGTGGCATATATGTGAATCTAGAAAAATGGTGTAGATGATCTTATTTGCAAAACAGAATTAGAGATACAGATGTAAAGAACAAATGTGTGGACACCAAGTGGGGAAAGGGGGCTAGGATGAATTGGGAGATTAGGATCAACATATGTGTACTGTTGATACTATGTATAAATTGATTAATTTAAATTATAACTTTGTTTTCCCCTTTCTTTCTCTACTTTCTTAGGCAGTTTGCCTTATTATTTACAACAAAACAATGCAGAATATGCAAGATAAAACATAACAGTCACTAATAGTTATTGAACATTTATTATGCATGTTATCATTTAACCCTAACAATAAACTACCACGGAAGTACTACTATTATCTCCTTTTTATGGAGGAAGGAACTGAAGCAGAGCTTGTCCAGACTATAGGCCTATTTGATAGCAAATCTGGAATTCAAACTAAGGCAGTCCTGTTCCCACTGATCTACAAGTTCTGAAGCAGAGTTCAGTGATGGCAGATCCTGAAGCAGAGCTTTTCACCCTAATTTAGTAATAGATGAATATGGAGTCATTGATAGTGCACAAAAACACAAAGGGAAGGGAACTTAGCCGAAACAGAAGTTAAGGAAAGGCTTTCTGGAGATTATTATACATGAATGAATTTCAGAAGATGAATTTCTTTCTTCAGTCATTCATTTGTTCATCAAATATTTTAGAGTGCTTATAGTGCCAGACAGCCTGCCAAGAAAAGATAATTATTTTTCCTCCTTGCAAAACAGGTTGAAACATGGAGAGTTCGCAACAAACAATGACAAGTGTAACGAATGTTATGAAAGGAGAAGCACAAGGTTCTATGTAAACACCTCAAAAAGGGATCTTTACCTAATCTGGGAAGGTTAAGTTTAACCAAGTGCCAAAGGGCACATAAGAGTTGTTCAAGTGAAGTGGGAGAACATTACATAGGAAAAGTATTCCAGGCAGACCCGAAACCATGATGGCAGGCAGACAGGTGGGAGAGCACAAGGACTGAAAGCCACTGAGCCTGACAACACGCAGAGTGATGAGCATGTAGGCAGGGCTCAATCCACGAAGAGTTTCTTGGTATTATAGAGACCTTGATACCATTTGAAGGCATTTAAACATTTGAACTGGGACTCATGAAATTCACTGTGGCCATGGTGTGCAGACTGAATTAAAAGATGGCAAGAATAGAAGAATTGATGCTTTTGAACTGTGGTGTTGGAGAAGACTCTTGAGAGTCCCTTGGACTGCAAGGAGATCCAACTAGTTCATCCTAAAGGAGATCAGTCCTGAATATTCATTGGAAGGACTGATGCTGAAGCTGAAACTCCAATACTTTGGCCACCTGATGCGAAGAATTGACTCACTGGAAAAGACCCTGATGCTGGGAAAGATTGAAGGCAGGAGGGGAAGGGGACGACAGAGGATGAGATGGTCAGATGGCGTCACCGACTCAATGGACATGAGTTTGAGTAAACTCCAGGAGTTGCTGATGAACAGGGAGTCCTGGTGTGCTGCAGTCCATGGGGTTGCAAAGAGTCAGACATGACTGAACAACTGAACTGACCTGAATTGAAGAATAGAAGTGTTCAAAGAGCGGAGAACGTGGATATATTTAAATATACCTTGGAAATATAATTGGTAAGTGTGATGATTAATTACATATCAAGATTGGAAAAGGAAAGAGCGATTTAAAGGACAGCTCATTCATTTACAGATTGTATGTATGATTGGAGACATGGTTGTACCAACTTGGAACATCACAGAAAATGAAAACTAGTGGTAAGGGAGAGGGATTTGTGGGTAAGAGTAGGGGACTGGAGAGATCTGGTTCAACCTGGACCAGCTGAGTTTGAGGTTTCCGTGTACTAGCTAAGGTGAGAGCTAATATTTAGTTGGATATATGGAGTTAGATATCATCACCAACTCAATGGACATGAATCTGAGCAAACTCCGGGAGATAGTGACGGACAGGGGCTGCAGTCCACAAGGTCACAAAGAGTCAGACGGGACTTTGTGACTGAACAACAAGAACAATGGAGTTAGGGATGATGTCTGGAATGAAGATACAGATTTGAAAATTTCTGGCAAATAGATATGTGGTAAATGAATCCATGAAATTAAATAGGGAGGGAAAGTAGAATGACAAGAGAAGAATAGAACATTGCCAAGTTGAATGTTATCAGAAAAAGGAGACAGAGGAATTTCTCTGAGAGTTAGAAACTGAACTAGATAGTATTGTAGAGTGTTTTGAGCTGAAAGAAGTGGTTCATAATGCCATTTTGCTGACTTGAGAAAATGTAGAGCTAAGAATTAAAAGTTTTTAAATTGGCCGTATAGTGTGACATTCCTTTCAGGTGGAATATTAAGGTGGAATGTTCCCACAGTCGGAAGAGAATCTCTGAAGAGATTTGGCTGTGAAGTATATGACAGTAATTAAGGTGAGATATGGCTTTAAGGAGGTATTTTATTGTTTATTGTTTGCTTTTATTTTCTTTTTTTTTGTTTTCCAGTGGCAGATTCCAGGTGGTATCTAGGCAAGTGTCAGAGTTCACAGAGTAGAGAAAAGTGAGCACTCGTGTGTCAAGTTCTGTCCCCTTCACCAACACCAAAAGGGAGTTGTTTCAAAGTATGAGATCAAAGAGATAAAAGAGATCACAAAGATCAAAATTTACTTAGAAAGTAAGAACATGACCAGAAAATATATTGCTGCAATAATTTTGAGAACTCTTTCCCTGAGTTACTTTTTTTTTCATTACTTCAAATAAATCTGTGGTCATTTTGTACAACCATTAATTCTTTCTGTGAGAGCTGTGGTTCTTAATGTGGTTAATAGCTCTAATTTTTGTTTTGAGTAGATGTCAGTTCAACAGTATGTACATTAAGTGTCCCCAATGAAAGTACATTTTCAAGTCTGTATCTCCCACATGTCTAAGCTCATGTCCACATTGTAAATAAGAATTTGACTTCTAAAAATAATGATGGACTACTGCTCCCTAAAAATACTAAGAACACAGGCTGCCTGCTCCCTATATTGAAATTCAATGCTTGATATATCCTAGAAGAGATATAAGGTTTCTCAGTGGAAAATTAATAACAAAAAGTAGTCCCTAGGTAGATCATTATTGGCCCCTTCCTAACTGTGAAACAGGGGAAAGTATCTGTGGCCAACACCAAGAATGACAGAGGCAAAACAGAGTTCAAACCCACACGTGGTTTTGGAGGACATGACAACAAATGTAGGCAGATTTTCTATTTCCTGGGCATTTCTTTCATCCACAGTTTTTCCCTTCTTTTACCCCTACAAAATCAGAGGGGTTCTGGTAAGGTTGGTGCAAACATTAGGCAACATTTGTCCATTTGTTGAAAGAATGGATCCTTAAATATGATATACTTACACTATGAAATACCATGCAACAGTCAGAAGCAATGAATTAGAAATACATTCATAAACTGAATGGATGTAAGCATATTTCTTCCTTTTAAGAAGTGTGAGAAACCTCAAAATAATGATAATCTATAATACAGTATTATTTACACAAAATTCTTTTTCAAAAATTCAAAATAATATTCCATCAGACAACTGCTGCTGCTGCTGCGGCTAAGTCGCTTCAGTCATGTTCGACTCTGTGCGACCCCACAGACGGCAGCCCACCAGGCTCCTCCGTCCCTAGGATTCTCCAGGCAACTAAAATATACAAATGTACATACTTTAAACAAAATAGAATGCTTTGGGTATAGGAGGGGACAAGAGAGGAAAAAGACTAGTGATTGTTGAAGAAAGGGATAAGTGATTAAAATAAAATGAGGACCAAGGATAGTGTGTCATGAACCTAGACCTGTGATTAAAACAATTTTCTGTACCACTATCCAAAAAAGATTATAGACAGGATAGCTGAAAACAAATGTAACAGTAGTATTATAAAATGCAAGTGGGTTTATAATTCATGCGATTTGCAGAGTGAAAATGACCCAAATATAAATTTATAAGGAGGTAGGCTTTTTGCTACTGAGTGATTTCAGATGAAGAACAAAATCAGCAGCCATTTCCCCAGGCTACTATCAATTCATCAGACTCTTTCCAGTAGTTCCAAAGGCACATAGTGAAAAGGATCATCGAGGGTACAATACAAGATATTGAATGAAATGACCCTTTGGTGAAAGAACAGCAAATGCGGGAGAAGGGTTAAAAAAATCTCAGTAGGCTAGCAAAAACCTCAAGAGATTGATCAGTTTTGTCAAGCTAGTTTTGAGGTTGCTTTCATATATTGTAAAATATTTTTGAGAGAAAAAGACCTAAAGACAGTGCCAATTAATAAATACAGAAAATCTATATACTGGAAAATCTTACTAAATTAATATTTTATGCTTTTGTTAAATGTCAATCTTGACCCAAATGATGCCATGACTTTGAGTAGAACAAAAGAAGGTTAAAAACGCCTTTCACATGAAAGTTTTATATTCTGACAGCACAAAGGAATGAAATACTTTCTCATCTGAAATAGCAGTTGTCTGGGAGGTTCTTTTATTCTTTCATTGGCACATAGTAAATTGAGTCTTTTCAACAGTAATGCAATTGGGAACTTTAAAGATAATTAAGAAACATAAAATATGTCAGTCTTCTCAAACATAGTTAGAATATGAGTTTTAATCTCTCTCCTTCAAGAGCCTTAGTATAAGTTTAAGTCTACACTCTCATAATTTTTTAAAAAGTGTATCATTTCAATATGTACCAAGAAAAAATGTCTAATAACTGTAAGGAAAAGTAAAATATTTGTGTTTTTTATAAATATTTAATAAAAGCTATATTTGCAATATATTGCTGATCCCATATGAGCAAAAATATTTCTTAAATGGTGATGTAGCAAAAAATATAAATGTACAGAAATGAAATCCTTTAATGGAAATTAGGCTGATGACTGGCCCTGGAATAAATGTAGCGATTCAGTTCTCTCCTGAATATCTTGGAGGTCACAGGCAACACAAAAGGACAAGTGTGTTCTATCTGTCCCTTTCTTAAAATCTCAGCTAAATTGACTTCAGTACAGTATGACTGGTACCTGAACCAGAAATCCTTGTAGTATATGCAGTATCCATGAGGTTCCCCCGGTCCTATCCAGTTCATACAATTTCAGAAAGAATCTTGTGATTCATAGCAGCAGCTTGAGACTACATAATGCATGCCTCAACTTCAGTTGAAAAGAGTACATTTTCATGAAGATTTATATAGGTAATCTGCATATTGCTACATCTCGATTATAATTCACTCTCAGATTAGCTTTTTCTCATCTGCTCTGTGATCTGCCTCCAGACTCCATAATCTCCATTCTGTTATCGGAAAGGTATTACTCTGTTTCAGAGGTGTTGATCCTCAGAAATACATTTCTTCCCCTTTAAAGGTTCTTGATCCATTAAGGACATAGATTCTCAAGCAATCAGCGTCTGACAATGCCCACCTGTACCAAAGCATTATCAATCTCTTATTATCAGGGTTCCTACTCAGAGCCAAAATTGTCTTCCTCAGTATTCACTATCATTCCAAAAGTTGAACACCAAGATTACAAGGATCCTACATAATACACATGGAAATAAAACAGATTCCCAACTATAAATATAGTCTAAACCACAAAGACAATTATACAATGCTCTAAAAGAAAATACAGAATCTCACCAAGAAGACTGACTGATCAAACCTGTGAGTCACATTTGAAACATCCAAAACAGACCCATAATTACAACTTAAATAACTTATTTTTACACAGAAAAGGAGTTTTTGTATGGCAATTTAAATATTTCAAACACAAAATAGAGAAAAGATGAAACCATTGAACATTTAAACTCCTTTTCATTTGACTTTGGTCAACACTTGCGGTGGCAGGTGACAAAAACCCAACTTGAATAATCTTATGTAAGAGCAGAAATGCTGCTAGACCTCAGAGGCAGTGGACAGAGCACCAGAGTCTTCCCACATTCTCAAAATTGCCAATCTTGGCTTCATTCTTAGTCTGACTCCTTCCATTTGGCAGAAAGTATGGCTGCCAGAAACTCTCAGTATATCCCCCTCCTCTTCCTATCACTAGTACCACTAATTTTTCTTCCTCAGGTTCTGTCTTAGCTTTTCTTTTGGAAAAGACAAACTACTGACTTGGATCACGTGCTCCTCATTAGGACAATCAACTGAGATTGGGAGGAAAGGTATTGTCATTGGATCGGTTTGGTGCCAGTAATCACCATAGAACAAGCACTGTTACAGGTGAGAAGGTAATATAAGAGCATGTCTGGGTCACATTTATTGACTATGTGATTTTGGAAAAGTTAATTAACTTCTCAAAGTCTCCATTTCCTCATCTGTCACCTAAAAGAAATACTAGTTCCCAACTCACAGAGTTCTTTGAAATTAGATGAAGTGCATAAAGCAATTAGCACGGTATCTGGAACATGTTGTTAAATGCTCAGTTAAATAGTAAATATTATTTTAAAATAATTATTATCATCATCATTATGGAAGCTCCCCTTAGAATCACATCATTGGACAGGGGAAAGGTGCATTCCAGAAGGATAGAAAGTACTGGACAAGTCAAATAGTTATCATGTGTACTGCTGCTAGAATGTCTTATTCTGAAAATTATTTTGGAACAAGGATACAAAAAAATAGTTAAATGAAAAAAATTAAAGAAATAAACATATATCTAAGGTAGGGAAAAAAACAAGGGTAACTAGAACAAACTTACAGATAACTTAAAAAAAAAAACTTGTCTTTTTTATATTGTGGCTGTTGAAGAAACATCATTGTATTTTTTTCCTTTGATAATTTAAATGTATGAGGGTCACACATTTTCTCATAGTACAATTCAAATATCTTCCTCTAGGGCCATTCCCACTGATGCAGGGTCAGGAAAGGATGGAGGAAAATAAATATTCACTTCAGTTTGGAGCTTTGTCCAGTTACATAATTCACATATAATTTACATATTATGGGGCTTCCTGGTGGCTCAGTGGTGAAGAATCTGTCTGCCATGTACTAGACTTGCAGGAGATATGGATTCAATCCTGGGGTCAGGAAGATTCCCCTGGAGGAGGAAATGGCAATCCACTCTAATATTTTTGCCTGGAAAATCATATGGATAGAGGAGCTTGTTGGGCTACAATCTATGGGGTCACAAAGAGTTGGACATGCCTGAGCACACCTGGCAAACATCTTCTGGGGCCACTCCCACTGGTGTAGGGTAGAGAAAGAATGAAAGTGAAAGTGAAAGTCACTTAGTCCTTTAGAGAAAGGATGGAGGAAAATAAATATTCACTTCAGTTTAGAGCTTTGTCCAATTACACAGTTCATATATAATTTACATATTATAAATTACATTATTTTTGCATGTGCGCATGATGAGTCATGTTGGTTTTAGGTAGACAAATGTGTCCATTTTATCTTGGATAAAAATATTCAGTGATTCAGACTCCTTTCAGATTCTCTTCCTTAAATGTTGTCTGGGTACCTGGTTGGAGTTGGAGAAAGGAGAAGGGTTGTATGGCTTTTATGTCCTGTGGACTTGGCAGGGAGATAAGACAGTGTCTGAATGTGGGTCCAGTTTGGGATCTTCTCACAGGGATATACTGGCCCTAATGATGTTCTGGGACTCAGTTTCTGACTGCTGTGCATGACTTGGTCTCTCTGGCTTGCCTGGAGCCCTGGAAGTCCTGCCTACCTATATCAGCATCAGTGTGGTTTTTACCATCTGAAGACATTTTGGTGTCCACCAGACCCTTCTTCTACTCCAGACTGGCAGTTCCTCTGCAGCCCGTGCCTCTGCCCCTGAGATGGTGGTCTTCTGGTAAGGCAGCTGGCTCTCAAGTCAGTATCCACACCAATGGGGAATGCTACATCTCAAACCTTCCGGTGGTGTGCTCTCACCTCTCCTTCAGGTTTTTACTCAAATGTTCATTTTCAAGGAGGCCTCTATGATATCACAACCCCACGACACTTCCTATGCTCTTTCCTGCTTAGCATTCATTGTAATCTTACACATATTGTATTTTACTTATTTTTTATTGAACGTGTGTCTTTCTCCCACTAGAATATAAGTTCTGTGGAGGTAGGGATTTTTGTCTTTGTTTAATATTGTATATTCAGTGTCTAGAACATAGCCTAGCATAACATCTAAAAAATGAATGAACAAATAGAAACTAAAAAATGCTTCACAGTTTCAACACTCTCTCTCTGTACTGTACTGTTTTATTCTCTGGACTAGTCTGGTCTGGTGATGGACAGGGAGGCCTGGCATGCTGCAGTCCATGGGGTCACAAAGAGTCGGACACGACTGAGCGACTGAACTGAACTGAGTCTGGCTCCTGGCACATAGTAGATGAATAAATAAGTGGACTTACCATCAGTTTTTCCCTTAGTCATTGTATGGCTCTACTCATATGGTTCCTCAGCTTGCCCCTGGTCCTTTCCTAATGTTTGCTTTCATGCCTTAACTATCACTTGATGATTCTTCTCCCAGGCTTCTAATTCTGATTTAATTATCTGTGACCTGATGTGGCAGCCTTCCTTGTATTATGCCCTTGAAAATTCTGTATTTGTCTTTCACCAGTACCCTAGTTCAACGACCCCTGATTCCTTGCCTTCCCAAAAGAGGAATTACACATCTAAACAGCTCTTCACTATTCTTTCCTGGTTTCATGCTGTTAGATTATCAGCTGATTATCTTTATACGTAATTCTTAGTGTCCCTGTTCATCTCATTTGGATCTTCAGGGAATAATGAATTCATTTGACCCAATCTGAAATTTCTTTATGTATCTAAAATTGTGGGTCCTTGCTCCATTAAAAGATGAACCTATTATGGATCTAAATTCTGTAAGCATATTGTGAATATTGCAAGGTTATTTAAGCTTGCGACTTTAAAAATAGCAAACATTTATTGAACTTTTATTATGTTCCAGTCACTGTGCTAAGCATTTTCTATACATTACTTTATTTTATATTCACATAATTATATAAAGAGACTATTGTTTTGGCCCCATTTTATTAAAGAAACGAAGATTCAGAGAACTAACATCATGGCATCTGGTCCCATCATTTCATGGGAAATAGATGGGAAACAGTGGAAACAGTGTCAGACTTCATTTTTTTGGGCTCCAAAATCACTGCAGATGGTGATTGCAGCCATTAAATTAAAAGATGCTTACTCCTTGGAAGGAAACTTATGACCAACCTAGATAGTATATTGAAAAGCAGAGATATTACTTTGCCAACAAAGGTCCATCTAGTCAAGGCTATGGTTTTTCCAGTGGTCATGTATGGATGCGAGAGTTGGACTGTGAAGAAAGCTGAGCACTGAAGAACTGATGCTTTTGATCTGTGGTGTTGGAGAAGACTCTTGAGAGTCCCTTGGACTGCAAGGAGATTCAACCAGTCCATCCTAAAGGGGGTCAGTCCTGGGTGTTCGTTGGAAGGACTGATGCTGAAACTCCAATACTTTGGCCACCTCATGCGAAGAGTTGACTCATTGGAAAAGACTCTGATGCTGGGAGGGATTGGGGGCAGGAGGAAAAGGGGACGGCAGAGGATGAGATGGTTGGATGACATCACCAACTCGATGGACATGAGTTTGAGTGAACTCCGGGAGTTGCCGATGGACAGGGAGGCCTGGTGTTCTGTTATTCATGGGGTCACAAAGAGTCAGACATGACTGAGTGACTGAACTGAACTGAACTGAAGATTCAGAGAAGCAAAGCTATCTTCCCAAATTAAACATCCATTAATAGTAAGTAACAAAAGTGAAGTTCATGGCCAGTTGTATTTGTCATCAAGTCTTCTGTTCTGAAGAATCACACCAAATAGCCTTTATGATTCATGGCTTTTTTTGTTATTTAGTCACTAAGTCATGTCTCAGTTTTTTACAACCCCATGGCCTGTAGCCACTAGGCTCCTCTGACCATGGGATTTCCCCAGCAAGAATACTGGAGTGGGTTGCCATTTCCTTCTTTAGGGGATCTTTCTGACCCAGGGTCTGAACCTGTGTCTCCTACATTGGAGTGCATTCTTGGAGAAGGCAATGGCACCCCAGTCCAGTACTCTTGCCTGGAAAATCCCATGAACGGAGGAGCCTGGTAAGCTGCAGTCCATGGGGTTGCAAAGAGTCGGACACGACTCAGCAACTTCACAACTTCATTTTCACCTGGGAAGCCCATGATTCATGGCTACTAAACTACTAAGGAGGAATTTTACCACAAATGATTTATCAAGTAAGTGAAATATTATTTGATAAATAATTGAACCAAGCATTAATTTACAACAAACTACCAAAAGAAAAAAAAAAAAACCACAAAGCAAAACAAAAACACTTTTTGTCACTCAGAAATATCTTTTGATTTGGTATTCCAAGGTGAATACTGAGATCATAAACAAACCACCCCCCCAAAAAAATGGATTTCAATGAGGCAGAAATCTTTTTTTCCCTTTTATCCAATAACATCTTTACTCATTTTTATGCTAATTTGTGTTCATATTCCACTGATTAGAAAAGCAAGCAACACAAACCTGTTTCTCTAACACCCCTTTTTATACCCCTTTATATAATGACCAGCTATTAAGCTACCAGGCTACATGTATTTTATTTGGCAATGGTTAAAATTCTCACTGGTAGCTTAGATATATGTGGTGGCAATTGACTGATAATAATGTGCTGGTCCACATTAGTGCTTGCAATCCACCCTCAAGTTGTTTACTAATCATAATATTCTAATTACCAACATGGTCAGGGATAAAGTGCTGTTTTTGTTGTATTTTCTTTCCCTTTTTACATGGCTCAGCATGGATCAGCAGTGAAATGTATTAGAAAACAATGTTTCTAATGATTTTATTTCAAAATATGTTTCAGATTTTTCATGCTGAGAAAGTTACCCTATGAATTCTTAAAACTGCTGAGATGAACTGAATACTTGGAATTCACCAGTAATCTTTTCTGTAATCACTGAAATGAGGCGAAATCTTCAGAACAGAAATTGCTTTATGACTCAGACCCCTCCCTTACTTAGTGATTATGTTACCAACCCTCTGGAGTTGGTCCCCAACAAGGCATGCATGTTTAAGGATTGGGGGGGGGGGGGGGCTTCCCTGGTGGCACTAGTGGTAAAGAACCTGCCTGCCAGTCTAGGAGATGTAAGAGACACAGGTTTGATCCCTGGGTCGGGAAGGTCCCTGGAGAAGAGCAAGGCAACCCACTCCAGTATTCTTGCCTCGAGAATCTTATGGACAGAGGAGCCTGGTTGGCTATAGTCCATGGGGTCGCAAAGAGTCAGACATGACTGAAGTGACTTAGCACGCACTCACTGGAGGGTCCTTCTGGCCTGTGTTACTCTCATCAAGGGACTGGAATCCAGTTCAGTTCAAAAGCAAAAGAAAGTTTACTTGTTAATCAAAGAACAGACAGAGCCAGTCGCATTGTAACAGATACAGGTTCTTCTGAAAGGCCTTGGGCGGGGCTGTTTTATCAGCCGGAAAGGGAGTGGAGTTCACACGGTTCTGGAGGTTCTGGCGTAGCTCACATGGGTCGGGTGCAGTTCTGCCAATCCCAAGTGCTGTACATAGCAGCCCCCGCCACCTTCACTTGAGATGTTGTGCGCAGCGCTTCTGCACACGACTCACCCAAGCTGAAGTGCCAGGCACAGCCTTTCTGCACGCAGTGCGCCACCACGATCTTGAACTGAGGCATTACACGCAGCTCCTCTCCACACAGTCTCCGCACAGCTCATCAAGCTGAGGTGAAGGGCACAGGATTCTGTGCTGGGTGGTTAATCTGAGGTATGAGGTGCAAGACCTCTGCACACGGCCCCCTTAAGGCAAGTGAAACTAGACCACCTGCGAAACAAGAGCTTAGACCTTATCATCTAGGTTCCATCTTTTTCCTCGGAACCTCCGTGGACTTTGCTGGTGACATTTACAAGGGACATAATTTCTGTGGCCTCACAAATGAATGCTTTATTCCTAAAATAGGCTAGGCCGAGAATATGGTCAATGGAAGATAAAAGGTAGAGGAATAAATTATGGCTGCCCCAGGGACTCCAGCCACTGCAGTTTACATCTAAATTTCCTCCATATCAAGTCGCTCAGGCATTGTTAGGAAGTCTACACACACTCTTGTTTTCTTTTTCAGCAAATAGGGTGTTTCATGCTTCTTTCAGAGCTGCCTCAACAACCAAAGCAGCTCACCACTGTGAAAATAACTTGGAGTAAAAACCAACCAACCAAATAAAAAAATATATTTGTTCCTCAAAATTGAAGTGGGAAGGAAAAATATCCTGGGGGATATTATATTTTAAAAATTATGGTAAGGAGAGTGGCAAAATAATGCTATTAGCCTTGATGGAAATATCCTTCTGGAGTTTGAAACTCCTTCAGGAGGGAGGCCATTCTGATATCCTTTGATGATAAATATTTGAATGACTATTCCAGAAACTTGTTTTTTGACGTTTGTTGAGGCAAGAAGAAAGTAAGGAGAAGGGGGCTGAATGTTTTATTTTGCAATTCTAAGTATAAATATTTCTCAAGCTACATGTTTTCTGGCATCCAACATACAACTGGTAATTCATGAGATTATCTTAATCATACTTAGGCTATTATTGATTGAAATGATTAAAAGAATCTGTTAGTGAAAAGAGGTGAAATGAGGAATACACCTTCTGGTTTGAGAACAGAAAGCCCTAGAAATGCATAAAATAAGGTATCTGAAATTTGAACATGAAAGTGTTAAGTAACAAAAATAAGTTGTTTTCATGAATTCTGTGATAAAATTAGAATATTTGTGAAGTGACTGTGAAGCTGAGATACATTAGGTGGCCTCATTTATTTATCATAATCACAGATAAAGTTCTGAAACGAGGGCTGCAAGGCATGTTAAAAGTATATTTCATCCTCTGTGCATAAGACTGTCACACTGCCATTGCTAGGCTAGCTCTGTATGTCTCAGTATTTACTGACATGGCAAAATGTACATGAATATTCATTTTATTATCAAGATTTTTCAGAAGTATTATCTATCTCATCAGAGTAATTACATGATATCTCAAAGTAGGTCACATCCTTATTACTGCGTACAGATCTAAAAATTTCATCTTAAACAGTTCCTGGGAAAACAGTCTCTTAAACTACTTCTCCAAGGCCAAAGGATACTACAAAACATTTGATCAGAGAGAGACATTCTCCAAAAATTTCAATTTTGTGTTTTTCCCTTCTATTGAATGATCATCTTTTCTGGTTCCTTCCATAGTTTACCTCACCCAAGCAATCCTCAATATAAAGCAGATTGTTCTAGAGGTCTTATCACAGACATTTGTCTGAGACACAGAAATTATTTTTCTAAGACTTGGTGCTACTGAACTAATTAGACCCACTCAAGCTACATGCTATTTAGTAAAGTAGCAGGACTGTTTGGGTAAATGTACACTGTTTCATTGAAAAACACATACTAGCTCCTACAGGGAAAACATCTTTTCCAACCTTAGTGATAATTAGTCAAAAAGTCCTTTTCTAAAAGCACTTCTCATCTTCTTGAGTGGCTTAAGGATTTGATTCTTATTAGAAAGTAACACTTTAACTTCTTTGTAGTCATTTACATGGACACTTTGTATTAAAGACCCAATTAAAAAAAAAAAAAGCAGACTATCAGAAAACTATAATAGAGGTAGATGGATAAACAGATATATAGTTTTAAGATTTGACCTTACAAATATGAAAGCTTAAGCTGGTTAAGGAGTCTCTACAAGGCAGTTGACTTTTGCATCTGGTGTTATAACACTGTATGGTAGTGGTCTAGTTCTTCTTAACAGTCAGGATCAAACACGCTAGCCAATAGCATAATCCTCATCTTTCCCTGCTGAGTCAGAGGCATAAGGAAAGCAAAGAGTCCAGGCATCAGTCTCAGCTACCAGGTGAATGGAATCATTTCTGTGTGCCCAGAAGAGCCTAGAGTCAAGATGAGATGCTGGGGAACAAAGAAATGTTTTACTAGTAGAGTAATAAGGGTAATAGTGAACGGAATCTCTTCCATTTCTACCATTTCATTCATGGACCCAGGAATCTTAGTAACAGGAGAACAGTATGGTTGGACGTGGCTTTAGAGCATATACCACATCCAAGGAGACATCTCACTAGTCTCTCAAGGTGTTGCCACCCCTTTAGCACAAGTTTACAAATAGCTATTACATCAGTCAAGCCACATGCTTCATGATAGAAAGGAATTCTATGAACGTGAACCCACTGCTGTACTTCCCTTTTTATGAAATAAATTCCTTGGTCAAAAGTGACGCTGTATGGGATGCCATTAAAGTGGGTAAGACATCCTGAAGTCCATAGCTGAGTTTTGGCAGGTGCATTAGGGAAGGCAAATCCATACCCAGAGGAAGGACCTGTTTTAAAAGAGATAAGTGCTGCCCTTTTCATGATGGCAGTATCCCAATGTAAATAACTCTCTGTAGCTGGATGGTTCCACCTTTGGAATAGTATCATTTTCAAGGGCTCACATTGGTCTCTGCTGCAGTTCTTTGCTAGAATTGGGCACACAGCAATAAGTTTAGTCAGATCAGCCTTTTTGAGAGGAAGTCCACAATGCTGAGCACATGTATCATCTCCATTTCTGTTGTCACAGCTATTAATTCATGAGCCCATGAAGCAATTATGGGAGTGGTTAGAGAAGTATGGGTTCCTGTATAGAAGTAGGGGTCTCATACCTGATTACAAAAATTATTCTCTGCTAGAGTCACTCTTTGACAAGCATTTACATGGGACACAAATCATCAGACTCTGCCTGTTTGGAATGGTCTCCTATATACCTTTTCCTTAGACTTTCTAACAACCAGTTTTCCAATCATGTACCTTTGAAGTCTCGACCATCTAGTCAAACCATTGGCTGAAGTTCATAAATTGCATAGATTTATACACTGTATCATCCCTTCTTCCAGAAAAAAATGAACAGTGGATTTTTTTAGTGGATTTTCTTCCTCTACAGTTTTTTAGGGCCCTCCCTGGGGCTGTAGTGCTGTTTTCTTTTGGATTGTACCTGCATATCATGTGGAAGTGTGAAAGTGAAAGTGTTGGTCGCTCAATCAAGTCCAACTCTTTGGGACCACATGGACTCTAGCCCAGTGGGCACTTCTTCTCTTGGAATTTGCTAGGCAAGAATACTGGAGTGTGGCCATTCCCTTCTCCAGAGGATCTTCCCCAGAACCATCTATAAAACAAGCTCAAGATTTTTCTTCCTCAGTCAAGTGGTCAGGTGAAACTTCCTATGAGGCCATCACTCATGTAGAGAGAGAGAAGGTAATGCAGGAGTAGAGAGAATGGGCATGTGTATCATTAGGAATAGTAGGGACAGCAGGGATCTGGGTTCATGCAACTTTCTTGTGCCTTCAAGACTTTCTTGGACAAGATCTTGCATGTATTATCTTCATTTGATGACGGAATATAGTCTGCACACACCCAGATTCAAGGTTTGGTGAACCAGCCAGTTCACGAACTGCGTGAAGTTCATGATGGACAGTTCATGTCACATGGTAAGTTGATGGTCCATGGTCAAATGGCCAATCTCTTCTAAAGACCTATAGTAATCAAAAACATGTTTCTTAAAAGAGACGACATCACCAGAGAAGAGCATGGCTTTGTTCTGAAGTTCTAAGAATATATAGTGTGATAAAGTTCTGCCAATAGCTTTAAATAGCATTCCTATACACATCAAGTACCACTGGATCTGTTGGACCATATGTCCTAAGTGGCAGGGCAGCTTCCATGGTAGCCTGGACCTGTTGCAGAGCTTTTGCTTGTTTTGTGCTTCACTCAAAACGGGTAGCTTTTTGGATCACTCAATAAAGGAGTCAGAGTATTATGCCTAAATGATATATATAGTGCTTCAAAATCTTCCCTGGTGGCTCAGAGGCTAAAGTGTCTGCCTTCAATGTAGGGGACCTGGGTTCGATCCCTGGGTTGGGAAGACCCCCTGGAGAAGGAAATGGCAACCCACTCCAGTATTCTTACCTGGAGAATCCCATGGACAGAGGAGCCTGGTAGACTACAGTCCACTTGGTCACAAAGAGTCAGACACGACTGAGCGACTTCACTTTCTTTCACTTTCAAAATCCAAAGTGATATGGCAAAATCACTGGGTGATATGGCACATTTTTAGAGGCTAGACGCAGCAGATTTCTTTCGCTTTGCAAGGGATCGTTTGACATGCCCCAAGCCATTGCACCTTTAGAAATTTCATCAAGATGACAGTCCTCTGATTTTTATGTCATTCCCCACCCTCCAAAATGCAAGTGTCTTACCAACTTGTCTAGATGGATGCTACTTTCTCCTTACAAGAATATAATATCTTTGATGTAATAGACCAAACCAATATCCTGTGAAAGGGAAAGGTGGTCAAATTCCCGTAGATTAAATTATGACATAGACTGAAATACCGGTGTATCACTCAGATAGAACAGTGAAGGTATATTGCTGGCCTTGTCAATTGCAAGGAAACTGCTTCTTTATTGGTCTTTACTACCAGGGAATAGAGGGGTGAAAAAAGAATATTTACCAAATCAATAGCTGGATACGAGGTGTCAGAAGGTACTGGCTTGCTCCGGAAAAAGAAGAGAAAAAAAATCTGCCACAGCAGCTATAATTGGAGTCACTACCTGATTAAGTTTATAGTAATCCACTATCATTCTGCAAAATCCGTCTGTTCTACACAGGCTGAAAAGGCAAGTTGAATGAAAGTCCCTATGTCTTTCTAGTCTTCACTTGTGGCAACATGTCTTCAAAATGTCCCCAGAAATGCAGCATTACCTTTGTTTTACCATTTTCATAAGTAGAGGCATTGTAATGGCTTCCATTGGGCCTTTCCTATCATAATAGCTCTAACTCCATGAGTCAGGGAAACACTGTGGGGATTCTTCCCATCAATCACTAAGTATATACATTCTAATTGTGCATTCTAGAACAAAAATAATAATCACAGAGTTGGTTTGAAGACCTCCTAAGTCCTACTGTGAAAAGGTCCTGAGCCAAACTTTATTGACTACATGACCTCCATAATATCCAATACCATTTGGTGGACCACAGTGGTCATTTAAATCTATCGGAATCAGTATTAGTTCTGAGCCAGTTTCCATTAATATCCAAAAAGTCTGATTTTTTTTCACTTCATAATTTATCAGATCAGATCAGTCGCTCAGTCGTGTCCAACTCTTTGTGACCCCATGAATCGCAGCATGCCAGGCCTCTCTGTCCATCACCAACTCCTGGAGTTCACTCAGACTCATGTCCATCGAGTCAGTGATGCCATCCAGCCATCTCATCCTCTGTCGTCCCCTTCTCCTCCTAACCCCAATCCCTCCCAGCATCAGAGTCTTTTCCAATGAGTCAACTCTTCACATGAGGTGGCCAAAGTACTGGAGTTTCAGCTTTAGCATCATTCCTTCCAAAGAAATCCCAGGGCTGATCTCCTTCAGAATGGACTGGTTGGATCTCCTTGCAGTCCAAGGGACTCTCAAGAGTCTTCTCCAACACCACAGTTCAAAAGCATCAATTCTTCGGCACTTGGCTTTCTTCACAGTCCAACTCTCACATCCATACATGACCACAGGAAAAACCATAGCCTTGACTAGACGGACCTTTGTTGGCAAAGTAATGTCTCTGCTTTTGAATATGCTATCTAGGTTGGTCATAACTTTTCTTCCAAGGAGTAAGCATCTTTTAATTTCATGGCTGCAGTCACCATCTGCAGTGATTTTGGAGCCTCCAAAAATAAAGTCTGACACTGTTTCCACTGTTTCCCCATTATAGTCACATTGAAAAATGGCCACAGATCCCTTTGGCAGAATTCTGAAGAAAAGTGTATACAACTTTGGCAGTGTATCAGTCTTTTCTCCAAGGGACTGTGCCTCCCCTTCATTCAAAAGGCTCTCGTTGTGTAAACTGCCTGGGAATTGATGAAGGATTTATTACTGGGTTGTTTTTTTTTTTCCCTTGTAATTCAAGGCAGATTTCTGTCCATTAGATCTAGGACTGTGCAACTTGTAAAGATTAAGTATCTTGGCCAATGCTAAAGTCTCCGTGAATCCGTCTATTCTGGTGACTGCATTGGCTCCAGTGTCTATTGTAGTAACCATGCTACCTTTCATTTTTGGAAATCAGTGTTGTAACTTGGTCCCAGAAATAGTTATCCCTGTTATATTTAAGAAACCCATTTTTATGGGAGTCAGTAGCCCTAACTGTATGGAGAAGGGCTACCATAAAGCTCTTCAAGGATGCCAGAGAGCCCATTACTAATTTATTTCTTATAATTACATGAAAAGGATGTCTTCTGAACACTCTAAGCAGATTCTTGATTAAAAAAAAAAAAACAAAAAACACTTCAGTATTCTAATTACCCTGGGACAGCAAGGAGATCAAACCAGTCAATCCTAAAGGAAATCAATCCTGAGTATTCACTGGAAGAACTAATGTTGAAGCTGCAATACTTTGGCCTCCTGATGCAAAGAGCCAATTCATTGGAAAAGACCCTGATGCTGGGAAAGATTGAGGACAGGAGTAAAAGGGGGTGACATAGGATGAGATAGTTGGATGGCATCATCAACTCAATGGACATAAGTTTCAGCAAACTCCGGGAGATGGTGAAGGACAGGGAAGCCTGACATGCTGCAGTCTGTGGGGTCACAAAAAGTCGGACACAACTGAACAACAACAGATCTGGAAGGGCAGCAAGGGTAGGTCCCAAGGACGATCAGCGGTGCCTTGAAAGGCAACTCTATTTGAAGAAGCTATCATAGATGCCTCAAGAAAAGGAAGACTAACCCACCCAGCATTTTCCTTGCTAGTGAAAGCATCCCTTCCACCTCTCAGCACTGCTTTATATCCTTTCCTTCCTATCAAAAGTCTTTTCTGAAATTTTCTGATGGAACAGTTCTCCTCAGGATGCATGGGGGTTTTATGATGTGTCAAGTTGGTTAGCTTTAACTGTATTTCTCAAGATTCTTTTCCTATACATTCCCAATTACAACAGGCTCGAGAAAGACATTTCTGTGAGATTTGGAGGACAGATGTAGATGAGACAGCAGCCATTTCATAGATCACAGGAATCATCAATGTGCTGATCCACCATGGGACATGAGGAAGCAGCTGTGCCTGAAAGTGCTCTATCTTGGGACCTTTCTTCTGCTCCTCTGACTCCTGGAGCAAGGTGTATGTGTCAGGCTTCAGAGTTAAGTGTTCGGGTTTCTGCAGGACACCCTCACTACAAATCAGAGGCAACAAGAACCAGTCATGAAACTTCTCATGAATTCTGCTCATGTTTATAGGTTCCAGTTTGTTCTTCCTCATGTTATATTCATTTTTCTGTCCTGATTCTACCTGGCCTGTGGACTTAAGGTTCTTCCACCAAATGTGAAGAATAAGCTTCCCAGAGATTGTTTAACTAGCTCCAGCTCCCACAATTGCATGAGATCAATTCCCTGTAACAAATTCTCTACCTATCTATGTCTCTCTGTCTGTCTATTCTGTCTATTGCCTATTTTTATTTCCTAGTGATTCTGTTTCTTTGATAATATCCTTACTGATACATAATTTGACACTGGAACTGGGAGGGTTCCATAGAAACCAAATCTTAAAGATGAGTTCTTTATGCTGGTTCTGGAATTTTCTGGATTTTATGGAATTGGTCTTCTGATGTGATTAAATTTAAAGACATTAATGATCCTGTAGCCCATAATAAAGTGGGCTCTGGTGATCTATGGCATGCATAGGCATGTAGGCAACACAGTGACTCAATTTATAATGTCTGTGTGTCTGAGTTCCCTTGCTGTCCAACTGAAATTATCACAACATTTTAAATCAATTGGCTATACTGCAATACAAAATTAAAAGTTTAATTAACATTTCATAATGTTTAAATACTTGTAATCAAGTGTATTTAGAAGGGAAGGGTCTTCATGAACTAGTATTTTCAGCCTTAAAATATTACAATAAAAATACCGAATATAATGGGGTTGGGTAATTGCTTGTAACTGTGCTGGGGAACTTGAAACAAGAAGATGATACACTCGCGGTGCTTTAATTTGCCATCACAGCCCTCAGAAAGGATGTGAAAGCTTGTATGACTACTGTGAGGAGAACCCTCATTTCCTATAAAGGTGGGATCGGGATATCTGAAAACCATACCCAAAGTCTAATCCTGTAGGTGGTTGAACTGTAATGCAAACTGAATTCCCAACCATGAAGAGTCTCTTTTCTAAAGTTATGACATTGACTGAGAAGGAATGAGATCCTGAAAATTAAAATGGGACATATGGGCAGACTCTGATGACCCAGTCTCCTAAAATCTTTTGAGATTTCTTTGCCAGTGGAAGCAGCCTTTCCACCCCTCAGCACTGTCATAGATCCTTAACTGGGATATAAGTGACTAAGAGGATATAATAATAAACAGCAAATATCCTTAATAGAGAAACTATTCAGCATAAGAAGCTCTGTAGAAATTATCTACCTTATTCTACAATATTGGCTTCTGATTTCCTTTATTGATATCTTACCAAAAATGATGCTATTTGTTTATTTCCCATGGATTCTGATAAAGATTTCTTTTTTTTTTCCCATGGAAAGTAGGTGTAGATGGCCTATATGATTCCAATGGTTAAAAATTTAGAGTCTGACTTCCACCTCTTCACTTCTTTGAGATATTCCTACATAACTTTTTCTTCATTTGCAAAAGCAATAATAGGCTTATCTATATATCATAGAATTTCTGAGTTTATTAAACATATAATGGTTATAAAATGTTATATCAATCCTTAAAGGTTGAATCAATCATTAAGTATAACTAAATAATAACTGAAAAGTAAATTAATAATAATTATAGCCAGATTATTATGTTCCTATAGAATTATTTATGGTTTTCATTTCCATGGTAGATTATAAAATTGAAATATTTTTATGCTACTAATATCTTTACTAATAGTATTAGATCAAAAATTTTTGTTTGCAGAGATTAATTTGCTAAGTCATCTGCATTTTTGGTAGAGAAAATAACCATGGTACTGTCTCAGTTATGAACTTTCTACTTAGAAACTGCCAGTTTCATGTCCCATTTTCTTTCCCCTCATGCACATGAACTTTTGTTCCCTCCAACTCTAACTAAAATACTAACTAGCATTTATTGAATAATGTTTATATGGCAAGCACATGGCTTATTGATTTAACCCTCCAAAATTTGAAAGTGAGGAGTTTTAATATGTACCTATTGTTTTAGTATGACTATTTTCAAACACCATATCCATCTTGTTGAAGAAAAGAACAGAAAAATAGAGAGGCTGTTAACTGTAGTAAAATCAGGAAAAACATAGGGAGTCAGGAAAGCACATAGTAAGAACTTCTAGCCATCCTCAATGAATCAGAAAAGGTTTCCAGAGGAAGTGAGATGTGAAGAATGTTTTAAAATTGGGAAAAGGCAAATTGGGAGATAAGAGAACATTCCATAGTGGGACTAGTTTATACAGAGCCTGACAGTGAAAAACAAAAGTTTGCAGAAGCTACAAATAATTAAGTGGTCCAGGATATAGACCATGAAGATATAAGTGGCAATATGTGACAATGGAAAGGTAAGCAGAGTTCTTCTAAAGGGCAGAAGAAAACTTTGATGAGTATATTCTCTCCTGAAAACAAGGAGGAGCCACCAAAATCTACTCTACACAACAAGTCCTAAGTTATTTTAGGAAAATTACTCTGGATGCCTTTATAGGATGAAATGGAAGGGAAGACTAGTTTCATACGGACCAGTTCAGAGATGAAAGGTGTTGTGACCTCAACTAAAGCATTGTACAATGACCTTAAAAAGAAGGGACTGGCTCAAAGGACATTGAACTGGCAGATTTTCCAAGTCTTTTCTTTTTTTTCCCAAGTCTTAGTACACTGATTAGATGAGAAGAAGAGATAAAATTCAAGGTGTGTGTGTATGTGTTAGTCACTTAGTCATATCCAACTCTGTGTGGCTCTCAATATTCTTACTTCAGCATCTTGGTTGGATGGTGGTGCCCTCACTGAGGTAGGGCAAAATGGAACAACACCCCTTGAATTAGGTGTTACTACACCCAGTCCAGAAACAAAGCCTGAAGAAGTGGGATAAATCCCAAAGTCACAAATCTAATAAGTGGTAGAGTCTATAGGATTATACTCCTGATGCCTGTGTCCTTGCTGTTAGAAGGTGCTTTGACATGCTTCCCAAATCCCCTTTTGGGATTGAAAATTTTATTTTAAACCAGCAGTATCAGCATCACTTGGGAACTTGTTAGATATGTAAGTTTGCAGGCCACATTCTAGACTTAATCAGAAACTTTGGCAGTAGGGCCCAAGAATCTGTTTCATTAAGCTCTCCAGGGCTCTGATTCTGATATTTGCTAAAGTCTGAGAGACACTGACTTATGTTAATGAGAATTACCTTGACAAACTTTTACTCCTTTGCCCAAACTTGGAACAACACTGAAGGACTATCTCAGTCTCAGTCAGTACTCCCCGTGCATCAGCTTAAGCCTTTTGTGAGACTGTACTGCATTGCAGGCTAATGTCTCCCTGTGTCCCTTCACATTGCTTTCCTTTTGCCATGGGTGTTTTGCCTCCTCACTTCATATTTTGCCTCCTTAGGAACCTGGACTGAAATAGGTGATACCAGAAGTATTCAAAGATTGCAGACACTGACATGGGATATTGGAGTTTGACCACCTGCCAGTTTCCTGACCACGAACACCCTATTACCGATGGTGGATGGAGGTCCTGGAAAAAGTAACAGTGAAATTGCTAAAATTCTCACAGGTGGAAAACGGAGTTGTGTAAAGGAAGAAGTAAATGCACTAATGGTGCAGTATACTAAGTGTGTGAGAGATATTATTATAATTACAGGAATATAGAATTATTTGGTTATTGATAGGGGCAATGATATTTTGGAAAAAGCCAGAGCAATTAAGGGATAGCTATGAAAGCCGGAAATCATCTTTGACAGAATGTAAAGAAACTCTTGTCTCTTGGACCTAGATGACTGAAAACGCTGAGGACAAGCTCCACATTTAATTTTTAAAAGTAGCAGAACTCCAAAGGAGGCTGGATTCTCAGCCTAAGCAGGTGTGTAATGTCAAAGTGAGGACCTTAACTAGAAAAGAATGCTGAGATGTCAGATGCATTTGACAAATTTAAACCCCCAGTTTCCAGTGAACTCTTGGGATCTGCAGAAATTGCCACTTTCCTATGCTGGAGGATAGTACATTCACACTGCTTGATGGTGATACAGAAGCCCAGGCATTTCAGAACAACACATGTTCCCTCCGGATATACCTTGGCCTCCAGCACAATTAAGTGAAAATCACACATAATCAAATATAACCTGGCTAGGGAAGTTCTGGGTCTAAGTGATAAAGGAGAAAAAGGACTGTCAAAGGAGATACACGATCTAGTTCAACATGTGCCAGAGGGACTAGGAGAGTGTATTTGGAAGCAGATGTTAGGAGTGCTGGATCAAGAGAAACAGAATATAAGGTTAAATAAGGAAGATTGTCTTGATGTTGGATCATTCTCCTGGGATACAGGATTTAACATCTGGGTAAGGACCCTCTGGAAAAATGCTAACATGCTTGGAGAATGCAATGGTTGGCTCATAGTAAAGTGAAGTAGAAAGATGAGAGTTGGCATGGTGGTTGGTAGAGGAAGGAAACAAGGCTCAAAGAAGTGAGCATACAGGAATGCATGTATTACAAAATCTGAAAATCTACCCACCACCAACATTCTGAGATACTCCAGAAGGAATACACCTGTGAGAGAGCCGATAGCATTATGAGAAGTTCAGTAGAGGCTCTCCTTTATAAGCCCGGGCTAGAGATGTTGGTCTGACAGAATGTGGTCCACTGGAGAAGGGAATGGCAAAACACTTCAGGATTCTTGCCTTGAGAACCCCATGAATAGTGTGAAAATGCAAAAAGATAGGACACTGAAAGATGAACTCCCCAGGCTGGTAGGTGCCCAATGGCTACAGGAGGTCAGTGGAGAAATACCTCCAGAAAGAATGAAGGGATGGAGCCAAAGCAAAAACAATGCCCAGTTATGGGTGTGACTGGTGATAGAAGCAACATCTGATTCTGTAAAGAGCAATATTGCATAGGAACCTGGAATGTCAGGTCCATGAATCAAGGGAAATTGGAAGTGGTCAAACAGGAGATGGCAAGAGTGAATGTTGACATTCTAGGAATCAGCAAACTAAAATGGACTGGAATGGGTGAATTTAACTCAGATGACCATTATATCTATTACTGTGGGCAGGAATCCCTTAGAAGAAATGGAGTAGCCATCATAGTCAACAAAAGAATCTGAAATGCAGTACTTGGATGCAATCTCAAAAGCGACAGAATGATCTCTGTTCATTTCCAAGGCAAACCATTCAATATCACAGTAATCCAAGTATATGCCCCAACCAGTAATGCTGAAGAAGCTGAAGTTGAACAGTTCTATGAAGACCTACAAGATCTTTTAGAACTAACACCCCCAAAAAATGTCCTTTTCATTATAGGGGTCTGGAATGCAAAAGTAGGAAGTCAAGAAACACCTGGAGTAACAGGCAAATTTGGCCTTGGGGTACAGAATGAAGCAGGGCAAAGGCTAATAGAGTTTTCCCAAGAGAACGCACTGGTCATAGCAAATACCCTCTTCCAACAACACAAGAGAAGACTCTACACATGGACATCACCAGATAGTCAACACCGAAATCAGATTGATTATATTCTTTGCAGCCAAAGATGGAGAAGCTCTATACAGTCAGCAAAAACAAGACTGGGATCTGACTGTGGCTCAGCTCATGTACTCCTTATTGCCAAATTCAGACTTAAATTGAAGAAAGTGGGGAAAACCACTAGACCATTCAGATAGGAACTAAATCAAATCCCTTATGATTATACAGTGGAAGTGAGAAATAGATTTAAGGGACTAGATCTGATAGACAGAGTGCTTGATGAACTACGGATGGAGGTTCATGATGTTGTACAGGAGACAGGGATCAAGACCATCCCCATGGAAAAGAAATGCAAAAAAGCAAAATGGCTATCTGAGGAGGCCATACAAATAGCTGTGAAAAGAAGAGAAGTGAAAAGCAAAGGAGAAAAGGAAAGATATACTCATTTGAATACAGAGTTCCAAAGAATAGCAAGGAGAGATAAGAAAGCTTTCCTCAGCGATCAATGCAAAGAAAGAGAGGAAAACAACAGAATGAGAAAGACTAGAGATCTCTTCAAGAAAATTAGAGATACCAAGGGAACATTTCAGGCAAAGATGGGCTCAATCAAGGACAGAAATGGTATGGACCTAACAGAAGCAGAAGATATTAAGAAGAGGTGGCAAGAATACACAGAAGAACTGTACAAAAAAGATCTTCATGACCCAGATAACCACGATGGTGTGATCACTCACCTAGAGCCAGATATCCTGGAATGTGAAGTCAAGTGGGCCTTAGAAAGCATCACTATGAACAAAGCTAGTGGAGGTGATGGAATTCCAGTTGAGCTATTTAAAATCCTGAAAGATGATGCTGTGAAAGTGCTGCACTTAATATGCCAGCAAAATTGGAAAACTCAGCAGTGGCTACAGGACTGGAAAAGGTCAGTTTTCATTCCAATCCCAAAGAAAGGCAATGCCAAAGAATGCTCAAACTACCACACAATTGCACTCATCTCACACGCTAGTAAAATAATGCTCAAAATTCTCCAAGCCAGGCTTCAGCAATACGTGAACTGTGAACTTCCAGATGTTCAAGATGGTTTTAGAAAAGGCAGAGGAACCAGAGATCAAATTGCCAACATCTGTTGGATCATGGAAAAAGCAAGAGAGTTCCAGGAAAACATCTATTTCTGCTTTATTGACTATGCCAAAGCCTTTGACTGTGTGGCTCACAATAAACTGTGGAAAATTCTTCAAGAGATGGGAATACCAGACCACCTGACCTGCTTCTTGAGAAACCTATATGCAGGTCAGGAAGCAACAGTTAGAACTGAACATGGAACAACAGACTGGTTCCAAATAGGAAAAGGAGTACTCAAGGCTGTATATTGTCACCCTGCTTATTTAACTTATATGCAGAGTACATCATGAGAAACACTGGGCTGGATGAAGCACAAGCTGGAATCAAGATTGCCAGGAGAAATATCAATAACCTCAGATATGCAGATGACACCACCCTTATGGCAGAAATTGAAGAAGAACTAAAGAGCCTCTTGATGAAAGTGAAAGAGGAGAGTGAAAACGTTGGCTTAAAGATCAACATTCAGAAAACAGATTATGGCATCTGGTCCCATCACTTCATGGCAAATAGATGGGGAAACAGTGGAAAGAGTGAGTTACTTTATTTTGAGGGGCTCCAAAATCACTGCAGATGGTGATTGCAATCATGAAATTAAAAGATGCTTACTCCTAGGAAGGAAAGTTATGATCAACCTCAACAGCATATTAAAAAGCATAGATATTACTTTGTCAACAAAGGTCCATCTAGTCAAGGCTATGGTTTTTCCAGGGGTCATGTATGGTTGTGAGAGTTGACTGTGAAGAAAGCTGAGTGCCAAAGAATTGATGCTTTTGAACTGTGGTGTTGGAGAAGACTCTTGAGAGTCCCTTGGACTGCAAAGAGATCCAACCAGTCCATCCTAAAGGAGATCAGTCCTGGGTGTTCATTGGAAGGACTGATGTTGATGCTGAAACTCCAATATTTTGGCCACCTGATGCAAAGAGCTGACTCATTTGAAAAGACCCTGATGCTGGGAAAGATTGAGGGCGGGAGGAAAAGGGGACAACATAGGATGAGATGCTTGGATGGCATCACCGACTTAATGGACATGAGTTTGGGTAAATTCCAGGAGTTGATGATGGACAGGGAGGCCTGGCCTGCTGCAGTTCATGGGGTTGCAAAGAGTTGGACATGACTGAGATACTGAACTGACTCAGTAGGAGATGTTTTTACAGTAGTAGGCTCTTTAATAGCAATGCAAAGATAGGATCTTAAATACAAACAAAATACAAAGTGGTGGTTTTCCTAGGCTTCATGTTATTAGCCCACTCTGAGGTCAAGCCTTTCATAAGTCAGTATTCACAACTATAGATTTTGGTAATTTAGAATTCAATTAGTTGAGTAATTAAAATACTTCTGTGCTAGCTGTACATAGCCTTTGTAGTAAGCACCCTGAAACTCTCAACTGCTAATGTCCATCTCCACACAGGTAAAGGCTTATTTGTTGGCACAGCACCAAATAGGAGCCCATGTTCATTATGGCTGGTAAAGGCCATACTGCTTGTTTAGCATTTTGATATTTTGAAGGGTCTTAATCCATTAATCCCATTATGAAAATCTGAAGAAAATGCTTAAATATTCCTTTTTCTGCATATACTGTGTTTGTTTATATGTATCAACTCTTTTAAAAATTACATAACACCTTTTTTGGTATTATGATATATTTACAATATTTATTTGAAGGAAAGTATACTAGGATGGAATGGAACCATACTGTTGAGAAAGTGGGGCAGAGGACAGAATGAAAAAAAGAGACAACATGTTCTTTCATTACAATCTATATTGAGAGTATCAAATACATGAGCAATATTTGACTATCTACCTTGTGCTTGCATGCTTGTTAAGTCCTGTCCAACTCTTTGGCGACCCCATGGACCATACTCTGCCATGCCCATCTGTCCATGGGATTTCCTAAGGAAGAATACCGGAGTGGGTTGCCATTCCCAGGGGATCTTCCCAACCCAGGGATCGGATTCGTATCTCCTGCGTCTCCTGCATGGGCAGGCAGATTCTTACCACTGCACCATCTGACAGCTAAGAAACAATTGTGTTTTTGCAAAACCTTACGTTTTATATTAGGGCATTCCTTTGAATCTAACATGTTTTTTAAGCCTTCAATAAAACATGTACTTAAATCCCTTCATTTGCTAACCTATTACTGACAGTCATTGTAGGAAAAAAAAAACACTATGTAATAATTCTCCCAAATCAAACAAACCCTAGCCACATGTTCCCTAAAGTATGAAACAACAAAGACAATAGATGAAAATTAATTAGTGATGCTGTCTGGAGTTTTAGGTTAATTTTTTGTCGTTGCTCAAATATTAATAACTTGAGATCTGATCTTTTTAAACATTCAGAATCTACTTAAGCCTTTAAAAATAAATAAAAATTCAAAAAAAAAAAACTAAACAAAGACTTAGCCCCCACATTCTAGGGAACAAGCCCAGTTTGGCAGCGGAAGGGACTAGACAATTGCAAGACATTTTAGAATTGTTGTTTCTGTGTGTCCCTGGAGAGTATCTCCTAAGTGGGGTTATTAAGGAAACTGTCTCTGCATGGATCCTGGAGTGCATGTGAGCTGTTTAATAACCTAGTCAGACACTAACAGAAACTGTCGAGTGAGCGAATCAAGATGGTGGGTCTCTTACCACAGGTTTGAAAGATCAGCTAAAAGCAGGGACTGTTTTATTGTCAGTTATAGGAGAATTTTAAACAGCTGAGAAACGAGCCTTGAATTCTTAATTAGAAAATGACCAATTTTTTACTTTTCAAAGTTAGAAATAGGGAGCAAAAACATCCTCAAAAACTAAGCTTGGTGGTTAAAACTTAAGGTGCTATCCTGCCATTAGAAGTTTGAATAAGACATATGCAAATACTGTTTTTAAAATAAAAAGTATGGTTGTAGTTTACCTCGGCTTGACTATTTTCCTAGCTGTAATCTGCTGTGTGCCTTATTTCCTTTAAATGTAGGATGGGGATTATAACAGGAACTACCTTATAAATTTGGGGGGAGCTAATAAATGTCAAATGCATAAATTATCACCTGGTAGTTTGTAAGTGCTAAATAAATAATAGCTAATGTTGTTATGTTAAATATTGTTATTTTGTCAAATGGGAAGCTATAGTGCTTTCAGCAGATTAGCTTTCCTACCTTGTGGGCATAAAAGGCATTTATACCTTAGAATTTAACTAATTTTTATAACACTGACTCTTTGGGGAAATGTATTATTTGTCCCAAGCAACTATTTGTAACAATGGGGGCATATATTCGCATTTTAGTTGGAAATAGTCTGAATCAAGCAGTATGTGATGAGTGCCCAAGGAAAGCTGAATATATCTAATATTTTCTATTTAATATAGAATTATAATATATATTATAATATATCTAATATAATCTATTTCTATATTGGGCCTTATCCTTGGAAAGTGACTCAGATGGCAAGATGCCCACACTTTTTACCTTTCTTAACTCAGTAAGGAGGACAAGAGGCAAAGTGTTGTGAGATCAGTCTGGATAGGTGTGATGGTGTAGATCTTATCTTTTTTCCTTTGGCTGCCCTGGGTCTTAGATGTAGCATGTGGGATCTAGTTCCCCAAGCAGGGCCTGAACCCAGGCCCCTCACACTGGGAACATAGAGTCTTAGCCACTGGACCGCTAGGGAAGTCCCTGTAGATCATATCTTTGTTTACAGGTCATATTCAGATTTTTTTTTCATGCCCCCCAAAAAACTGAAACCCTCCAAAAGTGTTAAGCAGAACATGACTGGATGTGTTTATAAGAAGATCACTCTGGCTGCCATATAGACAATGAGTTGGTGGGAGACAAGGAGTTTGGGCAAATGAGAATACAAAAGACTGGTAAGTATTCAACAGTTATTGCAATGGTTTGGTGAAATAGTTGTTTGAGCCAGCTGTGATTGTAGTAGAGATAGAGAGCGGACAAAATAATGCATGAGATTATTTCAGACAAGCAAATTCAAATCCAGGCTATTATACTATCACCTTTGACACTGTTTCTACATTTGTAAGGTAGACAAATTATAGTTACCACACACAGCAGCTGTGAAGATTAAAAGTAACTTTGACACAGAGAAGCAACAAGGCCACACAGCTAGACAGTTACGGTGCCAAGGTTAAACTCAAGCTGTCTAACCCTGACAGCTTCTCCCTGCATGGACTGCCATAAGGATTAAATGAAAGTGAAAGTGAAAGTCGCTCAGTCGTGTCCGGCTCTTTGAGACCCCATGGACTGTCCATGGAATTCTCCAGGCCAGAATACTGGAGTGGGTAGCCTTTCCCTTCTCCAAGGGATCTTCCCAACTCAGGGATTGAACCCAGGTCTCCTACATTGCAGGCGGGTTCTTTACCAGCTGAGCCACAAGGGAAGCCCAAGAATTAAATAAGACTCTTACCAAAAATCTGGAACCGCCCTTGGTCCACTGAATGTTACCTTTTGTTGTGATTGCTAAGTTTAAAAAATGCTTTGTACACTTTAAAGCACCATGACAACCAAGTAATAATGTGACCCATTAAATAAGTCATAGGCCTGAGCATCAGTCACACTTATAACAGGATAGCCTTTAAAGTTCAGTTCGCAACTATTTGACCATGGTTTTGAAGAGAAAGGGCAAAGAGACAGCGGCCTGTATGTTAGGGGTTTTCCTCCTCAGACTATTGTGCATGTTCCCCTTTGCTGGTTTCAGTGGTGGTTTTGACAGGGGATGTGAAGAAGGATGAAATTCAAAGCCCTTACCTGAACAAATGAGATGTTAATGGCAGCAGGTCCCTCCTGGTTAGGATCCACCCTTGTGTAAAAGTCTACCATCCTCACTCATCCACTGAGAAGGAAACAGAGCCCCAGAAACTCACTACTTTGCAATATCCTTGTTGCAGGGTTAACTTAAAACAGCAGCTCTTTGCAGTTGAGAACTCAGCCCTAGTTAGGGTTGGGGCCACTGTAGGGTACTTTTATCTGGTTCAGACCATGCTTCGAGATCAAGTGTTCCTCTTTTGACTGCCATAAAAAATAAACAAAGCAAATGCATTTTGGAGCCCAGAACCAATGTTAGAGCACAAGGAGATCATTAACATCACTTGTTTTGCTCTCCACAGCCACCTGGAGACATCTCAATGGCTAGACTGAGAGAGCCCTTCATAATGGAGGCTGGGATGGCAGATTAGGGGAAGAACGGTTGATGCCTCTTCTATCTTTTCCTTTCTGTTCACACACTTTTTAAATGAAACTTCCTTTTTAAGCACCAAGTGTTAAATGTGTTTAATTAGGTCAAAACGTGGGGGTTGGTACGGCTAGGGAGAATTGAAGTAGGCTGTCAGTAAATCAGGTAGCTTGAATTCATTCTGCAGTATTTATGCCCTCAAACAGAGAACACACCCAGACATATTTGTGGGACTGGTTAATTGCAAAATTTGGAAGAGGTATTAGGGCCCCCACATTTACACTTCCACTGGAGAGTTAAGTCATATCTCCTTGCCTGAAGTTCACAATGCACAAGACACTGGTGGAAACCTCTTGTGTGTGAAAATCGTGCCTTGTACCGTGGACATTCAGGTGGCAGTCAATCCTGGAATGCAGAATCAAGACAATGAATTTTACATCGGCAAACAAACGGTCCTCAAAGTGAGTCAGCTACAGTATAACATAAACAGTACTATTAAAGACACTGCAGTGAAATGGGCCAGTTTACATTTTCATGGGGCATCTGCTTCAGAAATTGAAACCTCTACACCTCTGCCACTTCACTTAATGCCCTTTTCATCATGTATCTGCCTCTTGTTCCTATTGTTTAGTTGCTAACTCACGTCCGACTCTTTTGCCACCCCATGGATTGTAGCCCACCAGTTTCTTCTGTCTGTGGGATTTCCCAGGCAAGGATACTGGAGTGGATTGCCATTTCCTTCTCCTGGGGATCTTCCCAACCCAGGGATCGAACCTGGGTCTCCTGCATTGCAGGCAGATTCTTTACCGCTGAGCCACCAGGAAACCCTGAAATCTTCCTCTACAGCTTATTGAATCATTGAGAAAATGTGCTCTGCCTCTCTTTTAAATACTTTTAATCCCCAGCAGCTTGTGATATTACTATATTATGAAAAGCAAAATGCAAATTCTAATGTGTTCCACAAAAGCACAGACTTGACTATAATAAAAGGAAAGAAAAGAGTAGCCTCCTCCTATTATTCAAATAGATACAGAAAGACTAATGAATAGAAATAATAAGTCCCAACCAAATGCAACATTTCTTGTGACCCAGAAGGAAGCTTATGGATTACGACTAAGGCAGATGTATCCATTAAATATAAAACTGAATTTGCCACTCGAAGAGTTGTCGAGTTTCAGCACAGCCCTGCAAAACGTCTCTAGAAATGGCCTTGCTATTCAAAAGAGAAAAGAAACAAAACATTATATGAAAAAAAGGAAGGAACTCTTTTTTTTTTAAGTCAGTATGAGACCTTTATCTTCAAACTTAAAATGTGTGTGACAAATGAAGGAAGCTGTGTGTTAGATATTGCTGTGTTGATTGCCTAGCTAACCCAGGAAGACTAAGATAGAGTTAAGCTAATAATGTGGGGGCTTTTCAACATAATCTTTTGTACTCCTGGCTCCTTCAGCCATAGCATGTCTGTAACTGCATCTCCTATTGGGCTCAATTGTGCTTGTTGAATCCCTTTCTTCTTTCAGTACAGCATGGATTCTGAATTATTTTATTTGTGTTCTGTTGTATAATCAGAATTTTTAAAAAAACAAAATGATAAGAGTATTTAGATTTTAAATAGCAGTCTCCTGAAAAATGATGCCTACGAAAAGTGGTAAGTATCTAATTCTTTACTCCTTACCCCCAATTATATGCATTTATGTGTTCTATCTCTTCCATATTTAAATGTGCCAACTGTACTGAGTCATACATAGTGCAAACACTTACCGGAGGGAGACTTATTAAGTCTTTAAAAAGCTTAGTAAGTTTTGTTTCTGCATTTAGAGTAAAGAGGATGGAATTATAGGATTTGAAAATATAAGGAACCTTAGAGGGTATCCATCCCACAGCATTTTGCTGAGAAAAGAAAGGCTCAGTTAGGTCAAAGGCAGCATTATATAGCAAAATAAGCAAGGCTTTGAGGCCAGAGAGTGTTGAGTTCAATTTGTGACTCAATAATTTTTAAGCAGGTTACTAAGTGCAGAGAAGCCTGAAAAGGGTGTAAGAATGCCCAGTTCACAGACCTCTTTTAAGGATGAAATTAAGTAATGACCCTAAGTATCAAGCACATGAGAAGGTACATTATAAACACTCAGTATATATTCTTTGTCCCACATACCTAGCTCTGGGTCATACCGTAGTCAGTGGCAGAATGTAAGTGATAATACAGATCTCTGGATTTCCACTTACACAACATCTCATCTTCAATTCACTAGGTGAGATGTGGCTAATCTACTCAAAGACATCCTCATCACAGAAGCCCAAAGAGCCTAGGAAGTTTGTCTTAAATCCACCAAGAGATAATAAGGTGTGTGGGGGTGGCACAGGGGGAGGGGGGTAGGGAGGTTATGTTACCTAAAGGTGTTTCTGGGGTCCAGCTGCTCATCATTCAAAAGTCAATAAACAGGCCAGGTTGGTGGAAAGGAAAGTTTGCTTTATTTTAGATGCCAGCAACTGGGTGAGGTTGCGGGGCACGGGGAGGGTGGTGATATCTGTCCAAAGGCCGATTCCCTCCCCACTCTGACAAGCAGGGGTTGCACGAGCTTTTACAGACAGAAGTAGGGGGGTGGCTGCATGCAGAAACAGCATAGTCATCTCTAGCAGTAATCTTCAAATTGGTCATCAGTGGTCTGGCCAGAATCACCTTGATTGTTTTAGGTACAGTTAATTTTCAGTTCCAGGGTCCATTTGTTTCCATTTCTTTGAGGCCAAGTCTCAGAATTGTGGCAGCTCATGTCGTGGTTATTGTCTGATCATCATGTAGTTAACTTCTCCACCTGGTGTATTAGTATCTGTAAGACAGCACACAGGATATGGCTCAGAATATTAACTATATCCCTTGAGAACTAAAGGTTCTTGACTGTACTTAATGACTCCATTATTATTCAGTCTCATTTGACTGTTTTCCTTTGTTTCCACATTTCTCACTTCTCTGATTAAACTTATACTTTGACTAAGTTTTCCACAGACAAAAGGCAGGCAGAGGACATGGGGGGGAAGGTGGGTAAGGACCATAGGGTCCTGCTCTGTTTCAGGGGGGGCACATCTGTAGCTCACCTGAAAGGGCAGAGTTGCTCTTTTTCCATTACCCCATGCATTTCATTCTAATTCAGCTTTAGCCAGCTTCAACAGGAGCTGAGTTCTCCAACTGCAGAAGCAGCGGCTGATCAAGACCAGCAAAAGGTAAATACAAGGAATAAGTCCTAAGAAACAGGGGTCAAAATGTTCATGCTCACATGGTCATTATGTCAGAACACTCGAGCAGAGGGAAGGGGTTAACAAATATTTAGCACCTACCAGGAATGAAGCACTGTTGTCAACCCGACTGTGAAATAGCTGTTACCCCCATTTACAGACATGGTCTCAGAGAAGTCAAGGAAATAACCCAGAGGAAATAGGGTAGTAAGTGTCAATGCCAGGATTTACAGCTGGGTATATCTGACTTTAAAACTCAAGATGGTTTCACTGCACTTGCAGCCCCCCAGAATTGTTCACTTTAACCCACATTGGCTAAGCCTGCTCAAATGACTATTTAAGTATGAATAGTTGGCATTATAGAAATCTGATCATATCCATGAGAATGGACACTGTATTTAAAGATGTGCTGTTTAGACTGTATTCCATAACCTATTACGTAGCTACAGTACTAACCAGAAGATTCCTTAGCTAGGGAAGAGCACACTAGCAAGTTGATGAGTCAGACTATGGTGGGAAGCATTTAGTAATTATGTTTTATAGGAAAACATGCTTTTTAACAGTTTTTGAAAAACCACTGGTCAGAGAGTCTAGAATATGTTCACTATGGAAAGATATAACATTAGTTTCCCCTTAATTATTTATCATGTGAAACTAAATAGTTTTAAAAAGTGAGAAACTAAACTTTTTAAAAAGTGAGAAACTCAGGGCAGGAAAAAAAATTAAATATTTGAAAAGAAAGAAAACGAATTAGATTGACATGCAAGTGAGAAGATCCAAACAGTAGAAACAATCTAAAATTTTTTAAACAAATTGCATTTATTTAAAAAATAATTTCACTATTATAATTGATATATGATTTGATGTGGTTCAGGTAAGTGGTGATTCTTCTGCTTGGCTACGAAATATGCAGTTTCTGTGCTGATGTCATAAAAGGTACTGTTTGGCCACTGAAACAAGACCCAAAATAATCTCATATAATTAATGAGCACAGCATTCCAGAGTTCATACAGTGGTCTATTATATCAGAGAGCCAAGACCATTTATCTGCCTTCTCTGCAGCCCTCAACACTGTCTTCCACATCAGGGTTCATGGTGGTTACTCTAGCTCCTACCTTCACATCTTCATTCCAAAAGGAAGGAGAAAAGGGGAAAATAGGACAGAGGTTCCTTCCCTTTAAAGCTATTTCCTGGAAGTTTTACATACTGTTTAAGTGAGACTAGGAAATGTCCTTAGCTTAAATTCTATTACGGGGATAGAAAAGAAGACAGGTAATGGGGACAACGAGCTACAGAAGCTTGACCTGCTGTCCATGATGTGGATCTTAATGGGGCAATTTGAAAATTACTCTGTCAGAGGCTATTTCAAGTTGTAAAATATTCACAAATGTTATAGGACATACTCATTTACTACTGAGCAGGACACACTCCAGATGTGCACACTGACAGAGAAATGTGATAAGACTAGTCAGACTTAGAACAAAGAGATGACCCTCGTGGGTCCTTGCAAATGAGCTATGGCATCAGCCTTTTGCTTTGTTTCTCTGTGACCTGTAAAAACTAATAAGCTGTAAAGATCAACAAAGATTTTCTAATAAGTAAGACTGTCACTTATTTTTTAAACTTACTACATGATGCTTTTTTAAGAAGAAAACAAGTACTCATCTCAAATCTTTATTTTGATTTGAATGCAATGGTAAATGCAATACTGATTTTTGCGTAGCACATACTAAAGGTTTATACAGTCGTATTACACTTTATAAATGATCCATTATGAGCATAAATATTACACTTACAAATGTTCCACATATCTTTAAACAATCCAAAGCAACTAAATGTTATATAATATATTCTCTGATTGATTTGCCTCAAATATTTATGTTAAAAAACAACATTGTTATCAGCACAGGCTATTTAACTTAATCCTTTCCGTAAGGATTGTGGTATGAGTTGTATATTATCTTCATTATATCCATAAAGAATAGGATGAAGTCACTTGTCAAGACCACACAGGTCTTAAGTAGAAGAGTTGGGGATCAGATCACAGATGCCTCCAAAGACAGTGATGTCCCCTATAAGAGCCCCAAATCTAAACCTATCTCCTAAAGGCTATCCTGGAATATTTTAAGGCCATTAAAAGTCTTCATATCATGCTTATAACCAGTGAAAGAAAATTAAAATGAGATGTGGCTCTAACTACAGAACTGTCACCTCCTCCTTTCCCTCTCTTGACACCTCTTAATCACTTAGGATAAACACCACCCCTCCCCCCTACCTTTTAACATATTGTGGTGACAAATTAACTTAATCAGAAAGCTCTGGCAAAGTGTAAAACTTGTTGCAAGGTTTTTTTCACTTTTCTTGTACACATTATTAATCTAGGGCTAGAGAACATTAGTTCAGGTCCTGAACGGATATCTGAAAAAGAATTTATTGAATTTAGAACTATATTAGTTGATGTTCCATTGAATGCAATTCCTCTTTTATTTTCAATTTTAAATCAATAAAGTCTTTGGATGTTTATGCTATTCTGTAATATATTTCTGGATGGCAGAGTTGAGGGTGAGAAAATATTTCATTTACGTGTTCCTAGAATAGATGCAGAAAAACCTTTAATTTCTGCTTCTAAGTTCTGTAAGAACCAACTGATTCTGAAATGACAAATGGTCAAGTTAATTATACATTTTATTTTTGTGTTAAGATTATATTGTTTAAAGCTAGCCTATCAGAATTACTAGAGTAATATAATTAATTTGTAGCAAATACCTTTGCATATAACAAAGTCAATGATTTTTATTTATGAATTGAAATAACAAGTAGGCTTTATTGTTTACATTACAAAACCGTTGACTGTTGCTGCCCTTTACTGGTTTGCAGTGGTACCACAAATCATAACTCATGGTTTGTTGTCAAAGGTTTAAAGGTCTCCACATGTTATGCATCATTCCAAAATCACATGTTTGTGAAGAACAGCCAGGAAGTCATCTGAAATAACTTTTCTTTGACCCCAGGGCTCATAGAAGTGGTTCAGTACTTACCGAGTATTGTCATTTCCCACTTGAAGGTAGATTTATCAGAATTTCCTGTGTCTTCTTTCAATATTACCTTACATATACAAGTGATCATCTGTGTCCTCAGTGAGTAGAGGTCAATGAGGAGAGATTTTCACTGATTTTCATATAACTCTAATAAATGACATATAATTAAGAGATGAGAGTGAAGCAAACATTATAAATCATGATAAATATGTAATGGCACCACATCAAATGCATACTATAATGACACTGAAAAAATTTCCCACTGTCTCAAAACAACTTTTAAGAGCATTACCAGTTGGTATGTGTGTATCTGCATTCTCAATCGTGTCCGACTCTTTGTGAAGCCAGGAACTGTAGCCCACCAGGCTCCTCTGTCCATGGAATTTTCCAGGCAAGAATACTAGAGTGGGTAGCCATTTCCTCCTCCAGGGGGTTATTCCAACCCAGGAATCAAACACATGTCTTCTGCATTGGCAAGAGGATTCTTTACCACTGCATCACCTGGGAAGCATCTTAATTTGTGTTTTTGATCATAATGTTGCTTTGCAGCACCTCTACAGCTACTGATTATTTATTTGCTAGTTATTCAGAAGTTGTTCATTCTTGGCCACATATACAAATGATATTTAGTGTTTCCCACCACCCCAAATTTTACAATTTTGGTACAACTGGACTAGGGACAATTAAGGCTTCCAATTTGACCTTAGTTAATTCCAAAGAAAGGCAATGCCAAAGAATGCTCAAACTACCGCACAATTGCACTCATCTCACACGCTAGTAAAGTAATGCTCAAAATTCTCCAAGTCAGGCTTCAGCAATATGTGAACCATGAACTTCCAGATGTTCAAGCTGGTTTTAGAAAAGGCAGAGGAACCAGAGATCAAATTGCCAACATCCTCTGGATCATGGAAAAAGCAAGAGAGTTCCAAAAAAACATCTATTTCTGCTTTATTGACTATGCCAACGCCTTTGACTGTGTGGATCACAATAAACTGTGGAAAATTCTGAAAAAGATGGGAATACCAGACCACCTGATCTGCCTCTTGAGAAATTTGTATGCAGGTCAGGAAGCAACAGTTAGAACTGGACATGGAACAACAGACTGGTTCCAAATAGGAAAAGGAGTTCGTCAAGTCTGTATATTGTCACCCTGTTTATTTAACTATATGCAGAGTACATCATGAGAAACGCTGGACTGGAAGAAACACAAGCTGGAATCAAGATTGCCAGGAGAAATATCAATAACCTCAGATATGCAGATGACACCACCCTTATGGCAGAAAGTGAAGAGGACTAAAAAGCCTCTTGATGAAAGTGAAAGAGGAGAGTGAAAAAGTTGGCTTAAAGCTCAACATTCAGAAAACGAAGATCATGGCATCCGGTCCCACCACTTCATGGGAAATAGATGGGATGTGGAAATAGATGTTTAGTGGAAACAGTGTCAGACTTTATTTTTCTGGGATCCAAAATCACTGCAGATGGTGAATGCAGCCATGAAATTAAAAGACCCTTACTCCTTGGAAGGAAAGTTATGACCAACCTAGATAGCATATTCAAAAGCAGAGACATTACTTTGCCAACAAAGGTCCATCTAGTCAAGGCTATGGTTTTTCCTGTGGTCATGTATGGATGTGAGAGCTGGACTGTGAAGAAGGCTGAGCGCCGAAGAATTGATGCTTTTGAGCTGTGGTGTTGGAGAAGACTCTTGAGAGTCACTTGGACTGCAAGGAGATCCAACCAGTCCATTCTGAAGGAGATCAGCCCTGGGATTTCTTTGGAAGGAATGATGCTAAAGCTGAAACTCCAGTACTTTGGCCACCTCATGTGAAGAGTTGACTCACTGGAAAAGACTCTGATGCTGGGAGGGATTGGGGACAAGAGGAGAAGGGGACGACAGAGGATGAGACGGCTAGATGGCATCACTGACTCAACGGACGTGAGTCTCAGTGAACTCCGGGATTTGGTGATGGACAGGGAGGCCTGGCGTGCTGCAATTCATGGGGTCACAAAGAGTCGGTCACAACTGGGCGACTGATCTGATCTGATTTGATGATGTTGTGGCTTCCAGGCTCTGTGGTACTCAGGCTCAGCAGCTTGCCAGCACCAAAGTGTTCCAGTCTCATTCTTTAGCATTTTTATAAAGATGTGCAACAAAACCAAGAATCTCATCCAAATTCCCGTGGTTTGAATTCTGTACTGAACAAGGGACAGAAATGTAGTTTGTAGAGTTTGCAAATAAGTGGTTATGTGACATCCTAAGTGAGAAAATGAGATTCATTTTTGCTAAAACAAATACAATTGCACTGTATCCCACGCCTTTCCCAGAGGTGCTCAAGATAATCAATTGAAGTCTTGAATTAAAGTGCTTTTTCCGTGAAACATTTTTTCCTCACTATTCATATCTTTGGCAAAGATGTTGCAAAAAAAAAAAAAATGTTATTTAATTACATCATAGTGTCTTTTGAGGACTCTCAGGAAAAATCCATGCTGGTCTTATTACAAAGAACAGTTATACTTTTCCTATATACCTAGTTGTTTTTTTTTTTAATCTAGTAGATATTATTAATTAAACTGTAAGTTTTTTTTCTTTTTTATTGTCCACTAGTAAGCTTTGGGAGAAATGTGTGGTTCATGGACATTATGATGGGCATCTTAAGCCTTATTTCTCATTACATTTGGTCTCTGCTCCCTTTTCAGGGTCATATTTTATATATTCTTGTAAGTGATCTGAAACCCTTTCTGAAATACAGTGGCAGCACAATTAAAAAAGAAGCAAAGGAGTTTTGAAGAAACTTCCCATAAAAATATAGAAATGAAATTTCCATACAAAAATCAATGCTATTAATAAAAAATAATAATACTGGCTGACATCAAGTGTCAAGAAGATTGTTTTCCATGTCGAAAAATATATAACATTTTCCCCTAAAGACTTAAACAGTACAAATGCATTAAGCCTTGAAGAGTTACACAAACATAAATTAATGTGATTTGCTATAAGTTTCCATAAGATTTTCAAAGCAATATCTTAAATCTCTAGCCATGCAGGGTATCTTTCAATATGTCAAGGAGGCTAGTTGTTTGCTCTTCCCACAAATATCTCCTTCCTCCTTAACTCTCTGCTCAATATCATCTTCTCTGTGAGGTCTATACTGACCACTCTATTTTGGAATGCAACTTGCCCTTAGTGTATCACTCTTAATCCCTAATACCCTGTTCTACATTTTCTTGTTTCCATATATTATCCTCTTTCAAACAGGTGGATATTTTACTTGTTCATTATGTTCGTTGGTATATCCTTTATCCTTCAACTAGAATGTAAAGTTCATGAATTCTGTCTTTTTTTGTTTACCACTGAATCCCAAGCTCCTAGAACAATGCCCATATTATGCACTCAATAAGGTTTTTTTTTGAATGAAGAAAAGGTAAGTGCATTTTGAACACTTAAAGAATGTTGAAATTATAAATGTTTTATAGGACTTCTCATTCTCATCTAATTTAAAAGAATTATTTAGCTTAAAATTATGTTTGTATAAATAAATTCTGTCAGAAAGTTCACCATTTCCTCACGTATCTATTTTTTTTTTCATGTCAACAAGTACCAGTTCAATCGCTCAGTCATGTCCAACTCTTTGCAACCCTGTAGACTATAGCATGCCAGGCTTCCCTGTCCATCACCAATTCCCAGAGCCTGCTCAAACTCATGTCCATGAAGTCAGTGATGCCATCCAACCATCTCATCCTTGTCGTCCCCTTCTCTTCCAGCCCTCAATCTTTCCCAGCATCAGGTCTTTTCCAATGAGTCAGTTCTTCACATCAGGTGGCCAAAGTATTGGAGCTTCAGCTTCAGCATCAGTCCTTCCAATGAATACTCAGGACTGATTTCCTTTAGGATTGACTGGTTTGATCTCCTTTGAGTCCAAGGCACTTTCAAAAGTCTTCTACGCCACAGTTCAAAAGCATCAATTCTTTGCCGTCAGCTTTCTTTATGGTCCAACTCTCACATCAATACATGACTACTAGAAAAACAATACCTTTGACTAGACGGGCCTTTGTTGGCAAAGTAATGTTTCTGCTTTTTAATATGCTGTCTAGGTTGGTCGTAACTTTTCTTCCAAGGAGCAAGCGTCTTTTAATTTCATGGTTGCAGTCACCATCTGCAGTGATTCTGGAGCCCAGGAAAATAGAGTCTGTCACTGTTTCCATTGTTTCCCCATCTATTTGCCATGAAGTGATGGGGCCAGAGGAGAAGGCAATGGCACCCCACTCCAGTACTGTTGCCTGGAAAATCCCATGGATGGAGGAGCCTGGTAGGCTGCAGTCCATGGGGTCGCTAAAAGTCGGACACGACTGAGCGATTTCACTTTCACTTTCCACTTTCATGCATTGGAGAAGGAAATGGCAACCCACTCCAGTGTTCTTGCCTGGAGAATCCCATGGACGGAGAAGCCTGGTAGGCTGCAATCCATGGGGTCGCACAGAGTCGGACATGACTGAAGTGACTTAGCAGCAGCAGCAGATGGGGCCAGATGCCATGATCTTAGTTTTCTGAATGCTGAGTTTTAAAACAGCTTTTTCACTCTCCTCTTTCACCTTCATTAAGAGGCTCTTTAGTTCCTCTTCACTTTCTGTCATAAGGTGTTATCTGCATATTTGAAGTTATTGATATTTTTCCTGGAGATCTTAATTCCAGCTTGTGCTTCCTCCAGCTCACCATTTCTCATGATGTACTCTGCATATAAGTTAAATAAACAGGGTGACAATATACTGCCTTGACGTACTCCTTTCCCAATTTGGAACTGTCCCAGTCTGTTGTTCCATGTCCAGTTCTAACTGGTACTTCTTGACCCGCATACAGATTTCTCAGGAGGCAGGTAAGGTGGCCTGGTATTCAACAAGTACCATTTTAGTATAAGTCCCTGTCATTGAGGAGGGCATGACAACCCACTCCAGTATTCTTGCCTGGAGAATCCCACATGGACAGAGGAGCCTGGTGAGCTACAGTCCATGGGGTCACAAAGAGCCAAATACAACTCTACGTTGCCTAACTGGCTTCATGCAGTAGCCTCCCATTTTCTTTCTCTGCTTCTAATAATCTCTGAACTTGGGTTTGTTATGAATATAACTTCGAGAAAAATTAATTTAAAAAATACCACATTATTCATGAATTTCCTTTGCTCAGAACTCTTCATTATTCCACATTTCTTAGATAAATTTCAAATTCTTCACTTTGAAATTCAAGGAGCAATGGCCGTATTTCTATTGATATACTTTTCCAAACGTATGCCCACAGTTTCCTAGCATGATACCTTAACTTGAGTGGCTTTGCATCCCCACAGTATCCTGAAAGTGAACTGACTTCTGGGCTCCCCTGCCTTTGTTCTCTTTCCTGCTGAAACTCTCTCCATCACTTATCTACTCAAACCCTAAAAGGTCTTCCTTCCTTCTCCCTCCTCCTTCAGGGGGACACTCCCTCATCTTTGAAGACCCATTGTATTCATTTTCCAGTCAGTTGTAAAAATTTGTTTTTCAGTTTTAAACCTTACACGGTGTTATATTGTTATAAAATCCTTAAGTAAAAATTGTCTTAAGCATAAAAATTATAGCTTATATGCCTATATATTCCAAAGTATTTAGCACAGTATTAGAAGTGGTATAAATGGTCCCCAAAATACTTATTTACTGAGTAAATTTAAGAATTTATGCTGACATACTAACAATGGAAGGGTCAATACTATAATATGGGAAGTAAATAATTAATATTTGAAAGTGTTTTTTAAACCCAATATCATATTTATTCTTCACAGCAATGCTATAAGATACTCAGCATTATTCCCATTTTTTACAGCTGAGGAAAGAGAGGCTCAGAAAGATTAAGCCTATTACCTAAGGTCAAGCAATGAATTCTGAGCTTTGAGGATTTACCAGTGTATCACATTACATTTCATAATGACTTTAACTTGAACACACAGAAAATACACGAATATATATAAAATGTACACATTCTTATGTATAGTTTGATACGCTTTTAATATAAATTGTTTTGGAAGTTTTACCTTTATGGAAGTCTGATTATAATAATTCACAAGGGCATTTTATATAGATATATTAGTGAGTTCTGGTAAAGAAAACCCAATACAGAGATGACCCAGAGGGATGGTACGGGGAGGGAGGTGGGAGGGGGGTTCAGGATGGGGAACACGTGTACACCCATAGTGGTTTCATTTTGATGTATGGCAAAACCAATACAATATTGTAAAATAATTGGCCTCCAATTAAAATAAATAAATTTAAATTAAAAAAAAAGAAAACCCAATAGTCACTGACTAATTCTGAAAAAACTCAGCCAGAATATAAAGTTTAAATGCTTTTAACACCTCATGACTAGACCTTATGGTAGATCTCAGAGAAATGGTGTTTACAAATCAAATAATTCACTTTTAGGGGAGATTTATGATAGCTTATAGTTAATACGTATGTTCCAGAAGTTGGGCCTTAGCACATTTACAAATTAACTGTATTATGTGGCAAATGCTTGATTTCTTCCTTTCTTAAAAATGCTATTTCAAGTTCCCAGACCTTCATTCTATCTGATCTTTTAGGGAATCAAACATATATCCCACTTAATTCTAATATACAGAAATTTATATACAACTTTGAGAAATCAGAGATCCTTTTCTGTTATCCAAGAAGGTGACGAGTACACTTCTTTTTGTATCAGCTTTCATTTAAATTAATCCCAACCTCAAAGCAAGACTCAAAATTCAAAAGCTAGAAGAAACCTCAGAATGTAATATACTTAAATAAGAATCGCTTGTGGAGGTGCTGATTCAGAAACCTGCTTTTTAGCCAGCCCCCAAAGCCATGGATGTCCATAAACCCCAATCTGAGAATTTAAATTCATCTAACTCAACTTCCTTATTTACAATTAGGTAGTTAAGGCCTAGAGAAGTGAGATCACTTATGCAAAATCACCTAGCAGGAAAGTGTCTTAATGAGGTCTCAGTTGGCTCTTAGTCAGTACACTATCACTAGATTTTCTTAAAAAAAAAAAAAAATTATCTGAAGGATCCAAACATATAATGATTTTAAACTAAATCTGTATTTAAGTCAGTCTCAGATTTTCTGTTGCTGAAAGTCTGGGGGTTCTGCTTTTCATTGCTTAAAAGAGCTATGAGCATTCAGCTCTCCTTGACTATCAATCAATTCTTAATATGAGGACAATTGCAACATCTTAACAGTAATATATATACCATGATATATGCTAACTGACAGTCTAGCTCTCTCTTTATTGCAAACTCAGCCTTCAGACAAGTGGGGGCAGATATAGTTTCAGGGAAACAGCTAAGGAGAGAAGTAGTTTCCCAAGTCTCATTTTACATAGATATCAAGAAAACTAAGGTTTATAAATGCAGAAGGCAGCTGGGAGTGTGTGGGGAGGAGAGCAGGTGAAAGACAAAACCAGATCATTATTTTTCCCTTATCACAATACATCTCTTGACGTTTTGGCCATAAACAGTTAAAAAGCTTCACCATCTTCATGTCCCCATCTTCACCGAACAATTAAAAAAAAATCTGAATTTTGCTTTGATTTAGAGAAGTACTGGTTACTAGAAACATCTATTTTTTTCTGTTCCTTTCTATTATGCATACTGCTTTTAAATCTCTGGAATTTTTGCAACTTTTTCTGCCTTGTTTTATTTTGTTCTCTGCTTCTTTTTGACAAGTAGTTATTCTCCAATGAAAACCTGAAGCACACTTATCAGACATTAAAGAATCTGCTTGCAATGTCGGAGACCCGAGTTTGATCCCTGGGTTGGGAAGATCCCCTGGAGAAGGGAATGTCTACACACTCCAGTGTTCTTGCCTGGAAAAGTCCATGGACAGAGGAGCCTAGAGGGCTACACAGTCCATGGGGTTGCAAATAGTCAGACATGACTGAGCGACTAACACTTTCATTTTTCTTCCTCCACTTATATAGCAAAAATGTAAACCATGGTGGAATGATTGAAGACTGGGTCTTTTATCTAATGCTTAATTGGTGTCTATAATTACTAATTACTCAACGCTTCATTATTCATGTGTGGCTTATCCCTGGTTAAACGTTTAACCTTGGGTTTCCTGGTCACCAGTCTGCTCTGCAACCACATTCTCCTGCTGTCTGTGCTTACTCAGGGAAATCCAACTAATTTTAATACCACCTAAGCACAAAAGCTCATTAGGAAGGTATAGCTCCTGCCGAAATAAGGCTTATAATGTATTCAAAAGCAAATATGTAAGTTCTACAAATTATTTGCTGTTTTCAGTTACTTAACACAGATTACTTAGAACTGAATGGGCAGCATCTGATCCTATTAGGCTGAGACCTAAAGCTGCCATTTTTGTAGGTCAATAATGGTAAATTTTTAACATGTTCATATGTCTCAACCTAAATAGCATAGGATATGTTCTTTCTCTTGATTTTCTCTTGTATTGCTCTCAATTCTTATTATAGATTTTCCATGTCAAAAGCTCATAAGCATTCACTACAAAGGCCATCCATATGGAGCTGTGAGCTGCACTCATACCAAACTACTTGGAAGTGCCAAAACATGCCTGATAGTATTAGGCCTCTGACTTTGTTCCCCCTGCTTCCTGGTCAGAAGGCCTTTTGCTCCTTTGTCTGCTGGATGAATGCCTACTCATCTTTTGAGATGTAGGTCATGTACCCCTTCATTAGCTTTTCCCAGGATTCACCAAGGAATATCAGACACTGTTTCCTTTGGGGTTTACCTGCTCGCTGTGAGTTTTAATCTCAGCTCCCATGGTAGTATTACACTGTTTGTTTACAAGTCCGTCTTCTCTAACAGAATATAAACTATAGGAAAGAACTGCCTTATTCATCTTGTTATTTCTAATGTCGTTCCTAATATAGAGGAGTTGTTCAATTCTTGTTTAAGAATAAGGAAAAAGGAAGGGGGAGGGGAACAAGAAATAATTTCTATGATATCATAAGAATCTTATGATTGTGCTATTTTCTATGGGATTTCAAAGTCTGGAGAACCGACTATTGAGTTTCTTTCTGGCTTATTGAAGTAAGAAGAGAATTCACAATACCTCTGATTTCATTCTTCTCTATTACACATTGAGGCAGGATTTAAGAGAATTAGTCATCTACCTTACGGGAGACAGTGTTCTTGCCAAAGGAGATGTCAGCCCACTGGGACATAAAGGCCGCCTGGCACAAACCCATCTTCCTCACTGGAAACTAACCCAGCTTATCTCCATTGCCTCTGTTCAGCATAGATGCTAACCTATGAAAGCCATTGAGCCAATAAAAACAGCAGTCAAGGCCATCATTTCAGAACAGTAAACCTCAAACTAAACTCAAAAGCAGAAGTTAAGAAAAGCAGGGAGAAACATATGGGTAGAATACAACTCAAACTAATGGTGCCCTGTAATCTTAGACTTCTCTTCTGTGTCTGCTATTTTTCTGTTCTTGGACAATGTTTTATCATGGATATTCTCATTGCAGTGGTTAATTCACCAGATTTTAGCTCAGCCCCTATTGCAACATACCTCACATTTACAGTATAAGAACCTCTTACAGAGACTCTTAAACAAGAGCCTGGGCTCTATTGTAGTATTGGCCAATGGCCTGACAGAGATCTTGGAAACCCTGTACCATCATCTTAAATGTATGCATCTTTGCCCCATCCTGGATATAAAACAAATGCCCAGACTTGACCATTATTACTATATTTCTCTTAAGCAACCTCTAGTGCAATATTCAGTCAGTCAGTTCAATCGCTCAGTTGAGTCCGACTCTTTGCGACCCCATGAATCGCAGCACTCCAGGACCCCCTGTCCATCACCAACTCCTGGAGTTCACTCAAACTCATGTGCATTGAGTCGATGATGCCATCCAGCCATCTCATCCTCTGTCGTCCCCTCCTCTTCCTGCCTCCAATCCCTCCCAGCATCAGGGTCTTTTCAAATGAGTCAACTCTTCGCATAAGATGGCCAAAGTATTGGAGTTTCAGCCTTAGCATCAGTCCTTCCAATGAACACCCAGGACTGATCCCCTTTAGGATGGACTGGTTGGATCTCCTTGCAGTCCAAGGGACTCTCAAGAGTCTTTTCCAACACCACAATTCAAAAGCATCAATTCTTCGGCGCTCAGCTTTCTTCACAGTCCAATTCTCATATCCATACATGACCACTGGAAAAAGTGTAATATTAAAGATGCACATTACAGCTAGTCTAACTCTCTTATCCCACATAATAGTAAAGCATGAGAGACAGTATGAGAGTTTTACACTTCCTCTAGCACCTAGCAGGTTGTGTGGCTTCCATTAACATTTATTAAATTTAAAGAAAGAACCACCAGAAAGATCTTTAAATTAGGCAAGGGGTATTACTCAGTCTGGGCTTCCCAGGAGGCTCTAGTAGTAAAGAACACACCTGTCAATGCAAGAGACAGAAGGTTTGGATCCCTGGGTAGGAAGGATCCCCTGGAGGAGGACATGGCAACCCACTTAAGTATTCTTGCCTGAAGAATCCCATGAACAGAGGAGCCTGGCAGGCTACAGTCCATGGGGTTGTGAAGAGTTGGACATGACTGAAGCGACTCAGCATGCACACACACAGTCTTCCTTCATATATTTTTCTTCTCCATTTGAAAAGGCTGCTGCTTTTGCTCTTGGAGAATAACTGAAAACATAAAAATTATATTTGAGGAAATTGACACAGCTGTTAACTTTTTAGAGTGAACCTTTTCAGCCGACACACTAGATTAATTGTGGGATCTCCTTTTCTCAAAAAATAAGTTAATGATCTTAGACAAACCAGGCACGCGCACACACACACACACACACACACTACAAGTTTATGGATGCTTACTGAGTTTGTTCAGACCATAACATTATCCAAACCCATTGCTCAGATCCCTCTTTATGTAGCCTTGGAAAAAAAGATAAACTGTTAAACAAATATTGACTATGTGTTTTGAGTCTCAAAAAGAAAAATTAAATAGGTCAAAAAAGAGCCAGGTGTCATGATCTTGACAGATTTTACTGGTTGGATAAAAAAACCTAGTGTCACCGTGCTCTAAAAGCATAAAAATCAAGATGTGATTTCTATTGGCTTCTTATGGGTGAGGTAGGTTAAATTAGGAACGCTATTCACAGGTCATAAAGTTGGAATAGAAAAGATATATGAAATGTTTATTTGACAAAAAAAAATTTTGTGCTTTCTTTTGGAAAAAATACCAAAACCCACATTTTGTTAAATTTTTTCATGTTAATCACAGAAGCTAATTTTTATTATTTTCAAACTATTTTACACAGTGCCATATATTAGAAAGCACATGGATGCTAAGGGTCCTGTTCTTTGTATCAGTCATTGACTATCAGTGGCTTGTACAATCTGCTCTTCTTCATGTTCTAGAATCAGTAACACAGTCAGTATATGTATTTTCTTATATTAAAGCCATATGTCCTTTGGTCTGCTATCAGTCTTCAGAAGAACAAAATGAGGTTATTGATCTACCAGTGTTGGGTATGCTTGATATTTGGATAATTTGGGCTTGTAAGTTTAAAATTTCCAGAAAAGTGTGCTTGATACACCTATAACAGCAGGAAAATGCCAATATAGTCAGTGATGGAGCCCATACCAGATGCTTAGGACTTATGAGAGGTTTAAATGTCAAAATATTTAAGCAGTAAAAAATCATGTTAGGTAAGGAACTTCAAAACCTGTCGAAACGACACTGCTAATGACTCTGTAATAAAGCATGTCCCTGAGCACAGAGTGGAGACAAGAAAGAGCTAAAGGTTTTATAACTACTAGGAAGGATGTTTCTACTGGAACACAAGCAGCAGTTAAGAAAGCATCTATCACACAGTACACAGTTGGCCAAATAGGACTTGTCCCTTATTTGGATATTTCAGACATCTAAATTTTATTTTAATATGCTGCTAAGTCATGTCAGCCGTGTCGGACTATGTGCGACCCCATAGACAACAGCCCACCAGGCTCCTGTCCCTGGGATTCTCCAGGCAACAACACTGGAGTGGGTTGCCATTTTCTTCTCCAGTGCATCAAAGTGAAAAGTGAAAGTGAAGTCACTCAGTCGTGTCCGACTCCTAGCAACCCCATGGACTGTAGCCTACTAGGCTCCTCCGTCCATGGGATTTCCCAGGCAAGAGTACTGGAGTGGGTTGCCATTGCCTTCTCCATTAGTTTAATATAGTAGGAATTAATTCTTGTTACCAAGAAGACTATTACTGAGTTCTGGGAATGGAAAAAAATTATTTGCACCTGCGAGAAACATTTCTCTGGTACCTACTTTATGTCAATTACTTTATTTATAGAAAGACACATATCTTTTTGGACCAGATACATTGCAAAAAGCTTCAATACTTTGGCCACCTGAGGTGAAGAGCCAACTCATTGGAAAAGACCCTGATGCTGGGAAAGATTGAGGGCAGAAGGAGAAGGGGCAACAGAGAATGAGATGGTTGGATGGCATCACCAACTCAATGGACATGAGTTTGAGCAAACTCTGGGAGACAGTGAAGGACATGGAAGCCTGGCGTGTTGCAGTCCATGGGGCTACAAAGAGCTGGACATGACTGAATGACTGAACAATGAACAACATCGCAATTATGCTGCCACTGCCAGTTTGTCATGTTGATGCTGCAAGTATTTAAACAACCCCGTTAAATCTCTAAAAAGAAGGTTTTCAAGCAGGTTTTAATAACCTAGAAAAATGAACAATAGAGACCCAACAGAATTACAAATAGATGAAAATCTAAGTTGAAGAAGAATGAGGAATGCATGGAAACCAGCCAGAGATCTGAAGTCAGAGAATTGAAAGATCAAATAATTCTCCTCTAAAGGGAGTGAAAGAAGAGTTGAAAGTTTAAGTAAAAAAATAAAAAATCATTCTTTCAAAGAAAGTTAAATACATATATATTTAATGTATATAGACATACATGTGTATATATATGCATGCATACACACGTACAAGTGGAAGAAGCAGAGGATGCTGGAGAAAAGATGCCAAGAAAATAGCTAGGTAAATTTCTGATTGCTCTTTATTTAATTATGTAAATAAATATGCATAGGTATGTTCAGGAAAGCTGGTTTAAAATATAAATTCACAGTATCTCTTTTTAAGAAGGTATTTCAAATCCACCCAAAACTTTTTTTTTTTTTAAGAAAATGTCCTTCCCCCCAATCCCTACTAGAGGAGGGATCACGATCTGGAGGAGAAAGGGTTTTAACATTGAAAGTCTCCTTGAGGATTCAAATTTCCTGCTCAGAGTTTATTTGACTTGTTTAGTTGGTAATTTACTGAATCTGAGAAGATCAGAGCAGATGTTTGAGAGAAAAATTCACCTCTGGAAGACTATTACTCTTGGAGTGGGAGAAGCTATACTTACCTGGAGAGGGTCCCCCGTTCCAATATTGGACTTATTTGGGACTGATGTCTTCCTCCAAGTCAAAGAGACCCTGGAAATGTGGAAAGATATAGTATAGGAAGAGGGGGAAGGAGGTTAGTTCTGAGTCTTTGACAGCTGAAAAAGGAGCTTTCTCCAGGTTGGGAGCCAATATCACAAAGATCTTGGTATATCCTAGAAGAGAATCTCCTAATCTCTGGACAGATTTCTTTATTTTTACTGGAGAAACACCTAAAATGATCAAACAAAACTGAGAATGGAAACTCAGAAGGAGTTTTTTTTTTGGCTTGAGAGAAAAGGGCAGGAGGAAAATGTAAGGATGAGAGCTGTGCGTATCTCAGTGCTCAGGCCAGAAGGCCACTGAGACTTGAGAGAGCTCCTGTGGGTGCTATTTCTCAGGGTGTACTGGCTTCTCAGAAGGGTCGAGGCTCTGGTAGCCCAAGAGGGAGGGTTAGGTGGTGAGTGGCATCTCCCTATAATCAGTATATTTAGATTCTGGAGAAGCTTGGGTAGAGAGCTGGCAAAGGGTCACTGTCTAAGAATGCCTTTGAGGAGTTCACCCCTGCAGTAACTCCTTTCTTCAGTGCTTGAAAGTGGAAGTGGGAAGGAGGGAAGCAAGGAAGTCACAGATTCCTGAACTGGAGGGAGTCAGCTGAGAGAGGATTCACCTCTCAGGATGGCCTCTCAGGTGTTAGAGGGTCTAGGGTAAGGGTGCTTGGAATTCCTGCCTCCTTTCTGGCTTCTCAGGGCCAAGAAGGATCCTTTACAGGCTCAGTTCAACAAGCTTCTCCCCTGTGCACCCTTCTGCCACACCACCCCTAGTCAGCACTCTCTGCCCTCAGCTCCGTGCTTCCATTGTGAGGCATGAAGCCAGTGACCAAGTGTTCACAACCGCCATTTCTTATCCTCTGCTTTGTCTTTAACAAACTTGAGTTCAACTTCTCTCCCGCCCACTGAACTTGGCCCAAAACTGAAGCAAACACTAAAATGCAGAACATGCTTTTTTGTCAGTTTATCCCCCAAATCGGTGTACCACAAAGACACAATTCTTATCAAACCAGCTGGTTTCACCTCTCATCTGACCAGCTTTCCCTACTGCTTATTCCCTTTACCACACAGAAGCCCGTTTCTGTTTGATTTTGAGATGCTTACAGATTTGTGAGATCAGAGCTTTCCCCCCGCCCTGTTGCAATAGTCTTTTTAATTAAAATCTCTCCCTATGTAAGTAAGTGGATCCCCACCCTCCCCCTTGACGTTAATGTTTAGCTATGAATGAGATCCCGGGTAAGTCTGAGCCCCCACTGGCGAGGGAAAGAAGGCTTGGAGCGGGGGCATTTGTCTTTCTCTTCAGAGTGTTGAAGAGGCCAGCAAAGCACAGCTCTGTCTTCAACTTTCCGAAGAAGAATGAATTTCTAAATAAAGAAGTTCGAGGCTTGCGCTGCAGGGGCCGCTGGCTGGGCAAGGGAATAGGTGGTTGAAAAACACCACTGAGATCACAGCTAGGAGTGAGGGGTGTGCTTAGGGAAGGTTTTCTAGAGAAGAGCCAGGAGTGAGGGATGGGACGGGCGCGGGCATGAGTGGAAGGTACGTGAAGAGATACTGGAAATCGCGCTCGGGTGGGCGAGCTAAGGGTGGGGGAGGTGAAGGGTGGTCGCTGAGCCTCAGTACTCCGAGGTCCTGGAGCGGCGGCAGCGGCGGTTAGAGCGAGCGGGACGGAGTTAGGACCGCTCGGAGCGCCCAGGTCTCGAGGTAGTATAAGGTTTGCAATCCTTCCACTTGCTGGCAGTTGCAGAAGATCTGCTTTTAAGTGAAACGTACATGCCACCCCTCCAAGGGCTGCAGTTTCCCCCGGCTTGCTTCTTTCTTTCTCTTCTCCGGCCCTTGAGCTCACTCTTTAATTTGTACGCGCCCCTAAGTTTGCAGAGAGCTCGCTGCCGGCTCGGAGCAGGGTCCGGCCAGGCGCCGCGGGCGGGGGCGGGGAGCCCGGGAACCGCAATCCAGAAGCATCGCGGGCCATGTATATTTCATCAAATGGACTTTGGGTGCGTCGCGTCTCGCAGCCATCAACGCTATGTGCAGTGACATTTCTGACTTGAGTGGAGGAATGCGCGAAGGAAGCCCGGACGAAATTGGTACTAGAGGATCTTCTTGGCGCCAATGCTAATTGTCCTGATTTATGTCCCTTTTGAGTAAGCTCAACGTCTTCGTCTGAAATAAAATGAAAGCTGTGCCAAGCGGAGTAGAACCACCGGACCGCTGGTTCTGATCCCCGGGAAATCAGGAAGTCGTCCTGCAGCATAAAAAAAAAAAAAAAAAAAAAAAATAGGGAAAAAAAAGAAAGAAAGAAAGAAAGAAAAAAAAAAAACCACCCTCAGTAAAGTTTAAGGCGAGAAGTGGCAGAAGCACTGGCGCGAGGAGGCGCGGAGGAGACCCGGCAAGCAGAGGACTGGGCTGGCAAGACCTCCCGAAGGCTGCGATTTCATTATTAATATCACTATATTTTTGGAGGGAGAGGCACCTTTCTCATCTTCCCTTCCTCTCCGCCCACCCCTATTCCCTCCCCCTCATCTACCTGTCAAAGTCACTGATCTTTTGCATTTCGGAAGAGGACGTCAACGGGAAGGAATTCCCCCTCTCGGCTAGGGCTCCGAGAGGGGGCGACGTGCAGGAGGCTGCCCCCCCCCCTCCTCCGGGGCCAGAGGCGAAGGTAATTAAGCGGCGGGGACTGGCGGGCGGGCGCGGGGTTCTGCGTCCGTGGGGTCCTCTCGGCCACGAGCCCGGCGCAACCGGGACCTCGGGGTGCGGCGGCCGGGCCGCGGCGCTCGGGTCCACACCCCCAGCTCTCCCGCTTCGCCCGCGCCTCGGAGATGGCTCGGCGGTAAGAGCCGCCGCCCGCCCAGCGCCGCCCGGGGTTCCGCTGCTGCGGCCGCCGCCCGAGGCGCACCAGGCTGGGCTCGGCCGCCGCCCCGCGCCGTCGGCTGGGCTCCAGCCCGGCGCCTAGCGAACGGGCCCCACGGTGAGTGCCGCTGGCTTCCCGCTCCTGCAGCGACCCGCGCGTCTTCCCTTTGCCCCTCTCCCCCTGGTTTCCTCCTTCCCTCCCCTCGACTCCCCCTCCCCGCCACCCCCGCCCCACACAGCGCAGTCCACAGGCGGGAGGGAAGGCTCCGGGTGGGCGAGGAACTTTGTGAAGCGCCTTGAGGAGGCAGCGCGCAGAACCTCTGAGCGCACACAGCCCGCACACTCTCACACCCACACACGTCTTCCTGGTGTGCGCCCCGGGCAGGTTACGAGTCTGTGTGTTGTACTCAGTGCCTGGGCGCGGGGTCCGTGCTTCCATCGACCGACTCACAGACACACAGCTCGCTCCCCACTGTCTGTCTGTCGCTCGCTGTCTCTCTCTCTCTCTCTCACACACACACACACACCTGACCACACATAAAGCATCGGAGGGTTCTTTTTTCTTTATTTTCTTTCTTTATTTGCCAGTTGTCCTTGCTTGGGGAAAAAAACTTGCCCTCTTGACGGCCCTGTGAAGCTGGTGGCCACACTGAGCTTTTGAAGTTCCTTTCTTTTAATCTCCTTTATTGGTGCGAGATTAAAGCATTACTATCCCATGTTGTGCAGCTGGGGAGAAGGGAAAATTGATAGAGGGAAAGACTTGGTATAGGAATGTTGTTTGGAATATTTTCTCAGATTCTTTACTGGCATTGCATTAATCAGTTGATGGATTCGGCTAGGGACATTGAATTGCTCTCCTGTATGGATCTGTGGATGTCTATATATAATACAAATAATACTGAGTATTATTGGGCCCAAAATAACCAATTAAGTGATTCATACACAGGAAAACTTAGATAAAAAAAGAAACTGCGCCCTCTGCTGTTTGTTTTAGTAACATCACTTTAGAGACTCCTCCCCCCACCTTTTTCTTTTCTTTTTTCTTTTCGAGAAATCCACTTAGGAGGCTGTCATTTTACAGGGGAGGGGAGGAAAATTCCTAGTGGAGATTTTAAGCAACTTTGTTTTGAAAAGTTGGAGATTGCGTTTCCACCCTCACATCAGGTACAGATTCCCAGAGTGTAGAGGCTTTTGTTTTCCACCTCCTCCCCCATTCTTCCCAGGGAATGGTAATGGAACCACTCGTTATCATAACAGTTTGTCAGTCTTTGGAATGGAAAATTCTGAGTAAGATTCAGAATTCCACTAAACATATGGTGTATCTGGCCGTGGATTTGCTTTAGAAATAAGGCCCTATTTTATGACTGAAAATACTGAAAGTTTTATTTTACAGAATTGGGGGGGAAATAGAAAAATCTTGTAACAAAATCATTTATTCAGATATAGCTAATGGTTCAGCTTGTTAGAAAAAAGTTATCCAGAAATTCCCTTTTTCACAGTAGGGGCAACCTTTTTCTGATTTGTCTAGTCCTTGAGGTCATCTCTAACCTTTGGGGAATTAACAATTGCAGGTTTCATAAAAGTATTTTGAACTGCCACTTTGAATGCCTTAAATTCCCCTCACCCCCTTTCTCTTTGGCAAAGGAAGATCAGCTCAATAACTGTTTCAAGAATCTTTTGGAAGACAAGTAACTTTTAAGTTTTTCTTTAGGATGAAATTTGGTTCTTTGCATGTGGATTAGCATGCAAAGAAAAAAAATGCAAGTGTTTCATACAGAAGGTTGTTCTAGTTTACATACATAAGGGATATATCTCCTATTTTTTTCCGGGTGCCATGAAATAAGATCTCTTTCACCACTGAAGACCAACATAAGGGAATTCAAAATTCCATATAGTTGGCTATTAATTTGGCGATACTTCCTATTGTGAAAATTTAAAAAGGTGATCCTAACATTTTGTAAGAAAACAGTTGATGTTGATTTTATGTGCACATAAAGCTGTTTTTCCTAGTGATATTTTTGTTTTGTCAGCTTTCACTGGATGTATGTGTTTCAGGTTAGCTTTTTAAAAGGAGGCTAATATATTTTTTCTGTTTCCTTTTGTATGTTTGTAAGTGGTGCATTTGCCTGTCTTTGCCTCTGTTATTATTCTGAAAAACAAACAAACAAACAAATCATATACTAATTTGAAAAAGTTAAACCATTACACACTTAGTTGATAAATTTTCTAACTGTAGTAAAGATTTGGAGAGTTTTAGAAGTTACAAAAACAACAAGTCAATTGGAAAGAAAATTTTGTACAACTCAGAAAATTAATTATATGTTAACAGAAAAATGTGTGTGTATGAATTATAAGTCAGTAAGAGATTTAGTGTACTTTTAAAAACAGTTTTATCTTCAGAATCCAGATTTTTGTTTCAAAACTTTAGGTGGGTGTAGACTTTCTCAAATGTGTACTTGAAACCTTGGATTTCTGAACTTCCCTACAAGACAATGAAAGATTTGTTGTTCTACATTAATAAAACAGCATATTTATTCTAGACTTAACTGATTATGAAATAATTTTATGTATTATTCCATCCCTAAACAGCCTGCAAAATATATGCTTTCTAATTTCCCTAATCATTATTCTCTTGGTGAAAGCAGAGATCTTTCAAATACTAAGGTGTGCTATTTAGTTTTATTAAGAATCTCTTGATAGGCAGTTGCTCATAATACCCAATCAAGTATGAGTAAAATATGCCAATGATGTTGCAGTACATGTAAAATTTCTTTATCTTGAAAGACAGTTAACAAAAGGATAGAAGCAAATGTCTCCCATTAAGATGACTAGAATATGCTTTCTTCACAACACATAAATAAATGCAGAGAGCATTTAATATATGTTAAATATCCCATTTAGTCAGTCTCATTATGACAGTGTTGGAAGCTGCTAATTTTGATATGTTATGGAATTTGGGTATGTCTTTATCTCCTTGTATGTTTCACTCAATGGAATATGATTATAGTCAATGTTCTTTTTGTTCCTTCCCATTCAGAAACATGCATATTTATAAAATTCCTAATGTCTATGAGGAATGAGTCAATAGCTGTCTATTTCAGGTGCCCCTGAGAGCTGAGTATTTATGGAATAAATAGCCTACTATCACCACCCCCACCTCCTCGTGAGATTATGTAATAGAATGGATACTGAGAGCCAGCTAGAGTTAGTGGATTTACTGTCAATGTTTTCCTCTTTGTTGATGAAACTGGCAGTTGTTTTTAGAGTATAATTGTCTGTAGTTTTGATCATTATTACTTCCATGTAATATTTAGGAGGCTTCTTTTCTAATGAAAGAAAAGACCTGTGAAATGACTTCTACAAGGTGGAAGGGAATTAGCTACAGAATCCTGGGAAAAGATGTGTTCCTTGTATGCAAAGCCATTTTATAGCTCATTTTAGTCCAGATCAGTAACATCTATCAACTTGAGGGCATGACATAACTTTATATTTTCATATTGGCTTTGCAAATTTATATACCAGTCAGAGGTCTGTGGAGTACTCATGGCATATTAATGGGTATTTCTATCAAAGAGGACTTCCTAATGTTTTAGTGCACAGGTAGAGATGATGGCACTGTTCGATTACAGTGAGTTCCCAGGGTTCACAAAGTTAAGAACTAGAAATGGGACTGTGCAGAGCTCTTCTGAAGCTGCTCACATTTAGGTGAGCACTTGAGACACATTCAAAGTCCACGTTACTTGGCAATTAGTTCAGTTATGGGCAAGAAGGAATTGGTTTGGTATATTAAATCCCCAGATATGTCATTGACTGTCCTCATAATCGTTTTGCCTGGCTATTTGCTGTAATGACCTAGCTTTGAAGATGCTATTGGTGATTTTAACCTAGTTGAAAGCACAGCCAGATGGGAACTGGTGCCGTTAGGTAATAGAGGTTAAGAGGTAAATCATGTTCTATTTTAAAATCATTTTATTTTCTTTGAAAACTCCTTAATTATACTTTAATAGAAAATTCCTGATTTTGACAGGGGCTTCTTTTCCATTGTGTGGCATGGAAGTTCATAGATTTATTAGTTTCTTACTGATTTTAAAGTAAGAGGATTTTCTTTGAAGTGTATGGCAATGAAAAGTAGATCCTAATGTGAAGGATACATATTAAGTGATGCTACAAACATAAAAGTTGGAATGAAATCAAATAATTATGTTAAAGAACAGCTTAGTGACCCTCTGCTCCTGATCTGTAATATGCTGTGGTCAATATCTTTTCCTGTGTCAATGGGAGCTCATTAAGTGTAAATTCTGCAGACTGACTGAGCCATGCCATATTAGTGCTTGCCAAAGCTTGACATTTTTAATACATTAATAATATGTCTGTAATGTAATGGAAAACTATTAATCACAACTGGTTATGTGCCAGAAATTTAAGCTATAATTGGCTGCTTCTTGTCAAGAATGTCTGCCGCACAGTCCTGCAACTGCCTAATATTCAAATGTCTTGCACTCCTCTGCATTTTTCTTTGTCAGTTTTCTAAATTCGATCAATGGTGTAGTCCATAATTCTGTGTAATGACCATCATTATAATTCTGGTGTACTTTAATGAGAATTCGTTGCACTGGGATTGCTCTTGTGTCAGGAAATAGTACCAGGTTCCCATATGTTTCCTTAGTCACCAAATTTTTAACATAAATTTATATGGTCATCCTTCATTTTGTGATTCAACTGAGGCAAAAAAGTGGATGAAGACAGTAGTGAAGAATAAGCAGATAAGGGGGAATAATATTTATTGATTAAAATGTTATTAATCTCAGAATTCAAATATATACTTAAGGTATATTTTTAATATATTAAAAATTAGCTTGTTGTGCTCACTCATTTTAAACTCAAAGCAGTTCATCTCAGGTCTTTAAGAGTATATGGTGCTGATTAACATGTTGTTATGTATTTGAAACTAAGAATTTAAGTTAATATTTTCTGGTGTAGTAGATTTTACACTGCTTCAGTTATAATGCCTACTTTTCTCTCCCTTCCATTTCCCCTCCATGAAAGTGTTTGTTCTTATTATAATAAAGTAGTAAATGCAGTTGAAAATGCATCTAGAAAATGCAAATTTGTATTATTTTAATACCTTTTCAGATTATTAATTGTCAAAATGTCAGCTGCTTCTGAAAGTATCAACTTAAAATTACTAATGAATCTGAAAAAAAGCAGAAGGCTATAGTAGCCACATTTACTTCTCTGTGATTTTTTTTTCTTTTTGGTTTAAGATTTCAAAATGTACTGAGCACAATAGTCTTTACATTACAAAAAGAGGCAGATTCAAATCTGTAGTTTATACATGTTTAGACAAACTGCTAATTATTGCTTCATAGGAACTCAAATATTCAACATTTTTCCTAATAGAAAATATCACAAATTGCAGCAGTATGATAACATTTTATGAATTGAATATAATGAAAATTGCACTTGCATCCATAAAGCAATTATTATAAATTACTTTGCTATGGAAACACAATTCAACCATCTGTTGGCATTTCATAGTCTTTGTGGCTTAGTTCATTTTAAGATGGTATATTATTTAAATATAGTAGATTCCTTCTATTAGATTCTGTGAGGACAGTGAACTTCCATATTTAAACTGCTTAGTGTGAATTGAAGGGTCTATATGGTATTTCCTAAAATTGTAGGCTTGTCTTTTCACATTAAAAAATACTTAATTATTGGGACTGTGACGATATAAATCAGCTAATTAAGCAAATGCACTCTTCTTACATCTGGATTCCAAATATTATTGTTTGTTTCGATTTAGACAGTAATCTCTAAAGAGAAAAGTTGCCAGTTAAACTCACCAATGACTTGTACTCAGTATGTAGGCTGTATTATCAGTTAGCCAAAAGTACTTTTAAACAGTAATTTTTATTTTCTCTTAGAATTAGTGCCATATTATTCTGCTTCATGGCCTGTTAACTCACCCTCAGCTATTTTTATATGTGCATTTTAAATTGTGCGTTTTACTACAGAGCTTTTAGTTTTAAAGCAGTGTATTATATTTGCCTTTGGGACAAATTCCCTTCTTCTGTTACAGAGAGTAACTGCAAATGCAGATGTAATGGCTATAAAAAGATGTAAGAAAATAGAAAATTCTTATGAAAGGACAATTTGCTGCTTTGGTTTTATTTTTGAATATTTTTTTCAGAGAGCCAAGTTATCTTTATCACTAAATGCAACTAAACAAAAGATGCTAAATTCTTCTAATATAATGAGCAAATCCAAAGGGACAGGCTTGTGCCAACAATGCTGTTTTTTCACTCCAGTTAACAAAAGCTAAGAAATGTACAAGGAATTTGTAGATCTTTAGGGTCTCTTTGCCAAGAGACAAAAGGCATAGAAGTAGTTGTCACTTCTTTACCATTGTTATAAAAGCACTCATTTCCCCCATTGTTCCTCTGGAAGATTTTCCAGCACTACAATATATGAAGAGATGTTTAAATCTAGCTGCTTGCTTTCAGTTTTGTCAAGATGGGAATATAGTTTTTGAAGTGAAAACCTGTAAGTCACCTGGAACACAAACATCTGTCTTTGTTATGGAAGAGTTAAATCCTTCGTATCAAAATTCTTCCTAATGTGAATGATTTCTGTGGTTTGGTCATTCTAGCAAAGCAGCTGAGTAAAGGTTATCCATATTACACCAATTTGCTTCATATTGCGTCTAACCTCCCAAATGTCAACATATCATATATTTTGTAATGCATTGATTGTGGGACAATAACTCTTATTCTTATTGTTTCTAGAAGGGTGTTGGTGCCAGAAGAGAAGAATGATTGATGGGAAGCAGACACCGAGCGATAGACACTCGTCCTGTTGCTGTAGCTACTGATACCTCAGTGCGCCTGAGCATCCCTTGTGAACTGTGAGCATCAAGCACCCAGGGTTATTGGATGTACAATAGGAGAGCCATCGTTTTGATAAATCCTTATCTGCTACTGGACATCTTTTATAAAAAAACCAAGCTAGACCCAAGGCTAATAGATACGTTCTAGGACAATGAAAAAGCTGCAAGTCGTTGCTAATGCCTAGTGCACAAGTATGCTAGGCTTCCACCAAAGTCCTCAATATACCTGAACATGTGCAATATATGAACCCTTCACTTTTAATTTTGGAATCTACGTTGAAGTCTCATCTTCTTTTTCTTTTTTTTTTTTCTTTTTTTAATATACAAACCTACCTACGTACAGACATAGATAAGCTGCTTTAGTTACCACGAAGATTGCCAAGAATTTAGAGATGTATTTGTCAAGATTTCTGTCAATTCATGCCCTTTGGGTTACAGTGTCCTCAGTGATGCAGCCCTACCCTTTAGTGTGGGGACATTATGATGTGTGTAAGACTCAGATTTATACCGAAGAAGGGAAAGTGTGGGATTACATGGCCTGTCAGCCGGAATCCACAGACATGACAAAATATCTGAAAGTGAAACTGGATCCTCCAGACATTACCTGTGGAGACCCTCCGGAGACGTTCTGTGCAATGGTGAGACAACCTTTTTGAATTGCTTATTTCATGTTAAGTGCGGGCATGTTGTATGTGCATACAAATGTGGTGCGTGCGAAGACTCAACTCAGGCAATGAGCTGAATCTGCAGGTGGCAGATTTGTGCTAACAGGCTAGTTGCATTCTCAGTGGAGGCCTGCACCACCTGGAATTACAGTTTGCACAGTGTGATTGACACACTTCCTGCGAACCAAAGGTTTCACTGAGACAAATGCACTGAATATAAATGATAAAGCAAAAAGTCCAACTGAAGTTTAAATTTCAGATTGGAGACTGGGAATATGATTAGACCACATGTGATAGGTGAAGGATAAAATCCATTGGTAAGCCAACTTTACAAACATAAAGGTTTCTTCACATACATCTTTAAATGAAGGCTAGTCCTGCGTTCTCCAGTTCAAGGCTTGAGTAGATGTCATGGTTTTGCTCATCGGGAAACTGCTGTGGTTTGGAAATTCTTGGTTAGGAGACAGGAGCCAAAGCCTCATGAGAAGCTTTTCCGAAAGAGTTTTGTCAACTTGTTCAGCCTCTTGTTTGTAAGGGTTATGGTTTTCCAGAGAAAAGGCTGGAATATTGAAAATGTTTCCTAAAAAAGTAGTGACATGGAGCATGCAAATTCAAATACTGTCCTTTTGATAAGCAAAGTTAGATAATTCATTGTTTTCATGGTATAGAAAAGGCTTTTTCTGGGTGGTAAGGTAAATGCTATGTGGCACATTGAAATTTTTACTAGAGACATTGCTGAAAATATGCCCATAAGGTGTTAAGAAAAGACTTTGATCATTAAAATGATGTAAATCAGTGTGCTAAAGAATTCAAACAGTGTGTTCATTTGGTGTATGTTATTTTATTATTATTACACATAGGGTTTATTTGATACATGAACTGGGATCTCATTTTTCTCTATATAACAGATATAATGGTATGGCAGATTTTAATAGTATCCATACCTGACTTTATTATCTTGAACCTGGCCTGGCATTTTCAGGATAGTGAAACTATTAATCAAAGTAGCATCTGTTCACAGTCCCTAGTGAGTTAAATTAGCATAAGATCATCTTAGACCTAGCACTGCAGAAAAGGTTTTGTAACAGGAAACAATTTTGAGCACTAAAGAGTCTTTTCGCCTAAAAGCTAAGGGCTTGCCATTTTTCAGAAGTGCCTTTGGGGACTGGTTTGAATTATAGTCTAAACCTGATTTTGTGGAGAGTGAGAAAAAGAGCTTGGCTATTAGGTGTCACTATGACTAAAGTGCTCTGAAAGACTAAATATTTCAAAGAGAGGACCGTCTCTGGGAAGCAGGTATGTGCTTTGCAAAAAAGTTGCCTTTTAGAAACCAGAGACTCGCAGAAGAGGAATTTATTTAAACACATTAGGAAAACTGTAATAAATCTGTAAAAAAGAGCAGAGGCGTTTGTTGGCTTTATATAAGGTTTCTAATAATTTCTCATAAAAGGTCAAATTTAAGATCTTATTGCAAATCTAGGGGTGAAATGGCTGTTCAGGTGACAGGTGGTGCAATCTTCTAGTCCTTAGCAGAAGATAGTTCTGGGCCAAGTCTTAATATTATAAAGACACTCTATGTATTGGCTTGCATGCACTGCTAGCAATATGCCTCTTCTGGAATTGTTTAATAATTTACAGATCTAAGTAAAACAGCAGAGATCCTTTTTCAGAGTGCTGTTTGTACTTGCACAGGTTCTGTATGATGTGCTCAACATGTGATTTGAATGTGCAGCTTCCCTCATGTCAGCCTCTGGCAAGAGAATGCTTGCTCAGCACTGCTCCTGTCCATCGTGTTGAAGGGTTTACCTGGTGTCTTCAGCATACCTCTCTCTCCCATCTTGAGTGGGAAAGGGCACGTTATAGAACTTCTCATGCCTGCTTTTTACAGTCACATTGTCTAAGGTTCTTAAGCCAGTTCCTAGCAGTTCAGTGGCTAAGTGATGTTAGAGACCAAAAGAGATGAAAATGATATTCCTCAACTTTCTCAAGTGCAGTAATATATGTAATTTACATGTTTATATGAAACTCCATAAGGCAGTGTTTTAAAATACTGCATGCTACTATGATGCAAATATTCAGAAGCCTTGGTGGGTTTAAGTTGTCATTAAACAGAATTGTTTTTCAAGAGAGAGTGTGAGATTTGTGAGATGTTACCTATAATGCGTAATTTGGGCTCCTTAATGTACATTTGATTGGCATAACAGATTTAATAATCTATCCTTTAAATACAAAGTTTGGGACTGCTTGTATGCATTTTATATACCAAGTCAAAGATAGTGACCTAATATAGCAACACATCCTCTCTCCAGTTTTGTATTTTCCATAAAATTCTTTAGTATAAGGGTTCCTGACACAAGGCTGTAAAGCTGTTTCAGGATGCTGTCGTATCAGACCTGTTTGGGTGCTCCTTAGCCCAAGGTCTAATGGGAATCCATAAAGTCATTTGTGTTATGACTTTCACGTTCTCCCCTCCTTGACATAGGCATCCATACCTGCTCCCTCAGAGTCGTTATGGCCTATTACATCAGGGAAGCTGCCATATAAGCACAATCACTGCTTAGCCCTGATATGTAAATGTTTGCTGCAGAATGGTTTCAGTAATCACTTACTCAGCTAGTGACACCCTTATTAGCTGTGACTAGCAATTCTGAGCACCAAGGGGACATTTGGTCAGAGAAATACCCTATAATTCCCATAGCCAATTTATCTTATATAAAGTTGAATTTCATTGGCAGTGCACTGAGAGCCTGTACTGCCTTTTGCATCACCTCCATCATTATATGCCAGTGACCATCCATGAATGCTGCATTTACTTTAGAGTGAGATTTTAGAGAGAATGGACGGCATGATTCCATTTAGATCTCTGCTTATTAACCTAGGTAACCTGCATAATCCCTCTTTAATGTCCCAGTCATTTTAAGTTTTTGTATAGTAATAGTACCAGCATTTTAAATGTTAGTTTTTTTGGGAGATTTTGCCATTTCTGTTTTATGATAGTAGAATAGGGGAATAGAAATAGATATACACATATACATGTATATGCATGAATTTTGTATATTGAGGCCATACATTTTCTTTTTAATTTAGTTTGATATATTCCTTGTAAGTTGTTGATGGCTAAAAAAAATCTGTTTTTGTTAAGGGGGAAGAATATGAAGGGTAGAGGAGAGTTAAGCATTTAAAACATTTTTTTAGTCTACGATAATATTAGTATAGATTGTGTCCTTCAGCTGTGTAAAAGCTTCAGGTAGCACAGCTTTGTCAGAAAATACAGATCATCGAGTGACTACAGTTTGTTTCAGCTTGCATAAAGAGCAAATATGATGATCTGAACCTGGGTGTAAAGCTGAAGTGACAACACAAAGCTGTGACTTGTCCTTTGCGTTTAGACAAACTTAGTTGTCATATCTTCATGCAACACCCCAGTAGCTTAAAAATGGCAAAATTATCTGCAATTATCTCCAGCCTGTGGCTAATTTTCTGGATAAGTTAAACACAAGCTTTCAGAAGAAGCCTACAGATGGAAGAAGTCATAGGCGTTTGTACAATTTATGACACAGAAGTGCTGATGACGGTAGAAATGTGAGCCCTTGAGTGCAGCTATGGATTTCAGAGCCAATCAAAACTAAATTAGGAAACAAAGATTATTAAAATGTCTTCTGTGCATGTAATTTTGGCATAATATTATGAGGTGGACATTAAATGCTTCCCTTGGAGACCTTCGGCATCATTAATGCAGCACGCCTTTAATTACATGTAGACTCATATTACTAAAAAATGGAGAAAATAAAGTACTCTGAGGTGTAGTTAGCAATACCCTCATTGTGTTTACTGAAATAATTAAAAGGAACGGTATAATTTTTCTAAATAAAATGTCAGAATTTGAAATGAAAATGGATTTTCTTTAGGAAATTTACTAATGTGTGCCTGTGCTCTTGATAGGCATTTATTCAAGCACCAAAGCAGATCTATTAATGATCATTCCATATTGCGCTATTTCCAAATGGAATCCTATTAAGAAAAAAAAAAAATTTAATTACTGTAAGCATTGTGGATAGAGCATATTTCATTATGTTCAAATGGAATTTTAAAAGTAGTACAAAAGCCTTCCTGTTTTATTATTTTAAAGGAACCCAGCAGGATGAGTGAGTGGTGATGGATGCAGTCTCAGGGCTACCCATAACTTACATTTCTGACTTGACATCAGCTCAGGTTGCCATCTGGTGGCTATCAGGTAGCCTTTGAGAAATTAATTTGATAGGTTTCATTATGTTTTTAATGACAAGGCATTAAAACCAATTTTCCAAAAACTGGAAATAACATTGACTTATATAATAATCAAAAATCTTAAAAATTCACTCTGTTCACATGAAACATAAGTTAATAAATGAATGAAGTTTTAATAACAGTGACATCTTTCATTTGAATTGATTTATCCCTGAATTATGCCAGAATGAAATTTTTAAAAATCTTCAGTTCCTTCATTGTTAACACTTCATTGTTTAGTTCATTGTTTAGACTTATTTCTAAGTAAAACTTAATTTATGTTTGCAGTGAATTAAGTTCCATGGAGATCGGTCTCCTGATACAGCACTATATCAAGTATTCCCTTGTTAAGGAGCCAGCAGTAGCTCCCTGTTACCTATGTATCAAGTCTAAAGTACTCTACATGGTTTTTAAATCCAAGTGTTTACAACCTTATTTCCAATTACTTTCCATCAGGACCCAATGGCATTTCCAAGCGATTTAGGACTGGCAGTCTCACTGGAAGGGACACTGGATTTGGGTTGAGACTTCACTGGCATAGCATGCATGGTTTATGTGGAGGCCTTGAGAGGGAGCTGATAAAGATTATGTGGGGCTAGCTAAACCTAAAACCCGCCTCATGTCATTCATTGTTCCCAGACAGTGTTCTCTGTGTGCTCAAGTGCCCTTGCCTCTGTTGAACTAATGCGCAGATATAACTCCAGACTACTGTATGTGGGATGAAGTGAACAGAACATAGAGCACATGCAGAACCTGGTCGTAGTGCTGGTGGTGAGAATCAAAATAAAATGACATATGGTCCCTCCTTTGAAAGGAAGCAAAAAAAAAAAAGAGTCCTAAGCAAAATTAATATATAGGGGCATGTAGCCAGAATCTGGGGACAGAGGCATAGAAGTAAGACCAGCACTCAGAGTTTAAATGTGAATTACTTTGCTGCATATTAAAGGGCCACTTGGAAAATACTTCTGGTAGCCAAGTTCCTGATATTAAACTGTGTCTAAAGAAGATGATAGGAAAAAAGGCTGGGTGCAGCAGATGCTGCTGCTGCTGCTAAGTTGCTTCAGTTGTGTCCGACTCTGTGCGACCCCTTAGTCGGCAGCCCACCAGGCTCCCCTGTCCCTGGGATTCTCTAGGCAAGAACACTGGAGTGGGTTGCAGCAGGTGAAGGCACAGCAGTTAAATCACACCCTAGTGGCCTGGTTAATGGTAGATTGACACCTTATATGTGGCAGAATGGAAGAGGAGCAAAAATTCATAGGACTAATAAGTTAGATCTGTGTGTGCATATGTGTGTGTGTGTGTGTGTATTTCATATATCTGGCACTCCAGCTGTACACAGAGATGAAGAGGGGCATTTAACTGAATGCGCATATGCAAGATTTTAAAGGTGAAACATGAGACTTCAGCATAATTACTGCCTTGTAGCAGACAACTTTGAATTGCCTCCTTCAGTTCCTCCAAGATTTCTGCTCTAGAGAAATACCACTTTAAAAGTGTTGAACTCGTGTCCTTAAAAACCCCCATAGTCTGTCTGGATTGTTTCGAGGTCTCTCAGGCATATTCTGTAGACTTTTGGTGCTGGGGCTAGTTCTACTTAGCTCTGGAACTGTGCCTGGGTCTTAGGCTGGCATCTGGATCCTCTGACGTTAGTGACTAGTGTCATCACACAAGAAGTCCCTCATCTCATGTGTTTTTCTACCAGGACAAACAGAAGACATTCCTTTTGCTTGGAATAGCCTCCTTTTATCCATATTCCACCCATCCTTCAAGGTCTATATCAAGTTGGTTTCTCCGTATACTTACTGCCAATTTGATAATTCAGTTGGTAAAGAATCTGTCTGCAATGAGGGAGACCTGGGTTTGATCCCTGGGTTGGGAAGATCCCCTGGAGAAGGGAAAGGCTACCCACTCCAGTATTCTGGCCTGGAGAATTCCATGGACTGTATAGTCCATAGGGTCCCAAAGAGTTAGACATGACTGAGTGACTTTCACTTTCAACATCAGCTCAAGTCAATCTCTTGACCTTTTAACTATGTAATTAAAATATATGCCCATCTATCTACTCTACTATTCTGTAACATTTAGCAATTCATTCATCTTATTGATTTATATACCCACATACACATATGTTTCCTGCGTTTACTGTATCTTAACTCTTGATCTGGACCACTGTATCCTTTAAGTGAGATAATACGTGAGACAGTCTCCCATACTCTCTTGATGCAGAGTAGGAGCTCAATAGAGACTGTATATTGTACTGCTTTTCTATCTCATAGCATTTACCATAAATCTAGGTCAATTCAATTCAATTCAGTCACTCAGTTGTGTCCGACTCTTTGCGACCCCATGAATCGCAGCATGCCAGGCCTCCCTGTCCATCACCAACTCCGGGAGTTCACTCAAACTCCGGTCCATTGAGTCGGTGATGCCATCCAGCCATCTCATCCTCTGTCGTCCCCTTTTTCTCCTGCCCCCAATCCCTCCCAGCATCAGAGTCTTTTCCATTGAGTCAACTCTTCGCATGAGGTGGCCAAAGTACTGGAGTTTCAGCTTTAGCATCATTCCTTCCAAAGAAATCCCAGGGCTGATCTCCTTCAGAATGGACTGGTTGGATCTCCTTGCAGTCCAAGGGACTCTCAAGAGTCTTCTCCAACACCACAGTTCAAAAGCATCAATTCTTTGGTGCTCAGCTTTCTTCACAGTCCAACTCTCACATCCATACGTGACCACTGGAAAAACCATAGCCTTGACTAGACAGACCTTTGTTGGCAAAGTAATGTCTCTGCTTTTCAATATGCTATCTAGGTTGGTTGTAACTTTTCTTCCAAGGAGTAAGCATCTTTTATTTTCATGGCTGCAGTCACCATCTGCAGTGATTTTGGAGCCCCCAAAAATAAAGTCTGCCAGGTAACAAATACATAATAACATGTTTTTAACTAATTAATCAATTGATTGAATATAGTATTTGATTTTCTGGAATGTTTTCTGTTTTGTGAGGATTTTTATCATGAATCGTTTTTTCCCTCAGTAAATTAAGACACAAAAAATTTAGCTACTGCATTTGGGCAGCTTATAATGATCTCAAAAGAGAGACGAGAGAGAAAAATCTACTTTGAGTTTCAGCACTGAAAGTATGTATGAAGAATTTTTTCCATTTATATTGAAAATATTTTAAAAATGTTATTCCAATAAAACATTTGGAAAAGATGAAAAACCTCACACTCAACATTGAAATCGTTTTGTCATTTTTCTTATGTCTTCCTCCCTAAATATAATATACATTTTGTTTTACAAAGTTGGAATCATGGAATAATGTCACATATAATTTTTCATCTTTTTTTATTTGCTAATATAGCTTTATTATTTACTTATATCATTGATATATTATTAGAGAATATGATTTGATAGTTATAAATATCCTATTATAAATATATAATATTTAATCATCCTCGTACCTTGATGACTTGATGTTATTTTCATTTTTTTTTTTTGGCTATAATGCTTTGATGAACATATATCAGTATAGTTTTCTTTATTAAACCTACTCTTCTTCTCCCATATTAAATGCACTTGTTTTTTGATGGTGAGTTCATTGTTTTGTGTTTAGTTGAGGCTAAAGGGTTGGGCTGTATTCTTTTGTTCTCAAGAGTGGAATCCTACTGAATGGAAAGGACAGAGCATTCTCTAGTGAATCTTGAGGAAAGATATGTGTGTGTTAGTTGCTAAGTTGTGTCTGACTCTTTGTGACCCCATAGACTGTAGCCTGCCAGGCTCCTCCGTCCATGGACTTCTCCAGGCAAGAAGACTTGAGTGGGTTGCCATTCTCTTCTTCACGGGATCTTCCTGACTGAGGGATTGAATCTACATCTCCTGAATTGCAGGCAAATTCTTTACCATCTGAGCCACCAGGGGAAAGAGGTGTTAGACTTTTATCAAGAGACTCAGGCAGGCCCCTCTCTCTGGGCCTTGCTCTCTTTTCTCTGGACATGAGAGAGAGCTTCTAGAGGTATAAAGAAGATAGTTTCTGCCACATGGGAGAGAGCAAAAGTCGGGAGACCTGTTTGGGAACAATAAGCTGAAGATGAGCAAGTTACACTTTGTGAACTATACTTGTGGCTTTAAAACTTGGGTTTAAATTGATCCACAGTGAGAAATGCATTTTATATTGCAATGCAGTAAACATTATCCTAATCAGTTCAGTTCAGTTCAGTTGCTCAGTCGTGTCCGACTCTTTGCGACCCCATGAATCGCAGCACACTAGGCCTCCCTCTCCATCACCAACTCCCGGAGTTCACTCAGACTCATGTCCATTGAGTCAGTGATGCCATCCAGCCATTATCCTCATACACACAACCAAAACAAAAACTGGGAAATGATCCTTATTCTTTAATGTGTGCTATACCCTCTGACATTTTATCTTCTTTTATATTCTTTTTCCTTTAGCAATAATCGAAAATTACATATTGATGGTTACCTGCAAATTACAAATAGTATTGTTTTTGAACCTTACATAAATGGAAAAATTGGGTACACATTATTGTATAGCTTCCTTTTTTAAAATTTAACATTATATTTCTGAGATATTCTGTATATAGTATTCTACCATATGAATATCTGGATATTTCTTTAATCAATCTTCTATTTGTAGACATTTAGTTTATTTTTTATATTTTAAGGCTATTAACTGGGGTCAATTTTAACTTCTGTCAGTTTTCCAGAAAGATAGTTAATTTTTATTTCCTCTAACATTTTATGAAATGTCCTAGTCACTAGACCCTCATCAGTACTGGGCCTCTAGTCTTAAATTTTCTTCTAATATAGAGTCTTAGCAGATAAATTATGTAGTTTACCAGAAAGGATACTGATGAAATTATCCTTATTACAGGCACCTTTTCTGCCATGATAATAGTTTTTAAAATTTGGCACTGATATACAAACATATTGGAAGGTGAAAATGACATTTTATTTGTTAAAAATATATTTGTTTGCTTATTGAACAGATTGATTTCTTTAATACATTTATTGGCCATTTAAATTTTCTTGTTCCTGATTGTAGTAGTTTTATTCCTTTGTACTTTTTCCCCTTTTCTAACTTTTCTATTGAAGTCAACAATTAAAAGATATATATTTGGGCCTTTTAAACAGATACCACCCATTTATCAGTTGATTGAGTTCAAAAGTGAATATCCTTTCTGCCAGAAAAGTAGGTCTTGTTTCAGAGAATTTTCCATACCCTTTATTTGTGGAAATTTTATGTAATCTTGCCCTGGGCTTTGATATCAGGGGGGCTGTCATCTCACAGCGAGGAAATATTCATCTGAGTGCTCTCTTGAGTCTTTTGTTTCTAATGTTAAAACTTTGAGAAGTTGTCATTCACTCACAGTAAAGTGTTCCTGTCCACTTAGAATCGGTGCTTTTGGAGACAGTTGCATAGTTAAACAATTCCTTGTATAAAGATGGCTGGTGTGAAATCTGTTTTGGTTTTAGTTCCCCAGACCAATGGGCAGACTAACTTTCTTTTTCTTTTTTCCTTTCTCAGACTAGCTTTTCATGTACCATTTTTAGATTTCAGAATTTCTTTCCTTACAAAAGGGGAAAAGGATAAAAGTTGTTTCACACACATCATAATGGAAAAGAACTTATACTGAGATTGGCAGGTTGTAGGTTTCTTCTCATCTTTCTGGGAATAGATTCTCATAGTATCAGTTCCATGAAAATTAAAGACATGAGCCGAGGAAGAAACCAGAATTGGTTTTCATTCTTTGACCTACTTTGGAATTGACTTCTAAAATATTAAATAAAGAATTGAGCTGGATGCTGTTTTAGTGCAAAGAAGTAGCCCTTTTGGTCCAGAGGGTTGATGTCCATTGAGAAGTCCAGCAGCTGACACTATCATCAGGTCATGTCTGAACAGTGATTTTTTACCATTCTGTATAACTTTTTTTGTTTGTTTCCTGTTGTTCTTTCCTTCTTGGAAGTGATAAAATGAAGTCGAATATGCTTCTAAGCAACTCTCTCAAGGGAGAGGAGAATCCAGTGTATGTGGTCAGTACAGGTTACAGAAGAGGCTCTGTGCATGACAAAGAAAATCTGCGGATGACCACTCTGAGGTTGACTGTGATACTTGGACCATGCCATGTGGATTTTTATTTCAAAATTTAGGAAAACTAATCTTACATGTAGTGTTAGGAAACACTGTCACCAATGCATCTACAGTTTGACAGGATAATGTTCTATTTAGTCATAATTAGATCACTTTAGTTGGAGAAGGCAATGGCACCCCACTCCAGTACTCTCTCCTGGAAAATCCCATGGATGGAGGAGCCTGGTAGGCTGCAGTCCATGGGTCGCTAAGAGTCGGACATGACTGAGCGACTTCACTTTCACTTTTCACTTTCATGTATTGGAGAAGGAAATGGCAACCCACTCCAGTGTTCTTGCCTGGAGAATCCCAGCGACGAGGGAGCCTGGTGGGCTTCCGTCTATGGGGTTGCACAGAGTCGGACACGACTGAAGCGACTTAGCAGCAGCAGTGGCAGCAGCAGATCACTTTAATAGTGCCTAGCATAGCTCTGGCCTGGAAAATCCCATGGAAAGAGGATCCTGGTGGGCTACAGTCCATAGGGTTGCGAAGAGTCAGACACAGCTGAGGTGACTTAGCACACACGCACAGCACAATGTTTATACATAGGAGTTCTTCATGCATGCTTGATGCATTTAACTTGCGGAATGATTTTACAAATAACGTTATTTACCAAGAACTTTCCTGATGTCATGCAGTGCCCTAAACACTTTGTTAGTTCATGTAATTCTCAGTTTTATCATTATTCTTATTCAATGGGTGAAGTAATTAAGACAGGATGTTAAGAAACTTTTCCAATTAAGTAGTGGGAACAGATTATGTATTGTACTGCTGTGCTCAGGTGCTCAGTTGTGTATGACTCTTTGCAGCCGCACAGACCATAGCCCATCAGGTTCATCTGTCCATGGGATTCTTCAGGCAAGAATCCTGATCCAGGGCTCAAACCTGTGTCTCTTATGTCTCCTGTATGGGCAAGTGGATTCTTTACCACTAGTACTACCTGAGATGCACAGATATAAATCCAGGCAATCTAACATGCACGTCCTACTTTTAAACTATACTATAAATTACCTGCTAATTTTATTTGTAGTATGTGAGATAAAATCATCACAAAAACCTTTTTAAAATCACATTTATAACTGGGACTGTAAGCTACAATACTATGATTTTGAATTTAAAAAGCCTTTTATCTAAAATAAACTCAGAAATTTGGATTCTGTAAACAGAGTGTATGGAATGTTGGAAATACACATTATGTAATGAGTGTCTTCATTCGGGGATACGAGAACCAATCAACAGTGTTTGTTTCCATTGCTGCTTCTTTTCCATTAATGTGTTCATATAAATGGAAATAAGCTGTGAGAAATCATAGACAGCAGAGTACATGTTGTATTTACCGTCTAAAACCAGAATAATAAGTTAGCAACTTTTGGCTAGTTAACAAAACTGTGTTCTTGTGGGTGAAGTGTTGAGAAAGTAGTTAACGTGATACTTTTGAGTTTTTTTTTTTTTTACACTATCAGTAACAACTGTTATATAGCCAGCTGCCTCCATGCTGTCTCCACTTGGATGTCTAGTAGGCATTTTTAAATTTCACATGTTTATTATAGAACTCTTGATTTCTTCTTCCCAAATCAATTCTGCTTCTGGTCTTTCCCATATCTATAAATGGAAACTTATATTTATCTAGTTACTCAAGATGGAAAATCTAGGAATCCTCCTAAACTCCTTTATGTCTCTAACAACACATATATATTGATTCTATTAGCTAAGCTTCAAATATATCCCAAATCAGACCACTTTTCGTCATCTCCATTACTAACAACCAAGTTCTAATCAGCTATATCTCTAGGCTGCACTTCTGCAGTATCTACTAATTGGTCACCTTGCTTCCCACTTTTTTCCTATTATTAAATTCACATATGTTTTATAATATATATATTTTATATGCTTTCTAATTATTGCATATGTTTTATAATATAGACAATGAAATTATAACAAAACATAAAATATATAATACATATTTATGAAATATATAAAATATACAATGTTTTATATGGTATATATAATTATATATATTGTTATATTGACTTCCAAGGTGGCTCAGTAGATAAAGAATCTGCCTACAGTGCAGAAAATGCAGGAGGTACAGGTCCAATCCCTGGAAGATCCCTGGAGGAGGGCATGGTAACTCATTCCAGTATTCTTGCCTGGAGAATCCCATGGACAGAGGAGCCTGGCAGGTTACAGTCCAAAGTGTCGCAAAGAGTCAGACACAACTAAGCAACTGATCATGCATGCACATATTATGTATATATAAATATTATATGAATATCATATAAATGTATAATTAGTGTATTTTATGTAAATATACATACATAAAATTTTAAGGATCTCAATGAATCAGAGCTTTTCCTTGTTTAATTTCCTCTCATATTTTTGTGTCCCATTGAGAATTAAATCTAAACCACTGTGGCTTCCTGAAAGATCCTATGTAATCTGGTCCCTGAATACTTCTCTGACCTCTATTCTGATCAGTCTCATTTTGCTCAGTCCTCTCTGCCTACTTTCTTGATGTTCCTTGTTAAACTTAATTTATTCTTGCCTTGTCTGGACCTAAGTTCTCAATATTTTCTCATAGCTCATTACCACCTTTTGTTAGGTCTCTGCTTAAAAACATTTCTCAAAGGGGCTTATCTGACCATCTCATCTAAAATCATATCTCTTCCACACCCTTTATTCATTTTCCCTGATCCTGCTTAGTTTTTATTCATTGAATTTATTATGGGGTTGATGTTCAAACTGTTTAACAACTAGGACACCTCCAACACTGACCAGCCAGAAAAGATGTCAATGGTTACACTTTACTGGGTACCTTCTGACTGAATATCAGTTATAACAACCTTACATTTACTATGTTATATGCTGCTGCTGCTGCTGCTGCTGCTAAGTCACTTCAGTCGTGTCCGACTCTGTGCGACCCCATAGACGGCAGCCCACCAGGCTCCCCCGTCCCCGGGATTCTTCAGGCAAGAACACTGGAGTGGGTTGCCATTTCCTTCTCCAATGCATGAAAGTGAAAAGTGAAAGTGAAGTCACTCAGTCGTGTCCGACTCTCAGCGACCCCATGGATTGCAGCCTACCAGGCTCCTCCGTCCATGGATTTTCCAGGCAAGAGTACTGGAGTGGGGTGCCATTGCCTTCTCCAGCTACTCCTTTATTTATATCTCTTTTTTCCTCCCCAGTACAAGCACCAGAGGGCAAGAAGGTTGTCTTGTACCTATGTATAGTGGGGCTTAGTAAATATTTGTTGAATGAATAACTGAACTGCTAGATATGTTAATTTGATTATAACATTCATATCAAAGATTATTGCTCTAATACACATATGGTCTTTGGGATGTATAGGACCTTTGGAGGTCCTTGATCTTGAAGATATAAGAATTTTTTTTCAGTTTTTAAAGTATGTAAGCACTATAACAAATGCAGATACAACTACCACTTAAAATTAGCAATGGTACATATTGTCTTTTTTATGATTTAAAAAAAAATGCCATCCAAGTTGAAATCATCTTTGTCTTCAGGCCCTGATCCATTTTTTGCCTCCCTCTCCCAAAGGGAACTAGTGTTGTAAATTTGGTACATTCCTTCTAGTCCATATTTTAATAGTTTTTATACCAACTATGTGTGTTCATAAATAATATGCAATTTCGATTTGGGGCTTTATAAATATTACCATCCTGAAAATCTATCCTGTTACTTACTTTTTTATTCAACAGTGTTTTTATAAATTATCCATTTGATCTGTATGATCTTGTCCATTCATATTAAAAATATATATTCCATTGTATAAATATAGTCTTCATTATTAAGGGAATTTAGGAAGTTTTTTTTTTTTTTAGTTTTATGTAATTACAGATCACTGAGCAATAAAAATTTTTGTACCCATATCTTGGTGCATATGAGCAAGATTTTTGTTTTATTTTCTTTTTCCCAAGATGTATACCCAATAGCCAATCTGTTGGTTTAGAGTATGATATTTTCATAAAAAGCAGTTGGACCCTTTATATTCCTACCAACAAGTTATAAGGATTCCCCTAAGTTTTGTCTTGTTTACTAATATGCTTCCTTTTACTGTGTATTGAAAAAAGTTTAAGAAATCATGTTACTTTTATTGCCTTAGATGTCATGATACTCATAGTTTGATTTAATTATCACAACTGTAATTAACTTGGGATTTTTAATAGGACTGTATGTACCATGACCTTTAATCGCTCATCTTTTAGAAATTACTTAATAGTAAATCACTTGGACATTGTATGAGTATCGTTAATAAATATTCATAGTTACAGATAAATAGGAAAAATAGAGAATTTAGAGAAATAAATATTGAGCCAAACTATAAACAAACTTCTTTGACTAGATTTTTATACCTAGGGCAACAAATTTTAAGAGTGGCGTCTTCCACTTGAATTGAAAAATATACTCTGATCTGTATAACTTATACAAAAATCACAGCTTAAAATTTTTTAATATTTAGCTATATATAATTTTTTCTCCAAAATCACTGTCTTCATTACTGGCCTGTAACAATAGCCTTATAGTGCTTTTAAACTGGAAGTCTCTTTGCTTACTTTGCAAAATGATGTATAAATATTGCCTCATCCATCACCAGAATGACTTGTTTCCTAGATGAAAACCTGAGGGTGATGTGTAACTGTAATAAATTTGTACAGCAAGGGAAGGGTTCCATTTCCAATTAAAACCGACAGCCAGGATGTTTCCATTTAGGCTGACAGTGTAGGTAGATCAGTACACATTTTGTTCATTTGCCCGTTTGGGGCAAATTGGGATTGTTTTAGGAGTAAAAACAGTAAAGATTAAAGAAGTAGCCTCATACTAGTAATAATGGGTCAAATGCCCTTTCTGGATAGGAAGTTTCCAGGATCCTTGGGTCCTGGGCATTTTTTAAAACTAGTTAATTCATTATTTTTGTTGAAGTAAGTTGATGTGCCATATCATGTTAGCTTTAGGTGTAAGGGTGTTGGACATTTAGAATCCTGGTATTCTGAAGTAGGGGCTTCCCTCATGGCTCAGCTGGTAAAGAACCTGTCTGCCAATGCAGGAGACCCAAGACACGTGGGTTTGATCCCTGGGTTGGGAAGATCCCCTGAATTTGGAGATGGCAACCTACTCCAGTATTCTTGCCTGTAAAATTCCGTGGACCTAGGAGCCCGGCGGGCTACAGTACGTGAGGTCATAAGCGACGGACATGACTGAACACATGTGCACGTGTGTGTACACTCCTAAGTAGAATTGTGTAGCTTGGGAAGGTGTGTGCCATTAGGGATATTTTATTTGTATTCAGTAAATTCAAGGTTCAAGTTTCAACTTAATCAAGTTACTACATTTTGTTCTGAGCAACAGTTAGATAAAGATATACTTAACACAGTGCTCAGTAAATATTAATCATCTTTATCATTGTGATTATCATTTCTATTGGTAAAAAGCTAAAGTCCTTCTGATTCTCATTTCCTGCTTTGATGGGATCTTCTGAATATTTTCCCTTTAGTTTCCTTTTTGTGAATTGCCTGGCTTTTCCTGATGTCACTAATGGCATCTAATAACTAACTGTGAGGCTCTGGCTCCAAGCCAGGTATTTAAAATCAAAATAATTTCACAATTGTGGTTTTGAAGTAAATGAAATGTATTCTAAATAACACAGTATTAAAATAATTATTCATGGATGCAATGGCATTTGCACTGAGATTATAACGGATCGATGTTTTAACAACTGCACTAGACGTGCCTAACAGCAACATAGTGACTCCTTACAAAAACAAAAAATGTTAAAGTAAATAACTGTGAGAAAATAGATAAAAGCTCATTTTATTAATAAAATATTGGAATGGGCTCACTGTGTTGAATCTCATGGAGGCCTAGAAGTGAAAGAGAGAAATTTCAATATGGGAAATGGAAATGCCAGGTCCTAAATCAACTTTTCTGACTACTGTATTGCCCATTTATCCTCTTCCTCGAAAGGATCCAGTGTATCTCCATCACAGTCCTGATCAACAAGACAAACATTGTTCATCATTGCATTATTTATAGTAGCCAGGATAGAATCTAACTTTGTTATCAAAAGATGAGAAATCTAATCTCTAACCCCTTTTCTTCATTGGAACTATTTTTAAAGGCAATTTGACAGCAATATTTCTTAGACATGCTACAAACAAGTTATAGTAAGTAGTTATCCTTACCAGTATTTAGCACCTCATTTTGTAATTATTGGTGACTCATCTGTCTCCACACTAATATTGGAAGCTCCTTGAAGACAAGGAAGGAGCCCTGTTCTCCCTTATATCCCAAGCAATTAGTTTAGTGCCTGATACACAATGGGCCCTTAATATATAGTGGTGGAATGAAGAGACCTTCTAGCAGTCTGCTTTCCTGCATCTCTGCTCTCTCCAGAGATACTTTCTTTTTATTGTCCCTTAATAATCTTTCCTGCCACCTCAATTCTTCTTTCCACTGTCTTTGCCATTATTTATGATATCAAAGTGACCTCTTGCAGAATCTGGCAGAAGGTGACCCTCAGGGATGTCTTGTGGGAGTATTTAGTTCTTTAACATAGTGGTGTTCCCCCCAGTTTGTTCAATACTCTGAGTGTTAATGGAATTCCTTGTTCTGCAGAGCCCTGTGCAGGGCATTAATGGGTGAAAACAATGATAGGCTAGCTTTTGCCTTCAAGCAGCCTGATAAAATAAACAGCTGTTTACAAAGAAGAAGAAACTAAATACTGTGCTAGAGCAATATATAAAGAGCTATGGGAGCACAGAGGGAAGCAGCTCATTGAAAATTCAGAGGGATCAACGATAGCTTCATAGAGGAGATGGCCTTTAAGCTGAGCTTTGAGGAAAGAGTAAACTGCTCCGAGATGGAAGAAGAAAGAATGGAAGGACATTCCAGCTTCAGGACACAAGCAAAGCCTTGTCTTTCGCTTTCCTTTTAAACTCATTTCCTTTCATGGATCTATCTCAGCAGTAATAAATGTTATGACTCTGCCGTCCATGAATTAATCTAAATTCTGTTCAGCTGTCCTTATGTTTCCCAATACATGATACTGTAACATCATTTTTTTTTTACCTGTCATATTCTCCTCCTCCCTATCAATCATTAAACACAATCATGTAGGTGAAGGTACTTACAAAAGACAAAGTGCTATATAAGGTGCTATACAAAGATACTGTAATTCTTATTACTTATTTATTTGTAAGATCAGTGATCACAAATCTTAGGTACTTAACAGATCATCCAGAGAGTCAATTCAATAAATATTTATTGAAGTCTAACCAAGTAATTTTAACCAGAAACATCAAAATGAACATAGAATTCAAATACAAGCAACTTAACCTGGCCTATGTCTATAGCTCTGATATTCAGAAGGTCTTCTATAATTCTAGCCAAACCTCAGTTTTCTTTCTTTTCCCAAATGCTTAGTTTTTCTTCTCCTAAAATACTGATTTGAGACTATATAACGTTTCATTGGCACATTGGACTATCGGTTTTTACCACTGATTTCCAGTAAAAAACATTTATAAAACTTCTTGAATGCCGTTTTATTTTATTTGGTCTTCAGTGTTCCAGAACAGATCTTTGTAACTCCATGAACTTGCCTATAGCCATCCTTAGAGTGACATGAATTTATGTATAATCACCAAAAAGATCTTTATTCTAAACAGTCTATCCATAAATATCAATGCATCAATATTGCATTCTTCCCAGTTTATTAAATAGATGGGAAAGAGAATAAAAATTATATATATATGATTAATTATGATTCATGTTAAAAGTCCTAGCATCTAGAGTTCAAATTCCAACTTTATTATACTAATGATTCATATGTGTATGCATGCGTGTGTGCATGCTCAGTTGTGTCTGACTCTTTGTGATGCTATAGACTGTAACTTACCAGGCTCCTCTGTTCATGGGATTCTCCAAACAAGAATATTGGACTGGGTTGCCATTCTCTCCACCAGGGGATCTGCCAGACCCAGGGATCAAACAGGTGTCTCTTGTGTCTCCTGCATTGGCAGGCAGAGTCTTTACCACTGAGCCACTAAAAAGAACTTAAAAATGGTTTCATACATTTTGAATCATGTTAATAGTAATATATAAATGACAAGCCACATGTTATAAGTGGGGAAGCTGAGATTTAAAAAAAAAAGATTAAATGACTTGTTCTCAGTCACAGTAATAAGTGATAGATGTTAGATTACACATATTTTTAAAATTATGAACTTTTATTGCATTTCATTTGAAGATTAAAGATTGCATATATTGTACCAAGAACTAAAGGTATAACATGTATGAATTTAATCTTTGAATGAAAGTTTGAATGAATTTTAAAAAGATGTAAGTATTTCGACCTTGAGCTTCCAATTTTTCTCAAAGCCATCCTTTTTTCTTTTCATGTTTATGTCTTTTATTACTTAAGTAAGCACTTAGCAAAAGAACGTTGCAGTCATTATTGATGCTCCTTAGCTTGGATTGCCACAAAATTTATGAAAGCCTTCCACAGAAATAATCCTAGACCAAGTTCCTCTGGGTTCCATAGTATTAGAGGCATTGGGCTATTGACAAATTGATACCAGAAAAGAACTTTGAGATCCCTGGAGGAAATGCAGCCTGCAATCTCACAATGTAACTAATGGAAGTTTACTATGAAACTAGATTATTCATGTGGTTATAGTCTAAAATGAGCTGGGCTGTTCTCAGATGTTGCTTCTACTGGCTTTTCTTTCTTTCTTTAATGGAAATCCACAATCATCATAGAAAATCATATGTTAGGTTCCCATTTCCATTTTAGAGAAATGTCAGAGGTAAAAAGGACTTCAGCACTAAGTTATAATATAATGTCAGGGAGCTCTGCATTCATGTTTATAAGTGTTTGTTGATCTATGAAATGAGACACTGTGTCCAGGAGAGGATTTTTTGATTATGTAAATCCTATTTCTTTTTATTATTTTGGGCAGTTTAAAATCTTTCTCTCTATAGAAACTTGCAGTATCTTTGCCTTAACTTGACATGTCTTTTTGTCTATACCCCTTCATGAGCATCTCTGCTCCCTTTAAGGAAAATACAAGTGGAATGACTTTGAAATGATCTTTTCCAAGGTCAACAAAATAATCCCAGTAGTAAATCTGTTTTAAAATAATCCTCTTTTGAATTGCATCCTAGAGGAACATAAGAACAAGCACATTCTGTACTTTTTTTTTTCCCCATGTCTGTAGCAGTTTCTTTGATCTCTCTCCTGTTTGGCTCAGTCCTCCAAACTTGGGACAGGTCTATCAGATCTCTCTTGACTATGGAGGGGCGGCTCGTAGAGACCACTTAGCAACAAAATCTCCAGAAATACCTTTAAACCACTGACTACTTTTTGTGATTTCATGACTTTCTAAAAAATTGATCAAATTGGTCACCAGTTTCACATGTGCACCGTGTTTTTGACAGACTGAAATTTGCCAAAACCATGGCAAAGTCCATATTCAGTCTAGGCTTCTTTTCTTATCAAACTCGTACCCACATGTACTGATACAGTGAAAATAAAAGTATCCATTTTAAACAGTCTAATCTGCACATGTATTATTTGGGTCTGTAGTCTTGTATCAAACTGTTCTCTTAAGTATATAGATTTTATAAAGAGTGGTGAGAGTATTTTGGAGCTTTTGTTATTTATTTTTGGCTGCCTGCGGGCTTTCTCTAGTTGTGGTGAGTGAGGGCTGCTCTCTAGCTGCGGTGCCCAGGCTTCTCACTGTGGTGGCTTCTCTTGCTGCAGAGCACAGACTCTAGGGGATGAGGACTTTAGTAGTAGCAGCACTGGGTTCAGTAGTTGTGGTGCACGGGCTTAGTTGCCTCATGGCATGTGGGATCTTCCCAGAGCAGGGATCGAACCCGTGTCCCCTGCATTGACAGGCAGATTCTTAATTATTGGACCACCAGGGAGGTCCCTGGGGCTTCTTGCTACATAGTGTGCACCATTCTTTTGATAGTGAGATTCTGTGGGGTGTACATTTCTGTAAGGTCTTGACCACCTGGGAGAAGCAAGGTTATACCTGAGCAGGAATTCAAGGAAATTTGGATGGAGACTTACTCGTTCTGATAGGACTAGGGCTTCCCTGGTAGCTCAGCTAGTAGAGAATCCATCTCGCTATTCAGGAGGCCCTGTTTCGATTCCTGAGTCAGGAAGTTCCCCTGGAGAAGGGATATGCTACCTACTCCAGTATTCTTGGGCTTCCCTGGTGGCTCAGACAGTAAAGAATCCACCTGCAATGTAGGAGACCTAGGTTCGATTTGGGTTGGGTTGGGAAGATCCCCTGGAGGCAGGCATGGCAACCCACTCCAGTATTCTTGCCTGGAGAATCCCCATGGACAGAGGAGCCTGGCAGGCTACAGTAAATGGGGTCTCAAAGAGTCGGACACGACTGAGGGACTAAGCACAGCCCTTGGCCAAGCTCCAAGATAGAAACATTCCTTTTTCTGCCTACTTTTCCCTTGGTCCTTATAGCTCTCCTAATGGGTGGCATCTTTTAATTGCATCAGGAGGGAGTAGGGGGCCTCTAATGGCAAAGGCCTTAATAGGAATGATTTATGCTGTTACTCCTTCTAGAAATGTCTACATTTTTAATAGGATCTCACAAAGGAGTGAATGGCTATATAATAATGCAATTTGACATGGTGAGATATCACTTTTAGGGCAAGGAGTACCTTCTACTTTTTCTTCTCTCTGATACAATAGCCAAGATACCTTGCACCAGCCTGCTGTATTAGAATTCAATTAGAGAAGCAGAAGTAGCAGCAGATACATAAGAATTGCATTGTAAACAATTAGCTTATACATCAAATTATTGGGTTAGGCACATTCAAAGTCATAAAGCACACTGTCAGGAAAGGCATGATAGAACTCTCAGGCATGTTCTGAAGCTGCTGTCCAGAGATAGAATTTCTTCTTCAGGGAAACCTTGGTTTTACTGTTAAAGTCTTTCAACGGATGAATCTGGCCCACCAGATTATCTAGGATAATCTCTCTTACTTTAAAGTCAACTGATTATGGATTTTACTTGTGCTGTGCTAAGTTGCTTCAGTTGTGTTCGACTCTTTGACCCTATGGACTGTAACCTGCCAGGATCCTATGTCCATGGGATTCTCCAGGCAAGGATCTAGCGTCAGTTGCCATACCCTCCTCCAGGGAATCTTCTTGACCCAGGGATTGAACCCTTGTTTCTGGCATCTGCATGCATTGGCAGGTGGGTTCTTTACCACTTACCACTAGTGCCAACTGATTACATCTATAAAATACCTTCATAGCAACTCCTAGATTACTGTTTGAATAATTGGTGGCCATTGCTTAGTGGGTTGACATATTATCACATCTGCTCTTTAGGAATACTAAAAAAAAAATTTTTCAAAGTGTTTAGCTACTTAGGTTTCTTACATAAATGTATACTTTAAGATCTAAAGGAAGTGATATTAAAAAGATATTAGGACCTAAGCAAGATAAATAAATTACTTCTTTTTTGGGGGGCATGTGTATGTCATTCTTCAAAATTCTAATGAGTGAAAAATTTAAGTACCCAGGAAATATTTTATTCATCCTTATGATCATTTTGTGGATAATGATTTAATAGTATGATTATAATTAGCAGTCTTAATGAATGACAAATCAACTAATTATACACAAAAATTATTGTTACTGATGATACTGGTTAAAAAAAGCAATTATTTAAATGGCAGGTATAGTATCATTAAGGTTAATAACCAGATATAAACTAAACATAATTATTGATGCTGATCATCAAAACCAGTTGGAAATGAATTAATTGGATGTATCATTTGGTACCATTTATGTTTTATTTTAAAAGCAGTTATTTATAGGTCAGGTTTAGAAAACATATTTTAATGATCAAGTTACCATTGCTGACCCCCAAATCAAATTTATGTAATGATTTTTCACATCAAAGGGTATATTTGGGCTCACAGTTCTCTTTACTTTTCTTAGAACTCTTCAGTAAGTATAGGATATTAATAATGGAGCCAGTATTACTTGTAGCACCATACAAATATTTAGTGTCCCAACCCATAATTTAATAAGACAAAGTTTAATAGTGTTGAAATCTAGCCTTTAATTGTGATGAAATCAGATTGACTGATCTTATTTTCTTAGTTCCAAACCAGATACCTTTTTCAGCATGACATTTTCTGTATCTCAAATCAATACCACCCTCTGTGCTGTCTTTAATATTTAAAAATATTAATGGCTGAGTTATTGATGTTTAAAATTGCTCAATAAAAATTTTTAAGGTTTTTTTTTTCTTATTGTACATATATTTAACTATAAGACTTCCTAGTTTTCGCTGTCCATTCTGTGCCAGTTCTGAGAGTTAGACTTATGTTTCTTCTATCTTCCAGCAAACAACTTTTTCTACTCTTTCCTGGCCTTTTACCCTCTTCTCAAAGCCATTGGCAGAAGGCACTGAAAAGAGATTGCAGATTTGGGATTAAGATTTTTCCTCCCTCCAGGTGTCTGGCTGCCTCAAAGACACTGGGTCCTTTCTGGTCTCAGCAGCTTGCACTGGTCTGCCTCTGTGTGTACCAGCAGTGGCTCAGGGGCTTCCCGGCTGTCCTATGCCAAGCCTCCATAGGGCTCTATGATAATTGTTGTCCTAGCATTAGTCACTTCACATCTGCTACATTTACCATTCTAAATTCTATTTCCCCGGCCCTCATAAACATAATTTCCCATCTACCCTCTGAAGACGCACAGTGTTTCCTGAGACTCTGAAGTGATATTAACTAACCTTGTGCTAGTCAATATGGTTGCCGAATGCTGACTGTAAGCACCACTGATTTTCTAGTACCATATTTGCATTGGTACATAGAAATTCTATTATCAAGAGCCCAGACTTTGGGAGTTGGAGGGGAAGAGGGATGATAGGTAAGAAACCCAGGAGTCTTTGGACGTCAGAACTAAACATTAATTTACTCTTTAGTCTCTGTTTCCCTTCCTTTACCAACTAGGATAATATATGCTATTGATTTATTTACTTTAGTTGCTCTCTGCTACTATAAGGCAAACATCTTATTTGTGTAATCCTCAAACAACTGTATGGGTAGATATCACTGTCCTTGTTTTACACTTGAGCACTTTGAGACTCAGAGAGGTCAAATAGCTTTGTCAATTATGACAAAGCTAATGAAGGACTGAGGTTGGATCCATCCCTAATTCTGAAACCTCTTCTCTGCAAAGGGAAATTTTAGAGACCCTATAATAATATATTAACAACTATCAGTATTCATGCCTGGAGAATCCCGTGGACAGAGGAACCTGGCGGGCTGTAGTCCATAGGGTTGCAAAGAGCTGGACACAGCTGAAGCCACGTAGCACACACATCTTCTATTGAGCACTTGCTATGTGCCAGGACTGTTGTAAGAATTTTTAAATCTATTAACTCACATTGGTTCTAATACTTATGTACTGTTATTGACCCATTTTTCAAACGAGGAGGGTGGGACACAGAAAAGTTACGTAATTACCCAAAGTCACACAACTAGCTTCTTACGTGGTGCAGTGGTGAAGAATCTGCCTGCCAATGCAGGAGATGCAGGTTCCGTCCCTGGATTGGGAAGATCCCTGGAGAAGGAAATGGCAACCCACTCTAGTATTCTTGCCTAGGACATTTCATGGACAGTAGAGCCTGGTGGGTTATTGTCCATGCTGTTGAAAAAGAGTCAGACATGACCGAATGACTGTGAGCATGTGTGCGTGCACACAACTAGCAAAAATCTTGTCAGTCTGGTTGTAGATTCGTCATATTTGATCTGTATGCCATAATATATGAAGTAAGAATTCCAGAGTCCAAGACATAAAACCCTCTTAACTATACTGTCACTAGGAAAGAAAAATGAACACTCTTTGGTTAAGGCATTCTTGAAATGTAAAAATATTGGCTATGCTTTTAGAAGTTGTCTTGAGAGGAAATGGAATGTTTATGAAATCAAATTGATTAAGGGTTTGTCTTAAATTGTAGACTACTTGTCCCATGTCCTTGCACTAGGAACTTTCATAAATGTAAACTCACTAATTTACACTCAGAAAAAAACGAACAAAAGCTTAGCGTTTTAAAAAGCAATAAGTGTTTTGTTGAATATTTATGCTGTATGAAAATATATATATATATATTTTTGGCAAACTCTACGGTAAAAAATTGGTTAGTATCCTTCTTCAGTCTATGTGCTGTAAACTTGATTTTTGAGAACTACTGCCTTTTTTAGAGAAATCACCTCATTCTGAACAGAGGATTTTTCTGTTTCCAGATTGCTGTGAGATTGGTACAGGAGAGTTCCATAATAAATTAACTGGTCCCCAAGAACATCATAATGACTCTGTAGTAGCAACAGTAATTATATTTCACTTCCAAGCCATTATACGATATTTGTCAAAGAAATCAAGTAGCAGTGCTTTAAAGACTTATTGAGATATACCCAGCCAGGATGCATTTTTTTTCCAGTGTACCTTAAAACCTCTTCATGATTCTCTGTTCTAGAAATCTCTTTCATTTTATGCTTTATTCCTTTTTCCCCTTATGCTCTTGTTTTTATTTCTAGGGTTGGATATAGTGTCATCTAGGATACAGAAAGACTTGTGATTCTTTGAAAGGGATTGGTGTTTCTCTTTTTCAGTAATAAATAAGTTGAGTAAGCTGGCACATTTTTTCTACTTGGGGCAGGGAGGAAGTAAACCTGTGGGCCAAAGCTTCTTTGACCACAAAATAAGACCCACAACACTTAGCTTTGCCTGAAATTTTATGTACTAAACCCAGCACCCTTCAATAATGCCCTGGCATACCTGACACCTTGGAAATGAAGGTTTTACAGCTCTCTGGATGTTCAGGAAGACTGTACCCATCTATTGAAAGCAGTGTGAGGTGTTTAAGAAGTTCTTATTGAGAGCAGTGAAAAACACTGAGAAAAATATTCTAACCTTTTGTTCTTGTCCACCATTCTAAGAGAGATAAGCAAACCTTAAACCTCAAAAGATTTCATGAAAAAAAGTCTTCAGTGCCACATTGAGTGATTATTCTGTTAGTCCTGGAAGAAAAATTTGAGTTTTAGAGTTCCATTTCTTTAAATAATTTAAATTCCATTCTAATTCCTTCAGAACTTTCTGATCTTGACTAATTAATGCATGATACTAGTGAATACTACAATTGGAAGAGGAAAATTGAGTCCCGTTCAGGATTATGTGGCATAAAAAGTAGTATGTATTGTATCCCACTGCAGAAAGACATGTCAGAATGGTTTCTATTTTATATTGAGATTTTATTCTCCTGAACAAACAGATATTATAGTTTTAGTCCAGTCACCAAAACAGTATTGAATAATATCTGGGTTTGAATCATCTCTAATTACTTAATAATGGCATTTATTGAGCATTTCGTACCACATTTTATTTCTAGTCTTCATTAAACCCTATGAGGTACCTATCATTATTCCCAACTTATAGATGATAAACATGGATCAAATATATCTAGGGACACACTGTGGTTTGAGCTGAATTTACTGTGGAATCTAACATTTTGGGCTGGATGTTTGCTTAGTAGTTTATTGTGCTAAAATATGCATGTATTTTCTTGCTTGTGTGTGTGTTAGTCACTCAGTCGTATCCAATCCTTTGCGACTCCATGGACGGTAGCCCACCAAGCTCTTCTGTCCATGGAATTCTCCAGGCAGGAATACTGGAGTAGGTTGCCATTTCTTTCTCTAGGAGATCTTCCTGACCCAGAGATTGAACCCAGGTCTCCTGCATTGCAAGCAGTTTCTTTACCGTTTGAGCCACGAGGGAAGTTCTTCCTTACTTTCTTAATTATTTGCTTTCTCATTCCTCTCCTTCTTCCTGACCATTTTTCAGAAGGCTTTTAGTTCTCTGTAGAAGCTATAAGTCTATTTTATTAATAAAGCTTTTCTTAACCATCTCCCACCCTCCCTGCAAGCCTGATTTTTATGACCTTCCAAAGTGCTCCCATAGTAACATCCTGTCTATGCCTGTGATAGCACTTACTACAGTGTACCGTGATCTCCTGTTTGTTTGTGCAGTTCACCTAATAGAGCAAGGATCTCATTCTCTAATTTACATTAGAACTTCCTGGGGGGTTTTGAAGAGATGCTCATATTTGAGACCTTACTTTTGAAGATGAAGTTCAGATTATTTTAAGTGCCTAGGTAATTTTTAAAAATTTTTAATTGGAGAGTAATTGGTTAACAATATTGTATTGCTTTCTTCCATACATAGACACGAATCAGCCATCAGTATACCTATGTCCCCTCCCTTTTGAACCTCCCTCCTACTTCTCACCCCTCTAGGTTGTTACAGAGCACCTAACACAGGGAGCTTAAATCAGGTGCTCTGTGCCCAGGTTATTTTGATGCAAGTTCAAAACTGAGAAGTAAAGATTAACCTATAAATTCTTCAAAGGCGGGGATAATTCAACAGTATTTTCAAAATCTAGTACCATCCCTGGTATTTCACAGATAATAAATAGTGGTTGGTTGAATGAATGAACTTTAAAATGCTATGATTTTTACTATGATTTTACTATGATTTTTACAATGTAAATATTTATTTATTTGATTAATATATGGTTGATGGGTACATGAGTATTGGAATATCTTTGAATATTTAAGAATAATACTAGCCTCAAATTCAGCTAGTGCTTTCTAATTTTCAGAACTAAGCTGTACTGTGTAGCACATTGGCTCTTCTAGGATGCTTCCTATGAGCTCCAAGTTCAAGGAAAGTATTTTATCAGGATGAATGAAGTGCAGCCATAGTGCAATCAGAATGTGAGGTTTCTTTGCAAGTCTGTCCTGGGATTTGAAGGACCTTTAGTTACTGATGTGTTATATCCTGTGCGAGTTCTGTGTCAGAAAGCAAGAGGCATTTTAGAATTCAGCAACCTGCAGAGTGATCCTGGCACCAGCACACAGCAGACTACTGCCTTGGGCAACTTAATAGGAGAAATTGATTGTTACCCTAGGTAGCCATCAGGATATTACTAGATTTCTTAGAGTCATAAGAACATTAAGTGGGATGTCCAGGACTGTAATATATCCTTCAGGTTTCATTTCAATGGCAATCAATGCTCATAGTCCTTCCAAAGCATGGAAAACATTCTGGTATTGAAACTGAGGTACTGTTTTTCCCCTTGCTTTCTTTTCTTTTTTTCCCCTCCTAAGAAAGTTAGGCAGGTTAACAAGACAGATGTCTTCTATGAAAAGCTATTACATAATTTGAAACAAAAGGCTAGTCTCTAATAATTGTAGGGTGTTGGGGGACAGTGAGTAAATTTACTTGAATAAGATCAATCATAGAAATTCTTTAGGGGAACCATATTTCAACTTGGCATGCAGATTCCAAACTCATTTACCGTATGCATGGTGAGAACCAAATATATTCAGTAGTTCTAAGGCCAGTTTTGTAAAGATTCATAAATTTGTCAGTTGGTTAGTCTCTGCACAGGATCATAAGTAATTTTAGTGTTGACAAGTACAGATTCTTGCTGGGGGCAGTTTGAAATTAAAGTCAGCAATCCAGGACAAATCAATAGCTACTTATTGAGGGCCCACTACTTTGAAGGCTAGGCACTTAGAGGGGAAGGAAGCAGACTAAGACATGGATCCTACCCTCAAGGAACTTTCTGTTGGGGAGGAAAAGTGTAGCTCCTAATTGTAAAATAAAATCTTATTGCAAAGAAATGAATGGTTTATGGAGAAACACAAGGGTAGGAGAACTTGATTTCTCAAAATTTAAGTGGTTGCCCATTCCCTATGGATGACCTTTTGTTCCTATGTAGCTGCTATCAACAACCCTTTTGATAAGGGAGGTGCTGTAAAAAATGCTGCTGCTGCTGCTACTGCTAAGTCGCTTCATTCGTGTTCGACTCTCTGTGACCCCATAGACGGCAGCCCACCAGGCTCCCCCGTCCCTGGGATTCTCCAGACAAGAACACTGGAGTGGGTTGCCATTTCCTTCTCCAGTGCATGAAAGTAAAAAGTGAAAGTGAAGTCGCTCAGTCATGTCCGACTCTTAGCGACCCCATGGACTGCAGCCTACCAGGCTCCTCCGTCCATGGGATTTTCCAGGCAAGAGTACTGGAGTGGGGTGCCATTGCCTTCTCCATGTAAAAAATGATGTATATGTTATTTCTTTCTGAAATTAAAATAAAAATCACTATACATTTCCATTGACTCGAAAAACATGCTTTTACTGTAAGTATCTGATGTTTTGGAGAAAGAATTTCACTGAATTAATCCTTATAAATAACACAGTTGTATGGATCCTCAACTAAGGAATTCAAAGTTTGCCTACACTTAGCATGGTTATGATTTAATGACTTAACAATTTTTCCAATTTACAGTGGTACAAAAGCAATACATACTCTGGAAGCAACCTAAATGTCCATTGGCATATGAATGGATAAGCACGTTGTGATACATATAAAGAATGGAATATTACTTAGCTATAAAAAAGAACACATTTGAGTCAGTTCTAATGAAGTGCATGACCCTAGAGCCTGTTATACATGCTGAAGTAAGTCAGAAAGAGAAAGACAAATATCATATATAAATGCATATATATGGGATCCAGAAAGATCATACTGACGAGCCTATGTGCAGGGCAGCAAAGGCGACACAGACATAAAGAAAAGACTTTTGGACACAGTGGGAGGAGGAGAGGGTGGGATTTGATTTGAGAGAATAGCATTGAAACATATATATTACCATATGTAAAATAGATAGCCAGTGGGAGTTTGATGTGTGATGGAGGGAACCCAAAGCTGGTGATCTGTGACAACCTGGAGAGATGGGGTGGGGAGGGAGGTGGGAAGGGGGTTCAGGAGGGAGGGGACACATGTATGCCTATGGCTGATTCTTGTTGATATATGGCAGAGGTCATCACAATATTGTAAATTATATGCCAATTTAAAAAAAAAAAGCAATATATACTCAGTAGAAGCCATCATTCCAATTTTGAAGTTTTCTCTTTTCCCAGCTGGTGATGTGAGGTAGGATACTCTCCTGTGATGCTGGGCAGTGGCAGGAGCCACAGCTTACAGTCAGCCACATGATCACAAGGTGAACAACTGATACACTTGTAACCATCCCATATCCATACAACCATTCTGTTTGTCTATTTCAGTACAGTACTCAATAAATTACATGAAACATTCAACATTTTATTATAAAATAGGCTTGTATTAGATGATTTTGTCCAACTGTAGGCTAAATGTAGGGCTTCCCAGGTGGCTAAGCAGTAAAGAATCCACCTGCCAAGCAGGAGATATGGATTCGATTCCTGGGTTGGGAAGATCCCCTGGAGAAGGCAAATGGCAACCCACTCCAGTATTCTTGCCTGGGAAATCCCATGGACAGAGGAGCCTGGTGCCCTACAGTCCATAAGGTCATTAAAGAGTCAAACACAATTTAGCAATTAAACAGCAACAACAAGCTAAATGTAAGTTCTCTGAGCATATTTATGGTAGGCTAGGCTAAGCTCTGGAGAAGGCAATGACACCCCACTCCAGTACTCTTGCCTGGAAAATCCCATGGACAGAGGAGCCTGGTGGGCTGCAGTCCATGGGGTTGCTAAGAGTTGGACATGACTGAGCGACTTCACTTTGACTTTCCACTTTCATGCATTGGAGAAGGAAATGGCAACCCACTCCAGTATCCTTGCCTAGAGAATACCAGGGACAGGGGAGCCTGGTGGGCTGCCGTCTCTGGGGTCGCACAGAGTCAGACATGACTGAAGCGACTGAGCAGCGGCAGCAGCAGGCTAAGCTCTGATGTACGTTAGGTGTGTTACATGCATTTTGAGCTTAATTTTCAGCTTACAGTGGGTTTATCAGGACATAGTTTGTTGTTGTTTAGTCACTAAGCCATGTCTGACCTTTTTGTGACCCCCATGGACTGTAGTCTGCCAGGCTCTTCTGTCCATGGGATTTCCTGGGCAAAGATACTCGAGGACATAACCTCATTGTAAATTGCAGAAGATCCATACTCATTTGTTTATCAAAGTACAAATCTTAACGTCACCATTATGTGCATTAACTGACAGGAATGAACTATATGTGATCTTATTGTAAGGTTTAAGGATCTTATCTGAATTGGGGTATATTGAAAATTTGCAGGTTAAATACAGTGCTGCATTGCATTAGGGAATTCACTAAAATGGATAAACAGAGTATACGTTTTCACAATCTATTTACAAAGCTTTCTGATTTTGATCTACCATATCCAGGTTACCCCAAATGCTGCCATTTCCTCCTAACTGGTTCTTTCATCCAATCCTTATTGCCATTTGCTTTGTTTGGTGCCTTTTTACCTCTAATTTGAACAAATGCACACAGTCTAAAGCAGAGTTTCTCAACCTTAGCACAAGTGACGTTTTGGGCTGGATAGTTCCTTATTGTAGGTAGCTGTTTTGTACATTATAGGATGTTGGGCAGCATCCCTGGCCTCTGTTTACTAAATGCCAGTAGCACACACCTCCAGTTTGTGACAAACAAAAATATCTCCTGACGTTGTCAAATGTTCTTGGGGCAAAACTGCCCCAGTTGAGAACCTCTTGTCTAAGGCAGTGTCCTAAGTTTTCTTCCTCAGTCTCACCTCTGTTCATGATGTTTGCCATTTTAATGGTTCTAAGCCTTGCTTTTATTATGTCTCTTCTATGCCCCTAAACTTCCAATGACTTTTTACCCTAGTATTCAGACCTTTATTATCCTCATCCCTGTCTTTTTTGTTTCATTTTAAACAAAGTACTAATGCACGTGTTAACAAATTGCACCGACAGGATGAAAAGCAAGTCTCTGCTCTGCTTCTCTCTTTTCTCATGCAAGAGGCAACTTTAAAAACAATCTCTGCTTTACTTCTAGTAGTTTTCTCCAAAGCTCTAGATATAGTCATAGTTCTATTTATTTGACTTATCAATTTTAGGCAATATCTATTGGTTCTGATTTAAAGTTGGTATTGTAACTCAGTTATATAATTTGCCATTTTCCCTCCCTTCTTTCCATATTTTGACATTTAGGTAATTATTTATATTCATATATAGTTGGACTTTCCTGGTGGCTAGGTTGATAAAGAATACACTGCCAGTTCAGGAGATACATGTTCGATCCCTGGGTCGTAAAGCTCCCCAGGAACAGGAAATGGCAAACCACTCCAGTATTCTTGCCTGGAAAATTCCATGGATAGAGGATCCTGGTGGGCTAAAGTCCATGGGGTTGCAAAGAGTTGGATATGACTGAGCATGCACACTCAATCACTCATGGTGTACTTTAAAAAATAATATATTATTGATTAGTCAACTTTCAGAAACACTATTTTGTGCTCTCTGAAGCTGAGTGGGACTGGAGACCTAGTTGGCAATGTAGACATTTTCATTCTGTCTTGCAAATATAAGCAAGCTTCTGTGCTTTAATTTTAGGTTGACTGTTGAAGTTGAAAGCCGGTAAGCAAATTTTACATTATTATGATTATGCAAATATTTTCAATGCCAGGTCGAGTAGAGAGCTGTAATTTTATTTTCTTCTCCATAGGTCATGATCTTTGCATCTCTTCAAGGAGAATGATCTGTGTCATAGCAGATAAATTCTTTCTTTAACTCTCAATTATGAAAATCATACTGTGTTTTACTTTAATTCATAAATAGCCTGTATCTTTCTTATGAGTTTTCACTTGCCTCATTTCTTATGCTGCTGCTGCTCTTCAGTCTCTAAGTCATGTCCTACTTTTGCTACTAACTTGGCCTCTTAAGTCTTCTTAAGTAAACTAAAGGAGCAGCTCCTATCTGGTAACGCTCACCTCTCAAGAGAGAGGAGCTGTGGTAGGACCAAATGTTGACACTTTATTGCTTATGTTATTTCCATTCACTTTCTAAGATAGTCATTTGTCCATACCTGACACCAATTGAGCAGGAAACATTCCCTTGATGGCTCTTCCTTCTCCAGCCCCGTGCTCCCCACACGGAAGAGTCCCAGCGAAGGTCCTTGAGTGATGGGCTGGATAAAGAGGGACAGTGAATAAGCAGGACCAATAATACACCCACACTCTGGGGAGATTTCAGAACTTTCGTTCTATTCTTGGTGTTCTGAAAATTTATGATCTATCTAGATGGTTCTTTTATTCACCTGTTGTTCTGAGCACTTGGTGGATTTTTCCAATTCAAAAGACTCATTCCCTTCTTGTGGGGAAGATTCCTCAATTACCTCTTTAGTGACTCCTCCTTCTAGTTTTCACTCATTCTTCTAGGAATTAAACCACATCAATTGCTTTTACATGTATCTTTTATCTTTTTAGAGCTTCCCTGGTGGCTCAGATGTAAAGGGTCTGCCTGCAATGTGGGAGACCCGGGTTCAATCCCTGGGTCAGGAAGATCCCCTGGAGAAGGAAATGGCAACCCACTCCAGTATTTGCCTGGAAAATCCCATGGACGGAAGAGCCTGGCAGGCTATAGTCCATGCGGTCACAAAGAGTCGGACATGACTGAGCGACTTCACTTTCACATTTCACTTTTTATTTTTAAAACCTGTACTTTATTATTTTAGTTTTTTGATCTGTGATATTTTTCCAGATGTTTATTTTTAATTAATTTAAACAAATTGGCAATAGCAAATTGTTTTGATTGCTTTTTGATTGCTTTTTTTTTAATTGAAAATATTCTGTTCTTGTTTTATGAATAAAAGCATTCTTGAATTTCTCAGTAGATGAACTGGTGTTTTTTTCTGTTTCCTAAATTATCTTCATTTCTCTCAGGCCTTACTTACTTTTCTATTTGTTTATCTTGGTTTTCTTTTCAAGGGTTTCTAACAAGAAGAACAGTGAGGAAGTAAATCTAGTTTGGCTTTAGGAAATAGCATGTCAGGCACTGACTGTCCCACAGGCAAGGATGCAAAGGCTTCACTTTGAGATTCCAGTATCCACACAGGAGCCTTATCTTTGCCCAGTTAACTTAAGGTTCTTTGTAATTCTTTCCACCTACACTCCAGAGAGTGCTTTACATTTTCCTGCCTAAAGACAAGAATATGGATTGATATATACCCTTAGTAACAATGTAGGAATTGTATTAAAATGTATGCTTCTCTTTAAAGAGCCCATTAAGAAATGAAAAGGCATTTGCATTTCTATATGGTTGTGAATTTCACAAAGCTTGTGTTTTATACTGGTAATGAAGACTTAGTCAACCCTTTAACTTAGTAGGCATAATAATTAAGCTGGTCTGGTTTCTCTGTGCTCCTTCCCAATGTCAATGTGAATGTTACATGATTTTATGAAGGGCCCTGGAGCATAAGGTTTCAGTTTTTTTGAAATCTAAAATTAATGGTAATGCATTTTACATCAAGAAACAGTAAACACGTATAAACATAAATATGCATTAAACTAAAATATATATTAAATGCAAAGCAATTTTATATTTCCCTTTATGTTTCAGTTTTAAAAATTCTGATCTAGGCTTACTAAACTTGTTTTATGACTCACAATGGCACCCCACTCCAGTACTGTTGCCTGGAAAATCCCATGGATGGAGGAGCCTGGTAGGCTACAGTCCATGGGGTCGCTAAGAGTCGGACACGACTGAGCGACTTCACTTTCACTTTTCACTTTCATGCATTGGAGAAGGAAATGGCAACCCACTCCAGTGTTCTTGCCTGGAGAATCCCAGGGACAGAGGAGCCAGGTGGGCTTCCGTCTCTGGGGTCGCACAGAGATGGACACGACTGACACGACTTAGCAGCAGCAGCAGCAGCAATCATTTCATAGTGTGCAAAACAGTGCTGTAGGATTAAAAAACAATCCTAAGAATTAAATGAAAATGTACTCTGGGTTTTCAGAGTATAAAATTCCTTTTCCGAAGTTATTTTCTTTATTTTTTAACATTTAACATTTTAACATCTTAACATCAGAATCTTATGTGTATTTAACATAACAATTCTTAGCAACCTTGTTATCTGGGTATTTTCTCCAAAACTCAAACTTAGAGGAAAAAAAAAGCATAGAACTAAAATGCATGTTGTTCAGTTGCTAATTTGTGTCTGACTCTTTGCGACCCCATGGACTGCAGCATGCCAAGCTTCCCTGTCCTTCACCATCTCTGGGAGCTTGTTCAAACTCATGTGTAAGTGAGCCAATCATTGCCTGGTATGACAATGGACATATTTGGTCATTGTCCTTATTAGGATATTGGGATATTGTAGGGTCAATCCTGCATATTTTTTATGGCATGGAATTTACAACATATTTCAAATAATTTTCATCAAAAAGGTTTTAGCATTGTTGCTTGGTTTTGGTCCATTTTTGTATTTTGAAGTCCCCCTAAAGATGGCTAGAAACAAATGGTCCACAGACCACGCTGCAAATGCCCCTCCAGCAGGTGGCTGCTCACGCCTAAAGTTCTCCTCAACGTTTTGCTGAAAAATAGTGTATCATACTTGGATCAGATTAGTTGAGCACTCTTTAAGATCGATTAAAATCTGGGACTGGCAGAGAAAGGGATCCAACAAAAAACATGAGGCAAGTATAGTTATGTCATACAGAAAAAGAATTCTGTATTCAGAACTGGTTTCTTAGAAAAGTAGAGACACGGCAGTGAATTCTAAATCAAAAACTCGTTTCAGTGAAATAACCCGTGACTGAAAAGTAACTGTGAGCCCACCCATGGTTAACATCAATTATGTGTTGAGTAAATGAGGGTTTGTTTTCAGTTATAATTTGGGGAATTAATTAAGTAGCTAGGAAGTTGTATAAGGTACACAGTTTTAAGTGGATTCTGTTATACTTCTGAAATTAAGTATTGGTTAACTTGTGTGAAGAGCTTCCCTGGTGGCTCAGACAGTAAAGCATCTGCCTGAAATGCAGGAGACCTGGGTTCAATCCCTGGGTCGGGAATATCCCCTGGAGAAGGAAATGGCAACCCACTCCAGTACTCTTGCCTGGAAAATCCCATGGACGGAGGAGCCTGGCAGACTACAGTCCATGGGGTCACAAAGAGTTGGACACAACTGAGCGACTTCACTTTCACTTTAACTTGTGTGAAAGGGAAAGTAAAATATGCCTAGGTAGTTTTTTTCTTTTTTTTCTTCACTGGTGGTTGGAAGAAAGATGACTTTTTAAAGTTTTCCAGAGCCCTTCCAAAAAGGGCTTGTTGAGGATTCATTTAAGGAATGGCCACACAGATAATCACAGATGACGGTGTCATACCACTTCATTAACTAGGTGAAGGAAAATAGCAACATTTTCATTTTAATGAGATGTCAGTTCCCTCCCTTGCCATACCATGCATCTTAATGTCCTTGTCTACACTGACTTGGGGCTCCAAATCCCTGTCATTACTTTGCAATCCCTTTCTATAATTTCTTGTGACACAGGATGCTTAAATCCACAAGAAATGTGAGGTGAGGCAGAGAGAATCCTGCAGACTGACTTGCTATATGCAGAACATTCATTTGCATTATTCATTAAATAAGAGCACTGATTTGCATCTCATTCTGGTTGTCTCCTTTAGGTGAAAAAATACTGGAGAACTCTGCATGTTCTCCCAATTTTTATATTAATAAAAATTATTAGAGGAATTAAGCTTGATTGCTGTCCTAGATTTTGTCCTGCATCATTTGCAGTTTTGCTTAAAAAAAAAAAAACTCACACCCTAAACACTCCTAAAATCCCCAAACCAATATCCATTTTCCCTTTTCTGTTTAAAATATTTGAAGCTTTAACATTTGATGAAAGATCTGAATACATAAATATATTTTATTGAAATGCAAAATGAGACATTTATTTATGATCCATATCTTATGTTAGGAATGGGAAGGAGGTGGGGGTGGAAAAAAAAAGTATAGGCACAAGTACATCTCCCTAAATCTCATTTTAGAGAAATTTCCTAGCAACAGAAACATACCACAAATTAGAAGATACTGCTGGTAATAAATTCTTCCCGTTTTGGTGGTCAAATCCATGTGATGAAATTTTGCTTTTTATTTTCTCTTCAGAAGCAGTGACCAATTAAGACTATACTTTCAGGCAAGCTATAGCCCCATCATTATAAAAAACGTACTCATTGATGTTCTAAGTGAGTAGAGGTCTGTGTTGGTCTCGAGTTCTGGTAAGTACAAGAAAAATTTTTAAAAATCCTTCTTTTCTTGGTCTGTAGTCTCAATTCCCCAAGGTCATAGTAAACTTGCCAGCACTTGCCAGTTCCTTGTCACTGGGGTTGTAGGGCTTTATTTATGTCCTCTAGAAATTCTCTGGGATTCTGAGGAATGAAGCTGTACAGGAGGCTCTGATCTGCAGTCATGTGTTCAATTTGAACCACTGGTGCATTGACAAAGGAGAAGCAGGACATCGTGTGGATAGCAGCCGTCTTTAGCCTTCTCAAGAGAAAAGGGAGCAGAAGAGTCAAAGATAATTCTTCTGCCTGCTGATTTGTTGCAGTTCTGTTGCCCCCAAATAAGTGATGGTATTCTGTTGAAGGCTGCATTGAATCTAGTGGTCATGGATCAATCACAGCCTCCAAGATATGAATAGAATACCTTTGTTATTAAGGTGACGTTGTAACTAGAAACATGGTGTCTGGCAGGCTGGGATGGTTTGTCTCAAGTAGAGATTTTATGCAAATTGCACGTTGTTTCATCAGCACAGGTAACAGAAGATTGAATGGATTCTTTTGCCCTACTTTTTTGTATCTCCCAAAGGCTTTAAGTTCACTGGTGGAAGGAGGTCATCACAATCATTTATTATCCTTGTTCATGGGACACTCCCCCACACAACTGCTGTTTATTCTTGTCTGGTTCCTGTGATTAATGTTGTGATGCAAAGCAATTACCTCTTTATGGCCAACTCTGGCCTACTGCAATGTTTAAGGGTTTTTGGCATCCCCTAAAGGAACACCATTTTTTAAATAGTTCTCATTTGCATTATACTGACTCTGGAATTCAATCCAAAATTTGATTTTTGGCCAATGACCAAAAAGGTCAGCGACCAGTTAGGTCAACTTCAGATTCTGTTTTTATTGCAAGAGTGATTGTTTAAAGATATTTTTTTGCCTCAAGCATTCACTTTTTTAAAATAATGAAGTTCCTTTTCACTTATTTAATTAGGACCACATGGTGACCTTTCAAAGTAACAAATATTAATACTAAAAATTTGGGGCAGCTGTGTTTAGTTGTATCAGTTTTGGGTGATTATACCATTTGGAGGACATCAGTCTTTTGTTTTCTTAAATGTCATAATGGGCTCATAATGCCATGCTTTATATATAAAAAAAAGTCGCTGCTGAGCTATTTCCATTATAGAAGTCTTATGGTGGTTTTGGAATCCTGAATGAAGAGATTACACCTGAATGTCTCATACACTTTCCAAAAATAACATAGCCAAAAGACAACTGTAATTTCCCATCTTCCTCACCTCTCCCCCTCCCCATCCCCCTGAAACTGTTACTGATCATCTCAGCAAGTGGTATTACCTTTCCCCATTTGACTAAGCCAAACTCTAGTAGTCATCCTCGATCCCTTTTTACTCTCATGCTTATGATTGGATTACTATTGCTGTATAACAGACTACCTCAAAACTCAGTGGCACAAAGTGAAGTATGTGTGTGGGAAAGATATTGTTGTACCCATCTTTGGTAAATGCTATCAACCCCTGTTCACCTTCTGTCCACAAGGTGGACATCCTTTCCACATGCAAAAAAGGTATCCACCAGATACCTCCCTCAAAATTCCCAGAGTCTCATCTTACTGCTTGAAGTCTGTGATGTTGCCATCCAGATCAGATCCAGGTGCCAAGGAGGATCTGTGGATGTGGTTCTTCCAGCATGTTTCTCCTCAATCTCTGAAGAGCTATGGGTAAAAGATTCCAATTATCTTTCTCACTTTCTCCCGTATGACCAACATGCAGTGGGGGTCAAGCATAGGATAACCACTACAAGCATTCCCATTTTAAAAAGGGGGGTGGGCAGAGAATGAGAGGCACACAAGCTGTCACCGTTCAGTGATGGTTCTGAAATTCAGTTGGGCACATCTTGTTGGTTTCTTGATAGGAGCTCATATCTGTCCCTAAGCAGTTGTTTTTTCTAGCTGTAAAATCTACCTTTCCTAGTGTTTGGCTTCACTTTCTGTGTTGTTATTCTGTCTTTTCCATAAGAAATAACCCACATTTCCGGCTGACTAGGTGGTGCTAGTCCTAAAGAACCCAGCTGCCAATGCAGGAGACAGGGGATACAGTTCGATTGCTGGGTCGGAAAGATCCCCTGAGGAGGACATGGCAACCCACTCCGGTTGGAGAATCCCATGGGCAGAGGAGCCTAGTGGGCTACTAGGGTCACAAAGAATTGGACACGACTGAGGTGTCTTAGCATGCAAGTTTTCTCTTACTGCTTCTCGCCCAAAGTAGGTCATGGGTCCAAAGACCCTACCCTCTTCATTTTATCGTGTATCTCCAGCCCTTTAGGTCCAAGGTGATGCAGTTATCTTTAATGCTATCGGGCTTCCTGTATATCAATCCACATTAGACAAAAGACACCCCTGAAATCTCTTCAGAATCTGTAGGACAAAACCCTTAAGAGTCTGGGTGCCCATTGTTTAAAAAGGCATGCCCTTAAATCCAGAAGGCCTTGTGTGTATTTGAAAGGTTTATGAGGACCATCCTAAATCTTTCTGAAGTTTTAATGAAAGATTTTACAGTCGCCGTCTTTTCTTCATCCTAATGTTGGAGACATTTTCCTAACAAGCCAGGATTTGATCTTTGCACTGAAGCCCTATCTCACTTTGAGAATCTTCTGTGGAGAAATACTGAATGAACAATTTTTTTAAAAAGCCCAGAAAGACCTTTTATATTTCTGTTCAAGTTTACTTAAAAGCTAAATGATTCCCTTTCTTTTTATCTACCTCTCTTACACATGGCTAAAAGAAACAGATTAGGACTTTTAGTATTCTAAGAAATGTCCTTAGCCAATCTGCCAGTTTATTAAGCATATTTTTTATTTTCTATGTAAATGCAGCCATAGGGTTGCCAAACTTTCTGCCACTGTAGAGCAAAGGCCAGTTTTTTTTTTTTTTTTTTTCTTTTTTCCTAGCTTCCAATAACAGTTTCTTCCTTTTCATCCAAGCTTTCACCGAAGTCTCCTTAAAGGCCTTTCTAGCTTTCACTGACTGTCTTAACTGGCTTTACTAGGTTTCACTTACCTTCATCACCTGTCTTTTTAAGGTCTTCTGAGCTTTTCCCCACAGTCCAATTCCAAAGCCAGTGCCACATGTTTTGGGCTTTTGATATGTCTGAACTCCATTCCGGTACTAAATTTCTATTTTACTTGCTATTTTTGCATAAGCAGCCACCACATGATTTAGTAGCACAAATTATCTTTTTATTATGTGTGCAGATTCTGTGGATCAGGAATTTAGACAAAGTACGATAAGGATGGCTTGTTTCTGTTCTAAAATTTCTAGGATCTGAGTTGGTAGAACTCAGCAGCTAGGGGGGTCAATTTGATAGCTGGAGCCAGAATTATCTCAAGGCGTCTTCATTCGTGTGTCTGTCAGTTGATGCTGACTATCAATAGTCCAACTTTCAGCTTGGATGTTTGGTGAAGTACCTTCATGTGGCCTCTCTGTGCGGCCTGGGCTTTCTCACTGTGTGATGGACTCAGAGTAGCTGAATTTACTGCATTGAAACTCAGACACTTCAAGTGTCATAGCATACAGAGTGTGTATTTGTTTCCTGTTGCTGCTGCTGCTGCTGCTAAGTCGCTTCAGTCGTGTCCAACTCTGTGTGACCCCATAGACAGGAAGCCCACCAGGCTCCCCTGTCCCTGAGATTCTCCAGGCAAGAACACTGGAGTGGGTTGCCATTTCCTTCTCCAATGCATGAAAATGAAAAGTGAAAGGGAAGTCGCTCAGTTGTGTCCGACTCTTCACAACCCCATGGACTGCAGACTACCAGGCTCCTCCGCCCATGGGATTTTCCAGCCAAGAGTACTGGAGTGGGTTATAACAATATACCCAAACTGGGTGGCTGAAAACAGAAATTCATTATCTCACAGTTCTGGAGCCTGGAAGTCTGAAATAAAGGTGTTGGCACGGCCATACTGCTTCTGAAGGCTCTGGGAAGGCTTCTGGAGGTTGTCAACAATCTTTCACGTTCCCTGTCTTTCAGCTGCATCCCTCTAATTTCTGCCTCTGTTTTCACATGGCCTTCTTTCCTCTGTATCTGTATGTCCTCTGCTTTTTTTATAAGGACATGAATTATATTAAAATTAGGGTCCACTCTGATCTACCATGTCGTTAATTTGACTAATTGCAGCTACAGAGACCCTACTTCTAAACAAGGCCACTTTCTGATGTTTCCTGGGACACTGTTTAACCCAGTATAAGTTGGAAACTGCACTGTCTCTATAACTTAGCCTTGGAAGGCTATGTAGGATCGTTTGCACTGTGCTTCATTGGGTTGCAGCAGTCACAATCAGGCCCTGGTTTAATAGGAGCAGAGTTAGATTCTACTTATTGATGGAGGACTTTCAGGGTCACATTGTAGAATAATTTGTGCTATAAAATGTTTTTGTGTTCATCCTTGAAAAATGCAGTCTGCCACACCCTTATCCACTTCGTGACCAAATTCTATTGATTCTGCCTCCAAAATATATCTCACATCTGTTCCCTTACTTCCTTTGCCACCCACTCATGCAAATAATTTCTCATCTGAATTATTGCATTAAACTCTTATCCGATCTTTCTGTACCCACTTTCGCCTCTTCTAACCTTTTTACCACCACGCTGCAAGAAAAGAGGTATTAAAACTATAAATTTACTCATATCACTCTGTTTAAATCTCTTTGGAGGCTTCCAATTGTTTGTATGGGCTTCCCTGGTGGCTCAGATGGTAAAGAATCTGACTATAATGCAGGAGACCTGGATTCAATCCCTGGGTTGGGAATATCCCCTAGAGAAGGGAATAGCAACCCACTCCAGCATTCTTGCCTGGAGAATTCCATGGACTGAGGAGCCTGATGAGCTACAGTTCATGGGGTCGCAAAGAGTGGGACACGACTGAGCGACTAACACACATACGTACAATTGCATGTACAATACAGTGTAGATGAAGAGGCCTTGCAAAATCTGTCTTTCCAGCTGTCTCAATGAAAAGGCATGCCACCTTTTTCTTCTTTATGTACTTGTCTCTGGTCACTCAGGCCTTTGACAGCTCTTGGATCAACCCAATCATGTTTGCATCTTAAAGACTTTGCACTTACACTTTCTTCTGCCTGGAAATCTCTTTCTTTGGTTCATTAGGCTCACATTTCACGTATCTACGTTTTATATTAAATGTTACCACTTTAATAATAATGATAATAATAATTATAGCTAACATTCTTTTGAGTTAGCTTAAAACATTTTTCGGACCTTAGAGCTAGTCACTGTATCTGGATTATTTTTAAAAATCTCCGTAACACCTGGTAAAAGAGGTTCTATTATGATTCTTATTTTATAGGTAAGAAAGCTGAGGCTTAAAGATTTTATATGATGCTCCCAAAATCATACTACCTTGTGCTGTATAATACATACCATGTACTAGAGTTCAGAATTATACTTCAAGGTTGTCTGACTGCAGAGACTGCCATTTCAACCACTAGACCCTGCTGCCTCTACAGGAAACCTCATTCTGTACTTTATTTTTAGTCATAACACTTATTTCTTTTCTTCATTTTGTTGATCGCTCTCTGTAGTTTAAAAAATATATATATATACACACATATATGTATATATTTATTTATTGCTTATCTTTCCAATTAGTATTAAATAATTTTTGTTATTCATAGCTCTGTCTCACCACCCACAAAGTACATGGCACATGGTAGATAATTTGTATTTGATGAATAAATGTAGTGGTGTTTTGATAAATATTTAACCACCAGTTTGGGGTGGGGTTGGGGACTGATTTGTAGCTTTTTTGAATTTCCATACTCTCACCTCAGAACTTACTTCAAGCTGCAAAGAATTTAACAACTGACTCACAAAATTCCTGAAAATTAAGTTCTAGCATAGCATTCATTCTAGATGAACGAATGAATGGTTGATGTAAAGAACAGAATAGCTCACCTGCAGTCACTGGTGTTCAAGGGGACAGGGGATGTTCTGTCTATAAGCTCTTGTGGTTTTAGTTCCAAAGAGATCAAACACATTGGTGAGGGTTCAGAGCATAGTTCCTATTAGAGCTGCAGAAGGGCAATGAAGAGTTAACGTGGTGTCTGAAATACTCAGTATCTCCACAACAATGTAGTGAGAAACACTGAGACCAGATCCTGTCATTTCTTCATCTTTTTTTCACTGCCTCAGGTGTTGGCAAGGACACGTATGATTCAGAAGCAAGGACAGGATGACTTTGTTTTATCCTTTACAGGGAAAGGATAGCTGGGATTGGAGTAGGAAGGAGTGTATAGAAAGGAGAAGGGGGAGGGGAGCCATTAATATTTCACGTTAGGTGTAAAAATGTTCAGTTGCAGCTTTGGCTAGGGAGAGAAATTTCCTTGAAAGTATTTGTTGGAGTTTTATGCTAAATGATTGTACAGAAGACTGATTTATGATTGGTCCAATTATTTATCTCTGTATGTAATATGGAGTGAAATAGGCATTATTTTTTAAATCACTATATGCCACTCAGCATTGCTGCCAACATTTTATTTGACAGTTAATTATAAAAATACTGCATGAATTTTTTGATCAGCAGTCTCATGCTGGTTAGAATCTAGCAATAGATGTGAATAAATGTGTTGCATTTGGTGGGACTGTATTTATCATATTAGGTATGAAAGTCTTGGCATCATGTTGGCTGACTACAGAGTAGTAAGAGAAGGTGCTGAGATGCTTAGATGTCTCAGTCATGGCCAGCATATAATACGTCTCTTATTTAACTGACAAGTCTACACTTCGGCCCCATATATTTCAGTCCCTTCACACTTAGCATAAGTAATATCTTCTATTATGCACATTCACTCAGGGGTTTTGAATGAATAAGCTCTACTCTCCTTGCCAGCTCCAGGATCCAGAGTTTTAAAAGTGCATGTGTAATTAATTTTGCTTTAGAATTTTGAGTAAATATCATGAGAAATGCTTTTCTCTTTATTAATTTCCAGGTGTGAGTCTAAAAAAAACAGCAACTGTTTTTCTTAAAAATCACATGAATAATATTGGAGCAAGACTGTCTCAGTTGGAGACAAAAACATTATATTTGTGTCTCATGGTAATCTATCCAAGGGTTAATGGACCCAGAACCCTCTGGACAGTTCAAAAATCCACATAACAGGGTAGATTTTTTGCATTAGGATTCCTGACTTAGCTGAAAAATGTGAAAAATCAGATGCAGCCAAAGAGTTCCCTATTGATTACAAATGTGAGGATCAAGAGTAAGTTATTCCATCTAAGGCAGCATTTATTTAAATTTAAAATAGTCCTTCTTGGTAATCTTATTTTGTTTAGTAACATATAAATCAATGACATTTTTAAGAGTATTAATTCCATTACATTTGAGGGGCTTCCTGTGACAGAATAGGCATTGATATCCAGTCATATTTTGGGGTGTCTAATTGTGCTCATCTTCTCCTACGAGAATTCCAAAATTGCAACTCACTGCTGAACAGCCATTGACAGGAGAATGTTGGAACCCACCACAAAAAGATACCCCACATCCAAGGAAAAAGGAAAAGCCCCAAGGAGACGATAGGAGGGGTGAAATTGCACTTAGAATCAAACTCCATACCTGCCAGAGATACTTAGAGGGCTCAGACAAAACCTTGTGTGCACCAGGACCCAGAGACCCCACAGAGCCTGAGCCAGACCTGCCTTTGAGTGTTTGTCTCCTGTGGAGGCATGGGTCAACAGTGGCCTACCATGGGGTCAGGGGCTCTGGCTGAGGCAGACCTGGCTCACGCCCACATTTCAGGCGGATTCTTTACCAACTGAGCCACGAGGGAAGCCCTAAGCACACATTTATTTTCTTACACATCACTTCCAGCTGTACCAAACTGCTTGAAGTTGTCAATGGATCATGCATTATGTTATTTGTGCTTTTGCACACACTTCTTCCTCTACCCAGAACTCCTGTCGTGTTCACTGAGTGAAGTGAGTGAGTGAAGTCGCTCAGCCGTGTCTGATTCTTTGTGACCCCATGGACTGTAGCCTACCAGGCTCCTCCCTCCATGGGATTCTCCAGGCAAGAGTACTGGAGTGGGTTGCCATTTCCTTCTCCAGGGGATCTTCCCGACCCAGGGATTGAACCCGGGTCTCCTGCATTGCAGGCAAACGCTTTAACCTCTGAGCCACCAGGGAAGCCCTGTCATTCTTCAAAAGTCAGCCTGAAAGTCATACCTCAGAGATGGCTAGTCCCCTTACTCTGCACGTCTACTCACAGCTGATGATATGGTACACTATTGTACACTGAACTTCTCCAAGGCAGCAACCAGGCATTCTTCGATGATTATGTGAAGTGGTCACAAGTGCAAGGAATTCTCTCATTTGAAATCTTTCCCCCTATTTTCAGCATTCCTTAATTAATTATAGTAATCCCCATATACCTAAGGAGGATACTTTCCGAGATGGCCAGTGGATGCCTGAAACCAGGGGTAGTACCAAACCCTCACGTATTGTTTTTTCTGATACATACATACCTATGATAAAGTTTAATGTATAAATTAGGTGTAATAACAACAACAATAATAAAATAGAACAATTATAACAATATAGTATCATAAAAGTTGTATAAATGTGCTCTATTTTGCTCTCAAAATATCTTATTGAACTGTACTCACCCTTTGTGTGATGATGTGAGATGGTAAAATGCCTCCATGATGAGATGAAGTGGGGTGAATGATGGAGGCATTGTGACATAGCATTAGACTACCACTGACAATATGTCAGAAAGAGGACTATCTGCTTCAAGTAACCCTTGATCATCAAGCCCTGACGATGTCCATGGCTGGATGTCAGGAGAAGATGTCCGTGGTTATGGATCCCAGATGGGAAGGAGTGGAAGAGGAAGAGATTTCATCAGACTACTCAGAATAGCATGCAGTTTAAAATTTATAAGTTGTTTATTTCTGGAATTTTTCATTATTATTTTCAGACCATGGTTAACTAAACTGGAAAACAAAACCACAGACAAGAGACAAGAGATAAGAGGAGACTGTTGTCTTAAATCAGAGTCTCCTTACAGAAAAATAAATACACATCAGTTTCCCCAATTTCTCCTAAAACTCTTTCCAGTTAACTCAGGCACATAAATCAATACTTGTATGCATTCTTATTTTTTCTTCCTTCTGTTTCCTCATGTCTTTTCATTTGTGAATCATGAGACAGCCCCAGTTATACAAAGTCCGTGTATGCAAGCCAACATCTGTAGCCGAGAAAAGAAAGAAGATCTAAAATGTTTAAAAGTCCACCAATAGCATCACTCTGTAACATGTTTTAAAATTTCTAGAAGACTCTTATCAAGTCTCTAATATTTCCATTATCCTCTCCTCAGTCTCAATACAATTTGCTTTACTTCCTATAACACTGTTAAAAAATAAATAAGAATGTATTTCCTATTACTTTCATAATGATTATCAATGACAACGTAAAGTTTCTATTGTATTTTTAATTAAATATATGATGATTCAACTGGAATCCAGGTTACACAGGCTTTTATTGGTTGACCTGGAAACTAATAACCATTTGTCAAAGTTCCTGCGGGGAAAAAATGCTTTCCAGATTCTAAATAGCTACCTTAGAAACTTTGAGACATAGTCCTTACAAGCTGTCGTCTACTTATATTCAAATTTGTATAGTTTCTCTACAAATTCAAAGAAAATTTACACCGTTTTCCATATGTGCTTAGGGAAAATGAAAGTTTAGTGAAACATGTGCTTTAGAGTGGTGCAGATTTGGATTTGAATTTCACTGCAACCATTATTTTTTTCTGTATTAATGGATAGTTTAAGCCTCAGTTTCCTCATATGTAACATGAAGATAAATATTCCTGTGTGCATGTGTCAGGCAGCTAGTGTCGCCAGATAAAATACAACGCAGTTAAGTTTGAATTCCATGAAAACAATGAATATTTTTCTGTAAACATTTTAACACATATAATTTTAGTATGAAAATTTTCATTGTTGATCTGAAGCTCAGTTTTTAACTGGGCATCCTGTATTAGCATTTGTTAAGTATGGCAAACGTACAAGAGTGCTAGTTTATCTGTGTGATGCTCATATATATGTGATACAGAAAATGTGGGATTCCTTCTGCAGCCCTTAGCTACAGTGGTCAGCTATGTTGAAACTAAGTAGGTCTCTGCTAGCTTACTGCTACTCCCAAATGCTACCCTCTGCCTCAGCAAATTACATAGTCACAGAGCCCCACCACTAAATAGTCTAATGAGAAATCACAATAGTGGTCATTCTTGGGTTTTGTTCTTCAGAAACTATGTGGATAGATGAAGTGATTTTCGACACTCAGTTTAAAAATATGATGGCATGTTTAAAGTTCAGCATAATACGTAAGAATGGGTGTGGGCTAAGTCGCTTCAGTCGTGTCCAACTCTTTGCACCCCTATGGACTGTAGCCCGCCATGCTCTTCTGTCCGTGGGATTCTCCAGACAAGAATACTGGAGTAGGTTGCCTTGCCCTTCTCTAGGGAAGGATGGGTAGACAATATTTGAAAATCATCTGCCATTCGATATGGAAGGAACTTAAGAGGCCATCCAAGCTACCCCTTTTTATACTGATAAGGGGCCTGACCCCCAGAGAGTTCAACAGATTTGCCTGAGCCCGGGCTGGAATTTCACCCCCCTGACTTCAGTCTCAGTAGGGTTTTCTCCTACAGAGTTTCTCCTGCAGTGCTTCCTATCTAATTTCTTCTGTGACTGATTAGAATATGCTTGTATGCAGTGACAGGGTGCGATCTGTTTCATTTCCTCTGTGTGGCGCTTGCCCAGGATCCTTTGGAGGTATGGATATAATTGATGATTTAGTGCACCATAGTGTATAAACATTGCCTTCAAGTTGGCCACTGCATTTTTAATCATAACATCATATCTATTAAAATATTTTTTATGCATTACATTGGGTCACGTTAAAATGTGATTATTTAAAAATAATGATCTTATTCCCAGACCCTTATAAATAAAACACATTTCTTCCCATTCTTCACGCTACGGTGATACACTGTTGGTATCAAAGGTAGATTATAGTGTAACTTTCATCACTACAGCTTATTTGGTTATTCTTTATTTTCATAAAGTAGTAAAATGTAAATTATTCTTAATTCAAATAAATTCTAAAAATGTCATCTGTGGAACAACTGGAAATTTGAACATTGGCTTTAAAGTGATGTTGAAAATCATTAATAATTCTTTAGGTGTGATAATGGTATTGTAGTTAAATTTAGATACATGTGCTGATATGCCTGTGAATGTGCTCTTGGATTAGTTTCAAAATTGTACTGTCAGAAGAGGCGAGATTAAGTAGAGAAGAGAAAAAACAAGATTGGCCATGAGATAATTGTTGAAGGTGGATGATAGGTGCAAGGAGGTTTCATTATACTATTCTGTCTGCTTTTGTATATGCTTAAAGTTTTCCATAATAGCAAGTTAAAATTATGTTCCTGATCTCCAGACTCTAGTCTAATTATGAAAGTGAAAGTCACTCCATCATGTCTGACTCTTTGCAACCCCATGGACTGTAGCCTGCCAGGCTCTTCTGTACATGGAATTATCCAGGCCAGAATACTGGAGTGGGTAGCCATTCCCTTCTCTGGAGGATCTTCCCAACCCAGGAATCGAACCCAGATCTCCTGCATTGCAGGCAGATTTTTACCATCTGAGTCACCAGGGAAGCCTTAGTCTAATTATACAGAGTTTAAATAAAATTATATCACTTGAAATCAAAGATTTTAATGCTTATATTTAATGGACAGAAATAACATTTGCCTTCAAGTCCATTACTTGTTGGCTTTTTTTTTTTTTCCCCCCACTCTTTCTGTTCATTTGAGAGAGTCACGTATAATAGAAAGAACTGGGAACCCAGAGAGTCTAATTCTAGCAGGTCTCTCCCTGCCTTTTGTAATTTGCATGACCTCAGGCAAGATACTTAATCTCTTTGGGCCTCAGTTTTCTCATTATGCAAAATGAGATCATTGTTCTTTGGTCTCCTGGGGCATTCAGCTCTGAAATTGTTTGACATGATATCACACTCAGGCTTTCCAAATCCACCATTAAGCTGGCTCATGGTGTGTTTAATCTTTATTCTCTCCCTGTTAATGGAGTGATGGGCTGTATTCTAGGAACAACTAGTTTTAACATAAAGATACTAGGAATGTGATACAAAATATTGTATGCTTCCTATGCATCTCCTGTGTATGAGTTTATTATTAAATCCTTCTCAAAAGAGTTGATATCTCTATCGATATTACCTAGTAGAAAAGTTACAGAAACTATTTCCCACTTTGAAAGTTGAACAATGCTCTTGGTATGGTGTTAATATAAACTCTTTCAAGATTCAAAGGGTTTACTTTCATTTTAGAATTCAAGATTTTTAAAAAATAATAATATATTTACTCTCTATATATAATTTTGTTACCTTCAGTAATGTCCCCAGCCTTTTATATGAAGGCTGTTATATTCTCATGTAGTAGGACATTGTCCTCTTTACCAGTTTTATTGTTTCTTTTTTGAACTGTCCCTAATTTTGTAGTATGACATACATTATGCATATTGTGTTTATACCATTTTTTTCCCAAAGGCAAGACTTTTGAATATGTGAAGTGTAGCCCTAATTTACTGTATTTATAACTTCTCCCCAAGAATTTAGTTTCATTGCAGTCCTATCATCATTGCAAAACATCTTTTTATGAAAAATATGCATTGGATACTACTTTATAGTAATGCCAAATATATTATCTGAGTGTCACATCAAAATTCATCCATTCAACAAACATTTAATGAATGTCTTCTAGGTGTGTTAATTTTGAAAGGAGATCTTGAAGGAAAGAAGGCTCAGAACAAATTACCAGAGGACACAGATTTCCAATTTTAAACTGATTTATTCCTTAGACAATGTTACTAAGAGACACTTAATTATTCATACACACAGTCCTCCTCTTGCACAGATACTTCAAAATTACCATAACTAATTCAGAGTCCCAACTCCAGTCCCCAAAGAATGAAGTGACTGCTTCAGTGGAAGCCACCATGGAGTATCACAAAGTCCATTATTATCACTTTTTGAAATAAATCCTTTCTGCTTACTCAGTATCTTTACAATAATCCATTTTATCCATCAATAGCCTTCTAAACCAGGATTTGTTTGTTTGGTCTCTGTGAAATGATGATACTTTAATCCAGAGTCTTTCAGGACTACCTTATGTTTGACCTTGCTGGAATCATGGGGTTTTTCATCAGCCTGTTGGAATACTTGACATGACAAGTAATAGGATCCATTCCTTCTTTAGTCAGATATACACTTGAGTAACCATATCAGGTTCCCAGACACTGTTTTTGTAATCATTCCTTGTATTCACTCTCATCTCCTAGAGGTGATAGGGCAGGCTTCTTTGTTAACTAATTCATACTTTTTTTTTTCTTATTGTTTTTTTTTTAATTCAAAAGTTTTAAATTTTATTTTATTTTTAAACTTTACAATATTGTATTAGTTTTGCCAAATATCGAAATGAATCCGCCACAGGTATACCTGTGTTCCCCATCCTGAACCCTCCTCCCTCCTCCCTCCCCATACCATCCCTCTGGGTCATCCCAGTGCACCATACTTTGATTTGTTCATAAACATTTTTTTGAGAATCCACTGTGTGCTAGGTGAATGCAAGAATGACAAAGATAATGGTAACAGCCCCAGTTTTCAAAATCACATATTTTAAAATCTGGTAGTTCCTGGTAACGTATCAGCTAATCATATGCTATATGGTTAAATTTAGAACAATACATTATCTTACTCTGGTCTTTGGTTTCTATCTGAGAATATTTTCTTGAGGTTATTTTCATGGATTCCTATCAGTACATTAGGAGAAGGTACGTCCAGGGGAGAGTTTTGATCAGATTATTCTCCCTTCTTAGCCCACTCTTTGAACTCTTATTTCATTGTCTTTTGAATACTCTTTGATGAGGCAACTTTTCAAACCCTTTTCAAGTTAAAAGAAATAGGACCACTGGTTTCCGTCGTTCAAGTAGTTCTTTGCTTCTTCACATATCTTGTTGATGTGAAGAGACACTTGAGTTCTCCTATCAAAAATAAATTGCTTTTCTTTCATGAACTTTTCCTGTCCCTGTCTAAGGTGACAGTGTCTGTTATCTGTCTCAAAAGGTTGTCCCTTTTTCATATAAGTAGAATTGATCATAGAGCATATAATATCTTGAGATTGGCTTTGTTAACTTATAATAATGCATTATGATAGTAGTACATTATGATAATAATACATGGAGATGTATTTAAAACATCTTAATTACAAAAGTTTCAACCCAAATTTTAAATCATTCAATATGTATACACTATTTTTGAAAGAAAAAAATCTTAGATGTCACCCTCTGACCTTCCATTCCCCATTTTCTTGCTACTGTTGTCTAAAATTCGAATTCTATTCTTCAGAACATAGTATTTCTTTGTTTTTGCAAGTAATTTAACTTAGCAAGAAGGTTTGCCGATTCTTTTGATCACTTTTCTCTATATATTTGCATGCTTCCATCTTTCTGCATTTATTATTACTTTTTAACTGAAGTATTTTCCTTAATAATTCTTTCAACAAGAGTCCGTTGAGTACTGATTTCTCTTACCCTGTGTCTTTTTTTCTCTATAGCTTTAGATAGTAATATGCTTAGAGATGAAATATCACGTTAACAGTTATTTTTCTGACCATTTTTAAAGGATATTTTCTGTCATTTTAGGTACAGTAGATATCTATTGTTGCTAATGAAATTATATTGAAAATTTTATCAGCATTGGTTATGGAGTTTTTTTGGTAGATAATTTTTCTCTCTGGAAGAGTTTATATATATATATATATATATATATATATATACACACACACACACACACTAAAACATATATATATGTACATATATATGTATTATTCATACAGTTTCAATAAGCTATATTTAAGTACAGTTTTGTTTTATTTTTAGTTTTTCAGCTTGGCCTTTGGTATATACACTCAATCTAAGGATATCTATTTTTTTCTGAGAATACTTATTTTTTCTAGGAATTTTTTTTCTGAGAATATCTATTTTTTCTAAGAATATCTATTTTTGTTCAGTTTTGGAAATGTTTACCTATTCCCCTTATTCTAGGCTTTGAATTCTTTTTTTTTTTTTTTTTTTTTGGAGTATACTTGACAGTCTCAACTGATCTATATCTCTTAACTGCTTTTTCATAACTTTATCTTTCTGCACTGCTTTTGGGTGAGTTTCTCAATACTGTGTTTTAGTTCACTAATTGTGATCATTGGCTTTCAAGAGTCTAAAGTGTTTCCACTATATAAGCTTTATTTTAAAAGTTAATATCTCTGTTTTTCATATTCAAGAGTTCCAATCTACTTACTCTTCTTAGCTACTTGTTTGTGTTTTTTGTATAGTTTTATTTTGTTTTTTATATAGTTTTATTACTCCCCTGTATGTCTTTGAAAATCCTAAACATTTTTATGTTGAAGTTATCAGATGCTCCTGTTACTTTCATTTCATTTGGAATAAGTTTCTTTCCCATTTGTTGATTTCTTTGGTTGGAAATTTTAGCATGGATTTTCATTACATGTTTTAGAATTTTGGCTTGAGGACGATGGCAGATTAAAGAAGATCACAAATTGCTTGACACTACTTCCATTCTCTGGTTGATCTCTCTCTCTTCTTTAATTTGGTGGGATCTGTAACTATTTTGACCAAGACACAAGGTGGTGATACTCAGTGAGTTTCAGGCTTCTTCCTATCTCTTGGAACAGGCCCTTTATAGCCCTGAGGCCCCCATGAAAAAAGACAAACTACTATGTAAGTGACCTTGTGGAAAGGCCCTGAGACTACATGGAGAGGGAGAGGGGACCAGCTGATACCAGCTTCCCAACTGTGTTTACTGTTGAACCAGCCTTGTGAGCAAAGCTGTCTCTGAACCTCTAGACCACCTTAGCCATCGTCTGAATATGATCACATGACCATAATCAACACCAGGTTCATGTGGAGCAGAAGAATCATCCAGCTGAGGTCTGCTCAAATTTCTGACCTCCACATTTATAAGATATAATAAAATAGTAACTGGATTAAGCCAAAGTTTTAGACTACATACCTTGTTACATAGCAATAGATAAAGGAAACAATGGCCTTATCTTGAATCTCTTTTCTTGCCTCCTACTCATTTCCCATAATCTCTGTACCTACTCAGCCTGACTACTGTTTCTGGGATGCTCCACTAAACCCCTCCAATTCCTTCAGTCCAGAAGTAGACTTTGGGTTTCTGTCTGCATGTGATACTGGATACATGGCAGATGGAATCACTGAACCAAAAGCATCCTGGTCCAGGTCCTGGCTTCTATGCTTTCCTGGCTTCCTATGACTTCGTAGGTCTTCCACTCCATATAGGCACCAGCTTTTATTCCTGAGCCACCTTTCAAACTGGAGGGGAGTCATGCTTGACCATAGTTTCTTGTTTTGTGTGGGCACTTTTAATTCCAGCTATCACGGGAAAGCTCACTTCCTGGTTATGTTTTCTGTTTTCCAGGATTCAAGCCCAGTAGTCTTTCAGATTTAGCCCCGTTTGCTGTTGTATATGGGTTTCTCTGGTAGCTCAGCTGGTAAAAAATCCGCCTTCAGAGCAGGAGACCCTGATTTGATTCCTGGGTCAGGAAGATCCCCTTGAGAAGGGATAGGTGCCCACTCCAGTATTCTTGGGCTTCCCTGGTGGCTCAGATGGTAAAGAATCTGCCTGCAATGCAGGAGACCTGGGTTTGAACCCTGGATTGGAAAGATCCCCTGGAGGAGGGCATGGCAACCCACTCCAGTTTTCTTGCCTGGACAATCCTCATGGACAGAGGACAGAGGAAATCCCATGGACAGAGGACTCTGCGGGCTACAGTCCATGGGGTCACAACTTGACACGACTGAGCAACTAAAGCACAGCGCTGTAGTATATTGTTCATTTCTGACCATGGAGATTTTGCTTGTTGAGGAGGTTGGCCATGTCTCTCTCTCATTCTCTTTCTTTTTTATTTTTCCTTTCTTTATCATATTCTTTTTTCATTTTTTAAAAATGAACTTCTTATTTTAGATTAGGTTTAGATTTACAGAAAAATTGTAAACATGATAGTTTCTGTATATCCATATCCAGTTTCCATTATTATTAAAAGCTTAAATTTTCTAGATTAAATTCTTCAGAACTAATGAAGCAGTATTGGTGATTTAATTTTTGAGTAAATTTCAAACTTTACTCAAATTTTCTTAGTTTTTACCTAACATCCTTTCTAGGTTCCAGGATCCCATTCAGGATCCCACATTACATTTAGCTGTCATGTCTCTGTAAGCTCCTCTTGGCTCTGTTTCTCGGACTTCTGTTGTTTTTGATGACCTTGACAGTTTGAAGAATCAGTTCATTTCAGTCGCTCAGTCGTGTCCGACTCTGCAACCCTGTGGACTGAAGCAATCCAGGCTTCCCTGTCCATCACCAACTCCCAGAGCTGGCTCAAACTCATGTTCATCGAGTCATTGATGCCATCCAACCATCTTATCCTCTGTCGTCCCCTTCTCGTTATGCCTTCAATCTTTCCCAGCATGAGGGTCTTTTCTAGTGAGTCAGTTCTTCCCATCAGGTGGCCAAAGTATTGGAGTTTCAGCTTCAGCGTCAGTCCTTCCAGTGAATATTCAGGACTGATTTCCTTTAGGATAGACAGGTTGGATCTCCTTGCAGTCCAAGGGACTCTCAAGAGTCTTCTCCAAAATCACAGTTCAAAAGCATCAATTCTTCAGCACTCCGCTTTCTTTATACTCCAACTCTCACATCCATACATGACTACTGGAAAAACCATAGCTTTGACTAGACAGATCTTTGTTGACAAAGTAATGTCTCTGCTTTTTAATATGCTGTTTAGGTTGGTCATAGCTTTTCTTCCAAGGAGCAAGTGTCTTTTAATTTCATGGCCACAGTCACCATCTTCAGTGATTTTGGAGTCCAAGAAAATAAAGTCTCTCACTGTTTCCATTGTTTCCCCATCTATCTGCCATGAATTGATGGGACCGGATGCCATGATCTTAGTTTTCTGAATGCTGCGTTTTAAGCCAACTTTTTCACTCTCCTCTTTCACTTTCATCAAGAGGCTCTTTAGTTCCTCTTTGCTTTCTGCCATAAGGTTGATGTCATCTGCATATCTGAGGTTATTGGTATTTATCCCAGCAATCTTGATTCCAGCTGTGCTTCACCCAGCTGGGCATTTTGCATGATGTACTCTGCATATAAGTTAGATAAGCAGGGTGACAATATGCAACCTTGAGGTACTCCTTTCCTGATTTGGAACTAGTCTGTTGTTCCATGTCCACTTCTAACTGTTGCTTCTTGACCTGCATACAAATTTCTCAGAAGGCAGGTCAGGTGGTCTGGTATTCCCATTTCTTGAAGAATTTTCCACAGTTTGTTGTGATCCACACAGTCAAAGGCTTTGGCGTAGTCAATAAAGCAAGAGTAGATGTTTTTCTGGAACTCTCTTGCTTTTTCATTGATCCAGAGTATGTTGGCAATTTAATCTCTGTTTCCTCTGCCTTTTCTAAAGCCAGCTTGAACATCTGGAATTTCATGATTCACGTACTGTTGAAGCTTGGGCTTGGAGAATTTTGAGCATTATTTTGCTAGTGTGTGAGATGAGTGCAATTGTGCAGAGTTTGGACATTCTTCAGCATTACCTTTCTTTGGGATTGGAATGAAAACTGACCTTTTCCAGTCCTGTGGCCACTGCTGAGTTTTCCAAATTTGCTGGCATATTGAGTGCAGCACTTTCACAGCATCATCTTTTAGGATTTGAAACAGCTCAACTGGAATTCCATCACCTCCACTAGCTTTGTTCATAGTGGTGTTTCCTAAGGCCCACTTGACTTCGCATTCCAGGATGTCTGGCTCTAGGTGAACGAGCACATCATCATGGTTTTCTGGGTCATGAAGATTTTTTTTGTACAGTTCTTCTGTGTATTCTTGCCACCTCTTCTTAATATCTTCTGCTTCTGTTAGGTCCATACCATTTCTGTCCTTTATTGTGCCCATCTTTGTGTGAAATGTTCTTTTGGTATCTCTAATTTTCTTGAAGAGATCTCTCATCTTTCCCATTCTATTGTTTTCCTCTATTTCTTTGCATTGATTACTTAGGAAGGCTTTCATAACTCTCCTTGGTATTCTTTGGAACTCTGCATTCAGATGGGTATATTTTTCCTTTTCTGGTTTGAAGAAACCAGTGAGGTATTTTGCAGAATGTCCCTCCATTAAGATTTGCTTGGTGTGCTTCTCATTATTAGACTAGGGTTATATGTTTTGGGGAGTAAGATCACAAGGATGAAGTATTGCTCTCCTTACATCCTATCAAAGATACCTATACTACTATCAACGTGACTTATCACTGTTGTTATTAACCTTGACCATTTGGCTGAAGTAGTGTTTGTCAGATTTCTCTGTTGTAATATTTTTTGATCCATCTCTTAATATTCCACTCTTTGGAAGAAAGTTATGCATAGTCCATTTTTAAGGAACAGGAATTGTGTTTCACTTTCTTAAGGGTGAAGTATTTACATAAACTGTTCCAGCTTTGACTACTGGGAGCTCTTGGCACCTGGGTCCCGTTGACACTCACCCGTCACTGTGTGTGTGTTTGTACGTGTGTATGTGTTTGTGTATGTATGTTAAGATCTCTTACTTTATGCTACCACAGATGCTCTAGGTTCATTTTGTATATTTCTTTCCCTAATACTAGAATCAGCCATTTCCCCAGGCAAGCCTATTTCCTTTTATTGGAGAATGGTATTAGAAATCAAGATCTGGGTGTTAAGGTGTGCTTGTTGCTACTGGTATGTTACTGTTTCAAGGCCTTCCCAGCTGATAAAGCAATGACATTGTCTTATGTATACTAACCCCTGTTATACACATATGCATAACTTTGTCTATAGGAAGCCACCTCATCTATATTAAGTTAAACATGAGTTCATACTCATGTGTCCATTTCTAATCTATTACCACATGAATCATTCTAGCATTGTGCCATGGCTTGTCCATGACCTCCCACTATAACAGTGAGAAACCCAACTCCCACTGTTTGGTATACGCTTTCTTAATATTTGAATTCTAGAGTATAGTTGTTTCAGATATTTGGCATTTCTCTTTACTTCTTTCTTAGCATTTACTCTCTCTGCTTATATTACCTATCTGTTTTTACATGTTGCCTACTAACCCTTAATATAATAATCATCAGATCAGATCAGATCAGATCAGTCGCTCAGTCGTGTCCGACTCTTTGCGACCCCATGAATCGTAGCACACCAGGCCTCCCTGTATAGTTACTTACATTTCCTGTCTGATAATTCCCTGTCATATCTGAGTTGGCTTCTAGTACTTCCTTTGTCTATTTAGACTGTGTTTTGCCTTCCTCTTTGGTATGCTTTGTAATTTTTTGTTATTGTTGTATTGGATAATAAGAATTGAGGTGACTAGTCCTCTGAATCGAAGTGTTAGTTGTTCAGTCATGTCTGATTCTTTGCAATCCATGGACTGTAGCCTGCCAGGCTCCTCTGGGATTCTCCAGGCAACAATACTGGAGTGAATAGCCACTCTTTTCTTCAGGGATTTTCCCGACTTAGGGATCAAACCTGGGTTTCCTGCATTGCAGGCAGATTCTTTACTATATGAGCCACCAGGGGAGCCCAAAGAGGCCTTTAGGATGATGTTTGTATTAATCTGGTTAGGACGTGGACTGTGTTTAATGTTTGCTGTAGCACTAGTTGGGGCCTCTCTTGAGGCTCAGCTGATAAAGAATCCACCAGCAATGCAAGAGACGTGGGTTCGATCCAGTTACTAGAGGTTTCAAATTCCTTTACTATCCTTGTTTCTGGTTTTCCTCTTGACTTTGGGCTTCCCTAACTGGCCCTCTTTGGAGAGAAGCCCTGTGTTAGAAGTCTTTAAACTATGATCCTCTTTTTTATTGGAGCCCCGTTGGTGTGATGGTAAGGTGTCAGGGAAAGGGTGCTTTCTATAATCTTCAGATTGTGTTTGTTGTTTAGTCTCTAGGTCATGTTCACTCTTTTGCAACCCCATGGACTGTACCCAGTCAGCCTCCTCTGCCCATGAGATTTCCCAGGCAAGAATACTGGAGTGGGTTGCCATTTCCTTCTCCAGGGAATCTTCCTGACTCAGGGATTGAGCCCACATCTCTCACATTGGCAGGTGAATTCTTTACCACTGAGCCACCTGGGAGTTCCAGTCTTCTGGTTATATCTCTGTCTTTCAGTGGACAATCTTTTGGGACTGTGGCCTTCAGAATTGTTTTTCCCCTGGCATAGCTTCCTGCCCACCTACCCCTGCTCTGACCTTTTGCTTTGTTCCCTGGCACAGTGTTCCCAATCTGTTTCCTCAAAGCCCTCGCCCTGTTAATTGAGTCTCCTCTGTGAGTTATTTTAGGAATTTTAGAGGGGGCTGGAGTGGGTAGAATACCCTTCCAACAGCCAGGATAACTCTCTGACATCTTGTTCTGAATATTAAGTCTTTCTCAAAGAAGACTTTGAGTACCTTGCACAAAGATTGTCTTCTCTTCCCTCTGTCAGAGTCATATAGGAGGCTTTGGAGTGAGAACCTGGTGCAGTTACTGGAGATAAAGCCCACAGATGCGCGGGTGCACAGGCACTAAGGCTTTGACTATAGACATGCTTCACTGTTATGCTAACCCACACTCAGACTCCAGCAATCTGTCAACAATCCCTTTTAAGTGTTCGTATCAGTTCATGACCTCAGAGGCTTCTGCTCCAGATGTGTAGATCTCAACTGTGTCTCTCTCAGTATGACTGTCTCCCGAAATTTCAGGGTACTGGTTTGCCATGCCACCTCATTTCTCTGATGAATCAAAGAAGTCACTGGTTTGGAGGTTATTCAGTGTTTCTTTTTTGTAAGGATGGGAGTGATAACTTCTAGGCTCTATGTATGTCAGAGCTAAAAGCAGAAGTTGCTCATGCCTTTAAAAAAAACATTTAGAATAATTAATATAATGTATCTGTTATGACTGTGGCCATGAAATTAAAAACTGCTTGCTGTTTGGAAGAAAAGCTGAGACAAATCTAGTTCACTTAAGTTCAGTTCAGTCACTCAGTCATGTCTGACTCTTCACGACCCCATGAACTGAAATAATCCAGGCCTCCCTGTCCATCACCAACTCCTAGAGCCTACCAAAACTCATGTCCATCGAGTCGATGATGCCATCCAACCATCTCATCCTCTGTCTTCCCCTTTTCCTCCTGCCCTAAATCTTTCCCAGCATCAGGGTCTTTTCAAATGAGTCTGGTCTTTGCATCAGGTGGCCAAAGTATTGGAGTTTCAGCTTCAACATCAGTCCTTCCAATGAACACTCAGGACCAATCTCCTTTAGGATGGACTGGTTGGATCTCCTTGCAGTCCAAGGGACTCTCAAGAGTGTTCTCTAAAATCACAGTTCAAAAGCATCAATTCTTCTGTGCTCAGCTTTCTTTATAGTCCTGCTCTCACATCCATACATGACCACTGGAAAAACCATAGCCTTGACTAGACGGACCTTTGTTGGCAAAGTAATGTCTCTGCTTTTTAATATGCTGTCTAGGTTGGTCATAACTTACCTTCCAAGGAGTAAGCATCTTTTAATTTCATGGCTGAATTCACAATCTGCAGTGATTTTGGAGCCCCAAAAAATAAAGTCAGCCACTGTTTTCCCATCTATTTGCCATGAAGTGATGGGACCAGATGCCATGATCTTAATTTTCTGAATGTTGAGGTTTAAGCCAACTTTTTCACTCTCCACTTTCACTTTCATCAAGAGGCTCTTTAGTTCTTCTTCACTTTCTGCCATAAGGGTGGTGTCATCTGCATATATGAGGTTATTGATATTTCTCCCGGCTATCTTGATTCCAGCTTGTGCTTCCTCCAGCCCAGCGTTTCTCATGACTTACTCTGCATATAAGCTAAATAAGCAGGGTGACAATATACAGCCTTGACATACTCCTTTTCCTATTTGAAACCAGTTTGTTGTTCCATGTCCAGTTCTAACTGTTGCTTCCTGACCTGCATACAGGTTTCTCAAGAGGCAGGTCAGGTGGTCTGATATTCCCATCTCTTTCAGAATTTTCCACAGTTTATTGTGTTCCAGAGTCAAAGGCTTTGGCATAGTCAATTAAGCAGAAATATGTTTTTCTAGAACTCTCTTGCTTTTTCCATGATCCAGTAGATATTAGCAATTTGACCTCTGATTCCTCTGCCTTTTCTAAAACCATCTTGGACATCTGAAAGTTCGTGGTTCATGTATTGCTTAAGCCTGGATTGAAGAATTTTGAGCATTACTTTACTAATGTGTTAAAGTGAAGTAGCTCAGTCGTGTCTGACTCTTTGCAACCCTGTGGACTGTAGCTTACCAGGCTCCTCCATCCATGGGATTCTCCAGGCAAGGATACTGGAGTGGGTTGCCATTTCCTTCTCCAGGGATCTTCCCGACCCAAGGATTGAACTCGGGTCTCCCGCATTGCAGGCAGACGCTTTACCATGTGAGCCACCGTGAGATGAGTGCAATTGTGTGGTAGTTTGAGTATTCTTTGGCATTGCCTTTCTTTGGGATTGGAATAAAAATTGACCTTTTCCAGTCCTGTGGCCACTGCTGAGTCTTCCAAATTTGCTGGCATATTGAGTGTAGCACTTTCACAGTGTCATCTTTCAGGATTTTAAATAGCTCAACTGGAATTCCATCACCTCCACTAGCTTTGTTCATAGTGATGCTTCCTAAGGCCCACTTGACTTCACACTCCAGGATGTCTGGCTCTAGGTGAGTGATTGTACCATCGTGATTAACTGAGTCATGAAGATCTTTTTTGTACAGTTCTTCTGTGTATTCTTGCCACCTCTTCTTAATATCTTCTGCTTCTGTCAGGTCCATACCATTTCTGTCCTTTATTGTGTCCATCTTTGCGTGAAATGTTCCCTTGATATCTCTAATTTTCTTGAAGAGATTTCTAGTCTTTCCCATTCTATTGGTTTCCTCTATTTCTTTGCATTGGTTGCTGAGGAAGGTTTTCTTATCTCTCCTTGCTATTCTTTGGAACTCTGCTTTCAAATGGGTATATCTTTCCTTTTCTCCTTTGCTTTTTGCTTCTCTTCTTTTCACAGCTATTTGTAAGGCCTCCTCAGATAGCCTTTTGCTTTTTTGCATTTCTTTTCCATGGGGATGGTCTTGATCCCTGTCTCCTGTACAATGTCATGAACCTCTGTCCATAGTTCATCAGGCACTCTGTCGATCAGATCCCTTAAATCTATCTATCTAGTCCCTTAAATCTATTTTTCACTTGTCTGTGTAATCATAAGGGGTTTGATTTAGGTCATACCTCAATGTTTTAGTGGTTTTCCTCACTTTCTTCAATTTAAGTCTGAATTTGACAAACCTAGAGAGCGTATTAAAAATCAGAGACATCACTTGGCCAACAAAGATCCATATAGTCAAATCTTTGTTTTCCTAGTAATCATGTACAGATGTCAGAGTTGGAACATAAAGAAAGCTGAGTGCTGAAGAATTGATGCTTTCAAATTGTGGTGCTGGAGAAGACTCTTGAGAGTCCCTTGACTGCACAGAAATCAAGCCAGTCAATCCTAAAGGAAATCAACTGTGAATATTCACTGGAGAGACTGTTACTGAAGCTGAAGCTCCAATACTTTGGCCACCTGATAGGGAGAGCCAGCTCAAAGACCCTGATGCTGGGAAAGATTGAGGGTAGGAGGAGAAGGGGGCAGCAGAGGATGAGATGGTTAGATAGCATCACTGACTCAATGGACATGAATTTGAACAAACTCTGGAGATGGTGAAGGACAGAGGAGCCTGGCATACTGTAGTCCATGAGGTTGCAGAATTGGACATGACTTAATAACTGAGTAACAACAATCTGTTGTGTTCAATGTTTGGACCAGGATGCAGAGTATGAAATTAAAATGCCCTGTAGACCACAAATTCTCAATGCTTTCCTTATGTTTCCCTTATAGTATATAAAGCAAGCTCTTGATAAACTGTTTTATCAGTGTAATATATATACATAGAAATGTGTACACATCCTAAGTGTACATACAGAACAATGAATTTTCACAAATTGGAAGTTACCTGTGCAGCTAGTGCCAAATGAGCAAAGAGAACATTACACGACGCCTGAAACACCTCTCATGCCCCTTTCAACAGCCCGTTACAATTTCCTAGTTCCACTAATCTGCAAAAGATAAGTACTCTCCTGATTTCTCAGAGCATGAACTAGTTCGGCTGGTTTTGGAACTTTATATAAATGAAATCATACGTTATGCACTCTTTTCATCTGACTTGTTTGGTGTAACAGTATGATTTTTAGATTTATCTACCTTATTGTGTGTAGTTGGAGATTGTCCATTCTTACAGTGGGACTGTACGACAATTTATTTGTCCATTCTGTGTGAATGAGGGTTTGGGTAATTTCCAGGGCTGTTGGAACTTTCAAATATGTATTGCTTTTGGTGAAATGTGTATGTGTTTCACTTAGGTCATGCGCCCAGGAGTGCAATTGCTGGGGTATAACTTACTCTTATTTCAGGCTTTCCTGGGCCTTGATAAGAAGTTTTCTGAAGTGGCTGACCTGTCCTTCATTGTCCCCCACCGCCACCCACACCAACACCACCCTGCCATGCATTCTCAACAACATTCTATATCTCACATCTTTTTCACTTTTGCTATTCTAGAGTGTGTAGTGGTGTTTCAATGTAGTTTTAATTTTCTTTTCCTTGGTGAGTATCAAGGTTGAGCATTTAATGTTAATGGCCATTTAAAGGTGCTATTTATTGTGATTTTTTAATTAAGTCTATCTTACCAGTTAGACTAGCGGTTCTTTCTAGACTGGGCTCCTAACATTCCACCTTTGCATCTCTCACAATCTGCCAATGTTACATAGATGCCTGCTTAATTGAATGAATGTATGGGGCTTTCCTGGAGAAGGAAAAGGCAGTCCACTCCAGTATTCTTGCCTGGAGAATCCTGTGGACAGAGGAGCCTGGTGGGCTACAGTCCACGGGGTCACAAAGAGATGCACATGAACGAGGGACTAACACATACACACAGACACACATACACACACGCGGGGCTTTCAGTTTCTCTTCCTGAAGCTGTATTTCATAATCATATCAAGGATTGTTCCTGGAGTATCAAGTGTGTAAATTTTAAATTTTACGCATTAAAAACATTTTTTAATACATACCTTTTCAGTGCCTTGTATGTATGTATGTCTTGGGTACTGTGTAAGGCTGTGTTGTGGGAAAGTGTACTAGTGCCTTCAGAGATACTTCTTATGCTCAGGGAGTTTTCAGACCATGTGCTAGCCTAGATTAAGATTCATCCCTAGCCTTGTTTGGGATGAGTCTTCCTTTAATATAAGGCCTTGGTTTTTCTCCCCTTCCTGCACCCGCTTTGTAGAGCAGAAGCTGATACGTAGCATTTTAAGAATATGAACGTGGAGGCTACTTTGAAATTTGGTCTTGAGAGATTTCTGCCTAGTAATTTTCTAGAAGGAAGAAAAAGACTTTTTACTGACATTTTTTCAGAAGTGATATGAAGTGTGTTTTGGAGATTAAAACATCCAATTACTTGGTTCCTAATTTCTCAGGAATCCTGGCCAGCCAGAAGTGTCAGTATAGGTTTTATGAAAGAAATCCTCTTCCCCATCTGACACAGCTTTATTATCCTCTATAATAGCAGAGCTGTGGCCTCCACTCTGAAGAGACACTCTTCCTAGCAGTAACTATGACACCTAGAGATTTCATTTTGCCTCAAACACTTTCACATTTTCCTCCCATATCTGTGAAAAACTCCTCTATGGAATCAGATTCTATATGTAGTAAGTACACATGCTGAAAAAAATGACTTTTAGATTGTGAATAGCCACTTCCCTAAGGAAGAATATTGTTAACTGTGAAAGAGATGGCACAAAGCCAGATTTTCCATGGTGCTTAGCAGGAGATGTTACTGTGCATTTATTTTTAAGAATCTCTTCATTCTGCTTTTCCTTTTGATCAACTTCTGCTCCAGATACCAAGGAGAAAAATGAACTCTTCCATGGAGAAACTGTACATACGTTTAGTCTTGGGTATCAGTATTGGCCATGCTAATTCTTTTTTTTTTTCTAAATAGTCCAAATACTTCAAAACTTTTTGCCTTTTAAAAAGGTGACATGCATATCAACAGTTATTATAATTCTAGTTCCAGTGGCTCTGCTGCTCTTGCCTCTGGTATCCACAGAGGAATGGTTTCTGCAGGGCACTGGGCACCCCACCTCCCTACTTCTTGACACTGCCCTGGGGACAGAACCAGTGCTCAAGTCCTTAAGGTGCCAAAATACTGTGCATCCTCTGAAGACTGCAAAGCATTGTTTGATTCTGCAAAGCTCTGATTGATGCAGAAAGGGGAGAATGCTTCTTTGCTCACTTTGTTAACCTTTATCAAATATGTCCCGGAACAACACAGAAGGGGACTCTTTCATCTGTTTCCATCTATTGTCTCATCCCAGAGGTCTGGCTGGGAGACATGTGCAAGTGTCCAGCCCTGGGCTGCACTCAGACTCATGGCCACCTTCCAGCACCAAGGCTTTCTTCCTGGGTTAGGTTTATCCGCTCTACTCTCCCTTCCCTTAAGCAGAGTCCCTTCTAGAAAGAACTTCAGTCATGTCCAAATCTGTGTGACCTTAAGGACTGTAGCCTGCCAGGCCCCTCTGTCCATGGGATTCTCCAGGCAAGAATACTGGAGTGCAGTGCCATGCCTTCCTCCAGGAGATCTTCCTGAGCCAGGGATCATACCCAAGTCTCTTACATCTCCTGCATTGGCAGGCAGGTTCTTTACCCTTAGCACCACCTGGGAAGCCCCATTTAGCATGCTCTATTCTCCCTTCCCTTCTGCAGAGTCCCTTCTAGAAGAAACTTTAGTCCCTCAGGTGGGTGATCTTTTGCAGGGACACACCCTCCCTTATATTGTCAAGGTGACAATATACAGCCTTGACACAGTTCATCTGACAGACATGCCTGCTCTCAACAATACCTCAGGCTTCTGCAGGCTCTTCCTGGGACCCCACACACTACTGTCCCCATTCCGCTGCCCACATATCACAACATGTGTTTGAGAGATTCCTTTCATAGCCAGTAAACGCAACTATATAAGGGAAATAGATAACATTCCCGGTTATCCAGAATCCAACAACTAAAGCTCAAATTTTACATTTTGTGTTCATAACTTTGTTTCCATGGCTTCTGAGATTGCAGCTCTTCTGTTTCTTTTTAAAAGAAAAGACTTACTTTTTTTTTTTTTCCTTCCTTGTTGCATTCACTTTTATCTCTCAGTTCAGTTCAGTTCAGTTCAGTCGCTCAGTCGTGTTCGACTCGTTGCGACCCCATGAATCGCAGCACACCAGGCCTCCCTGTCCATCACCAACTCCTAGAGTTCACTCAGACTCATGTCCATCGAGTCAGTGATGCCAGTCAGCCATCTCATACTCTGTCGTCCCCTTCTCCTCCTGCCCCCAATCCCTCCCAGCATCAGTGTCTTTTCCAGTGAATCAACTCTTCGCATGAGGTGGCCAAAGTATTGGAGTTTCAGCCTCAGCATCAGTCCTGCCAATGAACACGCAGGACTGGTCTCCATTAGGATGGACTGGTTGGATCTCCTTGCAGTCCAAGGGACTTGCAAGAGTCTTCTCCAGCACCACAGTTCAAAAGCGTCAATTCTTCGGCGCTCAGCTTTCTTTATAGTCCAACTCTCACATCCATACATGACCACTGGAAAAACCATAGCCTTGACTAGACAGACCTTTGTTGGCAAAGTAATATCTCTGCTTTTTAATATGCCATCTAGGTTGGTCATAACTTTCCTTCCAAGGAGTAAGCATCTTTTAATTTCATGGCTGCAGTCACCATCTGCAGTGATTTTGGAGCCCCACAAAAATAACGTCTGACACTGTTTCCCCATCTATTTGCCATGAAGTGATGGGACCGGATGCCATGATCTTCGTTTTCTGAATGTTGAGCTTTAAGCCAACTTTTTCACTCTCCTCTTTCACTTTCATCTAGAGGCTTTTTAGTTCCTCTTCACTTTCTTCCATAAGGGTGGTGTCATCTGGATATCTGAGGTTATAGATATTTCTCCTGGCAATCTTGATTCCAGCTTGTGCTTCTTCCAGCCCAGCGTTTCTCATGAGGTACTCTGCATATAAGTTAAATAAGCAAGGTGACAATATACAGCCTTGACGTACTCCTTTTCCTATTTGGAACCAGTCTGTTGTTCCATGTCCAGTTCTAACTGTTGCTTCCTGACTTGCATATAGGTTTCTCAAGAGGCAGGTATCTCTATTTAACTACATATACCCTCATGACATTGACCCTGGGCCCTTGCTCCTCTATTCTGGCCTGCCTCCATTTGGAAGCTTTACCTATTGCTGTGATTATCATGCTATGGCAATTAACCCTTTCTCTTTTGGTCAGTAATGCATTTTGACATTTTTTTTGATCCATTCAGTGAATGTTTTTGAGAAACCACTATATGCCAAGCACTCTAGTCATAGATATGCTTTAGAGTATATTCTTGAGGGAGGCAAATAAGGAAGCACATCATGATCTAATGGGGACTTTAAAAAAATTTTTGTTGGACTATAATTGATTTACAATGTTGTGTTAGTTTCATGTATTCAGCAAAGTGAATCAATTATACATATCTCCACTCTTTCTTAGATTCTTTTCCCATATAGGCCATTACAGAGTATTGAGTAGAGTGCCCTGTGCTATATAGTATGTCCTTATTATTTATCTATTTTATATTTAGTAATGTGTATTTGTCACTCCCAGTCTCCCAATTTATTCCTCCTCTGCCATAACTGTGTTTGTTTTCTACATCTGTGACTCTATTTCTGTTTTATAAATAAGTTCATTTATACCATTTTTTTTTAAGATTCCACATATAAGCAATAATATATGGTATTTGTCTTTCTCTGACTTACATCACTCAGTATGACAATCTCTAGGCCCATCCGTGTTGCTTCAAACGACATTATTTCATTCTTTTTTTATGGCTAATAATCTATTGTATATGTATATATTCAGTTCCGTTCAGTCGCTCAGTCGTGTCCAACTCTTTGTGACCACATGAACTGCAGCAATCCAGTCCTCCTTGTCCATCACCAACTTCCAGAGTCTTCACAAACCCATGTCCATTGAGTTGGTGATGCCATCCAACCATCTCATCCTCGGTCGTCCCCTTCTCCTCCTGCCCTCAATCTTTCCCGGCATCAGGGTCTTTTCAAATGAGTTAGCTCTTCGCATCAGGTGACCAAAGTATTGGAGTTTCAGCTTCAACATCAGTCCTTCCAATGAACACCCAGGACCAATCTCCTTTAGGATGGACTGGTTGGATCTCCTTGCATTGCAAGGGACTCTCCAGAGTCTTCTCCAACACCACCGTTCAAAAGCATCAATTCTTTGGTGCTCAGCTTTCTTTATAGTCCTGCTCTCACATCCATACATGACTACTGGAAGACCCATAGCATTGACTAGATGGACCTTTGTTGACAAAGTAATATCTCTGCTTTTTAATATGCTATCTAGGTTGGTCATAACTTTCCTTCCAAGGAGCAAGCATCTTTTAATTTCATGGCTGCAATCACCATCTGCAGTGATTTTGGAGCCCAGAAAAATAAAGTCAGCCAGTGTTTCCACTGTTTCCTCATCTATCTGCCATGAAGTGATGGTACTGGATGCCATGATCTTAGTTTTCTGAATGTTGAGCTTTAAGCCAACTTTTTCATTCTCCTCTTTCACTTTCATCAAGAGGCTCTTTAGTTCTTCTTTTCTGCCATAAGGGTGGTGTCATCTGCATATCTGAGGTTACTGATATTTCTCCTGGCAATCTTGATTCCAGCTTGTGCTTCCTCTACATACATATATATCACATCTTCTTTTTCCAGTCTTCTGTCAATGGACATTTAAGTTGTTTCCACATCCTGGCCATTGTATACAGTGCTGCAATGAGCATTGGAGTGGTGTATCTTTTCGAATTATTGTTTTCTCCAGAGATATGCCCCAGAGTGGGATTGCTGAATCATGTCTAACTATATTTTTAGTTTTAAAAGGAACTTCCATACTGTTCTCCATAGTGATTGTACCAATTTACATTGCAGTTGACAATATAGAGAGCTCCTTTTTCTCCACACCCTCTCTAGCATTAATTCTGACCAGTATGAGGTGACACCTCATTGTAGTTTTGATTTGCAGTTCTCTAATAATTATTGATATTGAGCATCTTTCATGTGCTTTTTGACCATCTGTATGTCTTCTTTGGAGAAATGTCTGTTTAGATTTTCTGCCCATTTTTTGATTGGCTTGTTTGTTTTTTTGATATTGAGCTGTATGGCTGTTTGTATAATTTGGAGATTAATCCCTTGTTGGTTGCTTTGTTTGTAAATATTTTCTCCCATTCTGAGGGTTGTCTTTTCATTTTGTTTATGATTTCCATTGCTGTGCAAAAGCTTTTAAGTTTAATTAGATCCCATTTATTTATTTTTGTTTCTATTTTCATTACTTTAGGAGATGGATCAAAAAAGATTTTGCTGTGATTTTTGTCAGAGTGTTCTGCCTATGTTTTTCCTAAGAGTTTTATAGTAATGGTGACTTAAGATAGCCGTATGTTAAAGATGTTAAAGGAGCATCTGTAGAGGGGACTCAGTGTAGACAGGGAAAGAAAGTCTTCTTGCTTTGACTCATTGGTTTTTCCTCTGCTCAGCGCTCACTCATTTCTCACCTTGTCCTGATAACAACCTCTGACACAAGACCTTGTCTGAGCCCGTTAAGGCAGTCCATTCTGCTTTCTGTAATAACAGGTCCAGCAATAGAAATATGACCTATTTGGGCCAATGAAGGCACTTCTCTGCAATTCTCGTGAAAGAATTCTCTTTTCTACTTGGTCCAGAGGCAGCTGCCTGCAGCCATGTTCCCCTACATGAAGAAAGCCTGTCTCTAAGGGGAGAAAATGAAGGTACTCTATTTGGGGAAGGGGCAGGGAAGCAAGGTCTGGAGCAGTCTGACCGCAGGTGTGTCATTAAAGCAGGCAGTGCCTGAGCCCAGGTCCATAGTGATCCTCTTTGTCAATGCATCCCTTTTTGTTTAAGTTTTTTCAGGTTTTGTTTAAGTTGGAAGAGTCAGAATTTAGTCAACTGCAACTGAAAAAGGTATGTATGATTTAAATGTGTCCTAAAGTAGAGAGATAAAGGAAGAGGAGAAGAGCATTACAAAAAGGGAAGCCCTGTTGGAGAAACATTTTGGGATGAAATCATGCAAAGGAGTTTGAAGTGTTAATCTGATGATAATAATGTTTTTAGATAAATGGGTTAATGACTATACTTAATACTGTATTGAACACTAGAAATACGCTGAGCGTAGATTTCAGGTATACTCATCACACACAAAAATGCTAAGTATGTGAGAGGATGTGTTAATTAGCTTGACTGTAGTAATCATTTCACTATATATATGTATATCAAATCATTGGCTAGTACACATTAATTATATTCAACTTTAATTATATATGTGTGTGTGTGTATATATATATATGAAATATGGCTTAGGCACCTTCATCTTGTTTCACTGGTGTCGTTTGGGAATGGCCTGGAGTGGAACAAAGCTGAAGGCAAGGAGAAAGGGTAACTTCTGTGGCAACCCAGTCAGAAGTAACAAAGACCTGAATTAAAGCAGTGGTCCTGGAGACAGGGGAAGGGGATAGCTTTCAGAGAGGATAAAGACATAAAACTGCCAGGATCAGGTTACTGATGAGGGTGAGTAAGGGAGAGGGAGAACCAAGGCCAGCTGTGGGTAGAAGAAGGTACCCTTGTGCTGAGAGGGGATCCCAGGAGGCAGAGAGGAAGATGGGAAGATCTGAGGGAAGGTGAGGTGTCTACTGGAGCACCTGAGACTCAGACTGTCCTGTGTCACTGCCCGAAGAATCTTAATAAAACACTATTTTCAATATACTTCTTCATCTGTGGAAAGGTTGCACAGGGAGGATAGGTTTAGATTAGTTGTTCTTGAAGATTTCTTCAAGTGATTTTTTTAAAAAAAGAATTGATTATATGTCACTGCCAAGGAATTTACACAAAAGTTTCAAATTCTAACCTCTCTGCCTGGCTTTTAGGCCTTCCATTTTAATTTGGGCCTCTGTGCCTTTCTAATGTTGTTTATTGCTGCTTCCTCTGCCACACTCTGCTCTAGGGAGAGCAGTACCTCCTGGGCTCCTGTGGATGCTCATCCGGAATCCCCTGTACCATTTCTTTTACTCATCTACTGGCTTAGCTCAGCGTATCCTCCCTTTTCTTCAGGGTGACTCCCTTCTCCATACTGTCCTCTGTATTGTAGCCCTTGGATATCTTCTCTGAACATCCGCTTATTCTCAATTCTTACTGAGGAATGCAGTTTTATATGATATGTGTTTTCTATTATTTAGAGCCCTAATTATTTTATGTATAGTTTGCTTAAGGGTTTTTGATGTTTGGAGCAGGGCTGGGTGAGTTGGAGGAGCATCATATAAGCCAGTTTATTTATATATGGCTTTCATCTCTGATGGAATTGTCTCGCCCTGGCTTTGCCAAAATTACATCAATACATCCTTAAGAGGTAGTTCAAATTTTTTGTCTCATCTAAGCCCCAGACTGAATTAGTCCTTCTCTTTCCATATGTATTATATGTGACGTGTATACTTTAATGGGCTTCCCTGGTGGCTCAGATGGTAAGAATCCACCTGCAATGCAGGAGACTTGGGTTCAGTCCCTCATTTGGGAAGATCCCCTAGAGAAGGAAATGACTACCCACTCCAGTATTCTTGCCTGGAGAATCCCATGAAGAGACGAGCATGCTGGGCTACTGTCCATGGGGTCACAAAGAGTCAGACATGACTGAGTGGACTTAGCAGAAGCATATGTACTCTGTAATGTATAACCTGTACTTAAGCATGCATATATAAATGTGTATCTATGAGCATGTCTCAGTTGTGTATCTCAGTCTAAACCAACATCTTGGATAATACATACAAGAGGCAAACAAGTTCATTTTAATATTCTTAAATAACCACACCCAGTGTAATTACTACTTGACCTTTGAGAAGATTTTTGCAGACAAGAGGATCTCATGTTTGTATCCATGGAATTCGATTAGCATGTTGCAACACAAGGATAGAAGGTTGAACTCATCCAGAGAATAAGCCCATCAGTTGACAGAAGGCAGGTGATAAGATCTCTCACCAGATTAAAAAGGGAAGGGCAGCAACTCATTAGGAAACACATAGATGTCTGCTTAATTACTTGAAAAATGTCTGAGCCAGTACATTTTATGACACCCAGAGGGTATAAACATGCCCATAAATTTAATTAATTTTCTTTCTTCTTTCATTGCACCTGTATGGCCTAAAGGAAAAGAAGTCTAATGAAACTACAATCAAGCACTTCTGCTGGACTTCCACAATTCATTTGGGCAATATTCAGAAAATGAAATACTGAATTTTCCATCAGTTTATGGGGAGAAATGTATTTGGAAAAATGCAGCCAAGCAGTCAAATTATACCTATGTCAAATTCTGATCAATGGCTCCCTCAGCTTTATTTCCAAAAAGAGTTTAAATCTCTTTATAGATGTATTAAAATATATTTAATACTCATAAATCTCTAAGGGGAAAATCAGCATGAGATATTATCATTTTCCTAGAGAAAAGCATTATATGAGAACAAGAGGCTTAGGAGTTGGTCAAACCTTCTGAGCAAGTAATCCCATTTGCTTTCTCTTACAGTAGCATAACCCACACATTTTTGTTAAAAATCTTTTAAGTCTGTTATATTATTATTTTATCAATTGCAGAGTTAGTAGCAATAAGTATGCTTGAATACCTGTTATAATAATATTATATCACCTAATGAGTGTGCTATTTATCAGAGACTAGTACTTTCCATATCTTATCTTGAATCCTCATAACAACATTGCAAGGAAAGGATTATCCCTTTCAGAATGACTCCTTAAGAGATGCAGGACTTATTCAAGGTCACATAGCTAGTAAGTGTTGAAACTGGGATTCAAAACCAGGTCTTTTGGGCTCTAAAATCTGTGCTCATTTTAGTTTGTTTTATGAACAGTAATGTCAAGTCATTTTTTTTCCTTGTTAACTCAGTAACTCCAAACATACAAAAAGTCCATAGACAATACCCTGCTTTTGTAAAAGAATCTTGACATTATTGAGCTTTGAGTAGTGAATTATTTATTGGAGCTTCTGGACTTAGCCTGTTTTCTCAAGAGTTTACAGAGAAGGACTCCAGCTGCATGTGATTCCATTTAACTTAATATATATTTCTCTGTGTCAACTTGTCCTTACAATAAGCAAGAAAGGGCTTCTTACGCATGTGGTGTAGAGGAAAGGGAAAGCAAAACATCGTATATCGAGCAGCTACCATGTGTCCATTATATGCTCACCATTTGCATGTATTAACTCACTCAAAGCAAGTGCGTGATGGAAGTGACCACTGAGAGGCAATGCCCACTGGATATACCCCAAGGTAGTTCTTCTGCTTACCTTAGAATTCTGCTTTTAAAAGACACAGTGGAAAATGCCAAGCTTCACAGTCAAACATATTTTGGGATAATTTGAAAATTGCTATTAGATAAAAGTGAAATGAAATATTTTTATTTAGCTGTTATTTTGTCATGAAACACCATAGTTAGTGTTGTTCTCAATTTTAATCTCTTGTAAACTCATTGACTGTTAATGTTTAGTGGGCTCATAAACTAATTTGAATCGATCTGATTCTGCACAATCAAGCCCATTATACTTGTTTCAATTTTTTGCATCATGGCTCTAACATCTGGAAGCTCTGAAAAGCACAGCAGCCTGTCTAAAGAGACCGCCACAAGAAATCATGTTAAAGGACATATTATTAAGACTTGGCTAACCATTGGCACTAAAGCTCCTACCATGCTTTCTCAATTTCTGTATTTCACATCTCAGGGATGGAGCATGTGTGGAAGGCAGCTCCCAAAACCATACTTGGGAATTGCTTTTCCCCAAACACATTCTTTTCTAGGTACCTACTAAACCCTCCCTGCCTCTCACGCTCCCTCCCTTCACCTGGTTTATCTCCCCAGTGCTGTTACTAAATATCTATCACTAGTTCCTCATTGACATTTTGGACCTAATTGGGTCTAGCTAACAAATTCCTGTGGCAGAGTCAGAAAAAACTTTCGAGTTCAAATTCTTCACCATCATGTAAGTCTCAGTATGACTCTATGCCTTTGTGTTTTCTCTAATAGTTATTCTTTGAAGAAACTAGTAAACAAGTTATTCTGCCTTTGAAAGTGGGACATTTTTTAAAAGAGTCGGCCTGAAATTTTATATCATCCATGAAAGTGAAAATGTTAGTCGCTCAGTTGTGTCTGATTCTGCAACCCCATGGACTGTAGCCTGCCAGTCTCCTCAGTCCATGCAATTCTCCAGGCAAGAATACTGGAGTGAGCAGCCACTCCCTTCTCCAGGGGACCTTCCTGACCCAGGGATTGAACCTGGGTCTCCCATATTGCAGTCAGATTCTTTATGGTCTGAGCCGCCAGGGAAGCCCGTGTCAGCCGTAGCAAAGGGGAATTAAGATACCAAATTCATTCACATTTTTGCATTCATTTTAAACCTTGATTTAGATTAAAATATGTTTTCATTTTTTGCCATTTAAAATATATCCTTGATATATAGTGTCAGCTTTTGTGGATATGCAGGGCTTATAGGTAGAGAGAATAGTCTTTGCAGTCTGACTGCATGCCCTGACTCTACCCCTTAACTAGCAGTGTAACCTTGAGAAATTCTCAGCCTTCTTGGACTGATTCCTCATTTGCCATACTATATTTCATAAGATTCCTGTGAACATTAAAAGAATTAGAATATTTGGCACAAGTGTGTGCTTAACAAATTTTATTTATTATGATGATGATGCATTTGTTAGTTCTTAAAATTCACAATCAAGTGCTATATTCCTGTTGTGGAAAGAAAAAAATATACAAAATGAGTAAAAGTGACATATATTTTCCTAGAGCCTACCACTAAGAGGCAATTTGTGTTACCACTTTCATCTGTTTTATTCCAGTTTCTAACAAACTCTTCCACTTATAATCAGTATTGTTGTTGTTGTTCAGTTGCTCAGTCGTGTCTGACTCTTTGCGATCTCGTGGGCTGTAGCACACCAGGCTTCCCTGTCCATCACTATGTCCCGCAGCTTGCTCAAACTCACGTCCATTGAGTTGGTGATGCCATCCGACTGTCGCATCCTTTGTCACCCACTTCTCCTGCCTTCACTCTTTGCCAGCATCAGGGTCTTTTCCAATGAGTCAGCTCTTCTCATCAGGTGGCCACAGTATTAGAGCTTTTTGGTTATTATCAGTGTAACCTTGAGCAAATCACTTAACTTCTCTAAACCGTGGTTACCATGTCAGTAAAATGAGGATGATTATATCACCTACTCCAAAGGACTGTTGTGATGATTAACTGAGATATCGCATGTGTTTACATGCTTAGCTGGGTACTTGGCCTGTGTTTACATTGAAACACATGAATTACTAACATTCACCATATTTGGCCCATGGAAAAGACAGTTTCATTCAGTTCAGCCTCATGTGAAGAGTTCTATGTAGAGCTTTTATGATAATGCTTTGCAGGGTTGTGAGGATACACAAACGGGGAGGCCACAGTCCTATAGGCAAGAGAAAACATTCACTTAAAATCAAACTAACAAGCAAACGTTTCTAATGTAAAACTGGTGTGTGCCCTCACATTGGCATATGTTTAGTGGCAGATGATGGCAGTGGAGATAGACCACACTGTCTGAGAAGATTCAGGGCAGCTATATGGCAAAGGTGACAGCTGAGCCAGACTGAGAAATGCCTAGGGTCTAAACCTACCAAAATGCAAGGAAAGGGCATTTTAGGTAGAGAAAACATTTGGAGCAAAGAAAGAGCAGTAGCTGCAGACACAGTGTGCCATTGGTTTGGTCAGAACGTAAGGTGTGTGAGGATTGGAGGTCCTCCCTGAACACAGTACCATGCTCTTGGCTGGCATCTGGTATATACTGGAGCTGTTCACCGTTTGTTGGGTCAAGTATCCAACAGCTTTCTATTAACTGATAGCCATTAAGTAATTGGGGATGAAGAATGTTGTAGTGATGAAAGCCAGTGGAAGTAACCTAATTTAGAGGAGAGCATAAGAATTTGGGCAGATTCCATCTAGGGCCTGAGTCTGGGGAATGAGAAGTCCAGTGGTACTTTTTGGAATAGGAGCAAAGGAAGTGATGGGTGAGAAAGGGTGATTATCAGAATTCATTTTGGGGCACACCAATTTGTAAGTCTAGTAGGAAGCTCAAAATTTAGTCCTGGAGCTCAGAAAGAAACTGAAGATGTGAGATGGGCTTTAATTTCATTTTAAGAGAAGGGACTCTTGAGCCAATGCTTTTCTAAATTTAGTCAACTTTGGAATAACCTAGAAATGATGTTACAAGGCAGATTTCTGGGTCTTATCTCTCCAGATTCAGATCAAAGGGTATGTTTGGAGGGGAACTGAAGAATATGCAATTTGAAAAATTAGCTTAAATTACTCCACTGTGACTTTGAGCAAGTCATTTATTCTGAGTTTCAGTTTTTGCCCATATTAAATGGGAAAAATATCTAACTTTGATATTTGGTGTTCTCTCCTCATTTTGGTAGAAATAAGGAGAGAAAGCACAAGGAAAGCAGCTTGTGATGCGGGTGGCTCATAAGTAGGTTGTCAGTTGGAAATTTTGGTGTGGGGGTCGGGGTGCAGACACACGGGGAGGCATGTAAATTGAGGAAGTAGAGAGTTTCTAGGAGAAAGTATGGTCATCACTGTATCTTGTGTGATATTGCAAGTTGATCAAAAAAGGAGAAAATGAGAAAAGGCTGCTGAATTTAACAAGTGGAGGTCATAGCTGAGAATTGTATATGTGGACAAGAGACTAGGGAGTGAGGAGACTGGAAGCAGGGGAATGAGTATCCTTTGGGTTTCCCAGGTGGCTCGGTGGTAAAGAATCCACCCGACAAGCAGGAGACATGGGTTTGATCCCTGGGTTGGGAAGATCCCCTTGAGAAGGAAATGGCAAACCCACTCCAGAATTCTTGCCTGGAGAATCCCCATGGACAGAAGAGCCTGGAGGGTACAGTCCATGGGGTCACAAAGAGTCAGACATGACTTAGAGACTAAACAGCAACTGAATGTCCTTTACTTGTTCAAGTACATAAGCATATTTAATGACATGGAAAAACACTAGCTGGGTTTTCTTTAGTAAGATATAGTATAAATCAGAATGACCCTATGTTTTTTCTAAAAACATTTGTATACACACATAAAGGGTAGATGGATATATTCTAAAATGCTGGATAGGTTATATCTAGGTAGTTGCATTAGGGTGATAATTTCATCCTTTTGCTTAACTATATTTGCTAACTTTTTGATAATTGACATATTGGTTATAACAAAAATAAAATAGTAAACAGTGTTCTTTTTAACATTTAATAATTTTTTATTTATTTAATTTTGGCTGCACTGGGTCTTTGTTCCTGCATGGGCTTTCTCTAGTTGTGGTAAGCAGAGGCTACTCTCTAGTTGGAATACACAGGCTTCTCATTGTGATGGCTTCTCTTGTTATGTATCATGGGCTCTAGTACGCTCAGGCTTCAGAAATTGCAGTTTGCAGGTTTAGAGCATGGGCTCAGTAATTGTGGCACACAGGCTTAGCTGCCCCGTGGCGTAAACATTGTTCTTGCATGATGTGGATGACCAAGAAAGTTTAGTATCTCTGATGGTAACGGGACTAAAATAAAGGACTTTATTTTTTATTTTTAAAAATCATAGAACATTTTTGTTTGCTTGTTATACAAGGTAGAGGCAGAGTGAGGTGTGGATAAAATCCAGGAAGAATCAGTTTGGGATTGTGTCAGATTAAGGAGTGAGCCCTTGGAATGGGGAAGGTGTCAGTTTATGAAAGAATGGGGAGAAAATTGATGAAAATAATAATGACAACTTGTGGAATAAAGGTATTACTTACATGGGAATTTTAAAAATGTTAGTTGCTTTGAGATGCTTTTATTAGAGGAAAAAAAGCTATGGATTTGATCCCTAATGGGATAGTTAACTTCTTCGCACTTCTATAGGCTAAATAGTTTTAATGTTAGCCTTCTGTTTTATAAAAAGATGCCTAGGGTAGCAAGGGATGACATACAAGAGAATTCATGGATCTCTGAAAATGTATTGGCATCATGCCAGGAAATGCTCATGGGTATGCATTTGCCAAGTCTGACACAGCACCTAACCTTACCTGAAGATCTGTTTGAGAATATAAAACCCTAAATTAAGGCTTATGTTCTGGGGATTTCTCTCCTTGAAAAGGACTGTCATCATAGGTTTGCTTAGGAACATCCGAGAAACACATTTTCAAGAAAATTGATGCTTATCAGGACACTTACATGCATTGGTCATTAATTTCTAAGTCTGGTAATTTAGGACACATCTCCAAAGTAATGAGTCTTAGTTTCCCGGACGTCAGGTTGTCTCACCCTCTCTGCACAGTGAACTCCTCAAGAGGATGGTGAAGCACAGTCCCCTGAGTTGTTTGGGTAGCTTCTGTGGTCAGACATCTGTTGGTTCCTAAAGATTTTACTAAATAGGATTTGATTCAGTTTCCCTGCCTAGAATGCTGCAGTTTTGAATGCTCCCTACTGGGTTACTGTCTTCTTTTTCTTCTGAGGTATTTCATGGTATTTAACAGAATCTACAGGATTGTAGTATGTTCATTTAATTATGAAAGAATAACAAGAAATTAAATTGCATCTTAGTTCACATTCTGGTACTAAGACAGCAATCCATTGCACTTAAAAATATGGATTTGTGTGTCAGAAAGAATCTAGTTTGAGACCCACCTCTGCAAATTATTAGCTCTGAGACTCAAAGGCTGAGTTTCTCATCTGTTGAATGATAGTCACTTTCCTTATAAGGTTAGAGTGGGTACTAAATGGATAATGCATGTTTATCAATCAGTACAGTATCTAGCATATATATATATATATGGCTTTTCCAGTGGCTCAGATGGTAAAGAATCTGCCTGCAATGCAGGAAACCTGGGTTCGATCCCTCGGTCGGGAAGAGTCCCTGAGGAAGGGAAAATGGATAATGTATGTTTATCAATCAGTATAATATCTAGCATATAATGATATGTTTAATAAATGTTTAATAAATGTTGTCTACTGCTACTGTTACTCTTAGTCTGCATATCCAGAGAATATTTCTGAAAAAAGAAAAAGATTGTCCCAAGGGAAAACACTTATTTATTATTAGACCAAAGTATAAGGTTTAAATGTGATGTAACTGAAGACTTAGCAGTTCCTTTTCAGTGGTGAAAGATTCTGGATAAGAGCTTGACTAGGAAGGGGCTCTCAAGACAGTTCTAGGATCAGCAGATATCATCATAGGCTATCACAGGATATTTCTATCCATCTCATAGATCAGAGGCAGGTGAGAAGCTCCTGCTCACAGGACAAAGAAATACGGAGTGAAAAATGTAAAAATCAGTAAAGAAAACTTGCCTATATTCACTGATGGCTTCTCTATGAAAAATATATAAATATGTCTGTGCAAGCCTTTTAGAGAGTTAAGACAACATGGATTAAGGCTTCACACATGGTTTTGGAATTAAACAGATCTAGGTTTGAATCCCAGCTAAATCACATTACTAGCTCTGAGCATGATACTATGTAAACCATAGCTTCCTTCTTTTGATGGAATTAATTCAGATGCTGAAAGCAAATTAGCAGAGAGCATGGCATGAGGTAAGTAATCAATATGTTCGTCATATTTTTCTGTATATGGAAAATATGACGTTGGTGTGTATCCAGGCAGACAAAATCTTTCTATCCCAAGGAAGTTCTCATGTGTATCCAGGTAAAACTGAGAATTTGTTTTCTAATCCTCCATTACTCTATTGATCTAGAAATTTTGAATAATCCAGAGCTTTTTTTTAAAACTAGAAACCCTCCTAAATAATTAACGTTTTAATTGCCCAAATAGCCACCAGCCAGAACCACAGACTAAAGAAGTATAGGTGAAAGCCTGTAGAGACCATGCTAGTTGGGACCAGTACTGTTCTAAGCACCTGGCAAATAATGTTACCTGCAGACCTCACGTTAATGCTTTGAGGTACACAAATATCATCTGTATTTTATAAACAAATGGTATGAGATTCAGAGAGAAGAAGTATCTTGTCCAAAGTTGTGCAGCTTGTGAGAGCAGGCGGCGTTTGAACTGGGGTCTATTGTCTTTAAAGCCACTTTTTATCCAGCGTCAACTGTGTAGCATATACAAATACAATATATTATGACTATATGATAACGTCCTGGTGAACTCTGTGAGTCTTAATTTGACTAAATTGATCCCAGATGTTAAATGCTAAATTTAACATGTTCTGGGGTTTTTTTCCCTCTGCTATTTAAATACAATCATTAACACAGGTAGGAAGTAAAATGTTGCATTTGAGATAAATGCCACCACATTCATATTCCTTTTTCCCTCTCTCATTGTATAAGAGAAGAATTTGTCATTAATGTGACAAAAGTTTTATTTCTCAGAAATAAAACGCATGTCGATTCACACGCCTCCAGGGCAGTCTTGTACAGACGTGGAGCTGGGCACGCAGCAGGCGCACAAATGGCAGTTTCCTCCCAACTGTATTCCTAGCAGCACCACTATCCTTATCGCCTAAGTGGTCTCTCCAGCCCCCATCAGCCTAGGGGTGAAATACAGGGTAACAAACACTGTTTCTTTGACTATCTGCCCATTCATTATTGAGTGTCCTCTATCACTCTAAAGATTTCCTCAGTTATTCCAAGGAGATTTGCTCGCAGTCTTCATAGGTACCAACTTGTATGTTCTAACTTCCCGAAGTGATGGCACCTGTGGTTATCTTTGATGACCTGCGATGTCTGTGAACCTGCTCCCACTCTTGGTGCCTCCAAGCAAAGCTACAGAGTCTTAAGGGTACTGCTTACAAAGAGAGACCAATGGTTTGTTATGTTCTCTAGAAATCCTGAAGCCTCAAAACTACTTCTGTATAATATTTTTTGAGTGATAGGGAAAACCCAGTTCTCCACTTGAAGATTTTGTTCCATAAACTGTAGTGGACCTGAGTAGGGTTGTGGGGTCCAACTCCCTCCTCCCTGGATCTAAGTTTTAGCCCTCTGTCAAGCGGTAGTGTGGTCATGGGCAATTACTTAATCTCCCCCTTTGGCTGGGTTTCTGATCTGTAAAGCGGGGCTAACATGGTACTTTAACTCACAGGGTTGCACCTGGTCCAGAGTGAGGGCTCAGTAAATGTTGACCACTGTAATTATTATATGACTATTGAAATGAAACTGGTCAGGTACCCAGGATAGCACAGAGATTTTAATCTGCTCTTTCAGTATATGTGTCGAGCTCCTCTCCCTAGGACTCAGCCATGAGCTGGAGGATGCCATGAGTAGTAAGCTCTTGGCTTTATTAAAAAATGTCCTGTTCTCTAATTCTTTAGCAATAACCTTTCATTGTTTTCATGTCCCTCATTATTCCTTCCTTAGGGTTCACTCTTGCCTAGCTAGTTCCCCAGTCCCTTGAGCAAATCAATCCTATTGGGTCTGTTTCACCAGGCATCCAAATAGACTAAGATGTGTCTGTCTTTTTGACCTTCAGCTAGAGTTACTTTTGGCTCAAATTTCAAACAAGCATTCTCTCTCTGTGTGTATGTGTTTTTCTGTCTCTTATAAACAGAGACTTATATTTTTGGCATCAGAAACTTTTCATTATAATTTGCTTGTAAAATTAACTCTGATATACTTGACTACTTAAATCTCTTTCAAAGACACTTTGTCAGTGGAGTTTCAATAGAACGTCATTTGAGATGATAGTCACTTACGTGAATCCTCCCAGATAATCTTTAAATGATGTTAACTGGTTCTTCTTGAACCTTACCTGAAGCCAGAATTCAAAACTAATGGAAAGATATTCTTAGTAGTTTATTAAAGAACACTTATTTATATGAATTCTAGATAGCAATCACCAATGCTTCCTTTGTTCTTATTCAAATACTACATAAGTGCCAGACAATCCATATAAGCTATTCTTGCATCAATGTAAAACATTTTTTTTTTTTTTTGCTAGATGAGACCTGAATCACAAGGATTCTTTTCTAAAGGCAAAATTTAAATAATACCTCTACGACAAAAATAGCACTGTCCCTTTCACTGATAACTCATTTGAGGTTAGGATTTAGAGTTAGTCCAGAGTTTCGTTAATTTGTTTCTCTTCTCTCCCATGTTCTTGATTTCTCTTAATATTGAAATACTGATCAGTGTTTGCTTTTTACGTACTGGGAGATTTTAATCTATGAGATCAGACTTCATTGTTTTTCCGTGAACTATAACATCTGTTTATACAATCGCTTTTGACCTAACACATCAGAGAAAATTTCTATCTTGGTTATAGTATTCCTTGCATGTTTAGAGAAAGCCAGACATTCCTGTGAAAGCACGGCTCTAATTTCTGTGATAGGTTATCTCAGACATGTGGAATCATCACATCTTCCTAGAAACTGAGAAACAATAATAATAATCATTGGCCAAGTGACTACTACATGGCATCTACTGGACCAAGTTTACAGTAACCTCAGATAAATTAATAAGGTAGATAGTGTCATTATTCTTGTTTTATACACAAGGAAACTGAGGCTGAGGGAAGTTAAATATGGCATTGTTCCTCCAAGTCCAGATGTTAAAAGATTCTGAATTCTGATAAGGCTGTGGGGCCTGGATCAGCGAAAAGCTCTCCATCAGCTCGTGAGGTGTACCATTTAGCTTCTTGTGTATGTGAACGCAGTGGCCAGACCAGAGTGCAGTGAATGAGGTCATGTGCCGGTGTGGTCAGCCTACCAGGTAGAAGCGTTACTCCCTGAGCGCGTCTCTGCTGTTCTGATCATTGTTCACAACATCCAAGTAACTGCTGTAAGTGGAGTGAGGGCCTCCTTCTAAGCAGGAAACTGGTAAAAATGCCTGAGGATGTGATGAAATAAAGCCTCAGACTGTCTTCATGCTAAATCAGAGTTGCATAGTAAGCCCGTCAAGGTACTAGGCAGATTAGAACTGCTCATATCAAGCAAAAGACTTTGGGCTGGCAGCAAGACTAAGAGAGTGGAAATGTTACAAATGAAGAAAGGGTTTTTGCCTAGCAGTCCCATTTTGAATTGGTAGCTTCACTAATAACTGACTGAAGGACAATCAATTCTTTGCTCAATAAGTGAGTGCCCTCAGTTGATCCAGCGTTAGCCTTTTTGTCCACATGCTTGATGTTATTTTCTCATCAAGTATGCTTTCTTTGAAAATAAAAAAAAAAACAGCACACAATACAAAAGCTGGAAGGAGAGGATTCCTTCACTGCCCTCTCAGGCTCTTAATTCTGTCTGTCTGAAGTGACTTATTTATACTGCAAGAAATTATGACGTGTTTAGTACATCTCAAAGTTGTTTTCATTTATTTTTTTATTTTTAATTTATATTTTTATTGAAGGATAATTGCTTTACAGAATTTTGTTGTTTTCTGTCAAGCCTCAGCATGAATCCCCGCCATAGGTATACATATAAACCCCTCCCTTTTAAACCTCCCTCCCATCTCCTGCCCCATCCCACCTCTCTGGATTGATACAGAGCCCCAGTTTGAGTTTCCTGAGCCATACAGCAAATTCCCATTGGCTATCTATTTTACATATGGTAATGTAAGTTTCCATGTTACTCTTTCCATACATCTCACCCGCTCCTCCCCTCTGCCCATGTCCATAAGTGTTCTCTATGTCTGTTTCTCCATTGCTGCCCTGTAAATAAATTCTTCAGTACTGTTTTTCGAGATTCCATATATGTGTGTTGCTGCTGCTAAGTCACTTCAGTCGTGTCCGACTCTGTGCGACCCCATAGACGGCAGCCTACCAGGCTCCCCCGTCCCTAGGATTCTCCAGGCAAGAACACTGGAGTGGGTTGCCATTTCCTTCTCCAATGCATGAAAGTGAAAAGTGAAAATGAAGTCACTCAGTCGTGTCCGACTCTTAGTGACTCCATGGACTGCAGCCTACCAGGCTCCTCCATCCATGGGATTTTCCAGGCAAGGGTACTGGAGTGGGGTGCCATTGCCTTCTCCAATATGTGCTTTAGAATATGATATTTATCTTTCTCTTTCTGACTCACTTCACTCTGTATACTAGGTTCTAGGTTCATCCACCTCAGAACTGACTCAAATGTGTTTCTTTTTATGGCTGAGTAATATTCCATGGTGTATATGTACCACAACTTCTTTATCCATTCATCTGTCAATGGACATCTAGGTTGCTTCCATGTTCTAGTTATTGTAAACAGTGCTGCAGTGAGCAATAGGATACAGGTGTCTTTTTCAACTTTGGTTTCCTCAGGGTATATGCCTAAGTGTGGGATTGCTGGGTCATATGGTGGTTTTATTCCTAGTTTTTTTAAGGGATCCCCATACCGTCTTGCATAGTGGCTGTATCAATTTATATTCCCACCAACAGTTTAAGAGTGTCCCCTTTTCTCCACACCCTCTGCAGCATTTATTGTTTGTAAACTTTTTGATGATGGCTATTCTGACCACTGTGAGGTGATATTGTGGTTTTGATTTTCATTTCTCTAATAATGAGCGATATTGAGCATATTTTTGTGTTTGTTAGCTATCTGGATGTCTTCTTTGGAGAAATGTCTGTTTAGGTCTTTTTCCAACTTTTTGATTGGGTTGTTACTACAAAGCTACAGTCATCAAGACAGTATGGGACTGGCACAAAAACAGAAATATAGACCAATGGAACAAGATAGAAAGCCCAGAAATAAACCCATGCACTTATGGGTACCTTATTTTTGACAAAGGAGGCAAGAATGGAACAAAGACAGCCTCTTCAATGAATGGTGCTGGGAAGACTGGACAGCTACATGTAAAAGAATGAAATTACAACACTTCCTAGCCCCATACACAAAGATAAATTCAAAATGGATTACAGACCTAAATGTAAGACCAGAAACTATAAAACTCTTAGAGGAAAACATAGGCAGAACACTTGATGACATAAAGCAAGATCCTCTATGACCCACCTCCTAGAGTAGCAGAAATGAAGACAAAAGTAAACAAGTGAGACCCGATTAAACTTAAAAGCTTTTGCACAGCAAAGGAAACTGTAAGCAAGGTGAAAAGACAGCCCTCAGAATGGGAGAAAATAGCAAATGAAACAACTGACAAAGGATTAATTTCCAAAATAGACAAGCAGCTCATACAACTCAGTATTCATTTTTAAATGAAACTTCTGAAAAATATTCTGCTCTGACAGAAAAAAATAACTGGGGAAAGGCTTAGACGTAGAGTTAGTAGTGTGTTCGTCTGCTCCACAGGGACTGGGGAAGCTGATCCCTGTACTATCTTATTTTCCCTTCCCACCTTGCCAAAGTTTGCTATGCCATGACAGTTTGCAGAAACTTTGCAAGATTTTTTTTTTTTGCTTAAAAATATTTTTAGAGTCCCAAGTGATTCTTTCACATAAGTCATAGTGTCGTGTATTTCCACATTTACTGTGAATTCTATCGGAAATGATGATGATCCTCTAAGAAGGGGCTGGGGGAAAATGTGGTGGTTTTTCTCCTAGAGGAAAGAAATGCATTATCCCTCAGAGTTGCCCAGCTCTGTAGACCCATGGGAATATGTTAATAACCCTGAAAGGTGAATTTGTTTCTGAAGAACCACTGTTCTGTGGTCTCTGGGAATTTGGTTTGTTTGTACAGATGGCAAAGATTGGTCCTAGATTTCTTCACTAAGCAAAACGTGGAATACAAATTGAGCAAACTGAGAATGAAATATACTTGATAATATACTAATCACAAAATGTGTAGTTTCTTCTTATTTTTGCTGGATTTTAATTCCTGTTTATTGTACTGATTTTACAAGCACTTGTAAAACAGTTATGGAAGGTTGAATTCTTAAGAAATAATGACATCACAATACATTTGTACTTCTGGACATCCCTAGGCCTAACAGTAATATAAGGTGCCAGTATTATTGTGGGAAAGAAAGATAATTGCAGTGCCCTTTACTTGAGGTTCCAGTCAGCCCACTGATGGACTGCCTGCATCAGACAGAATCCTAGAAAGTCTGCAGTCCTTGCAGGATTTGCTCCACGTGGAAGACCAGAGACAGCTCTAGGAGAATAAGTAGGCTGAAGAGTGGGTATAGGCCATCTGGAAGCTGTACATGTTTAGGATTCTGGAAAGATTGAGTAGCATTTGAATGCTGACTCCATATATCTTAGCTAATCAAATTCTCTAAAATTCTGTTTCCCCAGTTTTGTTTTTTTTTTCCTTTCTTTTTGATTTTCCCTACTTTTTTTTTTTTTTTAATTTTAGGTACATTTCCTTGTATTTAAAAGGGGAATATTAATAATAATAGTCCTCATGTATTTCCATAATCTTCAAATCATGCACTATATAGGAATGTGGTTTTTAAACTATATTAGGAAAGTGAGTTATCCCAAAGCTTAGCATATTAGTTTAATGCAGTAGTTGGCAGTTGACTTTCTGGTTGGCCTTGGTAGACAATACAGCCCCATGGTACAATTGCTAATCAAACTCAAAGATGAGTGAGTTTAGCTTTCCTTGTGTCACATGGAATGGATAACTGGAATGAATAACTTTTAATGGGTTATCCACATTATCCATTTTGACTTCAAAAAGGGTATTGGACAAAAGAGGTATTGTGGTAGAGTGGGCACAAGCTTGGACTTTGGGGTCAGATAAAGATGAGTTTGAAGCCAGGTTCTCATAATTATTGAATGTGTAACAAAGTACTTAACTCTCAGGCCTTAGTTTCCTTACCTATCGAACAAAGGTAAGTATCTCCATCTTCCAGATTCATTAGAGAGATATTGCAGTAAACCATCTGTACAATAAAAGATGAATACAGTGAGCATATGGCCATTACAATGAACATGAAAGTTCATTGTAGTTAGTAAGTTCAGATGCTGGTGTAAACAGCCAGAGGTGCCCACCACTATGCCCCCTGGTAACCTCTCAGTCCTGGATGTGGCCTTCCAGGATGTCTTTAAGTCCAAAAAATAAGCAGTCTTTGGAGTTAAGCAGTTTAACTTCAACTCCTGACCGTCATTTACCACTAGTAAATAATGGTTAATTCAGATAAGTGATTTATGTTGAGTATATTTTTGTCTGTCTTTCCAACAGACTCTATACTTTTTTCTAGGATTATTTGTTGTATCTTAGGGCTAATTCATCTCACATGGCTAATCATTAGCTCCTTGTGATATGTATTATTATACATTATGAAATTAATTACCATTCTGAGAACTTCATCTATTATTAAATTACAGTACCTTACACAGAAGACAGACAAATAACCTTGGTTGGTGCTTGTCAAGTTCAGGCCAATAAGAAGTGGAGATTCAAGGAGGGCAACTGCTAGTACCTGTTAATCGGTCCTCAATTGCATGTGTTCCTTTTTCACTACCTTGGACATTGTGAAGTCATAGAAGGCTTACTGTTGCCAAGGACTATGGAATGAAATTAGTATGTTGCTGTAATAGAAGAAACACATGTAGTCCATAGATTGACCCCTTCCTTAGGAATTCTCAAATGAAGTGAGTCTAGAGACTTACCAGGCATATCCTGTATATCTGTACTGTGATGGTTTTCCTGTAGAAGGAAAGAATAGTACAGGCCTCTGGATTCAGAAGCTCTGGCTATCATCCTGGTATATGTGTGAACATTCAACAGACAAAATTCCAGGATTAGTCTCATCTGGTGTTTATTGCTGTTGAGTCAAGGTGAATTGAATAAAGGGCTACCATGTGTAACCTTCTTTGTTTCCTAGCTACTGAGGTCAGATCCTTTTTTACCGTAATAATATCTTTTCAAGTGAAGGAAAGTACGGATCGAGAAAAAGCAACATATAAAAGATATTTACTGCAGAATACAGTTCTTTATAGGTGAAAAAAATCAACAAAACATTGGTTGTACCCCATGGTTAGAGAAACTCTCAAATGACTCTGCTTAAACTGGTTTTTCTCTGCATATCCTTCCCTACTTCCATGGAAACCAGAAGTTCTGGATCTCATGCCTTCTCTGGTTTCTCCCTTTTCTTTTAATAAATATTCTTGTGTTCTCTCACCCACTAATTATTGTCACCATGTGCCTATATTGCTAACAGCTTAAAGAGAGCAGTTCCTTTGAAAATACAATCTTTTTAAATGCATCATCAATTTGAAGTGGTCTCATAAATTTTGTTGCTGATTTGGGATCTTAAACGGTATATTTATTTATATTAAATTCTGCCTGCTGTTCATCTTGAAGATATTATATTTGTATAGTTAACAGAAATGATGAGCCAAATTTAATTTTCTTTCTACTCTGGAATGCTTTGCATCTTGTAATCACCATTGATTGCCTACTGACTAGTCAGAATCAATAAAAGGAGTAGATGTAAAATTGCCCAATCTCATGTTTTATAATATAATAGTCTAGTCAAAATGGAGGGTACTAATAGCAGTCAGCTGCATAGACATTATCTGATAATGACAGTGCGTATAGCTCAGACTACAGAGGAGCAAATTAAAGTTGGAAGCTCAAATATTGAACTTTATTTTGTTTAGAAGGAAGTGTATGCACAAATCTCATCAGAATATATGTTTTACTCTTTTGTAGATAATAATATAATTTTTATTAATTTTTAATCATTTTTGATTGCATTTATTTTCAGAGACCAGTAATACTGTTTTACCTTTGTGTTAAGGTTTATCTAGTATAATTGATACATTTGCCTAAAGGCTGTAAATATGAGATTATGAAAACATTAAAGCACATAGATCTGTTCTGATAATAACAGCTTTCAATTTCAGGCTTGTATAAATCAGTAACACCCTTGAGATAAAACATTAGAACTATTACTAGGCAGTCAGAGAATTAGTCCTCTACTTTTAAGCATTTGCACTTCTCTGTTTATTGATCATTATGGGTCTCAGAAAATAATTTCATTGAATTATAATAATTTCATTAAATATTTCTAAAATGATTGTTGTTTTATACAGAGTCTGTTAAAATCAGGCCTCCCACTGGGGCTAGCCTTTGGATCCTTCAATGAATATTCAGAGTTTTAGGTCCTTAAGCATCCTTGATTATGGTTTTACAAAAGAGAAACAATGTGTACAGTTTCAGAGTCCATCTAAAAAAGAGCTGTGCTGAGAAAAATCAGTCTTAACAATTGATAAATTACATCCCCTATTGGAAAAGAAACATGTTCATGGCATTTTGAAAGACGTTCAGCATGGTAGTCAAGTTCTTTTAGTGAGTTTCCTGACAATTATGTTCTTTTACTATTCCCTACACCTAGAAGTAAGAATTCCTCCCCAGACAGCTTTCAAATACAGTGATTAGGGAGTGTACATAGAATAGAAATCTTGTTTGTAGATTTTGATTATGGATTCATTACTTAATTGTGTCTTTTGCCTGTTTAGGGTTGTTAATGGATATGAATATTTGGTTTTTGACCTTTTTTCCCCCATTCTTTTGTTCTGGTTTGTATTAAGTTCTCCTCACTGGAAGCCATGTGATAGAATCACTTTTCCATCTCATGTTCCTGTCTTCACTGTTTATTCTATAGTAGTATAAGACTTTTGTTTTGGAGCAAGAGGTGTATTAGATCAAAGGGCAAAGGACTACCTGCACTAATTTTGCTTGTGTTGTTCTGTAATTCTATACTCTGGAGATAGGCTTTTTGGTAAATGATTTTTATTTTATATAGGATGAAAATTTGTAAGAATTTTGTAAGAATAACATAAACTTCATAACAATGAAGTTATGGTCTAGAGATACTAAGAGATGCTCAATAAAGCTTTTTCATTCTTTTAGACATATATGGTTAATGAAAATCCTATGTAATATTTACAGAATTCTTACTCTTTGCTGAGCACTGTTCTCAATGTTGTATGTGTTACCTCTTTTAATCTGCACAGCTATTCTATGAAGTAAGCACTATTTCACTTTATTGTACAGCTAAGAAAACTGGTGCACAGAGAGGTTAGGTGATACTGAAAAATGACAGAGGCAATATTTGAATTTCTCCTTAACTCCATCTCAACAACTCATTCTGATTCCCAGGAAAGCCCAAGATCAGTTGGTCCCCATGGACAAAACATTGATAGTAATTACCCCCTTCCATTGGATAAAGGCTAATGATTAAAATGAGGAGACTCATACTAAACCTACAGCTTCCAAATTTGTCAGCACTGGAACAGCTTATGCAATATCCAGCTTCAGGTGTGAGACAGGGAGGCAGGATGCAGAGAGGTGGGTCAGGGCCTCGAGCACAGCATCAGGGATAAGCACAAGTAAAAGTTGCCCTTGGGAAATAACAGCTAAGTTTTATTGAGCACTCCGTGTGCTAGACCCAGTATAATGCAATGCCTTATTAAAGTTAGCGTCTTATAATCGTTCCAATTTTATCAGTGCAGCAGCTGGGGTTTAAAATGGTTAGGCAGTTTTCCCAGGGTTACATAGCTACTGAATGCTAGTAGCAGAACTCAGACTCAGTTTGTCTGAATCCAGAGGTCGTTGCTCTAGGACTCCTGGTTTAGCATCACATGTAAGAGTTTAGGAGTTACCATTCCTGTCCTTACAAGAAAAACCTGGACAAACTGGAAATCAGTGCGTTCTCTTGGACCCGTAAGAGATGAGGTTTCCAGGCAAATCACCACCTCCAAATCTAGAAAGACAGGCTCATTCAGAGAGAAACATTAAGATCTGCATACCTGCAGCAGAAGCCACTTGAGTCATAGGAACACTTCAGTGATAATTTTGATGAATTACTGGATGCTAAGTAGGGGAGTAGTATGAATGTGAGAAATTCTGAGGGACCTCAACCTCAGAAAGTCCTTAACACATTCATGGGATTTACCTCCAGAAATCCCACTGGTGTCTTATGATGAACATTTCATCAGTACTCTGGCAAAAAGTGATTACTGTGAAATAAGCCCAGAGTTATCTCCATAACAAAAGTTTACTCTCCAGGGAAGACTTTTTCAGGGCTTTATTTACGGCCCAGCCAAGGAAAGGGCATTCTTCCCATTCTAGATCTCTGTAAGCCTTCCAGTCATCTCTGAGGTTGTCCACAGAGGTCATGTCTTCAATGAAAATGTATTGGAAACACCACAACCAGGGATTAATATAGGGGAAAGAGAAGCAAATAAAGTATGTCACAGGCTTACCTGGTGGCTCAGATGTAAAGAATCTATCTGCACTGTGGGAGACCTGGGTTCCATCCTTGGGTTGGGAAGATCCCCTGGAGGAGAGCATGGCAACCCCCTCCAGTTTTCTTACCTGGAGAATCCGCATGGACAGAGGAGCCTGTGGGCTACAGTCCATGGGGTTGCAAAGAGTCAGACACAACTGAGAGACTAAGCACACAACACAAAGTCACTGGAGTGACTGTGAATATACCACAGCACAAGTGGAAAGGGCCTACTGGAACACTGAGATGTAATTGGACAATTATAGAATATTCCCCCTCCTCCACATCTTGTCACCACTCCCACAGGGCTGCAGTATAATAACTGGATTACAAGCGAAAAACTGCAAGACTCAGACACATACCTACACACCTATAGAAAACATTAAACACAGCACAACGTTTAGCCAGATAGCCAGATTCACATAAATCCTCAAACTAAAAATTAAGTTACATCAGTTCCTGTTCCTGATATAATATATCCAGCTTTCAGCAAAAAGTTACATTGCCAAAAAGCAAGAATAAACATTCTGAAGAGACAAAGCATTTATCAGAAACAGACTCAGATAGAACACAGATGCTGGGAATTATCAGACAAGGAATTTAAAATAAACATGGAACATGATTGGTGTGTTAGGTACCCTAATGGAAACGTAGACAACGTGCAAAAGCAGATGATAGAACAGTCAGAGCAATGCCCTCCTTCCATGCCAAGGAGCCCACATTGTGATCTTCAGAAACTATGAATACATTATCTTAAAAGGCAAAAAGAACTTTGAAGATGTCAGTAAGGGCTTTGAGATAGAGTATCTTGGATTGTCTAGGTGGGCCCTATAATCACAAGGGTCCTAAAAAGTAGAAGAGAAAGGCAAGAGAGAAAGTCAGAATGGTGCAATGTGAGAAGGACTCAATGACAGTTGTTAACTTTGAAGACAGAGGAAGGAGGCAAGGAATGCAGACAGGCCCCAGAAGATGGAAAAGGCAAGAAAATGGATTATTCCCTAGAGCTTCCAGATAATAACGCAGTTCTTCCTACACCTTGATTTTGGCCCAATGGGACCTGTGTTGTACTTTTAACATATAGAACTGTATGACAGTATGTGTGTTTTGCCTTTGACAGCTAAATTTGGTATAATTTGTTAAGGTATCCATTGAATACTGATGCAGATGGGTCATGTAAGCAGAAGGATGGCAAATTCCAAGAAAGAATCAAAGGAAAGGCTAAAAATCAAAAGCACTGTAACCAAAGTGAAGAATGCTTCTGGTGGATTCATCTGGGCCAAGTAGACTTGGCCCAGATAAGGAAAGAATCAGTGAACTAGAAGATAGGTCAATAAGAGCTTCCCAAATTGGAATGCAAGGAAAAAAACTGACTCAATGAAAACAAAACAAATCACGGAAGAGAACATCCAAGAATTGTGGGACCATTTCAAAAGATGTTTGGGATAACAAAAAGGGTAGAAAGAAAAGAAAAAGATCAAAAGAAATATTTGAAGGAGTAATTGCTGACATGTTCCAAAATAGACACACAAAAGATTAAGAAATCTGAGAACATCAGGTAGGATAAATACCAAACATGGGTATGCACGCACACACACAGACACAGACACACACACACACACACACACACACACACACACACACACATGCACATATACCTATGCATGTTATGTTCAAACTGCAGTTTGTCAGAGACAGAAAAAGACTTGAAAGAAGCCAGGGGGATAAATAATGTTACCTTTGGAGGAACAAGTATAAGAATTACAGTGGTCTTCTGGTCAGAAATCATGCAAGCCAGCAGAATATGGAGTGAAATATTCAGTGATGAAAGAAGAGACTGTCCACCAAAGTAGAATTCTATATCCATCAAAATTATTCTTCAAAAATATTGGATAAATAAGCACTTTCTCAGACAAACAAAAACTGAGAGAACTCATCATCAATCGATTTGTTCTATAAGAATTGCTAAAAGAAGTTCTTTAGGGAGGAAGGAAGATGATATAGGTCAGAAATTTGGATCTACATAAAAAAAAGTTCATCAGAGAAGGAATAAATAAAGATAAAGTTTTTTAGTTTCCTTATTCTTAATTAAACCAAAAGGCAGCTTTAAAGTAATCATAGTAACAATGAATGGTATAGTATATGGATTATGGTAAATGAAGACAGCAGTGTTAGAAGAGGTGAAGCATACAGATGATATTCTGGACCAGTAGGGGGCTTGAAGGACCTCTTCAGATTGTAGTCACAACAGAAAGATTGCTGGAAACCCCTGCATGTGATTTAGGTCAAAGGATAACGTATAATACTCACTATGTTCCAGGTGCTGTTTAATATTAGGGACAAAAATATGAATAAGTGTGGTCCATACCTTTAAAAAGTATAGCTAAAGCAGGAAACATGGACAAATAAATGAGTATCATCCAGATCATTCATTTGTTCAACACATATTTCTTGAGCACCTACTTTATACCAGGAAAAGTAATAAATGCCAAAAGTCATGTCTAGAGGTATGAATCAAAGCTGCATGAGAGATATTAATAGGACTAAAAGGAGAAATAGAACATTACAGGTAAGAACCTGAACAAGCAACATGAATGGCAGACATGGGGCATTAGCAATTTTTGAATTAGTAAATTATATGAGTATTTCATACTTTGTCTCAAATCAGTTCCAAGCATTATGTAGCTTAGGGCCCAAGGACCAGATCAGACTATGAGATACACTAGATTAGAATGGAAATGAAAGAATGGGGCAGGAACTAACAACTCATTATGAGTTTAATTATCAAATTTGACATACTCATGTTGGTACTACCTTTTTTCTGTTTGTTTTTAAATTAACACCTGAAATGGAATCAAATTAACATTTTTTTTACCAATTCAAATTAACATTCTTAATCTTGGAGTAGGAAGTCAGTTTCCTGAGGAACATTAACTCTTGGCTAGAGAGTGAGCTCTAACCTGGAAAACACAGTGATGATAGATAAACAGTTCATCAGTTATGTAGATTGAAACCCAATCAAATGAGAGTCTACCAACTCTATTTAGTCCTGTTAGGCCAGAGACTGAAATTAGTGTGTCACCGCTGGAGCCATGGTGTTTAGAGGGACCAGAGAGAGAGAAAGAACCCACTATTGCCATGCTGATCTGCTTGGCTTAGAGTTACCATAGGATGGGGACAGATTAAGACCCATCAGTCTGGGACAGATGACTGAAAGATAAAAATTACATTTGATTTTGTGGAGGGAGAGCTCAATATAAGAGGAATCATCAAGAAAATGGAGATCAGCCTATGTAATACTCAGCTTTCTGGAACTGAACTGCCCAATGACATGGTCACTAGTTAAATTTAAGTTAATGAAAATTACATAAAATTGTATATGAGGTCCTCAATTGCACTAGTCTCATATTACATCTCTTATGCGCCCAGTGGCTGCCATATTGGATAACACAGAAATCAAACATTTCCACCAATGCAGAAGGGTCTTTTAGATGGTAGTGTTTTAGGGCAGTGACCCCCAAACTTTTTGGCACCAGGGATCAGTTCTGTGGAAGACAGTTTTTCCATGGACTAGGTGAGGGGGGTGGTTTCAGGATAATTCAAGTGCGTTACATTTAATGTGCGCTTTATTTCTATTATTATTATATCAGCTCCACCTCAGATCATCAGGCATTAAATCCTGGAGGTTGGGAACCCCTGTTCTAGAGTGTGTGAGAGGTTATAATACATCAGAAATGCAGGTTAATATCTTCTAGAAACAACTGTAAAGCAGCTTTAAAAAAATTTTTTTTTAAATTTTTCCAGTGAGGATAAGAAAGCTCTTGCAGTATAGTTATCCAGCCCTACCCACAAACATTTGTATGGGTGTTTGTCTCTTGTAAATAGAATGAAATGTTCTCATTTTTACAAATTAGGAAATTTAGTGAAGTCAAGTCACTTCATTCTAGTAGTAAATGGAATAGTCAGGAGTTTAAGTCAGGTTGCTTAGCTCCAAAGCCTGTTCACTCGACCTTTGTACTCCAAGACACCCCAGAAGGCTAGATCCAGGACAGAGGGCCCTGGTGGTCGCTGGCGGGGGCACCTTTGGTTCAGTGCCAGTGTCTGGACTTAGTAGGGAATGAGTCCATTCTGCTTGCGCAGCAGTTGTTAGATATTTTGTAATATTACTGTTGCCAGAAAACATGTATATTAATGTTCACCTTTTTGATCTTTGCCAAAAGTTACATGCGTTTAATACTTTTTATCAATACCAAGACTCATTGGTTTTCGTGAGTCTAATTTGTTTTTCATTGTTTAGTGAAAAAAAGTGAGAAAACTCTTTATGTACAATATAAACACACTGGTTTTCTTTTTCAATACTTGAAACTGATGGATGTTTAACCAATTAGAAGTATTAAAAAATAAATTCACTTCCATATACTGGAAACAATTCCTCAATTTCTTAGTCTGAAATAATGTGAAGTACCTTCATTTCTACTCTGTGTTTTTAGTTTCTTCTTTGGGGAGATGTTAGGTTTAAAATATCATCTTCAAATTCATTTTGGGTTTTGTTTTGTTTTTTAAAAAAAGAGCTAATTACACTGCATTGTTTTTTCCCCCAGCTTTTTCTTTTTTGCTCTTGATTTATTTCAAGCATTTTCTGAAATAACTATTGAGACTTCTTCATTAAATAATTTTTTTTTTTAACAGTGAATAGAGCAACTCTTTGCTAAATCTTCTGGGGCTGGAGAATTTCAGTTGAAGTTTAATAGTTTTTAGGCTGTGAAATAGACTTCAGCTCTCAAATGCTCAAATATTTTGGAAAGCCTTGGATCATTTGTGATTGACAGTTCAAAAATACAATGATCTGTTGTGTCTGGCCCATGTCATGCTGGAGAATACTAAATCAATAGTAATGCCATCAGAACCAGAAATCAAATGCAAAATAGTTCCCTTGGCTTCCTGCATAATGACATTTGCTCTTTTGATAAATTACTAATGGATTCTTGGACTGGAGACCAGGAACAGCTAAGCCTGGATTATAAATGGAAAGGGTGAAATAGTGATGTTTATTGTACAGAAAAATTTGCCTTCAGTGAATGTTCTACACAAAGAATGTCCAAATATTATTGAATCTCACATTGTGATAGAATATTAGTAAAAGGGCAAGAAATTTGATGTCATGAATATGTTTTAGGGCAAGAAAAGGAGCTGTGCTTAGTCACTCAGTTGTGTCCGACTCTTTGCGACCCAATGGATGATAGCCTGCTAGGCTCCTTGGTCAGTGGGGATTCCCCAGCCAAGAATACTGGCGTGGGTTCCCATTCCCTTCTCCAAGGGGTCTTCCCCACCCAGGGATCAAACCAGGGTCTCCCACGTTGCAGATAGATTCTTTACCGTCTGAGCCAATGGGGAAGCAAGAAAAGGAGAGGTGCTTCATATTACCGTCTTTAAAGCCTGAACTGAAATTAAAAAAAGAAAAAATCTTTTGACCACCTGCTCCATAGTGCCCATAGATGTATGTACATATTGCAAATATGGTGTAAGGAAAAATACTATTAAGAATATCCAAATACCACCTAACTCAAAAGCTTTAGAAACTTATTGCAAGAGGAAGTCTTTCTACCACTCAGTTGCACTGAATTGTGTGATAAATGCAGATTAGCTTCTGGGCTCTACAGAATGCCAGATAACATGAAATAAGGTACGTTAACAGTCTATTCTTTCTGTGTTTGTGGTGTACAAAATGAAAATACTTCAAGCTTTGGATGTCCGCTAATTCTAATCTTTCTGTAATTATAAAGTAACTTCTATATTTTCCTGTGTGTGGAAAATGAATAAAAGTAGGACTTGCTCACTAAAAATAAAAAAACCTTTTCCCTCTGCCTCTTGACCACCTCATTTACTTAATGTCATGGCTGCATCTCACTGACCTGCTTAAGTGAACATTTGTGCTTCAGAAATACCTTTGTTTTGTCAGACTTTCAAATTAAACAGGAAAATTTTTATTCTGAAGGATTAAATGCAACCAGGGAACAAAATAATGAAAAGCTTTATTTGAGAAGAAATAACTCTTTGGAATAAGAGGTTACCATATGTCAATATGTCACACACAGAAAAAGTGAGCTTTTGATTACTTAGAGGTAAGGTTGCCAGAGGGTTTCTGATTTAAATTTCTAAGGCTTGATCAGAGACAGCATCAGTGAAAATCCTCATAACTTGTGAACTTGACTTTTATTCCTTTGAAAAATTATACAAAATATTTTTTGCTCACATTTATATTCCATGTGGTATGTTTCTCCTTGTAACTTTTGCAGTTATTCTTGTGGAGGTTTTACACTCATTGTAAAGTCAGAATTGAATTTAAGCATTTCTAGAAAAAGCAATAAGTTTAGAAGTGGAAAACTGACCCCAAAAGTTGTCTCAAAAATGCTTAAGTACAAGAAAGTCTGAGAAAACCTAAATAGACATGAATTGTGACTACTTAAATCAATTATGGTGTACCCTTAAAATGGAATTCTGTTGATACATTTAAAAGATTGAATAGTTTTCAAGACACATGGAATGAAAGCAACAAAGTGTCCCCACTGTTAAGTACCTTGTTTTTTTTTCATTTAGTATTTTTATGTGCATATACATAGACTCTCTTTGGAATCAAGGCATCAGTTCAGTTCAGTTCAGTAGCTCAGTTGAATCCGACTCTTTGCGACCCCATGAACCGCGGCACGCCAGGCCTCCCTGTCCATCACCAACTGCCGGAGTCCACCCAAACTCATGTCCGTCGAGTTGGTGATGCCATCCAACCATCTCATCCTCTGACGTCCCCTTCTCCTCCCGCCCTCAATCTTTCCCAGCATCAGGGTCTTTTCAAATGAGTCAGCTCTTTGCATCAGGTGGCCAAAGCATTGCAGTTTCAGCTTCAACAACAATCCCTCCAATGAACACCGAGGAACAATCTCCTTTAGGATGGACTGGTTGGATCTCCTTGCAGTGCAAGGGACTCTCTAGAGTCTTCTCCAATGCCACCGTTCAAAAGCATCAATTCTGTTCTCAGCCTTCTTTCTAGTGCAACTCTCACATCCATACATGACCACTGGAAAAACCATAGCCTTTACTAGATGGACCTTTGTTGGCAAAGTAATATCTCTGCTTTTTAATATGCTATCTAGGTTGGTCCTAACTTTCCTTCCAAGGAGTAAGTGGCTTTTAATTTCTTGGCTGCATTTACCATCTGCAGTGATTTTGAAGTCAGAAAAATAAAGTCAGCCACTGTGTCCACTGTTTCCCCATCTATTTCCCATGAAGTGATGGGACCGGATGCCATAATCTTAGTTTTCTGAATTAGTTGAGATTTAAGCCAACTTTCTCACTCTCCTCATTTACTTTCATCAAGAGGCTCTTTAGTTCTTTTTCACTTTCTGCCATAAGGGTAGTGTCATCTGCATATATGAGGTTATTGATATTTGTCCCGGCTATCTTGATTCCAGTTTGTGCTTCCTCCAGCTCAGGGTTTCTCAAGATGTACTCTGCATATAATTTAAATAAGCAGGGTGACAATATACAGCCTTGATGTACTCCTTTTCCTATTTGGAACCAGTCTGTTGTTCCATGTCCAGTTCTAATTGTTGCTTCCTGACCTGCATACGAGTTTCTCAAGAGGCAGGTCAGGTGGTCTGGTATTCCCATCTCTTTCAGAATTTTCCACAGTTTATTGTGATCCACACAGTCAAAGGCTTTGGCATAGTGAATAAAGCAGAAATAGATGTTTTTCTGGAACTCTCTTGCTTTTTTGATGATCCATCAGATGTAGGCAATTTGATCTCTGGTTCCTCTGCCTTTTCTAAAACCACCTTGAACATCTGGAAGTTCATGGTTCATGTATTGCTGTAGCTTGGCTTGGAGATTTTGAGCTTACTTTACTAGCGTGTGAGATGAGTGCAGTTGTGTGGCAGTTTGAGCATTCTTTGGCATTGCCTTTCTTTGCGACTGGAATGAAAACTGATCTTTTCCAGTCCTGTGGCCACTGCTGAGTTTTCCAAATTTGCTGGCATATTGAGTGCAGCACTTTCACAGCATCATCTTTTAAGATTTGAAATAGCTCAACTGGAATTCCATCACCTCCACTAGTTTTGTTTGTAGTGATTCTTCCTAAGGCCCATTTGACTTCACATTCCAGTATTTCTGGTTCTAGGTGAGTGATCACACCATTGTAATTATCTGAGTCATGAAGATCTTTTTTGTATAGTTCTGTGTATTCTTGCCACCTCTTCTTAATATCTTCTGCTTCTGTTAGGTCCCTACCATTTCTGTCCTTTATTGAGCCCATCTTTGCATGAAATGTTCCCTTGGTATCTCTCATTTTCTTGAAGCGATCTCCAGTCTTTCCCATTCTGTTGTTTTCCTCTATTTCTTTGCATTGATCGCTGAGGAAGGCTTTCTTTTCTCTCCTCGCTGTTCTTTGGAGCTCTGCATTCAAATGGTTATATCTTTCTTTTTCTCCTTTGCTTTTCACTTCCCTTGTTTTTACAGGTATTTGTAAGGCCTCCTCAGACAGCCATTTTGCTTTTTTGCATTTCTTTTTCTTGGAGATGGTCTTGATTCCTGTCTCCTGTACAATGTCATAAACCTCCATCCATAGTTCATCAGGCACTCTGTTTATCAGATCTAGTCCCTTAAATCTACTTCTCACTTCCACTATATAGTCATAGGGATTTGCTCCCAGTGCCCGAGGGCAGGGGTGGTGGCGGAGGGGAGCTACCCTGCTTCCGAGATAAGGAGCAGTGGCTGCACTTTGCTGGAGCAGCCAAAAGAGAGACCCCACATCCAAGGTAAGAGAAACCCAAGTAAGACGGTAGGCACTGAGAGAGGGGGTCAGAGGGCAGACAGACTGAAACTACAATCACAGACAACTAGCCAATCTGATCACACAGACCACAGCCTTGTCTAACTCAATGAAACTAAGCCATGCCATGTGGGGCCACCCAAGACAGCCAGGTCATGGTGGAGAGATCTGACAGAATGTGGTCCACTAGAGATGGGAATGGCAAACCACTTCAGTATTCTTGCCTTGAGAACCCCATGAACAGTATGAAAAGACAAAAAGATAGGACACTGAAAGATGAACTCCCCAGGTTGATAGGTGCCCAATATGCTACAGGAAATCAGTGGAGAAATAACTCCAGAAAGAATGAAGGGATGGAGCCAAAGCCAAAACAACACCCACTTGTGAATGGGACTGGTGATAGAAGCAAGATTCGATGCTGTAAAGAGCAATATTGCATAGGAACCTGGAATGTTAGGTCCATGAATCAAGACAAATTGGAAGTGGTCAAATAGGAGACGACAAGAGTGAACATCGACATTCTAGGAATCAGTGAACTAAGATGGAGTGGAATGGGTGAATTTAACTCAGATGATCATTATATCTACTACTGTGGGCAGGAATCCCTTAGAAGAAATGGAATAGCCATCATAGTCAACAAGAGTCCAAAATGATCTCTGTTCATTTCCAAGGTAAACCATTCAATATCACAGTAATCCAAGTCTATGCTTTGACCAGTAACAACACGGAAAAAAGATGGGCTTTTCATTATAGGGGACTGGAATGCAAAAGAAGGAAGTCAATTAACACCTGGCTGCTGCTGCTAAGTTGCTTCAGTCATGTCTGACTCTATGCGACCCCATAGACAGCAGCCCCCGTCCCTGGGACTCTCCAGGCAAGAACACTGGAGTGGGTTACCATTTCCTTCTCCAATGCATGAAAGTGAAAAGTAAAAGTGAAGTCTCTCAGTCGTGTCCGACTCTGTGTGACCCCATAGACAGCAGCCCACTAGGCTCCTCCGTCCATGGGATTTTCCAGGCAAGAGTACTGGAGTAGGGTGCCATTGCCTTCTCTGAGAAACACCTGGAGTAACAGGCAAATTTGGCCTTGGAGTACAGAATGAAGCAGGGCAAAGACTAATAGAGTTCTGCCAAGAGAATGCACTGGTCATAGCAAACACCCTCTTCCAACAACACAAGAGAAGATTCTACACATGGACATCACCAGATGGTCAACACCAAAATCAGATTGATTATATTCTCTGCAACCAAAGATGGAGAAGCTCTATACAGTCAACAAAAACAAGATCGGGAGCTGACTGTGGCTCAGATCATGAACTCCTTATTGCCAAATTCAGACTGAAATTGAAGAATAATTGCATAAGAAATTGGTAATATTGCTTTGGGGTAAGGGAAGAATGCCAGGGCTCAAGTGATTGAGAGATTTGTTTTTCAATCAGAGATTTGTGTTTTGTATAGCCCTTTGTACTTGAATCTTAAGTGACAAGGCAAGATAGACATATGGAATAATACCTTCATTCTTTAAATGTATTGCTTATATTTCAAGTTTCATCAAAACTTGACATCATTTTGTCCAGTAAAGTGGAAATGTGAATGTATAATAAGTTAGGAGTTTTGTTTGCTTGTTACAAGTTTAGTTTTTTTGTGTGTGCTTGTTATGAGTTTCATTCTGTTTGTTATAAGTTTTATTTTACTTTACTTTGAAATGAAAAATTAGATTAGTAACTTCCATTTTGTAAATATCTTGATGGCAAAGTAAATATTCAGCAATAAAATAAAATATTTTTCAATTTATGGCAATAATTGTCAAAAGATAAAAACATGGTACAACAGAATAATTTGAACGATACATTTACTATTGCAACCAATATGTTGACTGATAACTTCATATATATGAGGTCTATTGTGTATATATGTTAACAGACCTCATATATATGTATATATACATTTTATGTAGATAAAAACTGATAACAGACCTCATATATATGTATATATATATGTTTTATGACCTCATATATATAAGAAACCTCATATATATGTATATATATATATATGTTTTATGACCTCATATATATAATAGACCTCATATATATGTTTGTTAACAGACCTCATATATATGTATATATATGTTTTATGTAGATAAAAACTGATAAACAGTTATCTACATTTAGTTATCCTGTGGAGACAAAATACTAGTTAAATAAATAAAACTAAAATTTTGAACTATTTTCTTTTATGTTGCCTTTAACTTTAGAAACTCACAATTCTGAAAATTTAAACGTGTTGACTACTTGGTTTCCCTTCTACACCGTCATTATTTTAACTTGTTCTGAAATGAGCCACGTGTAGTATCTTGTATTATGTCCCCACATCTGCTGCTCCATATAAACCAGTACTGACGTCTTAGAAATAATAGACCCCCTTTCATTCTCTAATACAGACACTGTCATTATGTGTGATTGTATTAGAGCTTTAAATGTTTCCACTCTATATTTCTGTTTTCAGCTTTGCATATGGAATAAATGATCCATTATTTCAGTAGTTTTGCATATTGTTATATTTTTGAGGGTCCATACTCTCCCTTCCCCTCCCTTTCTCCTGCTTATTCTCTCCCTTTGCTTTTCTCTCCTTCACCTCTTCACTCTCCTGCTTGCTGGCTCTCTGTGTCCGTGTCTGTGTCACTCCCCAGTTGTAGGTCTTTGGAATAAGGTGAAAGGTGTGGAGCAGGCACCTGGACCTATTGAGTGGCACCTACCAGGCAGTGCATCTTCTGCTGGAGAATTTAGCTGTCACTTTGGAGCCTGCTGAATGAAACTGGTATGCAATTCACATACCCCAGGTACTGAAAGGGAAACTGCATCTGCTGTCTGCACAGATTACTGATAAGATTTTATCTTTTCTCCTGCTGATACTGATAGAGCTACAGCCAGGTGGGCAGTAAATAAAGATTTATTATGGGCTGGATTTGTTAGCTAGTGGTACTGTCTTAGAACTATATCAAAAAAGACCCAGAAGTGTTCATCTTTCTCATCCATAGAGCCTAATAATGGTGTGGTATGGGAGAGGTGGCGGCAGGATGTGATCTATCTAGTTTGTTTTAAACAGCTAACATTTCTTACAAAATCAGCCTAATCTAAATAGATGACTAAAAATCCAGGAGTTGATAAATTATCATCATGGCACCTGCATCTTATGCCTCAAGAACCCTAAGCAAACCCAGGGCTGTACTTACGGATTAATTGAGCATGCATAATTTACCACTGCAGTTTACATAAGTGTAAGTATTTTTCTCATCCTGGTAAATAGGCATTTCCAGCTTCAGGAGAAAAATAAGAATATTGCTACACAATGAAATGAGCCATCAGCCGATTCGGCTATTATAAGAAAAAAAGGCCCCTGCTCTTGCTGCCAATGTTTAATTCTTAAATTGAAATTATTTTTAAAGTATAATTTGCTTTTCACCATTTATATGTATTTCTTTTTGCTCAAATTTACTGTGTTGATTTTACCCATGCCTGTAGTCAGTACTTCATTTTTTAGGATATGAAATAGCTCAACTGGAATTCCATCACCTCCTCTAGCTTTGTTTGTAGTGATGCTTCCTAAGGCCTACTTGACTTCACGTTCTAGGATGTCTGGCTCTAGGTGAGTGATCACACCATCATGATTATCTGGGTCATGAAGATCTTTTTTGTACAGTTGTTCTATGTATTCTTGCCACCTCTTCTTAATATCTTCTGCTTCTGTTAGGGCCATACCATTTCTATCCTTTATTGAGCCCATCTTTGTGTGAAATGTTCCCTTGGTATCTCTAAATTTCTTGGAGAGATCTCTAGTCTTTCTCATTCTGCTGTATTCCTCTAGTTCTTTGCATTGATCAATGAAGAAGGCTTTCTTATCTCCACGAACAAAACTAGTGGAGGTGATGGAATGCCAGTTGAGCTATTTCAAATCCTAAAAGATAATGCTGTGAAAGTGCTGCACTCAGTATGCCAGCAAATTTGGAAAACTCAGCAGTGGCCACAGGACTGGAAAAGGTCAGTTTTCATTGCAATCCCAAAGAAAGGCAATACCAAAGAATGCTCAAACTACTGCACAATTGCAGTCATCTCACACACTAGTAAAGTAATGCTCAACATTCTCCAAGCCAGGCTTCAGCAATACGTGAACCATGAACTTCCAGATGTTCAAGCTGGTTTTAGAAAAGGCAGAGGAAACAGAGATCAAATTGCCAACATCCGCTGGATCATGGAAAAAGGAAGAGAGTTCCAGAAAAACATCCATTTCTGCTTTATTGACTATGCCAAAGTCTTTGACTGTGTGTATCACAATAAACTGTGGAAAATTCTTCAGAGATGGGAATACCAGACCACCTGACCTACCTCTTGAGAAACTTGTATGCAGGTCAGGAAGCAACATTTATAACTGGACATGGAACAACAGACTGGTTCCAAACAGGAAAAGGAGTACGTCAAGGCTGTATATTATCACCTTGCTTCTTTAACTTATATGCAGAGTACATCTTGAGAAACGCTGTGCTGGAGAAAGCACAAGCTGGAATCAAGATAGCCGGGAGAAATATCAATAACCTCATATATGCAGATGACACCACCCTTATGGCAGAAAGTGAAGAACTAAAGAGCCTCTTGATGAAAGTGAATGAGGAGAGTGAAAAATTTGTCTTAAAGCTCAACATTCAGAAAGCTAAGATCATGGCATGCAGTCCCATCACTTCATGGGAAATACATGGGGAAACAGTGGACACAGTGGCAGACTTTATTTTTCTGGGCTCCAGAATCACTGCAGATGGTGACTGCAGCCATGAAATTAAAAGACGCTTACTCCTTGGAAGAAAAGTTAGGACCAACCTAGACAGCATATTAAAAAGCAGAGACATTGCTTTCTCAACAAAAGCCCATCTAGTCAAGGCTATGGTTTTTCCAGTGGTCATGTGTGGATGTGAGAGTTGGACTAGAAAGAAAGCTGAGCACAGAAGCATTGATGCTTTTGAACTGTGGTGTTGGAGAAGACTCTGGAGAGTCCCTTGCAAGGAGATCCAACCAGTTCATCCTAAAGGAGATCAGTCCTGGGCGTTCTTTGGAAGGACTGATTTTGAATCTGAAACTCCAGTACTTTGGCCACCTGATGCGAAGAGCTAACTCATTTGAAAAGACTCTGATGCTGGGAAAGGTTGAGGGCGGGAGGAGAAGGGGACGACAGAGGATGAGGTGGTTGGATGGCATCACCGACTCAATGGACATGAGTTTGAGCAAACTACAGGAGTTGGTGATGGACAAGGAGGCCTGGAGTGCTGCAGTCCATGGGGTTGCAAAGAATCAGACACGACTGAGCGACTGAACTGAACTGAACTGTAGTCAGTACTATTTTCTTGTTCTGGTTTGATGCTATTATATTTGAATGATTTAGAGAATGTTAATCCAGGCACCTATTTTTTAAAAAAACTTTTTATTTTATATTGGGGCATAGCTGATTAACAATATTGTGGTAGTTTCAGGTGAACAGTGAGACGACTCAGCCATAGATATCCGTGTATCCATTCTCCCCCTAAGTTCCCTTCCATCCAGGCTACCACATAAGATTAAGCATTGCTCCCTGTGCTATATGGTAGGTCTTTGTTGGTTATTTATTTTAAATATAGTGTTGTAAGCACATACTTTTATGCAGTTATTTTAAGTAAACAAAGGCAAGAAGCAAAGAAGTGGGGAATAATAGTTATGGAAACACAACAGTATTTGAATGGCTTGTCACATGTTACCCATGTATTTTTTGGTAAACTAGCAATTCATACTAAATTACTCTTTTCTTATCTATAAAATGGGAGTAATAACACCTACCTCATGAGTGGTTGTGTTAAATGTTACAACAAATGTAAAGAACATAATTCAGAATGTACTAGGTGCTCAATAAATGAGAATTTTTGTTATTATCTTACTAAAATATTTTAAAAAATAGACCTAACAGTAAATTCTAAATCTCCAAATTAGTAGTTAAGAACATTTGTTTCTATATGACAGTTTATTTAATTCTTAATATATAAAGTGTTTGGAGCTTCTTTGGTGGCTCAGACGTTAAAGAAACTGCCTGCAATATGGAAGATGTGAGTTCGATTCCTGGGCCAGGAAGATCCCCTGAAGAAGGAAATGGCAACCTAATCCAGTATTCTAGCCTAGAGAATTCCATGGACAGAGGAGTCTGGCAGGCTGTAGTCTATGAGGTCACAAAGAGTCGGACATGACTAAATGACTAACAGCAAGTGTTTAGATACTGGTTAACATAATTTTTTTGTCTAATTATGAATTTATATCAAATTTATGCAAGTTTATGTATAAGCAGACAACCTCGAGGCATGTTAGGTATTCTCAGCTTGCTTGTATCATAATGTCTACATTAGAGCTTTATTCTTTTTGTTTAAGCCAAAAGAGGCCCTTGTGGGAAATGAAAACTTAAATGCAATTGTTCATAAAGGAATACTATTATAAATTTATTAATCCCTGTTTTACAGTAGGGAAATACCTCTAAATCTCAATTCATATAGTAAGTATAATCTTCAGAAGCTGAGCTTAAATTTGCTTTTTCTCATCAACTCCTATTTCCTGTCCTATATACATTATAATTTTAAAATATTATTTTTTAATTTATTCTAAAAATTTTATTGCAGGAACTGCTAATGCTAAAATCTTAAATCATGCTAACTCAGTGCCCTTGTGTTAGAAGTTATAAAAAACACATTAAACTGTAACAGAGAAACTGACTAAAGGAGCTTTTCAGTGAATCTTGTAAAATCCAAGATCCCATTTATAATAGAGGTAAATGTATTTGTAGTAAGTGTAATTTTTCATGACACACAACACCTACATGTAAATTGTAAAATCCATTGTATGCATCTTTATTGGTGAGAATTACAGCTTTCAGCCAGGTATTGGGTTCTTCCTAGAAAGGCATGTCACATATTCTGCTACTTCTCTGTGGTTTTATTGATGTGGCTGTCACCCTCAAAACCCAGTGAATTCAGAAATGAAGCTGCTTTTCTGCTTGATTTTTCACTGAGGTACATTTCAGGAGACCATTGTGAGGCTCTGGTGGAAGAAGCTGAAAGGGTAATTCTCCATGAGAATAATCTTGTATCTCTGAGGCTTTCCATCTGCACACACCCGACTGGTCATTTCCTGAATACTAAATGGGAAGCTGTGGTGCCATTAGTCATGCCACAGTGGCAGCCTCAGTCCTACCAGAAATAATCATTACTTAATTAGCCAGTCTTTTTTTGCCTTTCTCTCTTTCTCTTTTAGTCATATGTTAAAAATGAGGTTACAAAGTCATGAATGGGAGAGAAGCAAGCCAAAGGGATAATTAATTGCAAGCCCAGGGCTTCGAGTCAGATAGTGAAGCATCTTTGGTCACTAAGGAGTTGAATAACTTTGGACAAGTGACTTCAAGTACCTAAGACTCAGTTTCTTCTTCTGTAACCTGGGTATTATAGTATAAATCCACCTTAATGACTGTTCAGAGCATTAAATGAGATGATGATATAATTATAAGCACAGTGCCTTTCAGGGTATGTTGGTGAATCCTAGAGAGGTTTATACGTGGAAGCATGGACATTATCTTCTAATTTCTCTCTGAGTGCCATGGGCTTGGGTCCCAGTCTTACTACTTCCTCTTTTCGTGGCTTTCCAGGTCACGTGGTCACCTTTTTTCTTGGCTTCCTAATGTTAGTGTTGCAGTGCCAACCATCTGTCACTTAAACAGGGGATCTTATATACTCCCATCAAATGACTTCTGTAATAAGAGAAACACTGTCAGCGTCAAGTGAAGTGAGGGTCTCAGCTTTGGTTTCCATCAACCAGCCCAGCCTTGAGGGGCTCTGCTGTCCTCTTTTCAGTTAAATGTTCCTGACACCCACCCTTTTCAAGTGCAGCTGAAACAAGGAAGTCAGAGGCTGGAGCTCCACAGGTGAGGTTGAATGAATACAGCTCTACCTCACCCACTGCAACTGCTAATTTAGGTCAGTTTTATTGGTTCGTGCAAAACTTGAAATTGTCACTCAAAATGGTCTCTGATCATTGTAGTAGATATCTATCACTCTATAACAGTTCTACTGCTAATGTGCCTTTCTATTTAAAAGAAACATTCCACTGTGTATAATATCGTTAGAATAAGTACCCTTTTCTGAATGCTTATGTCAAGAAACGGAAAGAAACCTTTTCAAAGCTTCTTGATAGCCAGGGCTAAGTCATGTGACATTGACTTGGTCAATCAGATGCTTCTGTTTGAGCCTTGACTCCAGAATAAGGATGATGGGATTCATTCATGATCACTTTACTGATGGTCAATGGCAGCATCGCATCCTTGCTGCTGCTGCCGCTAAGTCGCTTCAGTTGTGTGCGACCCCAGAGACAGCAGCCCAGCAGGTTCCCCCGTCCCTGGGATTCTCCAGTCAAGAACACTGGAGTGGGTTGCCATTTCCTTCTCCAATGCATGAAAGTGAAAAGTGAAAGTAAAGTCACTCAGTCGTGTCCAACTCCTAGCAACCCCATGGACTGCAGCCCACCAGGCTCCTCTGTCCATAGGATTTGCCAGGCAAGAGTACTGGAGTGGGGTGCCATTGTCTTCTCCTTAGTAAGATGTTATACTATACTAAGTAAGTATATAATGTCTTCCTCTGTTGCTAGGAGGGGAGCAGCAGGTGCTGGTGAAGGTAGTATTTGGTTTGGAAAAATCTGAGATTTTTTAGCTGCCATTATAAATTTGATGCTACAGCAGTTATGGGAGGTAATAAGGAGTTAATCTTACCAAGGAACTAAGACTATATATACATATGCATAATCACTATCCACTTGTCCTCAAGTTTTCTGTGATTTAAGAGAAACATTTTTCATTGCTTGTGGCTATCCAGTTGAGTTCACTGAATATATAATGACAATCACAATATAACCAATTTTATTGACCTGTCAATTATTATTCGGCTTTCTTATTCTGGTCACATCCCAACTCTAGGAGGGTGTTATTAATGGAAGACAGTGTTTCTTTGAATCCAAAGTGCTGAATTTTATATTTTTCTTTCATGAATGAGAACTTTGGTGGTTGTACATAACCACCATAAGTTCTTATGAACTTTTAAGAATGCTCTAATTTACTTCACCAGAAATTTAAATATTATATTGACTGAAATCAGAAAGTTATTTTGGGGAGCTATGCATGTATTTAAACTCATAAGAAATTACTGCTTTGATTATTCTTTAAGATAGAAGTTCCTAAAATGTGCTGTTTTGATGAGACCACCCTAAAAAAGAGTTCTGTTGTCAAATAACTTTGGGAAAAACTACATAAAATCTGTCCCTCTTGAAAATCTATACTATATATTAGGTCATTTGTATTATTCGATCATATATATAAGTTCCCCTGGAGAAGGAAATGGCAACCCACTCCAGTATTCTTGCCTGGAAAATCCCATGGATGGAAGAACCTGGTAGGCTACAGTCCATGAGGTCGCAAAGAGTCGGACACGACTGAGCGACTTCACTTCACTTCATATGCATATATGGCTTCCCTAGTGGCAGTAGTATTAAAGAATCTGTCTGCCAGTGCGGGAGACCTTGGAGACACAGATTCAATCCCTGGTTCGGGATGATCCCCTGAAGTAGGAAATGGCAACCCAATCCATTCTTCTTGCCTGAGAAGTTCCATGGACAAAGAAGCCTGGCAGGCTATAGTCCACGGGGTCGCAAAGAGTCAGATATGACTGAGAGACTGAGCATACACATATATATGTGTGTGTATGTATATTCATTGTATATATGAGTTTATTTTACATTGTCTGACCAAAGTTTTCCAGAGTTATCTGACTACCAAGACCTTTCCTGTAAGATAAAAGCTATGAATATCCCCTGAAATTATAGTTGCACATTATAACTATAGTGTATTAAGAGATACACTTTGGGAAATATTGTATTTCTTTATGTTACTTGTTTTAAACAACAGATGTTTTAGGCATATACACTTCCATGGTTCACATCTGCCTGCTCAATAGTTGTGGGATTTTGAGCATATTATTTAATTTCTCTCTGCATCAGTTCCTCACCTGTAAAATGGGAATATAATGGCATCTGTGTCAGAGAATGTTATGTGGATTAAATGGCTCACATATGTTAATACTTAGACAAGTGCTGCACTTACAGTAAGCATTATATAAAGGTTGGATATTGGTATTGGTTTTTTTTTTTAATATTTCAGGCCAAATTAAAGTCCACTGACATTCTTTTTTTGTGTGTGTGGAATATTTTGCTGAAGGTCTGTAACCTGTTGTTCTTTTGAAATCCAGTAACTGATTTGCTACTTGCTAATTGTATGCCTGTTCTTAGACTTTTCTATTTGGTGATTCTTTTCTGTTCTACTTCAAAAAATGTTCTATTGAAAGTCACAGAAACTAATGGATGTAAACATGGTGCTTACTGAATAGATCCAGCAGGCAATCACACTGACATATAAAAACAGGAAATTATAGACATCAAGGCCACATGAGGTTAGACTGAGAAGAGATGTCTCCTTCCATTTCTGGGGCATCTCCTGCTGTTTGGTCTGCTGCTGGGACCTTGCCCTAGTTCTCTAAGCTGCCTGTCTTGCTTTGTTTGTTCAGTTTTGCCGTTTCCCCTTATTCTTCTTGCCCACTGCCTTGCTAAGGCAGTGATTTCTACGTGGACATCACTTGACTCTGCATTGGGGTTCCCCCCCAACTAATAAGGTCAATCTTTCAGTGTCTGGATCCCATATTACTAAGAAAGAGTGTCTTGGTGGCTCATGCCAGCCTGTAGTTTGCTTCCCTGGCCAAATGTCCACTCCTGTTTCTGTTAGCTGTTCAGGCTCTAGCTTTGCCTGGTACAAACATGACCACTTAGACCAGCCTTCCCGGAGGGGTGGTAGTGGCAGTGGGGGGACAGTCCCAATACCAGAGATGAGCATAGGCGGTACAGACACTGCAAAATGGCCATACATACTGTCACCATCTTTGCTGTAAGGAGATGTGTTTTAGTGTTTTCTGCTAGAATCCCTGCTTTTTTCTCTTCTTTTTCTGACCAAGAACAGCTAAGGGATTCTGGGAAGAATATTTTATAACCATGCAATATCAATTTTATGGAAAATTTTCCAAAAAGTCTAAAAATCTAATGATGACTTCACCTAGCTTCCATAGGATAAAAACACAATTTGGAGGAAGCCCCTATTACTCAGTAGGGTCTGACCTGGGGTGAAGTTGAATACCACTTCATATTACACTCCTGGGTCAACTGTCAGCTGTAAATCCAATCTGGTGACTCCTTTTTACTCTTGCAGCGGCCACCCTACTGTAAAAATTTGGTCTTTATGACACAAAGTGGAGTTCAATGGTAAGAGGTAGCTGATAACATTTGAAATTATTGAATCCAGGATCTGAATAAAGGAGATAGATGATAAGCAATTTATGTTGAACCTTTATTCTATGCAACCCATTTTCCCTGGCAAATCAATCTTCTTAGTGTGTCAGATCCTTAGAGAAGGATACTGTTTTGGCTCCCTTGTTGTTGTTCAGTCACTCACTTGTGTCTGACTCTTTGCAATCCCATGGGCTGCAGCATGCCAGGCTTTCCTGTCCTTCACTGTCTGCTGGAGTTTGCTCAAACTCATGTCCATAAGTCGGTGATGATGCCCTCCAACTATCTCGTCCTCTGTTGCCCCCATCTCCTCCTGCCCCCTATCTTTCCCAGCATCAGTGTCTTTTCCAATGAGACAGCTCTTCACATCAGGGGGCCACTGTATTTTAGCTCTAGCTTCAGCATCAGTCCTTTCAATGAATATTTAGGATTGATTTCCTTTAGGATTGACTGGTTGATATCCTTGCTGACCAAGGGATGCTCAAGAGTCTTCTCCAGCACCAAAGTTCAAAAGCATCAATTCTTTGGTGTCCAGCTTTCTTTATGGTCTAACTGTCACATCTGTACATGACTACTAGAAAAACCATTGCTTTGATTGTACAGATCATTGTTGGCAAAGTGGTGTCTCTGCTTTTTAATACACTGTCTAGGTTTGTCATAGCTTTTCTTCCAAGGAGCAAGCGTCTTTTAAATTTCATGGCTGCAGTCACCATCCACAGTGATTTTGGAGTCTAAGAAAATAAAAACATTCATTTTGGGAATGTTGAGTTTTAAGCCAGCCTTTTCACTCTCCTCTTGTATTTTTCATTAATTTTTTTTTCATTTTCATTCATCAGGACATTTAAAATTAAGCTTATCTCCCCTGCCCCAGGAGGCAATCGTTGATCTAGATCATATTATAATTATCTCCGTCCTTAAGGGCTTGCCTGATGTTTGGTAGTAGTGTTTCCTCCTCTATTTTAAAGCATTTGTCCTTTTTGTTTCAGTCTGACAGTGATAGGTGGTGTTCTTTGCAAACAAAGGGAGGAACATCCACACTGCATAAACATTTGTGTCACACTTTCTTCCTGAAATCAGTCTTCTTTTAAACTGGTTAGCACATTTGTACTGTCTCTGACACCTTTAACTATGACAACTATGAAACAAAATAGGGTACAGTGAACAAACATATCCCTTGGAGCCGATTAGATTAATTACTATTCGGGACAGTGCTTAGATTAATTATTTTGTTTGTGTAGTATGTTCATTAAGTGGTTGCCTGATTGCTGCTCAGAAGATTGATTACTTGTTACATTTACCTTGTGGTTTCTGTGGGGAAAACATCTTTTAGGATTCATCACTTCTAAAAACCCAGGGGGCTTGGTTGACATGAGAATGCTCCAGTAAAGCTGTAAAATGGAAAACAGGCTGTGGAAAATGTCTTCTTTAAATAAACACCTAGAGTGGTGGCTAGAGTAGCCATCAGATCTGTTTAACATCAGGAGAAACAATGGATGATAAAATTGAGTTAATGTAAACTATACAATCTGAAAACCCAGCACAGCACTTGGATTGTAAAATTGAGGTGAATAAGCACTTCCCAAGATTCTCTGGGTCTCCAGTAAGGCAAAATAACAAACTCTGTGACTTTGTTTTCATTTTGCCTCTTGACTCTTGCATACCTCCCTCTCCAGTTGCAGTCACATGCCCACTGCTGCTGCTACTGCTCTTTGAGTCTGCCCTCTTCATGGGGCTCAAGAGCCCCCAGGTTCCTTCTGAAGAACCCACGCTGCTGCTCTTCGACATGCTTGCCTCACTGTCGGAAACCACATGGGGTTATGTGATGCAAGAGAACATGAATTATCTGCTGTGTTCAAGAAGTGATTGCCTGCACTAGGAAGGGACTTACAATAATAGAATTTGGTTGCAATGAGAGATCATAACAAATTTAAGTAGAAAAGTACCTTTGAAAGAAACAAACGAGTTGAGGATTAAAAATAGAACAGCTTTTTGTTTAGTGAATGGCTGGATCACTGTCTCCATTTGGGGACCAAAAAATACATTGCTTAAACATGATTGTATATTATACCTATCTGTGACTTTGAATGCGGATGGCTGTATTAGACAAACAGTTTCAGGATGCAGAGAGGCTTCATCTGTCTTTTCCTGCCAAATATACCATACCATTGCTCAGAAGACATAGACTGAAGAATATTTCTCTCTTTTCTACTCTTTGACCTTATTATTTAGGCCTATTAATCATAGTCATAAAGAAATAAAACAGTGACACAAAATACTTAGTAATAAGGTTGTAATGTAATAGATTTTAACTAACATACATCTCAGTAAATTAGAAGAAAATAACCAAAAAGTAAAATAATGAAATGAAATGAAATAAACATTCTTCATGTTTCAGTTCCAACCATCCCCTTTGTGCCTGGAAACTTCCAAAAAGGTAACTCATTTTCAAACAAAAGGTGCTTTTTTTTCAATATTTAAAATCATTTTAAATTTAAAATGATTAAACATCACAATCATATGTCGTAACAGCCGTATGTTATTATGGCAAAGATAGCTCTCCTTCATAAAGTGCAGTAATTGCCAAAGGAGAGACAGCCTAGAGTGTAGATACGGGGACATTGATAAATGAGAAGATGATGAGAGATGGGCAGTTGTTTTTGAGTTGGTTGGCTCCTACAGTGGTGCAAAGACTAGAAATTGTTTAAAAAATGCATTAGTGCAGCTCAGGATGTACTTAGGACTTTTTGATTGAATTCCTCTTTTCCTGTGTGATGTGAAAACTGGAACTAGACAGGAATCAATTCTTTAAACATTTTTCTTTCTCACTGACTGCCCTGGTGTTTCTTTATGGGTACCTAAGTTCAAGTCCTGTAGGAAATTCCAGTGACAAAGGAGCCTAGCATGCTATAGTCCATAGGCTGCAAAGAAGCAGACACGACTGAAGCGACTTAGCACATACAACTTTTTCAGCAGTTCACCCCTCCCAAATTCCTCATTCCTAATAGACCACTATCTTGGGAAGTAGGTCTAAGACTCTTAAGGGAATCAAATTGCCTGTAAAACAAGTTGCCAAACTTTGAAATCTCTAAGTTAGGAATATTTAGAAATAGCCTGGAATCCTGAGAAATGAACCTCGATTTTCAAAGCACCCCTCTGTTTTCATTTGTATATGTTATTATATAGTTTACAACTAAGAAGTATTCTAATAAATAAGTTGTTTATTTTATTGAACTCTTAAACTCTTTCATAAAATTGAAAATGTGTATTTGGAACCTCACTGGATTGTTCATACCAGTTGTTCTAATTGTAAAAGCAGCATTTAAATGTGTCTGTAAGAGTGTGACTTTAAGTTAATGAAGATGGCTTTCGTATATTGTTTATTGAAGTCATTTCATTATTTTATGGTCATACCTCAAACATTTAAAGGTCCCTGTAATTATTTGATGGCTAAAATGTGGCTGTCCTTTTAAAGTGAAAATGATGTTATTGATCCATTCTTACTCTGGACCCACAATTTAGTTTAATTGCCTTTTTCTTTTATCAACAAGGAGCTTCCACCGATACCATACTTTTCTCATGTAACCAAGGAAATCTGTCAGGAAACAATATACAGGGTGAGAAGCAGTATTTATTCATTCATTCATTTAGTCATTCAGTCAGTCAATGAATAAATGTATTGAATACTTAGTAGATTCCAAACATCATGGTTTTATTTTCTGTATGAATGAAAGTCATAATCCATGCCTTCAAACGGCTCAGGGTTTTGTGAGAGTTCTTGTGAATGTGCAAGCGATTAACACAAAGAGCATTTGAAGTGAGCCTAACAGAGCCCAAAGAGATTACCAAAAGCATCCCAGGGTAGGATTTAATAAGAGCTCTCAGAAAGGAAGGGCTGGGGGAGGGTGGTCCAGGCAGAGGGAGTAGCACTAGCAGGAAATTGCAGAGAGAACCCTGATCAAGATGTTCCTTAAACCTGTAGGAGGAGATAGGGAGGTGGGCAGAAGAGGAAGGTAAAGCACAACTGGGGAAATCTTTGTAAGCCATGCATTTGGCTTTTTCTCTGCAGAAGTGCTTGTAGACATACTGAATCATGTCTCTTTGTGACCTCATGCACTGTCCCTTTTGGCTCAGATGGTAGAGAATCTGCCTGCAATGAGGGAGACCCAGGTTTGATCCCTGGGTCAGGAAGATTCCTTGGAGAAGGAAATGGCAATCCGCTTCAGTATTCTTGCCTAGAGAATTCCATGGACAAAGGAGCCTGGCGGGCTACAGTCCATAGGGTCACAAGGAGTCAGACATGACTGAGTGACTACATTTTCACTTTCAGGCTCCTCTGTCCATGAGATTTTTCCTGATAAGAATATTGGAGTGGGTTGCCATTTCCTCCTCCAGGGGATCATCCTGACCCAGGGATGGAACCCAAGTCTCCTGCATTGGCAGGTGGATTCTTTACCAGTCAGAAACCAGAGGGCAAATAAAAGATTTAATCAAGAGAACGGCTTCTTTCCAGTTAGTATCATATTCTAACTGAATTAATAAGTCATACTTTATGCCTTTTCTTCACCTGTCAAAACGTCCAAACTGATTTTGTTTTTTATTTTTATAGTCTAAACTGAGCTGGCTTCCATTTCTGACAGATTTGACTTTGAAATGTTTTTACTTATCTGAAAGGTAGGAAGATTTTTCGTTCTGGTCTGAATCTCCAACTTCTGTCTTCTTAAGCTACTCACTTGAGATCTTTCCCCAGGCTAAATTAGAAAGGTAAATCTGCTTCAAAATATAATTAGATAGGACCTTTTTGAAAAATGATAGTGCTATTTATATGATATTAATTACCTGCCTTTATAACTATTTGGATTGAATGAACCAGTTTAGGTCATAATTCATAAGATTGAAAAGAAAAAACAAAAAATTTTAGTTGCTAACTGTAAGAAACCACAGTGAAAAATCACTGAAATCCACTTTTTAAAAATGGTGCCGAGACTAGAGAACAACTTGGTTCAGAGAAGTGTTTGAGAAAAGTCTGCCTTGTGATGTATGTCCATTTCAAAAATTTATTTTGTAGTTTAAGTATAGATGAGGAAATAAGAATTTGTATTTAGATATTGCATCCTTTCTCTTTAATATTTTGCTTCAGTGTCCCAATCAGCTCTTCAGAAATAGAGAACTTGCCTCCTTTTTACTTAGGAAAGTGAAAAGATAAAAGTATTTCAAAGGGTCAAAACCATCAATACAGTCATTTTGGACATCTTAATAAATAAACAGAGTTGCTATGAAGCTGTTCTAATCACTTAATTTGGAATTGATTGTGAATATATCCAAAAATACCAGCTTGACAGCTACAATGCTAATTTGATCCCTTCACTTAAATGTTTTATGATGGCAGAGGGTTTCAGGTGGAGGAGGTTAAAACATACTTTGCATGGGCCTAGCCTCCAGAGGGCTTCCCTGGTGGCTCAGATGGTAAAGCGTCTGCCTGAAATGTGGGAGACCCGGTGCCATCGGGGTGCCAGGGGATCTTCCTAAGATCTTCAGGAAGATCCCCTGAAGAAGGAAATGGCAATCCACTCCAGTACTCTTGCTTAGAAAATTCCATGGATTGAGGAGCTTGGTAGGCTATAGTCCAAGGGGTTGTAAAGAGTAGGACATGGCTTCACTTTCACTTTCTTTAGCCTCCAGAACCCTTCCCTTGGAGATGGAGAGAAAGGGGGAAGACACAGCTCCATGGCAAACGCCTGCAGAAGCAGAACAAAGGATAAAAATATAAATGCAGCGTGCAGGAACTTTCAGAACCAAAATATCTTATTCTCCCTGTGACCTCACAATGAGAAAGTATTTGCATTTCCACTTCAGTAATCCAGCATTCTTTCCCATGCCTCCTCTTTGTTTCAGTAGCCTCAGGCCTGTGGTAACTGAAGAGCCTTTCTCCCCAAAAGTACTTGTTAGGCCACTGTCCCTGATAAAATAGGGCCTCTATCCCCATTTTCCAATATTGAACAACTGGGATTAAGCATTATATGAAAGACATTGTCATGTTAATCGCTAACTCTACCATAGTATTGTCTGTTTTCCCCTGAATAGATAGGATCATCTACATTTGGGTCTATAGGATGGATTTCATTAAATTGAATGCTCTTCCTGGGATTATGTGCTCTCTTATTTAATGTTTGGCCCAGGGCTACTCGTATTAAGTGTCCTAATGGCTCTAAGAAGGGTTTTTGTTTTTGTTTTTGTTTTTAATTTTCTGCTTTAATAGTAGGTGAGGTTAAAAAAAAAAAAAAAAAACACGATCACCTCTTGGCCTTTTGGCCAAGATCAAGTTTAAAAAAAAACACATGATGTTGCTGGAAAAATCATGTCCCACATTAAAATAATGTAGCTCCATCTCTCTTAATTAAGGCATGTCACTGCATGTATTCTAGATGAAATGATTTTTTTAAAATTGAGTGAAAACAAAAATAAAAACAGTTTCATAGTAGCCCCTCTATATTGTATTTTAAAAAGAAAACAATTGGAGTGTCAACTTTGATTTTTCTGTTTTTTTAGGGGCACTCATGAACAGATGTAGTTTATAATAACAGCAAACACACTCATGTGGCAATTTTAATGTGCCAGACACTCTTCCAGTCATTTACTTCCTCAAAAGAAACCCATTTTAAGTAGCTATTATTGTATCCTTATTTTCCAAATGAGGAAACAAACATTGAAATTAAAGAACTCCCTTGAGTTTGTAAGTAAGTAAGTGGCAGACTGGGAACTCACTGGGGATTGGGACTCAGAAGTCCATCTCTAAAGCCTCTTGATGAAAGTGAAAGTGGAGAGTGAAAAAGTTGGCTTAAAGCTCAACATTCAGGAAACGAAGATCATGGCATCCTGTCCCACCACTTCATGGGAAATAGATGGGGAAACAATGGAAACCATGTCAGACTTTATTTTTCTGGGCTCCAAAATCACTACAGATGGTGACTGCAGCCATGAAATTAAAAGACACTTACTCCTTGGAAGGAAAGTTATGACCAACCTAGATAGCATATTCAAAAGCAGAGACATTACTTTGCCAACAAAGGTCCATCTAGTCAAGGCTATGGTTTTTCCTGTGGTCATGTACGGATGTGAGAGTTGGACTGTGAAGAAGGCTGAGCACTGAAGAATTGATGCTTTTGAACTGTGGTGTTGGAGAAGACTCTTGAGAGTCCCTTGGACTGCAAGGAGATCCAACTAGTCCATTCTGAAGGAGATCAGCCCTGGGATTTCTTTGGAAGGAATGATGCTAAAGCTGAAACTCCAGTACTTTGGCCACCTCATGTGAAGAGTTGACTCATTGGAGAAGACTCTGATCCTGGGAGGGATTGGGAGCAGGAGGAGAAGGGGATGACAGAGGATGAGATGGCTGGATGGCATCACTGACTCGATGGACGTGAGTCTGAGTGAACTCCAGGAGTTGGTGATGGACAGGGAGCCCTGGCATGCTGCAACTCATGGGGTCGCAAAGAGTTGGACACGACTGAGTGACTGATCTGATCTGATCTGATCTGAGGATGCCGAAGGCCACTTCGTGGAATGCCTCTTGACTAGAAGGAGAGTCAGTGAGCACACTTTGGCTAGCCCAATCTACAGAGGAAAAGACTGTAGTGTGAGAGTATGATCATCATCATGCAAGAAGAATAAAGACATTTCCTTGTTGCTGCTGCTTCTGTTGTTCATTTATTTTAACCCTTGGAATGGAGGAAGCAAAAAAAAAAAAAGTAGGATTACAGAGTAGACAGATGTTTCATCTGAAAAGCTCAAAGGGAAAAGGCAAAAGACAGTAAGTAAAGGAATACTTTAAAAGAGTCCTAAAGATTAATCAGCTCTGTAATAAGGGTGACCAAAATTTGATTGGAATTAGAGACAGGAAATTAAAACATTTAGGAAATGCTAATCTTTAAAAGTATACTGTAAAAATGGTTGGATTTTTAAAAGTCAAAAAAGCCACAAAAATTAAGCACTAATTTCTAAGGATACCAGGATACCAGTAAGTTTTACACTAGTCTTTAGTGTTCCGATTTTCTTCATTTGGTCATGTTTTCCTGATACATTTCTATTCAACCAAAGTTGCAAAGCAGTCTGTAATTTCAAAATTTCTAGTTGTTTCTATTTGCATTCCTTTCATATTAAAGTCCTCACTAGGTCCAGGAGGCAAATAACGTTTTTTGTGTAAAACTCAGTATTACACATAATAGGGATAAATTGGCAAAGGTGTTTGAAGAAATCATCAGTATTGAAAACTGAAAGACATCTTTGATTTACTCACCCTTGAGGATCATCAAAATTAGACACAGGAAAGACCTTAAACGTCATTTAGTTTAACTCTGAACTTGTTGTCTTGGGTGATTTTCATAGACTAGAACTCATTTTTAGGTCTTCTCCCTCAAACTTTCCCTTCCTCGAATAGTGTTCTGGTAATGAATAATTTACATTTGCTGCTCTGCTTTACCCTCATTGTATGTTCTTCCTCCGCAAGATAAAAACCTCAGTCTTACTATTTGCTTCATTCAAACTTAATAAACTGCTTAACTAGTGTATGAGGTTTGTGCCATAGATGCTAGAGATTTTTTGCAGACTGATTTCTTTTTGTTAGGTCTCTACTTTTCTTCTTTAACTGATTTTTGAAGTTTTATAGTTTTCTTTATATCTCAAATTAGAAATATAATTTGAAATTCTGTTATTTTGATTGTAATCCTGTTGATTCAAACTGTAGAGTAATGACAATTTGTTATTGAGGTCATAATTTTGCTATAAATTCTGAGTTAGGTGAGAGGGACACCACAGAACTACAGTTGTGTGAACATTTCATTCTGTTCTTTGAATGCAAATTATAGTTTATCTAAAAATGACTGGAATGCACATGATACATTAAAATTTTGGCCATGTCTCCTTGATAGTAAACAATGATTGAAAAATGAAAACACTCATTTGATCATCTCACAACAGTAGTTTTCTGTAATAACATCATATAAGAATGAGTGAGTTTTTTGATCTTCCCATCTTTCTAGTTATCTTAATTGAATTGGCCCCTGACAAGAGAGCTTTCTGCTAATACAGTCTATAAATAGGCTTTGTAGGAATGGAGAGAAGATGATCCTCTCTCTTCTTTCTGAATATTTTCTGGATCTGTTTTGATAACTCTTTTCACTCTCATTTCTAAAGGTAAATTTGGGGAAAATAGGATCCTTATTTCACGCTGACATTCTTCAGTGGGGAGAAGGTCTATCTTGCCTCCAACGGTTGTAGTAGCAACAACTGCCTTCATAGAATGAAGTTCAACTATAGCATCAGCAATAAGACAAAATTAAGTAACTCCAGCTATAATGGATCCTTTGAAGCATCTAGCTTTTGACCAAAGTCGTCTCAATTCCAGCTGAAACCACTCACCAAGTTTAGTTCTTGGGGAGGGGAAAAGAAAGGCAAAGGATCTAGACAGCCTCGATGAACTACAGCTTCAGCCCAAGTAAATACATCTGAAGAGCTGTAGTTTCTATGGGTCAGAGCCCAAAAAGTAGGAATACTGGTATTATTAGTTGTTCTTTAATTATTTCTTTTCAGTTATTCATTCCTTAATTCAGTGGTCCATCAAGTGTATTTTGAGGTCCGCCATGCACTGGGCACTGAACTGGAGATGTGGAAATGAACAAGGTACACATCAGATCAGATCAGATCAGTCATCAGTTGTGTCCAACTCTTTGCAACCCCATGAATCGCAGCACTCCAGGCCTCCCTGTCCATCACCAACTACCAGAGTTCACTGAGACTCACTTCCATTGAGTCAGTGATGCCATCCAGCAGTCTCATCCTCTGTCTTCCCCTTCTCCTCCTGCCCGCAATCCCTCCCAGGATCAGAGTCTTTTCCAATGAGTCAACTCTTCACATGAGGTGGCCAGAGTACTGGAGTTTCAGCTTCAGCATCATTCCCTCCAAAGAAATCCCAGGCCTGATCTCCTTCAGAATGGACTGGTTGGATCTCCTTGCAGTCCAAGGGACTCTCAAGAGTCTTCTCCAACACCACAGTTCAAAAGCATCAGTTCTTCGGTGCTCAGCCTTCTTCACAGTCCAACTCTCACATCCATACATGACCACAGGAAAAACCATAGCCTTGACTAGATGGACCTTTGTTGGCAAAGTAATGTCTCTGCTTTTGAATATGCTATCTAGGTTGGTCATAACTTTCCTTCCAAGGAGTAAGTGTCTTTTAATTTCATGGCTGCAGTCACCATCTGCAGTGATTTTGGAGCCCAGAAAAATAAAGTCTGACACTGTTTCCACTGTTTCCCCATCTATTTCCCATGAAGTGATGGGACTGGATGCCATAATCTTCGTTTTCTGAATTTTGAGCTTTAAGCCAACTTTTTCACTCTCCACTTTCACTTTCATCAAGAGGCTTTTTAGTTCCTCTTCACTTTCTGCCATAAGGGTGGTGTCACCTGCATACATGAGGTTATTGATATTTCTCCCGGCAATCTTGATTCCAGCTTGTGCTTCTTCCAGTCCAGCGTTTCTCATGATGTACTCTGCATATAAGTTAAATAAGCAGGGTGACAATATACAGCCTTGACGTACTCCTTTTCCTATTTGGAACCAGTTTGTTGTTCCATGTCCAGTTCTAACTGTTGCTTCCTGACCTGCATACAAGTTTCTCTAGAGGCAGGTCAGGTGGTCTGGTATTCCCATCTCTTTCAGAATTTTCCACAGTTTATTGTGATCCACACAGTCAAAGGCTTTGGCGTAGTCAATAAAGCAGAAATAGATGTTTTTCTGGAACTCGCTTCCTTTTTCCATGATCCAGCGGATGTTGGCAATTTGATCTCTGATTCCTCTTCCTTTTCTAAAACCAGCTTGAACATCAGGAAGTTCATGGTTCACACATTGCTGAAGCCTGGCTTGGAGAATGTTGAGCATTACTTTACTAGCGTGTGAGATGACTGCAATTGTGTGGTAGTCTGAGCATTCTTTGGCATTGCCTTTCTTTGGGATTAGAATGAAAACTGACCTTTTCCAGTCCTGTGGCCACTGCTGAGTTTTCCAAATGTGCTGGCATATTGAGTGCAGCACTTTCACAGCATCATCTTTCAGGATTTGGAATAGCTCAACTGGAATTCTATCACCTCCACTAGCTTTGTTCGTAGTGATGCTTTCTAAGGCCCACTTGACTTCACAATCCAGGATGTCTGGCTCTAGGTCAGTGATCACACCATCATAATTATCTGGGTCATGAAGATCTTTTTTGTACAGTTCTTCTGTGTATTCTTGCCATCTCTTCTTAATATCTTCTGCTTCTGTTAGGCCCATACCATTTCTGTCCTTTATCGAGCCCTGCCTTTAAAAAATGGGCATTTAAATTAAAAAAAAGACATTAGACAAATACACAAAGGATTCTTTAATCACTGATGTGAGAAATGACACTCAAACATGTAAATTTTTCTTAAAATACCAGACAACTTGTAGTGATCAATTTGATAACAATAATTTGATTTACTCACATTGTGTAAGAACTGCTGGAAAGTAAAATTTTTCTTCCTTTCTGTTTCACGAGATTTTTTTAAAATCTCTTTATAAATATTCAAATTAATATTTCAATTAATATTTTATTTCTGTCAGCTGTTGATCAAAGATGACATTTATTATTAAAAAGATAACACTGTATTATATCATTTGTTGGTCCAAAATCTTTTGCATAATGGAAACACAAGATATGTATACAGTACTCTGGCTGGGCACTGTGAACTACAGGAAAACTACATTTTAGGTATTTACCCTCATGGAGGAGAAATAAAATATATATATAGCTTCAAAACAAAAAATCTGAGACAAAACCTATGGAAATTAATGTATGCAATAAGTTTTACTTATATATTTTGAAGTGAAAAACTATAGTGCATGAACTGATACAGACTTTTTGTCCTGATTTATACATCTGCATTGAAAGTTTTATTGTGTTATGTTGCTTCAGTCATGTCCTACTCTTTGCAACCCTATGGACTGTAGCCCACTAGGCTCCTCTATCCATGGGATTCTCAAGGCAAGAATACTAGAGTAGGCTGCCATGCCCTCCTCTAGGGGATCTTCCCAACCCAGGGATCTAACCCATGCCTCTGAGGTCTCCTGCATTGGCAGGCAGGTTCTTTACCACTAGCACCACCTGGGAAGCCTGGAAGTTTTATTAAGTCATTTATAAAAGGCTATTGTACACATAGTAATACATAGTAAATCACATGATATGTGAATGATTTCAGAAAGGTTGGAGCACACAGATGGAGACTGGTAAGGGTGACTTAAGTTGGTTAGGGTGACCAGATGGAGCATTTGTGTACAGGATTGGGTAATGAGAGCAATTCAGGAAAGAGGAGCAATGGACAGCATTTTATCATAAAAATTCAAGATATGCCTGGAGACAAACAGTAGACCAGTTAGCTAAAATAGAGATTTATTTTATTGTGAAAGACCATAATGATAGGTTGGGATCTAACTGAGGACTTTAGATTCTAACTGATAGCTTATGCCATTGATGATTTCAGGGGCAGGGGAGTTTTATGATCAAAGGAGAAAAATCCATCTGGCTGCAGCACACGTAATGAGGCTGACATAGTACATTATAATTACTCCAGGTAGTAGCTGGGAGTTGAGACATAAATACGTGAATTAGAAGAGCTTAAAAATCACTTATATTGACTTGAGCATATGGTTTTTCCCAGGAGCTTATTTGCCTTCTGTTGTTAAAAAAAAAAAAAAAAAGACAAAACCAATGAAAAAATAACCTCTCCCTCACTCCCAAAAGGGAGGGAGGTAAAAGACAAAGAGTTGTCTGTAAGTCCATCTGTTGGTATTAACCAAAGAGTTGAATTTTATTCTTAGCTGTGAATGCTTTTTAGAGAAGGCAATGGCACCCCACTCCAGTACACTTGCCTGGAAAATCCCATGGATGGAGGAGCCTGGTAGGCTGCAGTCCATGGGGTCACTAGGAGTCGAACACGACTGAGCGATTTCACTTTCTCTTTTCACTTTTATGCATTGGAGAAGGAAATGGCAACCCACTCCAGTGTTCTTGCCTGGAGAATCCCAGGGGGGCACCCTGGTGTGCTGCCATCTCTGGGGTCACACAAAGTCGGACACGATTGAAGTGACTTAGCATAGCATAGCATGAATGCTTTTAATTAGGTAGGTTAACCACTGTTGTTAGGATGAAATTCAGAATCAATTTCCTGGAGGATCTGGTGGCAAAAGACTGGAAACCATTATCTAACAGGAATAATACAAAGTTGGCTGTTTACCTTTGTATGAGTTACTTTTGCAAGTGATTGGGATTAAAGAGGGGAAAAGGCAATGGAATAAATGTTGTGTTTATTGTAAAGAGGAACACATATAACCCAAAGCTCTGAAAAGTGGCAAATCCCAATAGACGTACCCCAAGGACATGGCTGCATCACCCCAGCTCCTAGAAGAATGGGGTATGGTGAAAGCTAATAGTACCTCTCATTGGCTTGCTTTCTTCTTAAAAAAATATATATGTATTTTAAACCTTTAAGACAGGTAGGTTTTTACCTTTGAGGCCTAAACTAATTTCTGAGGCACATTTTGAACTCTTTCCATTTAGGCATTAATCAGGAAGTTGGTCTTTTCGAAGTGTGAATCATGAATAGTGAATATGAAACATTTTAAGAATATAGTAGGAAAGATATTAGCACTTTGGGGACAGCTGCTTAGTGGTGTGAGGGAGCTAATGAATACTCTTAAGTTATCTAGCTCTTTTCATCTGTGGTAATTAGCCTTAACAAGACAAGTTAAAAAAAAATTCTTTCTGAATCTTGTACAGTGTAACTTCTCGCTTAGCATTTCTTGTCTCCTTACCAGCTTTATAACCTGAGGCAATCCTAGGTATTTCCTATGGGAAAGATGTATTTGAGAGTTATGCTTACGGCACTTGCCTTTATTAATTTTATGAAAAAAAATTCATTTTAACATTCATTTTAATATTTGAGTATTCAACAATTCAGGGGTTGATTTGAGTATTGTTGTGGAATATTGAAAAAATAGAAAGAAATTATAATGACAATCGCTCATTACCCAGACATCTAAATTAAATATTCTGAAATGTCATATTTTTTAAAAAAGAGGTTTTACTGTTTCTCTTCAAAGTCTTCTCATAATTTGTGAAACATTGCAAGGATTTATAGATACTATTTTGTTGTCTAGATGTCGACAGATGACAGGAGATTAATCTAGAATCCTTGCTCTCTCATTATCTGACTGAACAGATCCATGACACCTTCTTTCCTCTCTTAGCCTATACATACACACAGACACACACACTCACACACACATTCTCACTCACACACCCTTTGTTTTTCAGAATCACCCCTGCCACCATTTTGCCACTCTGCTGCAAATTTCTGTTGCCAGTTGCTCCTTAGGGTGACAGTGAGAGAGACTTCTTATTGATCATCCTGCCTCCCACACAATTTATTGGAGGCTTGACACACTCCCTGGCATTTTTTTTTTTCTTTGTGAAGGTTGAAGGAGCCATTCATTATAGAGATGGCTTCATTAGAAAAGCAACCCCAAAGTTCTAGTGGATTAAGCTATTTAGCAACAGAGTAAAATCCTTTACAATCTTATGGCAATCGATGCCCCTCATCCTTTCCTTATGAAGTTAAAAAACTGTATATGGATTTTTCTTTCATTTTTTATAAGTGCTCTTTGGACTTTTGTATCATATCATACTGTATTCTCTTAGGAGAATTCCTGGCTATAGCTCTTTGTTTTTTATTTCTTTATACATTAGCAGTTTTAAAAATAGAAATCATTTTGCATCTACGTGGCTGATCTTGATATTTTCTCTATTTGTATTAGTTTAAGAGATCTTTGGGCCGCTTTTTCCTCATTTTTTTATGTTTGGTCTCTGTGTTTGGCCCCACTTTTGATAAGGGAGGGCTGAGGCAGAAGTTGAGTCCATATGTAAGTCCTTTTGTGCACCTGTGAAATTCTCTTGTGAATTCCTGCCTGTTACACCTGACTTGTCTGCACTGAAAGAGAGGTTTTGGTCAAATATGCAGGCAGGGCATTTCACGTGACTTGGGTGCAGTGAGAATTTTACCTATTTGCTTTTCTCATGAGGTGATGAGCATCTTGACTGTCTTTACTTGCCTTTCTCAACTCATATGTCTTACACTGCAAGGCATCAACAAATATTTGTTGAAGGAATGAATGTGGGAATGAATGAATGTTGCATAAAGTACTAATCCTGGTGTGATTGATGATTGTGTCTTGTTTTCTTGTTTCAGTATTCTATTTCACTGTCCTCTCTCAAAATACTGCCTCCTTGAGTTTCCGGAATTACTCTGAAGAATTACAAAAGGGTAGACCCTTGTAAAAATGTGTAACCAATCAGTGGTGTTCCGGGGACCTAGAAACCTGTACCTCTCTACGTTGGCACACTGTTAGAGGTTCATCCCTCCAGGCTTTTTGAACTACTTTTTTCCAGATATTAGAGGATTTTCATTAACGAAAAATTTAAATACAGAACTTCTGTTTTCTTTATCTTATTAGTTTGGCAGTGGATTGGAATGGTGAGAGTCTGCAAGTGGGAGGACTTCCTGAAAGGGAGTCAACTAAGAGTCAGCTAACTGTGATTAACGGTATAATCATAGGCATTGAAAACTCTGTCCTGAGTTGAGATTTTCAGGGCTGTAAGCCTAGATGGTGAGATAAATGTCACATGGAAATTTCTGAAAAGCAGTGCATTCCTTCTGTCAGGTGATTTGGTTAGACTGATTGTTAGTGATTTTGACATCATTTGTTTACAACTTACTCTAAACCAGATGGCTTTCTGTGAAATTTTCAAAATTTGAAGTAAGAAATATGAGCCCCAGATGTGTCTTATTCTAGTTCTTTCAGTCATGCTCCTCTTTTGTTAGAAGTATAAGAAATTATTTGTTAATAAATATATAAGAAAATAGGGCAGAGTTATGAATGTATAGCAAAAAATTGGAGCATTCTCTTTGGTGTTTTGACCAGCCTACTTTCCTGGGTGCTTCTCTTTAATTCAGTGTCCAGTAATAGTCAATATATTTGAGAATGCATCTTGGAATTAATGGACAGTTTGAAATCTCCAGTTCTCTGACCCTTACCCCAAGCAAAACTAATCTTTCCAATCTCTGTGCCTTCTCAGTATTTTGTATATAATCCTAATTGCATTTGTCACATTTTAGAATGATTTTTAACTGCTGATCTTTTTCTTTTTATTAGAATGTAAGGTTCTTCATTTTATTCATCTTTTGCTTCTCCCATAAATATACAGTACATGTTAGCTGAAATGGGGATTACTGAGAAGTACCAGTGTATAGTGTTATAAGAGGTAAATAGTTTATCAGGAAAATATGCTGGATATACAGTTTTCCCAAATTTAGACCTATTGTCCCACAACCAAGCTATTTAACCCTGTGAATTCCAGTTTCCTCATTCATAAGATGAGGACAACAGTTACAAAGAAGAATCAAAAGAAAGATGAGGTGTAGACTGCTTTAAGGTCTTTAAAGTGTTATTCAGTTAACATTACAATCTTGTTAATACTTCAACCAATGAGAATGCTTTTGGATCCCCCACCCTCCCTGAACACGTTTCAGTGAAAACCATCAGTTTACCTAAAGTTTCAAGATCTGGGGTCTCATCCACAGATTTTCTTCACTACACGTCGACATTAATTGAATTCCTACTATGTTCACAGTGCGATGATGAGCTGAAAGGGTTTCGATTGTGCCTCCATAAATCAGTCTCACTGTAGTCTGACATATTATGGTACAATGTATTAAAACTACAGAGTAGCCATGCAGAAACTGCCTTTTGGTTATTTTAACTTTAATGTCAGTTCAGCATGGATTTGGGAGACATTCAGACCTTTGTTAAAATGTCCACACTGAGCATCCTTTTTTTGTAACTTGTAAAAATGGACAAGACCTGCTCATGGAGCTGTAAGAGAGATTAATCAGATGATACATGTTAATGTTAAACACCAAGTAGCTTGCCTGACATACAGAATATATTCAAACAATATTAGAAGTTTTTGTCAAGAAACAGAAAGATCAGTGGGGCTGGAAGAGTAAGAGGTAGGGTTCATAGGGAGACAGGGCATACCTTGGATGTGAAAGCAGAAGTCAAATTTGCACAGAGGTAAAGCATTAACAGAGGTAACTAAGCTAGTACCGTCATCAACATAAACCCAATGCTCAGGCTAGAACTTGAGTGTCAGTTGAAGCTCTTCTCTTCCTCTCAAACTTATCCCATGGTTGTGGTGGTTTAGTCACTAAGTTGTGTCCGATTCTTGTGATCCCATGGACTGTAGCCCCCCAGACTCTTCTCTCCATAGGATTTTCTAGGCACGAATACTGGAGTGGTTTGCCATTTCCTTCTCCAGGGGATCTTCCCTACCCAGGGATCAAACCCCGGTCTCCTACACTGCAGGCAGATTAGCTCAGCTGGTAAAGAATCGGCCTGTAATGCAGGAGACCCTGGTTCAATTACTGGGTCAGGAGGATCTCGTGGAGAAGGGATATAGGCTACCCACTTTAATATACTTGGGCTTCCCTCGTGATTCAGATGGTAAGAATCCACCTGCAATGTGGAAGACCTGAGTTCAGTCCTTGAATTGAGAAGATCCCCTGGAGAAGGGAATGGCTACCCACTCCAGTATTCTTGCCTGGAGAATTCCATGAACAGAGGAGCCTGGTGGGCTACAGTCCATGGGTCGCAAAGAGACGAACACGACTGAATCAGTGCTCATCTGAAGCACTTACCAACTGCTGTCTGAAACTAGCTCTATACTTATCCCATAGTTCCTTACTGTATTCCATCCATTCTAACTTCCAAATGCTTCTCAAATTTACATAATCCTCTCAATTCTCAATGCACCTCTCCACTTCTCTTACCTCTTTCCAACCAGGATCCCTCCAGCTATTTTCAGTCCCAAAGTAGCTTCTACTCTCTTGCCCCAAGGGTGTTGAACATGCAGTTTACTTAACCTAGAGAACTCAGCCCTCTGGACTGCCTTTCCCTTCCTAGGAGTGCACACCAACCACACACACACACTAACTCCTAGACTCTTTCCAGTAAGTCCTTATTCATAACATAGATTGCCTGCTTATTTCTGTTTGTCCTTGGCTAGAATGTAAGCACAAAAGGCACTTTGCTAACCATAAAAGAGCCCAGTTTCCACAAATTCCCAGTATCATATCTAACAATATTCCTGCATCTAGCCCCCAAACTTTGTGAAAAGCAAAGGAGAAAAGGAAAGATATAAGCATCTGAATGCAGAGTTCCAAAGAATAGCAAGGAGAGATAAGAAAGCCTTCCTCAGCGATCAATGCAAAGAAATAGAGGAAAACAACAGAATGGGAAAGACTAGAGATCTCTTCAAGAAAATTAGAGATTCCAAGGGAACATTTCATGCAAAGATGGACTCAATAAAGGACAGAAATGGTATGGACCTAATAGAAGCAGAAGATATTAAGAAGAGGTGGTAAGGATACATAGAAGGGCTATATAAAAAGACCTTCATGACCCAGATAACCACAGTGGTGTGATCACTCACCTAGAGCCAGACATCCTGGAATGTGAAGTCAAGTGGGCCTTAGGAAGCATCACTATGAACAAAGCTAGTGGAGGTGATGGAATTCCAGTTGAGCTATTTAAAATCCTGAAAGATGACACTGTGAAAGTGCTACACTCAATATGCCAGCAAATTTGGAAGACTCAGCAGTGGCCACAGGACTGGAAAAGGTCAGTTTTCATTCTAATCCCAAAGAAAGGCAATGCCAAAGAATGCTCAAACTACCACACAATTGCACTCATCTCACACGCTAGTAAAGTAATGCTCAAAATTCTCCAAGCCAAGCTACAGCAATATGTGAACTGTGAACTTCCAGATGTTCAAGCTGGTTTTAGAAAAGGCAGAGGAACCATAGATCAAATTGTCAACATCCGCTGGATCATGGAAAAGGCAAGAGAGTTCCAGAAAAACATCTATTTCTGCTAATTGACTATGCCAACGCCTTTGACTGTGTGGATCACAATAAACTGTGGAAAATTCTGAAAGAGATGGGAATGCCAGACCACCTGACCTGCTTCTTGAGAAACCTATATGCAGGTCAGGAAGCAACAGTTAGAACTGGACGTGGAACAACAGACTGGTTCCAAATAGGAAAAGGAGTACGACAAGGCTGTATATTGTCACCCTGCTTATTTAACTTATATACAGAGTACATCATGAGACATGCTGGGCTGGATTAAGCACAAGCTGGAATCAAGATAGCCGGGAGAAATATCAATAACCTCATGTATGCAGGTGACACCACCCTTATGGCAGAAAGTGAAGAACTACAAAGCCTCTTGATGAAATTGAAAGAGGAGAGTGAGAAAGTTGGCTTAAAGCTCAACATTCAGAAAACTAAGGTCATGGCATCCGGTCCCATCACTTCATGGGAAATAGATGGGGAAACAGTGGAAATAGTGGCTGACTTTATTTTTTGGGGCTCCCGAATCACTGCAGATTGTGAATGCAGCCATGAAATTAAAAGATGCTTACTCCTTAGAAGGAAAATTAGGACAAACCTAGATAGCATATTGAAAAGCAGAGACCTTGCTTTGTCAACAAAGGTCCATCTAGTCAAGGCTATGGTTTTTCCAGTGGTCATGTATGGATGTGAGAGTTGGACTAGAAAGAAAGCTGAGTGATCAAGAATTGATGCTTTTAAACTGTGGTGTTGGTGAGTACTCTTCAGAGTCCCTTGGACTGCAAGGAGATCCAACCAGTCCATCCTAAAAGAGATCAATCCTGGGTGTTCATTGGTAGGACTGATGTTGAAGCTGAAACTCCAGTACTTTGGCCACCTAATGCAAAGAGCTTACTCATTTGAAAAGACCCTGATGCTGGAAAAAACTGAGGGCAGGAGGAGAAGCAGATGAGAGAGGATGAGACGGTTGGATGGCATCACCAACTCAATGGACATGAGTTTGGGTGGACCCCGGCAGTTGGTGATGGTCAGGGAGGCCTGGCATGCTGCGGTTCATGGGGTTGCAAAGAGTTGGACACAACTGAGCAACTGAACTGAGCCCCCAAACTTTGCCCTTCTTTCCATTACTGTGGATGAATTGTCCTCTGTTCTGAGACTAGCTTCTCTCTACATGAATGGATCCCATCCTACCTCACCAAAAGACATTGCTGCAGAAATTCTATCCTTTTTCTCCTATATTATCATTTTCCTAATGCCATTTATGCAAATATGCTAAAATATATCCCATCTTTAAAAAAGTTCCCTTAGCTTCACATCTTCCTCTAGCCATTGCCCCATTTCTTTTTATCTCTTCTTACAACCAAAGTCCTTGAAAAAGTTGTCCATATTAACTTTGTCTGCTTCCATTTATTCCATTCTCTAACAGCTTTAATCTTTCTTTTGTCCCCACCATTCTAACAAATCAGTTCTTATCGATATCACCACTGATCTCCACATCTTCAGATTCAATAGTGAGATCTCATACTTCTTCTTTTTTTATTTATTGATGCACTGGACTCAGCTGATTACTTCTCCCTTCTCCCTTCTTCACTTGGGTTTTGGACTCCTCTCTCTTGGTTCTCTCCCATCAGTCTTTCTCACCCCCTTTACCGGGGTGCAGTCTGTTTCTTCTCTGTTTCTATTTATATTTCAGACAAACAAGTTTCATAGCTTTAAATGCAAACTATATGTGGATAAGCCCCAAAGAAATAGCTCAAATCTAGTCCTTGCCACTGACCTCTAGACTTACTGCCTACTTTATTTCAGACTTAGCTTAGACAGAGTTTTCAATTCCCATTTCCTTCCCCAAACCATTGAACACACAGAATCCCTAGTTCAAAGCAAGCATTTGACAAAATTCAACATTGATATGTGATAGGAAAAAAACTCTCAGTAAAGTGAGCACATAGAGGAAACTGTCAAGAAAGTGGATATGCAAGAAAGTGATACCTCAGCACAATACAGGCCATCTATGACAGGCTTCCCAGGTGGCACAGTGATAAAGAATGCTCCATCCAGTGCAGGAGATGCAAGAGACATGGGTTGAACCCCTGGATCAGGAAGATGACCTAGGGCAGGAAAGAACAACCCCTCTAGCATTCTCGCCTGGAAAATTCCATGGACAGAGGAGCCTGACGGGCTATAGTCCATGGTGTTTGCAGAGTCAGACACGAGCAGCTGAGCGCACACACACACATACGACAAACTCACAGCTGACATCATGCTCAGTGGTGATAAGCTGCAAGCTTTTCTTCTAAGAGAAGATCAGGAACAAAACAAAATAGTAGTGACCCACTCTCACCACATTTTTAAACACAGTATTGCAAGTCCTAGCCACAGCAATCAATGAAAAGAAATGAAAAGCATACAAATTGGAAAGGAAGACGTAAAATTCATATTGGCATTACTATATATATTGATTTTGTATCCTGCAACTTAAAGGAATTCATTTATTAGTTCTAACAGTTTGTTGGTGATTTGTTGGTGGAATCACCAACAAACTGTTAGAACTAATAAATGAATTCCTTTAAGTTGCAGGATACAAAATCAATATATAGAAAACTGGTATTTCAATACACTAATCAAGAACTACCAGGATGAGAAATTAAGAAAATAATCCCACTTAAAATTACATTGAAAAGAATAAAATGACCAAAGATAAATGTGATCAAAGAGGTGAGAGACCTATTCACTGAAGACTGAAAGACATTGATAAAAGAAATCAAAGAAGACACAAATAAATGCAAAGGTATTACATGCTCATAATAGAATACTTGATGCTTTTGATGCAATCCCTATCAAAGTCCAGTGGCTCTTGTCACAGAACTAGAACTTAAAATTTTGGGGGGCCATAAAAGATCCAGAATAGCCAAAGCAATGTTGAGAAAGAAATACAAAGCTGATGGTATCATACTCTCTGATTTTAAACTATACTAGAAATTTACAGTGATCAGAACAGTATGGTACTGGCATAAAAACAGAGACATAGATTGATGAATGGTAATAGAGAGCACAGAAGTAAGTGATGCATATAGGGACCATAATTTACAACAAAAGAGCCAAGAACAGATAATCTCTTCAATAGACTGTTAGGGAAATTGGACAGCTACATGCAAAAGAATGAAACTAGACCACTGTCTTATACCATACGTAAAAATTAGTTGAAAATGATAAAATACTTTAATGTAAGACCTGAAATTATAAAATTTTTAGAAGAAAAATATGTGGTAAGTTCCTTGACATCAGTGTTAGTGATTTATTTATTTTTACTCCAAAGGCAAAAATAAGAAATAAACAAATGGGTGTATATCAAACTAAAAATCTTCTACACAGAAAATGAAGCCACTAACAAAATGAAAAGACAACTTGTACTGAATGGGAGAAGATATTTGCAAATCGTATATATGATAAGGGTTAGTACCCAAAATATATAAAGAGCTCACACAGCTCAACACCAAAAAGTAAATAAATAAAACAAACAAAACCCCTATTAACCCAATTTAAAAATAGGTAGAGCATCTAAAAATTCTTTTAAAATGTAAGGTGTTTAAGTCTACTCCTCTGTTAAAACATTTTCCAATATTTTCTTATCTCAAATAAAAGACAGACTCTTAATGGTGGCTCTACTACCTCTCTGTCTTTATCTCCTATTTGATGTTCCTTTGCTTGGTTTGCAACCCAACACTTCTTGGCTTATACTACACACCCAAGCATACTTTCATCTCAGGGCCATTTTGTTTCCTATTCTCTCTGCCTGGAATTTTTTACTCCAAAATCTACGTGGCTCACTCTCATTTTTCTCAGTTCTCTTCTCACTTGTCACCTTGTCACTGAAACCTTACTTGATCACCTAAGAAGTACCTCCATTCTCACCCATGGCATATCCAGTTCTGTTTGCCTCTCTCTTCTTTTCCATGGTAATTACCGCTCCATGATGTATTATATACTGATTTGCTGGTTTATTGGCTGTCTACCGAAATGACGACAACTCCATGATGACAGGGCTTTTATTAAAAGGATCCCCTTCTCCTTTTATATTTATCCCCAACACCTTGAACATCAGATACATGGAATGTGTTCAAAGCAGTGTTTATTGAATGAACAAATGAATGAATGAAGACTTTGGTTGGCTGTGAGAGACTAGGATGCTAGTCATTCCTTCTGTCTCTGTAGCACAAATGTACTAGTATGGACTAAAACTCTTATTCATGTTACATTTTATGTCTTTAGAATATGTAGCAGTTTCCCTGACAGTTCTTTTGAGAGCTATTTTTTTCTTTCCTTTCTCAAAGTTCTTCCTTAGAATATCAAAAACTTAACTAAGCATGTAGAAATCAGCAGCTTTAAAACAGATTTTTATTTGATATCTTCACAATGGTGGTCTAAACAGTTGTTTTGCTTTTAGGATAGCTATCTCTGTAATTTCTATTCATGTTCCAAATGCTATTGCAAAGCCACTGAATATTACACAAAAAATGCCAATATGAAAAATACCATCAACTGCCATTTTATTTCAAGCTGGATTTCTGCACAGCAAATTGTTCCAAATTTGGTGATAACCAAATCCCAGTAACCTTAAGCAAAAGGACAGATGTAAAACAGCAAATAACTTTTTAAAAGAGAAAACAATGTGTTCACTCAGAGCAATATTTTATGGTTTTTCTTAATATTTTATGACCTATCATTTATACTGAATTTTTCATGCTTTAATCAAAGTTATTTATCACTTCTGCAAGTAGTTTTTTAAGATATGAAAATCCCACTGCAGATTGCTATGGTTGGCTTATTTCCTCATTCACCATTGTGATTTCAAAGCTCAAGCTTTGTAATTAGACAGGACTTAGTTTGAAGGCAAGCTTTTTGAATTCTCATCTGAGCAAACTCATAAAATTCTATAACATTTTCAAGGCTCAGTTTCCTCATTTGTGAAATGGAAAGAATAAGTTTGTTATGATGATTAAAGTAAATAATATATAGCATTCAATATGAATTTACTAGTATTTCTGATATTAGTTATAGAATCAGAAGGGATATTTATTAATAGTTCATAATTTGGAGATGTATTCACTTCCAAAATAAAGGTTTTGTGCACTCCCCTACTGAAGCATATTAGTCCATAAAATAGCTGGTGAGAAGTCGCTGTATAATACAGGGAGCACCTGGTGCTCTGTGATGACCTAGAGGAGTGGGATAGAGGGAGGGGAGGGAGGCTAAAAAGGGAGGTGATCTATGCATAATTATTGCTGACTTGCATTGTTGTATGACAGAAACCAACACAACACTACAAAGCAATTTTATCCAATTAAAAATAAAAGAATAAATTAAAAAATTAAATTTTCAGTGATAATGTATCATTTGAAAAAAAAATGAGTTACCGTGGTTCTGTTTGCTTTAGTTGCAAAATATATGATTGATTTTAACTGAAGACCCTTATATAGCTAATGTACCATTTATCTATAGCAATATATGACTTACAGATTGAGTCTCATAATGAGGAAATTAACTACACACCAGATTAGTTCACATAGAGTGGGAAGAACTTATTAAGCAATAGAAGTTGTTCTGCATATTCAACCAAAAGGACTGGAAAGGCAAATTGCTTACCGCAAAAAGCATACAGCAATATTAGATATAAGTCTAGAACTAAGAAAATTGTAATACTTATACTGACTTTGTTCTAAAGATACAGATAATGATTTTGGTCTCTGGGTAATATAAATCAATTTAAGATATATTTTAAATGAGATCATAAGCATTATTACTAGACAAAACCAGTTGAAAGCCAATAAGTCTGATCAAAACAATGTTATCCTCTTCCATCTTTTATTACACTTGTTTAAAACCTCTAAGTTTTCCTTTTTCCATTTTATTTCAGATTCAGTTTATAAGTAACTAATGCTATATATTCAGAGTTGTATTTAAAGCAACAAAAAACATGTTGGTAACCAGCAGATACCAAAAACTTCAATAAATCCAAAATCCAGATGAATGGAAGTTCCAAAAAGCTATAATATCAAAGTGGTATATTCTGGCACAATAGTTATTATGGTATAAACGTAAATTTGATGAAAATTAGGTAATAGAGATAAAGTTATTGTGCTTAAGGATATGACAGAGAAGTATTAACTCTTCTGGGTTTGGTTAAATAGACATTTCCTATCTTTGAGTCAAAGTGCTACTAATCTGAGACAAGAACATGAAAAGGTGTAGAGCTTTGCAGGATAACACTACAATCATGTTTGGCTCATGAATATATATTAGTGAATTCAGAATCTAGGGCATGCACTGTCTTTTAAATGCATTGAAAAAAATGACATTAATGAAAAGAGGGAATTATGGGGAGGTGAGACCTTGTTCTGTCAAGTTTAGTACCTGTTCTAAAAACAATGATTCAGAGTTTTAAGCTAAAACCGTCTCTTCTAGTTAAAATTCCCCCTGAGCAAACAGTGATGCAGAGAACTTTTAAAAGTCAAATGGAAATCAGCTTAAGTAAAACATCCTTGGTGATTTTAAGTGACTCTTCAACAAGTTTTTATCGAGCACCTCCTTGTGTCAATACCATGTCTTTGCAAATGACCCAGTTACTTATTACCATCAATAACAGTATTGTTTAGCTTTTTGAATAATAATATTAGTTCAGTTCAGTTCAGTTCAGTCGCTCAGTCGTGTCTGACTCTTTGCAACTCCATGAACCGCAGCACGCCAGGCCTCCCTGTCCATCACCACCTCCCGGAGTCCACCCAAACCCATGTCCATCAAGTCGGTGATAATAGTAGTAGTAATACTATTACTATTATTCTTACAGGGACTAAAACAGATTGCTCAGTATTTTTTTTTTAATTCATTAATGTTTCCTTTCCTGTAGCCCTTTTCAAAACATGGAAAAATAAGCATTGTTTTGTCCCTGAGGAGTTTGTATTATAAACTAATGACTGTATATTTGCTCCGCTACTTTTTGGCTCTTTGCTGGGCTGATACATTAGAGTCATTTCTGACTAATAAATGAGCGTTTTACAAAGAATTCCACTGGGAAAATGGCTTTCAGATCAGCCTTCCAGGGCATTTTGTTGCAGTGGATTCCCATAGGTACACAGAGCAAGATTACAAGAAAGTTCACCCTTGGGAAGGTTATTTTTGTGCTTTTGCTTGGCTCTGTGGAATACTTGAATACCTTCAGAGGCAGCTACAAACCCCCTCAAAGGACCTGTTTCCTCCACATGTACCTAGTTGAGCAAGTGAAAGTTAATCTATATTTAAGGAAAATTGTTGTGGATTGATGTTGAGACTTGATAGTGTTCACTAAGTCACTTGAAAAACCAATCTTTAAAAGTGATGTGTAATGTATAAATTTGTCTTTCAGTGCTACTGTATTAAGAAAGCAGGCATTACCAGTGTATAACCATTAAGTATAAATGCTTAAGGAATTTAAAGCACTAAAGTCGGAAGCACTTAAAAGCTCTAGTAAAACTGTCTATAGGACACAGCTAATCTAAAGTATCATAAATACTTAAAGATTGCTTACCATTTCCTTACTATGTTGTTTTTCAAGCAATTTGCCTTTTGCATGATGATCAATAATTTCCCATTTCTTAGTAGAGGAATGATATGTGTAGCATTTCCCCCTTTCTATGAAGATTATTGCTTTTTATTCAGTTTTTTTTTTAATAAAAAAACAATATCAGTCCATGCTAAATGGTGTGGGTGACCCAGAAGTTGACAGATGTCAAGACGGGAGTTCTGAACAGGGTGGCAAAATGTGAAAGGAAATGGGACAAGAGAGACAATTAACAGAAGGACTTGAACTCGGATTCAGGAGGCTTGAATTCTGGTGAAACAAGGCATTGGTTTGTGAATAAGAGCAAGTCATGGTGAACTCTCTAAAGTTATTCAAGACTCACAAACACCTCTAAGAGTTGTTAAGGGAGTTGCAGGACCATCAGTATTGTAAATGCAAAATATAAAGCAGCCTAGTTATTTTTGTTGGTAGTGGTGGGATGGGTTGGTTTGCTTTGGTTTTATTTTTTAAGTACGAGGAGCAGGAGGGAACTGGAACAACAGTTATTCCTGCTCTCTGTCCCTTGCTTCTTACCATGAAGTCTTCCATGGAAATGCCTCATACTGTTAATTCACGTACTGTGATGTAATAGGTTCTGAATGAATATTAAAGAAATGGAGTGTTTCCTCATAGTTTGGATTTTTCTTTTTTTTTATTTTATTTTTAAACTTTACATAATTGTATTAGTTTTGCCAAATATCAAAATGAATCCATCACAGGTATGAAAATGATTTACATACTTTCTTATAATGTTTTATGTTTATACATGTCATAGTTTGTGGGGATCTTGGTGACTGCATGTTACCCATCGTTGTGTAGTCTGTAGCCCCAGTTAATGCTCACTGAATCTATAATAAATAGCTGAGTACATGAGGTATAAGCCCACCAACCTTTGACAGTTTTACTTCCCAATACCTTTTTTTTTCTGACAATGTTGTTTTACTTCTCTCTTGGGTTTTATCATGGTGATGATTTATGATCTAGCAACTATACTAGGTGCTTGGAATTTGAGAATCTAGGCAGAGCTCTGTGTGCTCAGAAATAACAATTTATTAATATCAACTTATTAACAATTTATTAACATTTAGTAAGCTCTAGGTGGTACCCGCCACATTAAAAAAAAAAAAACAAAGCAAAAACTTGGGTCTGTGAATTTTCTACTCATTTGTACAAGAGCACATTTAGGTGGGTATTATTTTTATAGTTTACAAATAAAAGACTTGAATCTGAGGAGTAACTTTCCCAAGGCCACAAGGAGTCGGTGCTGGAATTCTAACCCAGAAAGGTTTGTTTTCAGGGCTCATTCTGGTAACATTTTGAGGTATTATGTGCTAAGTGTACATGGAGAATGTTAAAAATGCCATCAGATTTCAAGAAAATAAAATGCCTCTGTGAGTATGCTACTTAGATAGACTTGGTAGTATAGGTAAAACTTGAGTTTGCATATTAAGGGCAATAGTAACAACTTGAAATAATTATGTAGTGTTCGCCTTCTGCCAGGGGCCATTTGTATATAATTAATTCATTTTTGCTTCAGTTCAGTTCAGTCGCTCAGTTGTGTCCGACTCTTTGCAACCCCATGGACTACAGCACACCAGGCTTCCCTGCCTATCACCAACTCCCGGAGCTTGCTTAAACTCATGTCCACTGAGTCAATGATGCCATCCAACCATCTCATCCTCTGTCGTCCCCTTGTCCTCCTGCCTTGACTCCTTCCCAGCCTCACACAGCTCTATATGGTAGGCACATGATGTACCCATTTCACAGGTGAGTAAGCTAAGGCACAAGCAGTTAAATAACTTGCCTTAGTCACATAGCTGGTAAGAGAAGGGTTTAGAGGAAAAGCCAAAAAATGGGGATGTGTTGTCCAGATGAAAGCCACACTTCAAGTTTGTTGTTTAGTTCCTAAGTCGTGTCCGACTCTTTTGTGACCCCGTGGACTGTAGTCTGCCAGACTTCTGTCCATGGGATTTCCCATGCAAGAATACTGGAGTGGGTTGCCATTTCATTCCCAGGGAATCTTCCTGACCCAGGGATCAAAAGCACGTCTCTTGCTTGACAGGCAGATTCTTTACCACTGAGCAACGTGGGAAGCCGAGATGAAAGCCACATGTAGGGGCTTTATAAAGAATTAAACATATTTTGCCACATGAGGGTTTTCTCTGGGCAATAAATAGGAAAGCACTTGAGGCAAGTTATCTATCACTACTGACAACTTGTCGAGGGGCATTAGATACCTTGGCAAAAGAATTTGCACTCGATTCTATGACAGCATTAGAGTAACAATGAAATTATTTTGAACATTTATTGTTTAGGATTTGGTTATACATAAAAATTGCTGCATTAAGGCTCAGCTTAGACATTTCTTCTAGGAAGCTTCCTGGCCATCCCTTTATCACCCACTTACACATTTGGGATAAATAAATGTGCCTCTGTGTCAAGAACCCAGATATCCTCATTTTCATGACTCTTACTGTATTGTCGTGTTTTCTGTCATCATTCTGCCCACAAACAATGCACTCCAATGAGAGAGGAGACTTTCCCTCTTATTTTCCTGTGAATCCCCCAGCATTTACTACAGACCTTGTAATATAGAAAGCCCTAAATATAATCAGGCTAGCCACCTGAAATATTTTCTAATAGAATAAACTGTAGATAAAATTCAACATCTACTTATGATGGAGACACTCATCTAACTTGGTATAGAAGGAACATATCTGAACATAAAAAAGGCCATTTTATGACAAACCCCCAGCTAACATCATACTTAATGGTGAAAAACTGAAAGCTTTTCCTCTAAAATCACTAAAAAGATAAGGATGCCTACTTCTCATCACTTCCATTTAACATAGTATTGGAAGTCCTAGCCACAGTAATCCAATAAGAAAAGGAAATAAAAGGTTTCTAGATTGGATGGGAAGGAGTAAAACTGTCACTAATTATAGATGGAATTCTACTATGTACAGAAAACTCATAATTCTCCACCAAAAAGCTATTAGAACTAATAAATGAATTCAGTAAAGTTTCAGAATGTGAACAATCTATTGTTTTTCTACACACTAATGAAGTATCAATCAAAGACAAAAAAAAAACAAAAACCAAACAGATAAAATCCTATCTAAAATCCCATCAGAAAGAATAAAATACCTAATAATAAAGTTAACCAAGGCAGCAAGAGATCTATACTTTGAAAACTATAAAACAATGATGAAGGAAACTGAAAATGATACAAAGAAATGGAAAGATATCCCATGTTCCTGTATTGGAAGAATGCTGCTGCTGCTGCTAAGCCGCTTCAGTTGTGTCCGACTCTGTGCAACCCCACAGACGGCAGCCTGCCAGGCTCCCCTGTCCCTGGGATTCTCCAGGCAAGAACACTGGAGTGGGTTGCCATTTCCTTCTCCAATGCATGAAAGTGAAAGTGAAGTCGCTCAGTCGTGTCTGACTCTTAGCGACCCCATGGATTGCAGCCTACCAGGCTCCGCCGTCCATGGGATTTTCCAAGCAAGAGAACTGGAGTATTGGAAAAATAAATATTGTTAAAATGTCCATAGTATCCAAAGAAATCTACAGATTTAATGTAATCCTTATAAAAGTGTTCAGAACATTTTCACAGAACTAGAACAAATAATCCTAAAGTTTATATGAAACCACAAAAGACCCTGTTTTGCCAAAGCAGTCTTGAAAAAGAGGAGCAAAGCTGGAGCATCATGTTGCTTGCCTTTAGAACTGTACTGCAAAGCTACGGTAATCAAAATAGCATGGTACTGGCATAAAAACAAAACACGTAGATCAATGGAGCAAAATAAAGAGCCAAGAAATAAACCCATGTGCTTATGGTCAATTAGTCTATGACAAAGGAGGCAAGGCTATGCAATGGAGAAAAGACAGTCTCTTCTTTAAGTGGTACTGGGCAAACGGGACAGCTCCATGCAAAAGAATTAATTTAGATTGTTTCCTCACATCATATATGAAAATAAACTCAAATGGATTAACCACCTAAATGTAAGATATGAAATTATAAAACTCCTAGAAGAGAACATACGTAGAACACTCTTTGACATATTCTGTAAATCATAGCATTATTTTTTGATCTATGTCCTAAGGCAAAAGAAATAAAAACAAAAGTAAACAAATGAGACCTAATTAAATTTAAAAGCTTTTGCACAGCAAAAGAAACCAAAGCAAAACAAAAAGAATCCCAACCTACTGAATGGGAGAAAATATTTGCCAATGATATGACGGATAAGGGGTTAATATCCAAAATGTATAAACAGTTCATACAACTCAATTTAAAAAATAACTTCATAAAAAATGGACAGAAGACCTGAATAGACATTTTTCCAAAGAAGACATACAGATGGCTAACAAGCACACAAAAAGATGTGCAACATCACTAAATATTGTATTGTACTAGGTTGCTTCGGTTGTGTCTGACTCTGCAATCCCATGCACTGTAGCCTGCCAGGCTCCTCTGTCCATGGGATTCTCCAGGCGAGAATACTGAAGTGGATTGCCATGCTCTCCTTCAGGGTATCTTCCTGACCCAAAGAGCAAACCTTCATCTCTTATGTCTCCCGCATTGGCAGGCAGGTTCTTTACCATTGCAAATCAAAACCAGATGGCACTAGTGGTAAAGAACCCACCTACAATGCTGGGGACATAAGAGAAGTGGATTAGATGGTGTAGCCACAGTTGAAAACTATCTGGAGGTTTCTCAAAAAACGAAAAATAGAATTATGTTATACCCAGCAGTTGCACTCCTGGGTATATATCCAAAAAGGAAAATGAAAAATACGACCTCAAAAAAATACATACGCCCCAACATTCATAGCAGCATTATTTACAATAGCCAAGATGTGGAAGCAACCCAAGTGTCCACCCACAGATGAATGGGTAAAGATGATGTAATGTATATATGTCATACACACACACAAAGGAACGTTAGTCAGCCATAAAAAATGAAATCCAGCCATTTACAGCAATGTGAATGGACCTAGAGGATATTGTGCTCAGTGAAATAAGTCAGAGAAAGACAAATCCTGTATGATATCACTTATATGTGGAGTCTAAAAACTAACACAAGTGAACAGGTATAACCAAACAGGAACAGTCTCACAGATGCAGAGAACAAACTAGTAGATATCAGTAGGGAGAGGAAATGAAGTTGGAGCAAGATAGGGGTATGGGATTAAGTGGTATAAATTGCTGTGTACAAAATTAATAAGCAACAAGCATACGTTGTACAGCACAAGGAAATATAGCTATTATTTTGTAATAATTTTAAATGGAGTACAATCTACAGAAATATTGAATCACTATGCTGTACACCGGAGAAGGCAATGGCACCCCACTCCAGTACTCTTGCCTGGAAAATCCCATGGGCAGAGGAGCCTGGTAGGCTGCAGTCCATGGGGTCGCTAAGAATCAGACACGACTGAGCGACTTCACTTTGACTTTCCACTTTCATGCATTGGAGAAGGAAATGGCAACCCACTCCAGTGTTCTTGCCTGGAGAATCCCAGGGACGGGGGAGCCTGGTGGGCTGCCATCTATGGGGTCGTACAGAGTTGGACCCGACTGAAGTGACTTAGCAGCATGCTGTACACCTGAAACTAATGTAACATTGCAAACCAACTATATTTTAAATAAAACGATACAGATGTTAACTAATTTTGTTTCATTCTCCAGTTATTGTACATCTCTATGACGCTTCTGCTGTGAATGTGATTCCATACTAAGGAGACTCTATACATACTTGGTGACTGTATCGTCCCTTGTATAAGGAGGAACACAGTATATTCAGATGTTTATTTACTAGACCTCAGCATAGTAGTCAGTCTCTGTCTCAACATGGCAACGGGTTCTGCTTTCTGGATTCCATCGCTGTCCCCAAAATCACTTTAAATTCTGGCCCCACCCGCTAGTCATCACTTCTCACGTACCCTACATACTTGTCTACCTTCTTGCCTTTGCTTCTTCTGTACCCTCTGATTGAAAACTTTTCCTCTTACCTTCTCCACATGGTGAATGCCTACTCCAATTTCAAGGCTAGATCACTGACCCTCCACCCTCAACCTTTCTCTTGTAGAAAAATCAATTACTTCTTGGAATGAGTTCCCATAACACTGGGTATCTGCTTCCATTTAATTTGTTCAGGGCATATTACCTTCCTTGACAGTCAGTGCAACTGTAGGGAGCAAAAACTAGGTCATATTCATCTCTGTATCCCAAGCACCTAAAACTGTACCTGACACGTATTAAAAAATAATTGGTAATTGTTGGATAAATAATAAAATTATTAACAATAACATTCATTACCTATTATTGGTTGACTTTCCCTAGGTCAATTAAATTTTGCTTTTTATGCATTGTTGAAGAGATAGCCAAATCAGTCATTCTTAAGATTTGATTTTTAATGGTGCATTAGTTTAGGTCCTCCAAGAGGCAGATACTATGATTAGTTTACATATACAAGAGATCTGGAGAATCTCAGGGATGGGGGAGCCTGATGGGCTTCCATCTGTGGGGTCGCATAGAGTCGGACACAACTGAAGCGACTTAGCAGCAGCAGTGGGGAGAACTTGCATGAGAGAAAATGGAGAGGAGGCTGGGAGAGTTGTCATCACCATGCAGGTCTCCTGTGGAAGAGAGAAAGAGAGAGAGGCGTGGAGGTTGGGTAGCAAATGTTTTAGACCATGGTGTAGTTTTATGAACACTTCAGTGAAGCCAGCAGGGCTCTCTGAGCCAGCAGTCATCTTATCCGGGGAGCCCTCCATGTCCCAGCAGCCTGTTGCTTTGGTGTTCCTGCTGCATTCAGTCACTGGATGAAAGCAGCTGTTGGGAATTGTGGAATCCCTGGTAAAACTGGTTTTAAGAGCCCAGCAGCTGAGGTCCTTGGTCAGTTATGCTCCCTGCAGTTGGAGATATGAGGCCACACATAAGGTGACTACAATAGCGTGAAACCCTTGAGGGATTTGAGGCAGTAGAAATGGTTCCTTATTATTTCTATAGTGTTTTACCTAAACATGCATGAAACATACCTTTAAAAATACATGAAACATACTTTAAATAATGGGGCAAGAGACAGGCCCTGGGAAAATTATATTCATTTGAAATTAGTCTTATATAAGCTTCAGTTGTTAGCTACTTCTGACATTTTAGAGAAAATTAAAATACTCAACTGAGTAAACTTGAAGAACTACAGAAACTGACTCACAGACTTAAAGAATGAATTTTCTGTTACCGGAGGGGAAGGGTTGATGGGGAGGGATAGATTGGAAGTTTGGGACTGACATGTACACACTTCTACATTTAAAATAGATTACCAACAAGGACCTACTATGTAGCACAGGGTACTCTGCTCAATATTTTGTAAAAACCTAAGTGGGAAAAAAAAAACTTGAAAGAGAATATGTATATATATATGTATATATACATATATAGCTGAATTACTTTGCTGTACACATGAAATTAACACAACATTGTTAATCAACTATATTCCAATATAAAATTTAAAAACCTGCAACAACAGAATTGAGAATTGTTTCAAAAACAAGCAAACAAACAAAAAAATCTACCTAAACTTTAAGGAAAAATTAAGTACTGATGTATGCTACAGTGTGGGTAAATCTTGAAAATATACTAAGTGAAAGAAACCAGGCACAAAACATCACATATTGTATGATTCCATGTATATGTAATATTCACAAGAGATAAACCCATAGAGACAGAAGGTATTTGGAGGTTACTGGGGGCTGGAGGAGAGGGAAATGGGGAGAAACTGCTTAATGGGTACAGGGTTTTATGTTGAATGATAGAAAAGTTTTGGAATTAGATAAAGGTCGTTGCACAACATTATGAATTTTCTAGATGCTACTCGATTATTCACTCTAAAGTGAATAATTTTATGTTGTATAAGTTTTTGTCTCAATGAATCATACAAAAACTTTAGTTGATCAAATAACAATAAAACTAATTTGAATAAACAAAAAATACCACAGGAAACTTTGAGCATGAGTATGTTTCTAAAAGAACAAAGTTTTTATACATTTGACTAAGGTCATAATTTTATGGAACTTAGAGTTTAAATTCAAAAGGCTTCCTCAAAAGAATTACATTTAACAAATTGTTGATGCTGCATATCTTGTGAGAAAGAACATGTAAAAGTTTGTTGTATAGAATAGAGCATATCTAATTTATAAGGATTTTAAATGACAAGCCTTTTCTAAATTCCAGAAGGCTTTTTAAATTTGCATTCTTATAAATAAACCAGTCTCTCTTAGAAGCAACCTTAAGACTAATAAATAAATAAAACCCAATCATTATTTCATATGGCATTTTCATGCCAGAAAAAGTGAGTCAAGATAATGTATGGTATAACTTGCAGAAAGCAGTGCTATTAAAACTACATGATATGATTCCTCTTCTCAGTATCCACTTTCCTTCCCATCCCTCGCACTCATCTTCTCAATTATAAAATCTATTGTGTATCTCCACTCTTTTTCCTGTTGACCGCCCTCTTGCATTCACCTTGGAGTCAAATTATTTAACAACTAACGTGGTATCGTCATTGACTGATCAGCTCAGAGCCATTTATAAACCAGCAACTGGGGCATTCCAGTTTGTACAGAGTACAGCACTGCTTGCCAGCTTCAACTTGAAGGATTGGTCTCTAATGTGGCAGCACAGCTGTCACACTAAGGTTCCTCCTTCCTGTTCTCATGGGTTGACTTAATCATTTATTGACTCTCCTGGCTTTGTTTTTCTTTTTTTCCCATTTTTCTAAAATATATCTTTAGCTTCTTTGGAACAGAAATTTGGAAAATTAACTTCTTTTATTTTGTTCTGGGATTGATGATTTTTATGGGAATGGAATTCAGGGTTAAAGATAATATTCCTCGAGAATTTTGGAAACATTACTCCATTGGCTTTTGGCCTCTCCTACTGCTAATGAAAGAAGTCTGGTGCTTTCTGAATTCCTGTTCCTTTATAGATGTGTTTATTTTTTTAGTCTAGAAGCTTTTGGAATCAAAAAAGCTTTTATACTTGGTTTCCTTAGATTTCCTTAAAGACGTGCAGATCTTGATGTTGGATTATGGTGCTGGACTTCTTAAATTTATTGTTTTGGTCAGTCTGTGAAACCTCTCAACCTGAAGGTTAATTTGTTTCTTTAGTTGTGGAAATTTTTATGTTGTCTTTCTGATAATCTCTGCATGTTTTCTGTACTCTTCTTTTGCAACTCTATTAGATGTACTTTGCCTCTCCTCTCATCTTTGTGTATGTGTATGTATATCTGTCTTTCCTTTTACTTCATCTTGGGAGACATTTCTCAGCTTTATTTACAACCCTTCTATTGATTTTAACTATATATATTTTTTAAAAAGCACAAGAGCTCTTTATTATATTCTAGTTGTTCCTTTTTATATTGTTATATTAGTGTGTCATGGATGTACAGTGTGTGTCATGGATGTAGAGTCTTCTTGACTCTTTGGACATATTAATTAATTACTGTTTTTATACCACTCTCTGTTTCTTGAATTATTTCTCTTTCCTTAAATGTCAGCTTTCTTTGTGTTGCTTTTTCTCAGTCATACTGTAGCTCTTTCTCCACTGTCTGGTTTTAGTTGGTAATCCATACTTATAGGAGAATGAAGGACTGGCAAATTGGCCTGGCTTCCTTGGTCACTATATAAGTACACTATCCTGAGATCCTCCTGCCTGAATAAGAAGTCTTATTTGGAACTCTGTTTTGGGGCAAGGATTTCTCAACTGGCTGACTTATTTTTAAATTGAGTTGATGGAGAGCCAGAGAGCAGCAAACTCAGGCTGTAAACCGCAGGACCACAGATACCAAAATAAGGAGGGACTGACTCTAGGGCACTCGATTTAAAATAGAAACTTAGGCTGTCACCAGATAGTTTATTTGTTTCAAAAAGAGTCCTAATTTCTTTTTTGGGGGGGACAAATGCCAATCACTCTGAGTAATGAACACGAGGTGGTCATTTGTTTTGTGTGATAGCTTCAGTGTTTTCCCTGTTTCATCACCACTTCCTACCCTTACTCTCGTCTAACAATTTAGCCTAGAGCCCTTCAGGTTTCAGAAATTCTCACCTTCACACTAGATCTCTCTTAGCACATTCTAGGCTGAGGTATTTATTTCTGTGTTTTACCTGTCAACATCCCCATTTGCTTTTTTTCACAAATGTGTTGAAATCTTGTATCTTTGTTGTTATGTGTCTATTCCTCTTTGCACCTCTGTGCAATTATATACATATAGAATCCCCACGGACAGAGGAGCCTGGCGGGCTACAGTGCATGACGTGGCGAAGAGTCGGACATGACTGAAGTGACTTAGCACAAAATGCTATTACTTCAGGGTCCCCAGTAGAATTCAGAGAATGGATGCAAGTGCCTAGTCTGCCAAACCATCCCACAGGTCATTAAAGGCTTTTAGAATTTATTCCAATATATTGAACAGGAATGAGTTTTAGAACAAATATGACTCATTTTTTAAAGAAAAAAATCCACTTGTTAGCTATTATTTATCATTTGTGAGATTCAGTAGTTATGTTCAAGAGTTTGTAAAGTAGTTGGGGAATTTGAATCAGTTTACAAATATGATAAGAACTGTGTGATTTTTGCATGCTGGTACAAGACTGAGGGAATGAACTAGCCCTAAAATAAATATCTGCTTTGCCCTACATTTTCCTCAATCATAGTTGATTCATTTACTTGGTGAAATATGAAAATGTATATAAATCATTCTTTCCTAAATTGTGGTTTGTGGACCACTGAATATCTATGAGTTATTTGTTGTCTGCCAATGACAAGATAAGGAACTTGCACCAGAGTGTAAATCAACTAAGTTTTTAAGCACACTTTTTAGTTAGCTGACATTTTTTTCCTAGCAAGATATTCCAGTGAAAGAAGCAGTGTGTTGATTAACATTTTGGTAAAAGCTATTTCTCCTATCACAGACAGGTAACAGTTTGCATATCAGCTGCAGTCCTTGGACCACACTTTGAGAAGACTGGTAGTAATCACTTAGAATAGTGCCTGGCAGAAAAGGCATTGAGTAAATGTTAAGTTGAGTCTGACACATGCTTTCTTTTTTTTTGGAATGAATTTTGAAAACTACCATGATTATTCACAGAAAGAACGCTCTGTTGTTTATCTCTTTAATAAAACAATAAAGTGAACTTTGGTAATTTCTTACAGTGAAAGTTTTATTATTTTTCAGCTTGGCAAAATCCCATAAACCCCTTTAGTTTATTCAGCAAAAAACAATCTTTTAAGTTGCCAATGTGACAATAGCCAAAGCTGTTGCAGAGCTCTACTTATTGCCAATTTTTGCCAGTGTGTTCTAGCTCTCTTCCTGAGAGCCCCATCCTGAGATTTCATGCCAGCTGATCCTAATTAATACTCTGGACTCTGCTAACCATTTGTGTATTTGGCTAGTGAAATGGGTAGTGAGTTATATCAACATCTGTTTTCCATCATAAGTCCGCCTAGAGTTTGGAACTGATATCTTCATCTCTGCTTGCCTGTGAATGGTAAGATGTTTCTGTAATGCTATTCAATGGGTACCACCTCCTGCATAGGAGGCAGGCATAGAATGGCACAGTCAGGCACTGACCAGCTGCCTTGTGGAGACACTAAGGGCTCCTTTAGTCCCTTCCTGACCCTTTTGCCTGAGGAGAAAGCCTGCAAGAGCCCTAACTCACTGTCTGGTGCCAGTGCTACCACAAGTTCCAGCTAGCTCCACATTCCAAATGTCATGTTGTGGCCTGTCCTTAAGTCTCATTTCAGGCATGCTGGAATGGCCTAGTTTCGAAAAGGAAGGCTTACCATCTTTGCACTACATACCCAGAATGGCATGTAGTCCTTCTCTGTGGAGACCATCTTCCCTCTGACTTCTGCAACTCAGTTCACACAAGACTAAATAAGCTACGCCCTCGACCAGCTTGGTTAATGTCTGTGACCTTCCACAAGTACCACAGCTCTCTTCCCTCTTGGTACCCACTTGCTCTTCTTTCCCAGGATGCCTTGGTAGAGGCAACCCTTCACAGAGCCTGTCCCAGCCCTGATAAACTTCAGCCTTCACGCTCCCCCTTGCCCAGTCCCCACTTGAGTTTATTAGTGCAAATAACCCTTTAGTTTGTCACTTTTTCACTTTTTCATATGTAGTTTTCCAAATACATACAGTAACGTTATTCCTTTGTATTTCATGATTGCCCTGGAATGAGCAAGTCGAATTGTCTTGACATTGCTGGCTTGCAGTTTCCAATGAGTTAGCCTTATCAGCCATGGGCCATTTCAATATATCTGACCCAAATACATGTTTTTCTTTCTCTTCTCAATCCAGTTTACACACTCCTTATTTTGCTACATGAATCCTCATATCTGTACTAAAAAACCTACAGTGGCTCCCTATGGTATAACAGATGGAGTCCAAGAACTACAGCCTGATAATTAAGCAACGTCATTAACTCACCCACTGACTCTTACACTCTAAGCTGTCTTTCAATTATTCAGTCACATGCCCTTAATTATTGTGTCTAATTTTGCTCATGTTGTTGTATCTGTCTTCTTCCTTTCACTGATTTGATTTTTATGCATCCCCTAACGCTCAGTTCAAATGCTGTCTCTTTAGGACAGCCTTACTTAATTACCTCAGCTAGAGGTGAGCTTCCTCTCTTCTGAAATCCCGCTTTATTTACTGTGAAGTGAAGTCGCTCAGTCATGTCCGACTCTTTGCGACCCAATGGACTGTAGCCTACCAGGCCCCATCCATGGGATTTTCCAGACAAGAATACTGGAGTGGGTTGCCATTTCCTTCTCCAGGGGATCTTCCCGATCCGGGGATCGAACCTGGGTCTCCCGCATTGCAGGCAGATGCTTTACCGTCTGAGCCACCTTACTGTAATTTCCTTTTATTTATTAGTGTACTTATCTCCTCTCTTTTGTGTATTAGCTCTTTGAAGTCAGGTGCTGCTCCCTCATACATCAGTGTTCACTCATAGTGGCTAACACATATCTTTCGTATGGAAGACGCTCAGTAAACAGTGAATGAATTTATCATTGATTGTTACATTCTAACCAAGAGCTAAGAAAGTAACTATTATGATGGCCACTTAATAAAGCAGGTTTAAGAAAGTTTGAATCAAGGCAATAAGAATGGGGCCACTCTTGAGGAAGAAAATCTAATTCTTACGATACTGATCAGCATCCTTGAACACTGCCTCCTCCCAATAACTTATCTTAAAATGTTTATTTACAGATACTTTCAGAAACCTTCATTATATGTATGCAAATAATGGCATTTGGACTGAAGGAGGTTAGAATAATAACCTGTTTTGTCTGTAAATCTTCAGCAAATCTGTACTTAAGACAATTGGCCTAATAATTTTTTTTAACTTCATGGTCAATTTTATAGCTCTTCATTAAAAATTATACTTCATTGTTTGCAAAAACATGGAAAATACTTACATAATCCAAGTGAGAAAAGTAGAATAAAATTGTGTCTATAGTGTATTTATGACTGTGTGTATATATATATATATGTATATATATATATATATGATAGCTGGATGGCATCACTGACTCGATGGACGTGAGTCTCAGTGAACTCCGGGAGTTGGTGATGGACAGGGAGGCCTGGAGTGCTGCAGTTCACGGGGTCACAAAGAGTCGGACACAACTGAGCAACTGATCTGATCTGATCTGATACACACACACACACACACACACACACACACACATATATATATTAAATGGTTGGAATAGAAAATATAGATTTATATATATAAATTTTATATAAACTTATATAAAATTTATGTTTATATAAAAATATATTTTTCTATTCCAACCTTTATAGATTTTATAAAAATATAAATTATATTTTATATAAATTTATATATAAAGGTTGGAAGGAAAGATCAAAACACCTCCAAAACTTTAAGAATTGAATGTGGTGACATAACTGTGAGTGCTTTTTTATGTTGTAGTATTTTATATATTCCAAGTTTTCTTTAATGAGTATCCTAGACTTTGCTACATAAAGAAGTAAGGGATTGAAAAGAGGAGGAAAAATAGCTAATAGGATGAAATCTAATCCATTGATAGCTACTGATAGGTTGAGCAGTGCACTGACTTGAAACAGAGAACAGAAATGGTATCCCTCAGGGAGGAGTACAGTATTCTGCTTTAAATGCAGCTTTCATTAAATCAGTTATGATACACCTCAATAAGTAATTAGAATCTCATCGATTGCCAGTCACATATGCAGAAAGTATTTTGATATATGTAAAGGTTTTGTGGGACAGTTGGGAAACACTAAGGTCTCCTAAAAATGAATTCATACTACTTGGTGGTGTAGATAAGCATGGATTAAATGCAGAAATAATTTTACATAACACTCTGCAGTAGAGTGGATACATAATATCACCCCTTTCTAGAGAATTATGTTGCATAATTTGATAATGTAGGTAAGTTTAACTCCAATTCATGCCAAGGATGTCTACTTTACTCTGTTGTGGTCCAGCTTTCAAATTTTCTCTTTCACGGATTTTGAATTATATAGTTGCTGATGATGAATCATAGGAAAAATGAGCAGCTAAAAATTTAATGCATCTTTTTAGAAAAGCAAAAGGAAATTAGGTACAACTTATGATTGCCATTTTTATTTATGTTAACTTTCTTTCTCCCTTTCAAAGGCTTGTATTCACACAAGGGTTATTGAGAATTAAAAAGTGCATATAAAACTGATCAGATATAACAGAAGTGAGTGCTGAGTTTTATGGCAAGAAGAAGGTAGTTTTTTAATATGTGAAAATAGTGTTTCTGCAAACGATCAGCAATTCTGATTGTGGTGTTTGACATTCTGTGTTAATCCACCAGCTCTAAAGCTTATTAAAAATGGCACTAATAAAAAAAAATGGCACTACACATGTTGGCAGCATAGAAGCAGGTCAAAATTGTTGAAAACAATGAGAGCTTTAAGATCAGCTGTGAAATTGTGGTTATTTTAGAAATCTGACTTTTGCATAAAATCCACAGGTATATAATCAATAGCTCAGGAATAATGCCCACAATTGGAGACAATCCCAGCAGTACCTTTCAGCGATCCCAAGTGGGTGGGAAAGACTCTTCATTTGTTGTTTTTGCCTTTGTTCTTTTTTTATTTGCATCTGGATTTGTGGAGCTCCTCACCTCTAAACCCAATGGAATTAGCAACATAATTAACAATAAAGAATAAATGTCAACTTTTCCTCCTAAAAGAAGGAAACACATTAGAGAGACTGTGAAGATAGGAGGCCTGTAGTCATTTTGTCATTTGTGAAAGTGTTTGCTGCAATTTTATTTAAGCAGGTGTATAAGGCCATGGGATTTATTTATGTTTTAGCTCCTATTTCTAGATTTATCTAAGAGCCACTCTCAAACCCTAATTCCTTAATTATCCAGGTTGCTCATGAGAAAATGAGGAATACTCAATGGTGTATAGTTGGTTGAAGATTTAAGGGGAGGTCATCTAATTTGATGTGACAATTGTGTACTTGCTAAATGAGTAGGACCTGAGGACCTCAGTCATCTTTCTCAGTCACAGTCCTATACTTTATAACACGTCTGACAAGAAATTGATTTCACTACTGCCACTAATGGTGAGCTGTTCTATCAACGCCTCAGCTTCTCTGAGAAGATAGGAACCATCCAAGGACAAATTATTAAATTAAAACTGACAGTATCTTGTCACAAGCACCCATTAATGAACACTATGGAGGATTGCCTGCTTCCCATTCATTGTTGTTCTGTAATTTATTGCTGTTTTCCCAAAGATTATGGGGAAGTGTTGTATGAATATTTGTTGTAGCCACACATTTTGAGAAGCACATAAGATTTTAAAATAAATGGGTGATGGTAAGAAGAGAGAAATGCATTGTAAACTCATTCTCTTAGGGTGAACATTTCAACAAACTACATGCCACTGTGAATAGGCTAACTTTTGTCTGCTGCTAGTGGATTTCTTTGTATAGAGGGCTTACAGATAAATATTAATTCCTGGTTATTAATGTTGTTCATTGTGATATCCATAATCTCTCTTATTTCAATTCCAAAGATTTTTGCCAAGAGAAGTATAAATCTCATCATCCAAATTTATGCAAAATATTAATACACTTTTTAAGCTAACAAAGGTTTAGGATATTCAAATGACACTTTACACTGTATCCTTCACAATATGTATAATGATATTTATACATGTATAAGAACTTTCTTCAATTAATTTATTTTGATTGGCAGATAATTACTTTACAATATTGTGATGGTTTTTGCCATACATCAACATGAATTGGCCACATGTGTATATGTGTAACACCCATCCTGAAATTTTTAAACCTGTGCAAATTTGTATAGCTACTTACAGTTGCAGCTGGATTTTCCAAGCAATTTTGAAGACTCCTTCTTTTTGCACATATAGGATTCTTACTGATACAAAAGAATAATAGAGGTATTCATTTATACTCTACCAGCTGTGATGCTGAAACCCAGCAAAATGTGCATATGTGTATATAGCTTTACATAACAATAACAACAAAATTCCTTTTAATATTTCTTCCCACCCTACAAAACAGATTAAAGATAATATATTATTAAAAAAATTTCTCCTGGGGTATAAATAGCTCATCATTACTATCTTAATCATATATAGCATAAAATATGTTTCATGGCCCTTGTTAGCTACTGGATATTCTTTGAAGCATTAGTACCACAAAGATTTTTACTGCTTGACATCCCTGTCAGAAAGATAGCTCATCCCATTTAAGAATGATCTAGGGAGAATGATGGTATGGACAAAATATTGAAGATGTAAATTTGAGAAATATCATGAAGACCTTGAATGACAGGCCAGGAAATTTAAACTTTACATTATTCTCTTTAGGAAAGTAATTGTTATAAGGGAGCACAAAGATTTAGATAGCCAGATGCTTTGTTTAAATTCTGGCTTTACTATTAGTTGAGCTCAATGGTCTGCAGTACTCTCACCTGTAAAATTGGAACAGTCGTTCTCTCTTAGATTCTGAGGAGGAAGAGGATAAATGATATAAGGTAATATAAGATAAGCTGTGCAAACTGCCTGGAACTTACGAAGAACTTGATAAATGACAGCTATCACTAATGTGAAACCAGGAGAGGATTCTGAGCATGGGAATGATGCAATTACACCTGTAATTTAGGAAGATTGCTGACAACAGCATGTAGTACAAAGGAAGGCTGAAGGAAGATAGAACAAAACTGTAGAGGTTGTTGCAATAATTTAAGCACATTTTATTTAGAGCCTGAAACAGGATGGTGGTGGTTGTTCAGTTGCTGAGTCGTGTCCAACTCTTTGTGACCTCATGGTCTGTAGCACACTCCTTTGTCCTCCACTGTCTCCCAGAGATTGCTCAAATTTGTGTCTTTTGAGTCAGTGATGCTATCTAACCATCTCATCCTCTGATGCTCCCATTCTCCTTTTGCCTTCAATCTTTCCCAACATTAGAATCTTTTCTAATGAGTCAGCTCTTCGAATCAGGTGGCCAAATCTTCAGCTTCGGCAACAGACCTTCCAGTGAATACTGAGGGTTGATTTCCTTTAGGATTGACTAGCTTGATCTCCTTGCAGTCCTAGGGACTCTCAAGAGTCTTCTCCAGCACCATAATTCAAAAGCATCAGTTCTTCAGCATTCAGCCTTCCTTATGGTCCAAATCTCAGATCTGTACATGACTACTGGAAAAATTATAGCTTTGACTATATGGACCTTTGTTAGCAAAAGTGATGTTTCTGTTTTTTAATACTGTCTAGGTTTGTCATAGCGTTCCTTCCAAGGAGCATCTTTTAATTTCATGGCTGCAGTAGTTACCATATGCAGTGATTTTGGAGCCCAAGAAGGTAAAATCTGTCACTGCTTCTGCTTTTTCCCCTTCTGTAGAACTTCTCCATCTTTGCCTGCAAAGAACATAATCAATCTGATTTTGGTATTGACCATCTGGTGATATCCATGTGTAGAGTCTTCTCTTGGGTTGTTGGTAAAGAGTGTTTGCTATGACCAGCATGTTTTCTTAACAAAATTGTGTTAGCCTTTGCCCTGCCTTATCTTGTACTCCAAGGCCAAACTTGCCTGTTACTCCAGATATCTCTTGACTTCCTACTTTTGCATTCCAGTCCCCTATAATGCAAATGACATAGTGAAGAGTTTTGACAAAACATGGTTCATTGGAGTAGGAAATGGAAACCTGCACCAGTATTCTTACCTGGAGAATACTGTCGACAGTATGAAAAAGGAAAAAGATAGGACACCAGAAGATGAGTCCCCCAAGTTCAAAGGTGTCCAACATGCTACTGAGTAAGAGCAGAGGACAATTACTAATAGCTCCAGAAAGAATGAAGTGGCTAGGCAATAGCAAAAATGATGCTCAGTGGTGGATGTGTCTGGTGGTGAAAGCAAAGTCCAGTGCTGTAAAGAACAATATTGTGTAGGAATCTGGAATGCATATGACACCACCCTTATGGCAGAAAGTGAAGAGGAACTAAAGAGCCTCTTGATGAATGCGAAAGAGGATAGAAAAGAAGCTGGCTTAAAGTTCAGTATTCAGAAAACCAAGATCATGGCATCCAATCCCATCACTTCATGGCAAATAGATGGGGAAACAATGGAAACTGTCACATACTTTACTTTCTTGGGCTCCAAAATCACTGCAGATGGTGACTGCAGCTGTGAAATTAAAATATGCTTGCCCTTGGAAGAAAAGCTATGACAAACCTAGAAAGCATATTAAAAAGCAGAGACATAACTTTGCCAACAAAGGTCTGTCTAGTCAAAGCTATGATTTTTCCAGTAGTCTTGTATGAATGTGCGAGTTGGACCATAAAGAAGGGTAAGCACTGAAGAATTGATACTTTTGAACTGTGGTGTTGGAGACGACTCTTGAGAGTCCCTTGGACTGCAAGGAGATCAAACCAGTCAATCCTAAAGGAAATCCATCCTGAATATTCATTGGAAAGACTGATACTGAAGCTGAAGCGTCAGTACTTTGGCCACCTGATGCAAAGAGCTGACTCATTATAAAGACCCTGATGCTTAGAAAGTTTGAAGGCAGAAGGAGAGGAGAACGAGATGGTTGGATGGCATCAGAGACTGAATGGACATTAGTTTGAGCAAGCTTTGGGAGATGGTGATAGACAGGGAAGTCTGGCATGTTGCAGTGCATGGGGTCATGAAGAGTTGGACATGACTGAGCAACTGCACGACAACTTCACTATGACCTGTTCATCTTGGGTGGCCCTGCATAGCTCATAGCGTCATTGAGTTAACACAAACCTCTTTGCCACAACTCATCTATTATCCATGAAAGGACTGAAATAGGGTACAGAAGAACTAATAAATGACATTATAATAAATAGAATTGATGGAGTAGGACAACTGATATGAGCATGAGAGAAAGGGAAAAGAAAAAGATGATTTCAAAATTGGAAACTAAGTGACTAGGAGGATGTTGATACTAATTGGGAAGCACAGTAAAATGATGAAGTAGTCCTTGGAGTTCCATTGGGACATTCAGACCAAGGTGTCTGGGTGGACCATTGAAAAAGAAGAGCAGTCGTACAATGGGAAGTTTCATATATTTCAGAGGTGTTTGCACTAAATTTCAAATTGAAGCTAGGAAGTTATATGAGTATTGTGAGACTGCAGGAGAAAAACAGAAAAAGTCCAAAATAAGAACACTGAGAAATAACAAATTTATAATAAAGTAGAAGAATCAAATAGAAATTAAAATCATGCCCTAAAAGTCAGTGAAGGTAAATAAAATATGATATAGCCAATCAATGAAATATTATTCAGCACTAAAAAAGAAATGAGTTGTCAAACCATGAGAAGACATGAAGGCAAGTTAAATGCATATTACTAAGCGAAAGAAACCAACTTGAAAATGCTAAACACTATTTGATTCCAAGTATATGATATTTTGGAAGAGAAAAACTATAGAAATAATTAAGATTATTGTTGGTAGTGGCGGGGGTGGGGAAGATGAATAGACAGGGCACAGAGGATTTTTGTGGCTGTTGAAAATACTCTGTATGCTATTATGATGATGGACATATGTCATTGCATATTTATTCAAACCCATAGAATGTATGACATCAAGAGTGATCCCTAAGGTAAACTATGGACTTTGATTATGATATGTCAATGTTAGTTCATCCTCGTTAAAAATATATACCATTTTGGTGAGTGATGTTGATAATGAGGGAGGTAATGGCCACCTCATGCAAAGAGTTGACTCACTGGAAAAGACTCTGATGCTGGGCGGGATTGGGGCAGGAGGAGAAGGGGATGACAGAGGATGAGATGGCTGGATGGCATCACTGAGTTGATGGACGTGAGTTTGAGTGAACTCCGGGAGTTGGTGATGGACAGGGAGGCCTGGCGTGGTGCGATTCATGGGTTTGCAAAGAGTCGGACACGACTGAGCGACTGAACTGAACTGAATGCATGTGTGGCAGCAGGAGATATATGGTATGTCTCTGTAGTTCCCCAAAATTTCTCTTAAAAATTAATCTTATTTTTAAAAAGTCAGTGAAGCCATTGCAAAGGATTGAGGAATGAGTAGAGGTTGAATAAAATGAAGCAAGTGTGAAATGTTTCAAGAAGTTTTGCAGTGAATGGTAGTGAAGTCAAGAAACACTTATATTCTGAGGAGGTTTGTATTCATTTATTTTAGTGAAAGTTTATACATTCAGTCTTACTAGATTAATTGCTTTGGAGTCTTTTTTGAATCAGGATTCAATGATTTTCTTTGTCTTAGCTTCCTTTCTCTCTAATTTCTGAGACAACTTCCCAGACAAAATCAAGATAACTTTTGTATGATATAAGTATACATAAGTCCTCACTTTATTAAAGTATAATATTCTCTAGTCAGTTGTCTTTCCTGATGATCCACATTTTTATTTTAAGATCTTTGCCTTCCTCTTCCTTCTCTTCATTCTCATCAGACATCCTACTTCAGTGAGAGAATCAAGCCATCAGAGATGCTGATTCTTTCAACTTTTCACCATCATATGTATAAAAGTATGTGCCTGTGAATCTCCTTGTTTTTCTTTTCGTCCTTTCACAATGGACTGAAGTGACCGCTCCGTCTACTGGGTTGGATTTCTCTCCACCCTCCTTCTCGAGAAGCAGCACTTTGATTCGTCTCCTCCCCTTTACATATATGCAGCCTCACACTGACTTCTTTATATCAGACATCAAACAGCCTCAGGTCTCAAGCAGACATTTTTAAAGCCCTCCCTTTACTGCTTATGTTCCTCCAAATCCTTTTATAAAGAGGTTAATTCCATAGATTCATAAATTTTGGCCATCTTTTCACATATAACACCACGCATTGCTTTCTGCTGTTGCAAGTTTCTTTGCTTCGAATGACTTCCTGCCCCTCAAATCCCCTGCCCCTCCCCAGCCTTCTTTATACTCATCTGCTGCTAAGTTACATCAGTCGTGTCTGACTCTGTGCAACCCCATAAATGGCAGCCCACCAGGCTCCCCCGTCCCTGGGATTCTCCAGGCAAGAACACTGGAGTGGGTTGCCATTTTCTTCTCCAATGCATGAAAGTGAAAAGTGAAAGGGAAGGCACTCAGTCGTGTCCGACCCTTCACGACCCCATGGACTGCAGCCTACCAGGCTCCTCTGTCCATGGCATTCTCCAGGCAAGAGTACTGGAGTGGGGTGCCATTGCCTATACTCATCTATTCAGTCTCAAATATCACTTTCTTAGAATAGTTTTTTCTCAATGCTAGCCTAGGATATTTTTTTGTTTATTACACCTACTACCCTTCTAGTCACTTTTCTTGTTTCTTTCTTAAGGGATTATAAATGCCACAAGGGAGAGAGAATGTGTCCTGTTCATTCTTACATAATGACTACTAGGTACAGCCTGGTATAGAGTAAGTTTTAAGAAAATTTTGTTGAATATTCATTGTAGATGCTCATTAATAGATTTCTTAGTGCTTATAATGTAATTTATCAAAAGAATAGATTTAGATTCAATTGAATTTCACATTAATTGACTTTTACACATTGATTTTAGGAGTAAAGCAAGGAATATTTTCACATGAAATCATATTTCTCACTAAGCACAATTATAATTTGAAATATGTTCTCACTGAAAAAGTGTTGGCCTCAGTGTGTAATATAATCATCCTTTAATATTTCTCTATATACTTCAGCAAGCATTATCTCTTTGCCATATGTATTTAATTTTTCAGTTTGTGTATTTAATTCTCCTATACTGCTAATAACTTCATCAACCAGACACATAATGCTTATGTATACACATATTAAAAAATAGAACAATCATTTCACAATTCATAGGCATTTCCTCATGATGTGAGGAAATTCACTCATGGCTTGAGAATATCACTGATCCTGCCTTAATGCCGACATTTTTAGCAGAGAAGCCTAGCTAGAAAAGCCAAATAAAATGCTCAGAAAAAAAAGAGTGTAATGATAGAAAGGTACCTGAAATGACAACTAAGACTTATGTCCTGATCCAAAATGAAGTGAAGTGAAGTCTCTCAGTCGTGTCCAACTTTTTGCGACCCCGTGGACTGTAGCCTACCAGGCTCTTCTGTCCATGGGATTTTCCAGGCAAGAGTACTGGAGTGGGTTGCCATTTCCTTCTCCAGGAGATCTTCCCAACCCAGGGATTGAACCTGGGTCTCTTGCATTGTAGGCAGACGCTTTACCATCTGAGCCACCAGGGAAGTTTGACCTGATCCAAATGTAGTCACTAATTAGCTGTGTGATCTTAGATAAGTCATTTGACTTCCTTAATATACTTCATTTGCAGAATTGAACTTTAAATTGAGGTAAATTGATCTCAAAAGTTATACAATGCATTTAATCCTACATTTCCTAATGTTGTGAGGGAAGACACACAGTTCTAATTCACAAAAACTTATCTTCTTCATATGGACCCAAACCAAAATAATCCAAAATTAAAGAAAACATGCTATTGTATTTGACATGATGAAGTGCTTAATGAACAAAAGGGACCATCCATGCTATAGAGTTTAGAGAAAAGAGCTTCTTATTAGATGGTAAGACTCTTCACTGTCAATACAATAAGACTGAGTATGCTGCTGCTGCTGCTGCTAAGTCGCTTCAGTCGTGTCCGACTCTGTGCGACCCCACAGATGGCAGCCCACTAGGCTCCCCCGTCCCTGGGATTCTCCAGGCAAGAACACTGGAGTGGGTTGCCATTTCCTTCTCCAGTGCATGAAAGTGAAAAGTGAAAGGGAAGTTGCTCAGTCGTGTCTGACTCTGAGCGACCCCATGGACTGCAGCATACTAGGCTCCTTCGTCCATGGGATTTTCCAGGCAAGAGTACTGGAGTTGGGTGCCACTGCCTTCTCCGAAGATTAAGTATAGAGCATCTAATTATACTCTTGTATGTAGAACCTACCCATGAATATGCATTGAGTAAATAAATGAAAAACAGGTGGTTGAATCAATGAATTAAAATGTTTAAAATATTGATTACACATGAAGAAATATTCCAAAGTGTTTGATACATATATATATATATATATATATATATATATATATAATTATATACACCCATACACAATGTATTGCATGTTTGTGTCTGTGTGTGCATGGGTCTTTTTTTGTAAACGTCAAAGTAGCATTTTATACAGGAGGGAAATGAATGTATAGCTGACTTGATTTATTAACTACTTGAAATACATTACAGTGTTTATATTATAACCCATACAAAAATAGGTTACAAGTGATTTAAAGATTAAAAGATGCCATAAATGAAAGAAAATATATGTGAATTTTATACTTAGTGGAGTGAGAATACATGTTCTAAATTCTAAAACCAAAAAGACAGAAGCCCTAAAGGAAAATACAGATAAACCATATTAAAATTTAAACTCACTACACCAAAAATATTTATAAGAAGTATATAAATTATAAACTGAGGCCATTTTGCTGTGGATTTGACAGCGCTAACAACCTTAATATAAAGAACTCTTTCATATAAATAATAATAAAGATACAACCTAAATATTTTTTAAGTGAAGGCCAAAGACAAATTTTAAAATTTACAAGAAATAAAGAGGAAAACAATGGGTCAATAAACATGTGAAGAGCTGTTTTTTACTTCATTTGTTCTTAAACATTTAGATAAATACAAATGTTCTGTGTTGACAAGCGTGTGAGGAAATGGTCATTCACTTTCCCTACTGGTGGGAGTATAAATGTGACTTCTTGGCAGACAATTTAGAAATACCATAAGAATTAATGGCTCTTAAAATGTGTTACCCACTGATCCAGCAATTTGACTGTTAGAAATTTAATCGTAAAGAAATAGTCAGAAATGTAGACAAAAATAAATAAGCAAATACGATCATCTATATGACAAACCTAGATAGCATATTAAAAAGCAGTGACATTACTTTGCCAATAAAGGTCCATTTAGTCAAAGCTATGGTTTTTCCAGTGGTCATGTATGGATGTGAGAGTTGGACTGTGAAGAAAGCTGAGCGCTGAAGAATTGGTGCTTTTGAACTGCGGTGTTGGAGAAGACACTTGAGAGTCCCTTGGACTGCAAGGAGATCCAACCAGTCCATCCTAAAGGAGATCAGTCCTGGGTGTTCATTGGATGGACTGATGCTAAAGCTGAAACTCCAGTACTCTGGCCACCTCATGTGAAGAGTTGACTCATTGGAAAAGACACCGATGCTGGGAGGGATTGGGGGCAGGAGGAGAAGGGGACGACAGAGGATGAGATGGCTGGATGGCATTACCTACTCGATGGACATGAGTTTGGGTAAACTCCGGGAGTTGGTGATGGACAGGGTGGCCTGGTGTGCTGTGATTCATGGGGTCTCAAAGAGTTGGACACGATTGAGCAATTGAACTGAACTGAACTGAAGATTTATTTATAATCATGAAAAATGAGAAATAGCTTCATAAGCATTTTGGCCAGTGAAGGTGAAAAAACTGTGAAGAAATTTTTATAATCTTTTCTTAAAAGCAACCTGTCAATATGCATCAAGAATTAGATGTTTTTAAAGTATTCATAGTCTTTGACATGCTGATACCTTTGCTAGGAATTTCTCCTTAAGGAAATAAATGGAAACACAGATAACGCCAAATTCGTGGAGATATTCATTGTAACATTATAGCAATTTATAATCCATTGTTGGATGAGCACTGAGTAAGCAAATAGTAGAGTCCTAAAATAGAAGCGTGTTCAGCCATTATTAATGTTATTTATAAAATGTTTCACTATCTTGGAAGTATGTGTATATCAGATGACACAGTGAGAAAAAGACTATGTTCCTGGGGTTCACTCCAGCACTCTGCCATGATCTCTACTGTGACTTCTCTAAGCTTCAATTTTTTAGTCTATAAAATGGGGTCACATCTCTGCATTATTTATAGGGATGCTGGGAGAATTAAACAAAATAATGAATATAAAGTACTCAGCACAAGACACATCAGTTCAGTTCAGTCACTCAGTCGTGTCCGACTCTTTGCGACCCCATGAATCGCAGCACGCCAGGCCTCCCTGTCCATCACCAACTCCCGGAGTCCACTCAGACTCACGTCCATCGAATCAGTGATGCCATCCAGCCATCTCATCCTCTGTCGTCCCCTTTTCCTCCTGCCCCCAATCCTTCCCAGCATCAGAGTCTTTTCCAATGAGTCAACTCTTCGCGTGAGGTGGCCAAAGTACTGGAGTTTCAGCTTTAGCATCATTCCTTCCAAAGAAATCCCAGGGCTGATCTCCTATACCACTCAATAAAAAGTATTATTTTTTTAATGGGGCACACTGTTCCATAAAAGGATGGTTGTAACTAAGTATACAATGAAGATAATTCATTATAGTGTTAATAGTGGTTATCTTGGAATGGTGCAATTAGAAGTGATTTTTTTCTGTATATATTTCAAGTTTTTCTACTTTTCATAATTTTTAAATGTATTGGTTTTGTGTTTTTCTTTGTTTTCAAATGGTAGAAAACAGACAAAGGATTCTGAAAAGAAAGAGTAAGTCAGACAGGCAGCAGCAGCAGCATCCAGGACCTGGGCCACCAGGGCAGAGCCAGTACCATCTGCCACACAGCAAGATGTCAGAGTCCTGGCCGACAAGGTGCAGCCTGGTGGCCAGAGCAGTGGTGCTGCAGTTGTGATGTGTATCTGAATCAGCTGTGGAGCCTGAGGACACGGGAGATGCCAGAACCCCACCTCGAGAGATTTTAATCTAGTAGGACTGAGGTGGTATCCAAGGACTGGAATTTTTAATAGCTACTCCACCTGTGACTCTAACTCACACCAAAATTTGAGAACCCTCAGGCTAGAGCATGGTATTAATGAGGCCAGAGTTCCAGACTGAATCCCCAAGGGACTTCCAGAGTTAGCCGCTTGTGTGCCTGCAGGCTTCTGGCCCATGCACTGCCATATGTCCAACCAAGGCTGGGCCAGTTCAAGGCATGAATGGAAAAGAGCACATTATCTCTTCTCTTCTCTCCATTCCCCACCCCTCCACGCACTGTTAAACAAATATTCCCAAACACATGTCCTATATTATTAGTGAATCAGTAATAGCACCTTTGCTAGACTATAAGAGGACATATCTTTAAAAGGAAGGAGACTCTGACTGCTATATATGGTGATTGATAAAGATCAGACAAAACAGGTGATCTGAAAAAGCAATCAGTTTAATAAGATTCATGTTTAAAGGGCAGGGTAGTTTTGCTTTTCCAAGAGAGTTATAGAGGAGATTAGTGAGAGTTCCCAGTTGTTTAGTATTCATTTGGAATTGTTCAGCATTTTTCTCATGTTTTTGTTGGTTTCATTTATTCATCCACTGTTTTCTAACATAACCTTAAAACAGTGTGTTATGGGTCTGAGTTCATCTGAAGTTCAGGTTGTTCCAGCATATAAAATGACCTGATGGGACTCAAGTTTTTTTATCCAAAATAGTTTCAACCTTATACACCCAATAAATGAATTCTTTGCAGCACTCAGCCATCTGATTTTTACTTGCCCTTTTGCAAAATCCATTCATGTTTGCTTTTGAAAATAACTTTTAATTAAAATCATCCCGTGGATTTTACACTGTGCTCAGTTTTCAATGTTAGAAAGCCATTGTGTAATTAACATTAGGGTTGGTTGGAACATGTAGGAAAAATCGTTTGTGTTCTTGCCTTTTTAAAATGGACCCCAGTAGAGCAAGTTATGTCACTTTGATTTTCCTGACCATCCAACCTTGTTTCTTTTCTTCTGGTTCCCTTTACATGTGATTATTTTAAGCTTCGTTACCTATACCTTTGATCCATTCTTTTTTGTTCATCAATCATGAAAATATCCGACTTCACTTTGTTTCATAGTCACCAATTCTCTTGCTTCTATGGTAGATTAAATAATCCAGCTTCCCCCCTGGACTGGAAATATCAAATAGCCTTACTATTTGTCACTAGTTTTCTTGTGCCATAATGAAGATGCACCTGGTGGCATTTGGCTCATGCTTTGAAACCTGAAGGGAGCAATAGGTTTGTGAAAAAAATGTGAAGAGAAGAGGCCTTGATATCTGCCCTACATAGCTTCAGTTCCCCTTCTTGAATTACAGTTGTGGGAACACTCTATTTCTTCATCTTTAAAATGAAGATGATAATATGGACTTGCAGGTTTGTTTGTAAATTAATAATATTTACAAAGAACCAGGGATACAGTAAGCATTTAATAAATTACAGCTATTATAATGAATGCATATAGAAATATATATATATATATATATGTATAATACAAAGTGAAAGTGAAGTCACTCAGTCATGTCCAACTCTTTGCGACCCCATGGACTGTAGCCTACTAGGCTCCTCCCTCCATGGGATTCTCCAGGCAAGAATACTGGAGTGGGTTGCCATTTTCCTTCTCCAGGGGATCTTCCTGACCCAGGGATTAGAACCTGAGTGGGTTGCCATTTTCCTTCTCCAGGGGATCTTCTTGACCCAGAGATTAGAACCCAGGTCTTTGGCATTCCAGGCAGATGCTTTAACCTCTGAGCCACCAGGGCATACAAATAACACAAAGCAGAAAAAGCTAGTGAATATAAGGGATGACAGATTTGAGATTCAAAGTTGTTTCAACTAGCACAATATTTAACAAGTACAACAAGATATAGTATCCAGTTTAGTATTCCAAATTAAGCCACTAGTTTTCTAATTTAGGAGATATGTTAACATCTTTGTTTAACTATACTTTACTAAGTATTTGTCCCTGTCAGTTATTTTCACCCTCCAGAAACTTCCTCTTCTCTTGACCCATTCTTCTTATTTCTTTATACCTCTTTGGCTCATCCACCTTTGTTCCCTTTATGTTGTTTTCTGCTTTACTTCATCCTCTCCATGGTGATATTACCTATCACTCACAGTTTTGAAATTTCCATTTTATTAGTTTTCCATGATTCACTGGTGAACACCAGATCCACACAGTCAGTTACCAAGCATTATCCAGTAGTCCTATATGAACGTTCGAAAAGAGAACTCATTGAGTTTGCATAAATATTCCTTCACCCTATCTAGACTCTCTTGTTCCCAGGTCAAGCTAAGCATCCCCTGTTAATTACTCATCTTGGTAAATGGTATATTGCCATTTACACAGACACACAAACCAGAAATCTAGACTCTTCAAGTCTACTTACTGTCTCTACCACTCACTCAGTAAACCAATTCCGTGATTCTGTTATTTCTTTTTACATGGCATGATTATTTCTTCCAAACCATCCCCCTCCCTCTTCCATAATTATTGCCTGTCATAATTCCTGCCTGGAATTATGACAGTTTCAATAGCTACTTCACTGGACAACCTGTCCCACTACTCTGGTTCCTTACCAAACTGCCCTCAAACCTTCTGTCAAAGTTGAGTATAGCACAGATTTTTGAGTTAAATACACTTTTATTTAAGTTCCAGATCCATCTTTTGTGGGAAAATTATTTAACTCATTTTACAGGGCTGTAAAATAAGGATAATAATATGCATATCATTAGGTTGTAGGGCACATTAGCTTTGAAAGTGTATGTCATAGAAAGGAACCTTACTAATTTCATTTACTGCTGTTATCTTTCATGCAAATTTGACCATGTCACATCCTTCCCTAAACCCCTTAATGATGCCCAATAACTTTTAAGATAAAACTGTCTTATCTGCTTAGCTGACCAGTTCTCTTATAGTTTAGTCCTAACTCTAGATTCTTCTTTCAGCATTGACCACTTTATGCCCTTCATTCTGGACTATTCTATCTCTAAGCTATTTCCTGGAACCATAGCAATCTTAGGTCTCTCACACGTCTCTGTCTTTAAAGACACTCTCCCTGTACTTAGAAGACATTCTTTTCCCTGGTAACTACGTTCCCTTCCTTTAATACTAACATATCATCTGACTTATAGAGATTTTCTCCGACCTAATCAAGGTGACCATCCATTTTAGCTTATCAAAGATCGGCTTAGTTTACAGCTGTTGTCTCCCTGTAATAATTATTAGCACCACCCTTTACGCTCAAGAGAATTTCATGATACATTATATGGTCACCCTACCTAAACTCCACTTGTTGCCAGGCTAAGATAAGCATCCCCTATTTTCTGTTTCCATAGCATTCTGCATCCCCTTCTGCTTTAGATTTATCACAAAATAAATTTTTCATAAAATCTTATTGTTTTATAAAATCTTACTTATCTGTCTCCCACTGGATTATGAGTTCCTTGAGGGCATGAATTTCATCTCATCTATTTTACATCATTCATTCCTAGGACAGTGCCTGGAAAACATAAATGTTGTATATTAATTATGGCACCGTGTCTTCCTAATCCCACTTAAATTATCTATGAAATACTAAGTAAGGAAAGATGCCTCAGCAGCAAAAAGGAATGAGAATTCAGGTAGGTCTCTGATGTGCCTAAAATACCCATGAGACAAATGTGGACACCACAGAGAATTATATTCATTACTGTGTTGTCCTCCCTTTTCTGGCTTCATTTTGTACTGTAGGTCCAGGCTTCCACTTCTGCATTCATCTCTCTCTCTCTCTCTTGCATTTGCCCTCTGTCACCTGCCATTAAACCCCACATTAAATTGCGGAAGACTTATAAATGCTAATTCGTTTTTTCTTTTACTTTCAGTCACAGACCAGGCCTCCAAACTTCATTCTCTGTGTCTCACTGAGTAATTATAACAATGTGAGTGCTTAGTCACTCAGTTGTGTCCAACTCTTTGTGACCCTGTGGACGGTAGCCTGCCAGGCTCCTCTGTCCATGGGATTTTCCAGGCAAGAATTCTGGAGTGGGTTGCCATTTCCTTCTTCAAGAGATCGTCCTGACCCAGAAATCAAACTCACATCTCCTGTGTTTCCTGCCTTGTAGGTGAATTCTTTACCCACTCAGGTAGCATTTATTGAGAGCTTGCTGTGTGCCAGGCTACTTTAAGTACATCTCATGCACTAAATATATCATTTAATAGTATGAAGAGTAAATAGTATCCTTTGTGCTACAGACTCATTCTGAACTGAGGTGTCCCTCAGCTAGCCTTGAACTTTGTTTGCTGACTCACTTCTTTATTTGATTTGGTTATGTCCATCTCTGGGGCTTCCCAGATGGCACAGTAGTGAAGACTCTGCCTGCCAATGCAGGCGACACAGGAGATGCGAGTTCAGTCCCTGAGTCGGGAAGCTCCCCTGGAGGAGGAAATGGCTACCCATTCTGATATTCTTGCCTGGAAAACACCTTGCAGAGAGGAGCCTGGCAGCCTCCACTCCATGAGGCCACAAAGTGGGGCATAACTGAGCACACACACACACACATCCATGTCTATGCTGGAAGTCAAGGATTGTCTTCCTAGTCTTCTTGTGTTGTGAACCACATCATTTCACTGCTTGAGAGATTCCTATGCTA